>NC_057861.1:144681876-145326043 GCF_019393635.1 Dromiciops gliroides | reverse complement strand
AGAAGGAGATTGTCGACAGTGTCAGAAGCTACAAAAGTACTGAAGTAGAATAAAAATTTAGAAAAAAAAAAGCTCTGTATTTGGCTCTTAAATTATAGGTAATCTTAGAGAAATTTTAGACAATTGGTTGGGTTGGAAGATAGTAAGGGTGGGGATGAGGAATGAGGGGAAAGGAAGGTAATAGATAATTCTCCAAATCTGCCCCTTTTGCCTCAAAGCTTTCATGTCCAGCCCCCCATTCCACACTTGTAAAAGTTAACCATATTGAGGGCAGCTAAGGTGGCGCAGTGGATAAAGCAGTGGCCCAGGATACAGAAGGACCTGAGTTCAAATCTGGCCTGAGACACATGACACTTACTAGCTGTGTGACCCTGGGTGAGTCACTTAACCCTCATTGCCCCACAAAAAGAAAAAAAAAAGTTAATCATATTTCCTCCTTTGGAGAGAGGGTAAACAGAAGGACAGAAGTTAAGTTAATATCAGCTAAATCAAGCTGTTGTCCTTCATCATACTTAAAAATATTATGGGCCCGTTGTTAAGTCTAGAGTCCACAAATAAGGAATGCCTTATTTCATAACTTTTACTTTCTTACATTTTATTCGTTCTAGTCCCTAAATCTGCTGAACTATTATGTCTGCCATTTTCTCATGAAAATAAATATAGTTAACAGGATTGAGTTCCTTTGTATTTTCGAAACTTTTCTTTCTGAGGTGCAACCTAATTTACCTGTAGGTCTCTTCCTTCATTTAATTAGTTATTTGCACCTTTGTTCTATTTCTTTGATCTCATCAGGGAAATACCAAATTTGTATTTTTTAGCGGGGGGCGCGGGGGGGGGGGGGGACACTTACAAGAAACCTCTTTTTCTCCTTCCAGTATCTAATTTTGTACTGACAACAGAGGTGGCCCATGGGGTCTACCACCTCTGACAATACTTTGCCTTTGGGATCCTGCTACAGATGGGGAGTGAGGAAGCTGCTGTTCAGATGAGATTCCTAAGTGCCAGATGTTGCTGTATTTATCCATGATCGTCAGGTAGAGGTACTAAGGGAACCTACTCTTTTGTGGTAAATGTTGTCCTGTTATCCCATGTACCTTTCCCTGAGAGTTCTTAGGAATGGAGCTATTGTCATGTGATTGCTCTTCTTCAGGCCTTTCACATTTTTCTCCCCACTTTCTCTTATTTTTTTTTTCTTTTCAACCAATAAGCATTTATTAAATAAATATATATGACCTGTCCCCCCCTCACCACAGTGCCTTCCTCTTGAGATTGCCTCCAGTTTACCCTGTATTCATTTGATATATGCATACTTGTTTGCATGTTATCCCCTTTAGAATATAAGTTCCTTGAAGACAGGGCCTGTTTTTTGCCACTCTTTATATACCCAGCACTTATCACAGGTGTCTGATACAAAGTTGGCACTTAACAAATTCTTGTTGACTTGACTTGGCATACCATGTGCTTGGCATGGTACTAGGCATTAATAATAAAAAGACAGAAATGAAACAGTACTTGCCCTCAATGAGCTTATTTATATTGGAAAGAATCTGAAAGAGTGGAAAGCATCCAGAGGAGAGTGACCAGAGTGGTGATGGGCTTCATATCGTGCCAAATCAGGACTTGTTGAAGGGATTGTGATTGTCTAACCCAGAGGAGAGGAGAGTCAAAGGAAGATGTGACAAGTGTTCTTAAGAATATGAAAGGGGGGCGGCTAGGTGGCGCAGTGGATAGAGCACTGGCCCTGGATTCAGAAGTTCCTGAGTTCAAATCCGGTCTCAGACACTTGACACTTACTAGCTGAGTGACTGTGGGCAAGTCACTTAACCCCCATTGCCCCGCAAAAAAAAAAAAAAAAAAGAATATGAAAGGCTCTCATGTGGAAAAGGGACTTATATTAATTCTATTTGGCCCAGAACTAAGAGCACAAGGCAGGTGCAGCTAGGGAGTGCTTTGGATATTGCTCTGGGAGACCCATTTTTGTGAGTTCAAATTTGGCCTCAGACACTTAGACAACAACAGCAAAGTAACAATGGGTGGAAGTTGTACAGAGAGGACGTTTTGATGTAAATTTGATGTAAGAAGAAACTTCTTCACAATGATAGATATTACAAGTAGAATGGATTTCTATAGGAGGCAGTGGGTTTCTCCCTTTTTAGACAACATCTTCCAGAAGAGACTTGGTGACCATCTATCAGATATGTTGTAGTAGGGCCTCTTTCCTAGGTATGCATTGTAGTAGATGGCTGCTAACATCTACTTCCCCTTTTGGGAAGGTCATAACTGGGTATTTTTCATAAAACATATGAAAGAAAAGCTCGATCATTTTGCATGTTGCATACCATGTGGTTGAGAAGCCAGCTCTTTCTAATTTTTCATCAACATCTTTCAATTATGAGTTCATTTTTTTTCTATCTGTTTCTTGATTTTTTTAATGCAATGGAGTTAAGTGTATTGGGGGTGCTGGATGGTGAGTAGGTGACCAGTGAATGAGAACCTGTCCAGTCTGAACCCTTCCACCCATGGAAAATGAAAAAAAAATCCCACTTCCATTTCTGCCATGCTCCATTTCCTGCTTCTTCTGACAGGGGAGTTGAGATACTTTATGATTCAGTCATCAGATGCCAAGCATGTTACTATGGAAAGAGAGATGACTGTTCTCAACCCAGTCACTGTCATCTCCTACCCCTCTTCCTTCAAACTCACTCCATCGTTGAAGATCGGCAACTGATGACTTATCCTGGGTCACTATGTATCCGAGGCAGGCCTTAAATCCAGCTCTTCCTAACTTCTACACCAACTTCCACCACGTTGCCTCTCTTAACCACCTCATCCTGTCTGCTTCATCTTTGTATAGGGATCAGCATAGGAAGGGGATCAGGATGGGAATAAATAAGGCTTGGTCCTATGATTTCATTGATAGAAGAAACTCCCAGTTGAGGGAACTCTTGTTACCAACGCGGGCCGGCACCTTCCCAACAATTTCTAGTCTTGGAGAATAGCTTAGAGCCTTGAGAGGGTAAGTGCCTTATCCTGGGTCACACAGTTAATGTGCAGAGTCATACCTCCATCTCAGATCTGTTCCTGACTCCCAGATTAACTCTCTCCTCTCCATCACATCTCTCCCCACCACCTCATGCTATATGCTTTATCTTTGTATAGAGATAGAGAGAGGGACAGAACTCTGAATAGGGACCACACCTCTGGTTTCACTGATAAAAGGATTCCTGGATGGACAAACTCCCCTTATATAAGCAGGCCAGCACCTTCTCTTCAACTTACTGTTGGAAAAACACCTGGAGCGCTGCTCTCTATGCTCCTGGCTTCTCTAACCAGCTAAAATCTCACCTTCTACAGGAAGCCTTTCCTGATCTCTCTCTCTCTTAACTATGATGCCTTCTCTCTTGTGAGAAGGGTTTTTTGTTTGTTTGTTTGTTTTTTGTTTTTTGGGGACATTGAGGGTTAAGTGACTTGCCCAGGGTCACACAGCTAGTAAGTGAGGGTTTGTCTTTTTAACCTTTCTTTATATCCCTAGCACTTAGCACAGTGCCTGGCACATAGTAGGTATTTAATAAATGCTTGTTGCCTGACTGACTGACCTGCCCTGGGGTCACACAGAACACACAATATATGTTGGAGGTGGAACCTAAAACCAGGCAATTCTCTATCCATTGCACTGCAGATGGCTCTTTGGATACATAACAACATTCTCCACTTACCTTATTTTACGTATTGTTTAATGTTTGTGCAGTTGTCCCTTCTGTCTGGTGTCTTCTTAGGTTCCCTGATCCTACAGGTTTCTCTTACTCTAGTGAATTTTGTTTAGCAACCAGTAGGATAAACCCTTAAAATGAATTTAATTCTAATCATCACATCACCATCAACTAGCTTTTGTGATGTTCTCTTGTGTAGAAGTTTCTCTTTTGAATGCATGCTTGTGGACCATGCTCAGCATCTTTCTATGCAAAGTATTGTAGATTCTGCCTCTGCACTATCTGTTGCATCCATCCCGACTTTCCATTCCCACTGCTCCCACTTCCATTCAGGACCTCTGGAGACTCCGTGTTGTTTTGATGGAATTCTGTATAGAATTAACAATCTCAATTCACTAAAGGCTCCTTGGCCTCTCCAGGGAAGCTGAATGCATTGTATTCTTGTGACTCCTTCTAGTGTTTCCAGGGTACTCTTTCTCTTGGATAATTACATGTAAATTGCTTAGTAGAACTTGTACTGTGAAATTGAAACTTTTGGCCAAGGAAAGCATTTGGAAGATTGATGATTCCAATTTGTCTTTTAAAGCAGATGAGTCGAGAAGCATTAGATCAAACAATGCTCAAGTACACAGGGTGTTCTAGACCCAATTGACAAGCTAGATGGTAATAAATCACTAAGGTCAGATGTCACTTACCCAGGAGTTTTGAAGAAGCTCAAAGGTGAAATTGTAGAATAGTTGGCTAAAATGTTGGGTTGAATTTGTTGAATCAGCTAATATATGAATGAATTAATTATAGATTGTGACTGTAATATCCATAAAAAGAATTCCAGGGGAGACCTGAGATTGGTAAATTTCACTTCTCTATCTGGCAAACTGGTGTGTTCTATAACAAGGAATAAGATCAATGATCACTTAAATGAAGATAAGCTATTATGTTAAAGCAACATGGTTTCCTGCCCAACTAATCTACTAGAATTCTTCAAGGGGAGCAAATAAGCATGAGGGACTCAATGTACTTAGTCTTTCAAAAAAGATTTAATCTTTGGTAAGATATGTGTAAGTGTGCGATATTTGTAGACTATTCATCTCTGCAAAGGGGTGAATATGTACATTTTTTGTTGTTTTTAAATTCAGATTCATAATTTTATTGGTGTGAGCAATTTCCTTTGGGGAGGTCAGCAATTCCTCTGTAAAATATGGTCATAGAGTTCTCCCCGGGTCATTAGGAAGTTGTATGAGGACAAATCACAAAGACTCTATGAATCAGAGGCAGTACTTGAATTCAGAACTTCCCTGACGCCCACCTCCATACATTATGCCACACTGCTTCTGAAGGGTGGAGGGCAGTAGTTTTAAAGCTTTTTGGTCTCAGGACCCTTTTAAGCTCTTTTTTTCCCAAGGAAATGAGGGTTAAATGACCTGCCCAGGGTCACACAGCTAGTAAGTGTCAAGTGTCCAAGGCTAGATTTGAACTCAGATCCTCCTGAATCCATAACCTGTGCTTTATCCACTGTGTTACCTAGCTTCTCCCCCCTTTTACACTCTTAAAAATTATTGAAGACCCCAAAGAATTTTTGTTTGTGTGACTTAAATCAATCTAGTTTTTACTATATTATAAATTATACTGATAAAATTAAAAACACTAATAAATTCATCTAAAAATAATAATAAAACCATTACTTGTTAACATAAATAATTTTTACTTAAAAATTCCATATTTTCAAAACAAAAACATCTAGTGAGAATAGGCATTGTTTCACATGTTTTTGCTAATCTCTTTAATGCTTGTCTTAATAAGAGACACCTGGATTCTGCTATCTGCTTTTGCATTCATTCTGTTTCAATATGTTGTTTTGATTGGGGTATATGGAAAAAATCCAGCAAATCACATAGATATGTAATTGGAAATGAGAAGAGTATTTAATAAGCAATAATATCTTAGCATTATTATGAAAATGGTTTTGGCCTTGTGGACTCTGAATAATATCTTGGGGACTTGGATGGTCCTTGGACTACACTTTGAGAACCGCTGGAACAGAAAATACAAACTCCAATTGTATTTATTTTTTGTTGATTATTAAAAACAAAACACCATTTAACTCCATAGAGCAAAATACTCCCTTAAAGGCTCTCATCCATAAGATTTCTCCCATGTGTATGTTAGCATCACAGAAGATTTCTTAATTAGGGGAACTACAAATATAACTGATCAATGCTCCTCTAATTAGCATTATTCAGTGCATCATAAAACAGGGAGATGTTTGTTCACTAAAGTTGTTCAGATGGAAGAGTTGCCTGTAGCTGGCAACTTCCTTTAGATGTTCTTGTTGGTGGATGACACAATGCTGATTTTAGTGACAACCTTAACAGATTGGGACTCCTCAATAAGATCCATGAACCCTACAAAGAGATGGATCAAATAAACAGTAGTGGATAAATTTTTATTAAGCACCTACTGTGTGCCAGGCACAGCGATAAATGCTGGGGATACAGATTTGAGAAAGAAAAACTGTCCTTGGCCTCAAGGAGCTTACAATCTAATGAGGGGGGAGGGGGAAGACAACACATAAAGGAGAGCTGAGAGGGGAAGGAGAAGAAGGGATAGGAGGTATTTCTGTCAGGAGAGTATGAAGGAGAAGACAAAGAAGTCCCCAATGAGTGCAGCCAAGAGGGAAATGAGGAGAGGTCTGTCCTTAAATGGAAGTGGGTGAGTTCATGGTACTGTTGAGCTGAGAGTACCAAGGCTGATTGGATCTTGCAGGATATTTCCCAATGATGGGGTTCCTAGAGACATGGTGGAGAAGTCAAATAAATCCAAAACAAGTGCAGCAGAGTGGGAAACGAGGATATAATAATCTATGCAAGAAAGCCAGATGGAAGAAACATACCTTTTACACAGACTGTGATGTGCAGTGAGATGGTAAATCCATTGAGTTAATCCATCAGTTCACACATCTTGGATATGCACCGTGGAGCAACAATGAGTTGGGCCCAGAATCAAATAGAAGAAATTGAGCTGGCTGTGTTGCATTTGGAATATTGCTCATCTCTTTTCTTTAGCCATTTCAGATTATTCCCTGACACAAAACCCCACATTTTTTTTTTTGAATACCAGTATTCTCCTGGTGATCACATGGTCAATCAAGCAGTTGATCCTCAAGTGTTTCTAAAGCACCTTACTATATGCTAAGCACTAGGGAAACAGACAAAAGTAAAACAACCTCAAGGAGTTTCACTGCCGTGAATCATGGAGCCATGTATTTTCTGAAGATTGAAAATTGCATATGATCCAACAGGCAGTAAGGGGTCCTGTGGTCAGCATAAATGAATTAACCATTTAATGATGGTGATGATATGTACTTAAGAGATGGTATAAAAGCTACTATCTAGAAAAAAAAAATGTAACATAAGAATGGGAGATGGGCTGGAGGAACAATAGATTTCTAAAAGTACAAAAAGGAAAGAAACAAGAATTAATTTTTTCCCTAAATTTGTATTTACTTAGAATTTTCCCCGAGTTACATTGATTTTTAAAAACTTTGTGTTCCAAACTCTCTTCCTTCCCTCCCTCCCCAATCCTCCTTAAGAACTTAAGCAATACAATATAAGTTATACATGTGCAGTCGTGCAAAACATTTCCACATTAAAACTAACAAAAAATTATACTTCAATCTGTATTCAGATGCCATCAGTTCTTTCTCTGTAGATAGATTGCATTTTTCATAAGTCCTTCTGATAACATCCTGCTCATCATTTCTTACAGCAGAATAGTGTTCTATCTTAATCTCATCCCACAATTTGTTCAGCCATTCCTCAATTGATGGGCATCACCCAATTTCATATTCAACTTAAAAAATATCTTTTAGGGTAACAACCTACTAGTGGTATTGCTAAGTTGAAGAGTATGCATGGTTTTATAGTCCTTTGGCCATAGTTCCAAATTGCTCTACAGAATGTTTAAATCAGTTTACAACTTTACCAAGAGTGTATTAACGTCTCATTTCCCCCATATCCCCCATATCCCCCACAACATTTGTTATTTTCCTCTGTTGTCCTATTATCCAATCCAATAGGTGTGAGGTAGTACCCAGAATTGTTTTGACCAGAATCTCTCCAACCAATAGTGAGTTAGAGCATTTTTTATATGGCTATAGCCACGCTTTGATTATTTCATCTTAAAACTTCATGTCTTTTGATCATCTATCAATTGGGGAATTGCTCTTATTTTACAAATTTGACTCAGTTCTCTATGTGTTTGAGAACTGCAGCCTATCAAACTTGCTTCAAATTTTTTCACAGTTACTATTGCTAACTATATTTCCCTCCATCCTATTCCCTCCCCATGCCATTTACTCAATTTTCTATTTTCTTTCACCCTATCCCTCCTCAAAAGTGTTTTGCTTCTGAGTGCCCCTTCCCCCAATCTGCCCTCCCTTCTTTCACCCCCCCCCCACCTTATCCCCTTCCCCTCTTTCTTTCCTGCCTTATGTATTCCACAAATCAACCACTATTTCTTAGCCAGTACTGAATTGTTTTTATGATTAGTGCTTTGTTATGCAGTCTGAGATCTGGCACTGTTAGCCAGCCTTCCTTTACATTTTCTTTTCACTGATTCACTAGATTTTCTTGACCTTTTTTTTCTTCCAGATGAATTTTATTATTATTTTCTCTACTTTGTATAAAATAATTTTTGGTAGCTTGATTGACATGGCACAGAAAAAATAATTAATTTAGGTAGAATTGTCATTTTTAGTACAGTGACTCCATGAGCAATGAATATTTCGTCTTGTTGTTTTTTATGTCTTTATTTGTGTGAAAAGTGTTTTGTAATTGTGTTCATATAGTCCCTGGTTTTCTCTAGGCACCTAGACTCTGAAGTACTTTATATTATCTGGAGTTATTTTAAATAGAACTTCTCCTTCACTCTCTTGCTACTAGACTTTGTTGGTAACATATAGATGTGATTATTTATGTGTGTTTATTTTATATCCTGCAACTTTGCTGAAGTTGTTAATTGTATCAACTAGTTTTTTAGTTGATTCTCTAGATTATAAGATTTATTGGGATGTAACTGGAAAAATAGTTCCTAATAATTGCTTTAATTTCATCTTCATTGGTGGTATATACATTTTTGATACTGGTGTTTTCTTTTTTCATCAAATTAACCAATGATTTATCTATTTTATTGGGTTTTCATAAAACCAGAACCTAGTTTTATTTATTAGTTCAATGGTTTTCTTACTTTCAATTTTATTAAGCCCTCCTTTGCTTTTCAGGATTTTTAATTTGGTGTTTAACTGGGGATTTTTAATGTGTTATTTTTCTAGTTTTTTAAAATTGCATGCACAATTCATTGAGCTGCTCTTTCTTTCTTTTTTTTCTAATTTTTACAGGGCAATGAGGATTAAGTGACTTGTCCAGGGTCACACAGCTAGTAAGTGTCAAGTGTCTGAGGCTGGATTTGAACTCAGGTCCTCCGGAATCCAGGGCCGGTGTTGTGTCCACTGTGCCACCTAGCTGCCCCGCTCTTTCTCTATTTTATTGATATAAGCTTTTTTTTTTTTTTTTAAGCGAGGCAATTGGGGTTAAGTGACTTGCCCAAGGTCACACAGCTATTAAGTGTTAAGTGTCCAAGGCCGGATTTGAACTCAGATACTCCTGACTCCAGGGCCGGTGCTCTATCCACTGCGCCACCTAGCGGCCCCCGATATAAGCTTTTAAAGATAAAACTTTTCCCCTAACAACTACTTTGGTAGTTGTTTTTTCATTGGGATATTTCATTTTGGGATGTCTTTTCATTGTTGTTTTTCTCTTTAATGAAATTATTTGTTTTTTTCCCTATGATTTGCTCTTTGACCTATTTATTCTTTAGGATTAGATTATTTAGTTTCCAATTGTTTTTTTCTGTATGAAACAAATTGCCATTTATTTTGCTTTTCTAATGGGACAAGAATGAATACAATGTCTAAGTCTTGGCAGAGTCATGCATCAAATTTCTGCAATTACTTATCATGTTAAATATTTAACCAATTTAAACTATTTTTGGTGGTAACAATTTTTAAAAATTTTATTTATTTAGAATTTTCCCCAAGTTACATGTAAAAACAAATTTTCATATCGATTTTTTAAAACTTTGTGTTCCAAATTATCTTCCTCCCTCCCTCTCCAACTCTCCTTAAGAACTCAAGCAATTCAATATAAGTTATACATAGTCAGTCATGCAATACATTTCCACATTACAACTAACAAAAAAATATATTTCAATCTGTATTCAGATACCATCAGTTCTTTCTCGGTAGATGGATTGCATTTTTCATAAGTTTTTCTAATAGCATCCTGCTCATCATTTCTTATAGCACAATAGTGTTCCATCCTAATTTCATCCCACAATTTGTTCATCCTTCCAATTAATTTTTTTTTCAGGGCAGTGAAGGTTTAGTGACTCACCCAGGGCCACAAAGCTAGTAAGTCAAGTGTTTGAGGCTGGATTTGAACTCAGGTCCTCCTGAATCTAGGGCCAGTGCTTTACCTACTGCACCACCTAGCTTCCCCCTCCAATTAATTTTTAATTTATATTTTAATGTCTAATGCTTTAATCTATATTTTATTGAATGCAATTTTATTGCATTGTAGTCTTAAAAGAATGCACTTAATATTTCTGCCTTTTTGCATTTGTTTGAGAGGTTTTTGTGCCCTAATACATGATTAATTTTTGTAAAGGTGCCATGAACAGCTGAGAAGAAAGTACACTCCTTTCTATTTCCATTCATTTTTTCCAGAAGTGTATCATATCTAACTTTTCTAAAATTCTATTCATCTTCTTGACATCTTTCTTATGTATTTTGTGGTTAAATTTATCCAGATATGAGGGGAAAGTTGAGGTTCCCCACTAGTATAGTTTTACTGTTTCCTCCTGTAACTCATTTAACTTTTCCTTTAAGAACTCAAATGCTATACCATTTGGTATATATATGCTTAGAATTAATATTACCATATTGTCCTTGGTTTTTGTTGTTCTGTTATTTCAGTCATATCCTACTCTTCATGGTCCCATATGAGATTCTCTTGGCAAAGAAAGGCTATTTCCTTCTCTGGCTCATTTTACAGTTGAGGAAATTGAAGTAAACAAGGTTAAGTGACTTGTCCAGATTCACACAGTTAGTCAATGTCTGAGTCCAGATTTGAACTCAGAAAGATGAATCCTAACTCCAGGCCTGTCCTATGCACTGCAACACCTAGCTGCCTTTCTGAGTAGTAAGAGTCAAAGATGACTCCAGGTCAAATTAAGCACCTACTGTGGGTCAGGCACTGGGAAAATAAGTACGGAAAAGAAATATTTCCTATCTTTGGTTGTATCCATAGACAGAAATGTGAATTTGATAAATAGGGTCGACTCAGTGGTTGTTATATTGACTTTGCAATCATGATGTGGCGTGGAAGAAGAAAGGTCCTGAAGACATCTGGAGATGTTCAGAAGTTAAGGCTTGCATATTGTCATCACAGAGATTAAAGAAGAGATTCCAGAGAAAAGATATTATCAAGGTTATGGCATAGATTACTACTACTAATAATAGTAATAAAAGCTAATGTTTATATAGAACTTTTAGGTTTGCAAAACTTTTTTGTGTGTATTATCTCATTTGATGCTTAGAAAAACTTTGTGAGGAGGTTACTGTTGTTATTATTATTATTATTATTATTACTGATTAGAAAACTGAAAGTGACTTGTCCAGGGTCACATAAGTAGCAAGGGTCTAAAGCAGCATTTGAACTCCGGTCTTCCTGATTCCAAGTACTTTGTCCACTCTGCCAACAAAACATCTTTAAAAAATGATTCCCCATTACTCACATAGAATTTTAGAAAGGTTCTAAACTTGTGAAGGCTATGCACAAAATGGACCCCCTTACCAAATCTGAATGCCAGAAGTATGCTTCATCCCTTAAAAAGAGCAAGTAGTAAACTCATAGCAAAATTTTTAAAAAGTTGTTTTATATAGTGGCTAGTATGGATCTCTTTGAAAAGCCTAAAGATGTATATTGGTTTAAGAAAGGTTTAGATAAATTCATGGAGGTAAAATTTACATTAGCAGGTTATTAAGAGAATCCAGGGTTGTTCAGGGCATAATCTTTTAAACTTTTCAGATATATTCAACAATTCAACAAACACTTACTAAGACCATGAAGAACAAACAGTCCCTACAAAATGTCCTTTGATGCTTCTGCCAGAGAGACCGAATACTAGGCTTTATGGACCACTGATCTGAAACTTTTCCCAAATGTCTAACTTGTATTTCTTGAAGAAGCAGGATTTTGTCTGGGCTAATAATAGGTAATTTTTATATGACACTTTTAATTTGACAAAACACTTTACATGTTCTACTTTGAGCCTTGCCTCAATTATTAACTATTATCGCTCTCATTTTATAGATAAGAAAACCAAGGCTAAAACTAACTGACTTGTCTTTGGTTATTTAGTGAGTGATTTTTCAGAAGCGCAATTCAAACCCAGGTGTCTCAAAGCTCTGAGTCCAGCACTGAAAAAAGAATTCAATTCAACTCAGTAAATATTTTTAAGTGCCTACTGTGTGCCAGCCACTATGCTAAATACTAAAAATAAGATGGAACAAAAAGAAAGAGCTTACAATCTATTGGGGGGGGGGTAGATGATACACAAAAGGAAGGTGGAAAGGGGTGGGGAGAATAACTCAGAATATGGGTACCTGCAGAGGAATCTTATTTCATGGAGTTGAAACCAAGCAGAAGGGTCAGCTAGGTGGCATAGTGCTTGACCCGGAGTCAGGAAGACTCATCTTCATCAGTTAAAGTCTGGCCTCAGACACTTACCAGGTAGATGATACTAGGAAAGTCACCGGACCCTGTTTGCCTCAGTTCCTCATCTGTAAATTGAACTGGAGAAGGAAATGGCACACCATTCCTCTGTCTTTGCCAAGAAAACCCCAAATGGGGTCAAGAAGAGTCAGATATGACTGAAAAACAATTGAAGGACAACAGAAAAAAAGACCAAGCAGAGTTGCCAATGGATAGCAGAGAGAGTTGGGGATCTAATTCCTGCCCTCTATAAAGGAAAGCTTTGGGAGCAGTTTAGTGCTTCATACTCCAGCCCTCAGATCAGAAGAAAGAGGAGGCTGAAGGAGGTGGGAAGATTCTGAGTATCCAAGGCTGAGTTAACAGCATGGAGATTAGATGCTGTAAAGAATGTTACAGATATCTATATCTATATATCTATACATACATACACACACAAATATATATATATATATTTGTGATGAACTCCTTCCTCACCAATGCCTCTTGGAATTGCTAACTTCCTTAAATAAAATATATATTAATATAAATATTATAATATAAACAATAAATTAACATGATAGAACAGGATAGAATAGAATAAATAAAAATAGAATATATAAATATTATATAAATCATATATTATTTAATAAAGTTAGGGATTCCAAGAGGTATTAGTGAAGAAGGAGCTCATTGCAGGCATAGGGGAAAGCCTGGGCAAAGGAACAGAGAGAAGAAATAAAGTATTGTGTGTAAAGAACAACAAGGTCATTTTGGAATGAAGAGTATATAAAGGGTTATAATATGATAGGGCTGGAAAGGTAGATTGGAGTCAGGTTGTGTAGGTCCCCCAAAAATCTTTACATTTGAGCCTAGAGGTAATAGGCAGCCCCAGGAGCTTATTGAGCAAAGGAATGGCATGATTGGAGTTGTACTTTAGAGATATCCCATTACTCCTGTGATGGCGATAAAAAGAGCACAGGAGAGAGCTCTTGTGTTTTTATCTTTACTAGGATTATATGCGGACTTTACTAATGTTATTTATTGTGGGACCATTGCAACTGAATGTGATCTGGATAGATCACTGTTCTTTTTTGTTTTGGTTTGGTTTGCTTTTTCGTGGGGCAATGAGGGTTAAGTGACTTGCCCAGGGTCACAAGCTAGTAAGTGTCAAGTGTCTGAGGCCGGATTTGAACTAAGGTCCTCCTGAATCCAGGGCTGGTGCTTTATCCACTGTACCACCTAGCTGCCCCTAAGATCACTCTTCTTGCAGTGAGGAGATCTCAATTCTTCCTCCTTGGTGTGCCAGTAACAATCTTTGTCACCATGAGTTCACCTCTCTGGGCTTTGGTTTCTTCTTCTGTAAAATAAGGAAATTGAATTAGATCATTGCAATGGTCCTTTTCAGCTCTGAATTTCCATGATTCTATGCAGAAGCATGGTGGTTGTCTTCCTCCTCCCCCCTCCCAAATTAGCTGTTAAAAAGTCTGTCTGGCAAGAATCTGGGGCAGAGCTAGGAAGGTAATTTCCAGTTCTTAGAAACAGCAGAATGTTTCAGGGATCTGACTCCTGAGATTTTAAGTGAAGGGTTATTGAACCCCTATAGTGTGCATTGTACTGTATAGACTTTTGATTGCGTTCTTAATCCCAACTAATGAAATCATATTTCCATGTTTTCATGGGATTTAAAAATATTTTTATTTGAATTGTTCTGTGACTCTGCTGGAGGTTCAGTAGCAAAGGTTCTAACTTATTTATATTTTCCTTTTTTCATAATAAACATTTTTATTTAAAGATTTGAGTTCCAAATTTTATTCCTCTTATTTATATTTTTGATTTCTTAAATGAACAAACCAAACCTCAGCACCATACTCTGGTGGTGATGTCTTGTAATCACCCAGACGGTAGTAAAAATTTCCCTGCCCCACAGCCTTCCCAAGCTCTACTGTTGCTGACCTCATCACCTACTAATGCTTCTGTCTTTCTTACTTTGGCATTCTGTGATCATCTATCCATGTCTGGCCCATTATCATCCTAATGGTTATAAAGCTAATGTATCTTTTAACTGAAGTACTAATTGCTTGCAATGTGCTCTTTATTCAGGCCATTCTATTATCGCTGTCCTTCTAACATAACTTTGGAGTGCACAGTAGGAATTTACCACACCTAATTTAGAGAAATACACATGGAGAATGTTTAATTATTTGACTCCGAGAAAGGTCCTTTGGCTCTCTCTTTCTTTTCCTCAGTCCCTGGAGCAGTCTGTACCTCTTCAGTGTATAGTAGCTCTCACCATTATCACCACCATCACCACCTCAAAAACAATCTCAACTCATACTGATTCAATTCCTCCCCACTACGTGTAAGGTACTGTTATGGGTGCTGGGGTTATAATGACAGAAAATGTAATAATATGCAATCAATTAACCAATAAGCATTTATGAAATACTTTCTGTATGCCAGGCACTGCACTAAGCACTGGGGTTAAAAAAAAAAGGCACAAACAACTTGTATTCTTCCAAGCTGTACAAATGTACAAAGTAAATAAAAATTGATTCTGAGGCATTGAGGACATTACCACAACTCCTTGCAAATAGTAAATGATTTAGGTATATTTGTCTAATTGAATTTTGAAGGTATTTATTTAAATTAATAAAGTATTTTATTTTTTTCCATTACATGTAAAGATAGTTCTCAACTTTTGTTTATACAAGCTTTACAATTTCAGATTTTTCTCCCTCCCTCCCCTCCCTCCCCTCCCTCCCCCCTCCCCTAGACAGTAGGTAATCTGATATAGGAGATATATATACGTATATATACATATATATGTATATATATATACACACACACATATATATACATATATACATATATATATACACACACATATATATATACACATATATATACACACAATAACATTAATCCTATTTCTGCATTAGTCATGTTGTAAGAGAAAAAATCAGAGCAATGATGAAAAACCTCAAAATAGAAAAAAACAACAGCACCAAAACCAAAAGAAATAGTATGGTTCATTCAGCATCTATACTCTGTAGTTTTTTTTTTCTTGGATTTGGAGATCCTCTTCTATCATGAGTTCCCTGGAACTCTTCTGTGCCATTGCATTGGTGAGAAGAATATAGTCCATCACAGTAGATCAACACTCAATGTTGATGATACTGTGTACAATGTTCTTCTGGTTCTGCTCATCTCACTTATCATCAGCTCATGCAAGACCCTCCAGGTTTCTCTGAACTCCTCCTGCTCATCATTTCTTACAGCACAATAGTATTCCAATGTATTCATATACCACAACTTGTCCAGCCATTCCCTAATTGATGGGCACCCCCTCAACTTCCAATTCTTTGCCACCACGTAAAGAGCAGCTATAAATATTTTTGTACATGTGGGTCCCTCTCCCCTTTCCATGATCTCTTTGGGAAAAAGACCCAAAAGTGGTATTGCTGGGTCAAAGGGTATGCACAGCTTTATCACCCTTTGGGCATAATTCCAAATTGCTCTCCAGAATGGTTGGATCAGTTCACAGCTCCACCAACAATACATTAGTGTTCCAATTTTTCCACAGCTTCTCCAACATTTATTATTTTCCTTTTTTGTCATTTTAGCCAATCTGATAGGTATCAGGTGGTACCTCCGAGTTGTTTTAATTTGCATCTCTCTAATCATTAGAGATTTAGAGCATTTTTTCATATGGGAATAGATAGCTTTGGTTTCTTCATCAGAAAACTGACTGTTCATATCTTTTGACCATTTCTCAATTGGGGAATGACTTGGATTCTTATAAATTTGATTTAGTTCCCTATATATTTTAGAGATGAGGCCTTTATCAGAAGTACTGGGGGGGGCAGCTAGGTGGCGCAGTGAATAGAGCACCGGCCCTGGATTCAGGAGTACCTGAGTTCAAATCCAGCCTCAGATACTTGACACTTACTAGCTGTGTGACCCTGGGCAAGTCACTTAACCCCCATTGCCCCGCAAAAAAAAAAAAAAAAGAAGTACTGGCCACAAAAATTGTTTCCCAGCTTTTTGCCTCCCTTCTAATTTTGGATGCATTGCTTCTGTTTGTACAAAATTTTTTTAATTTAATGTAATCAAAATCATCCATTTTGCATTTTATAATATACTTTATCTCTTGTTTGGTCATAAACTGTTTTCTGATAGGTAGACTATTCCTTTCTCTCCTAATTTACCTATGTTATCACCTCTTATGTCTAAATCGTGTATCCATTTTGACCTTATTTTAGTATAAGGTGTCAGAAGTTGTTCTATGCCTAATTTCTGCCATAGTATCTTCCAGTTTTCCCAGCAGTTTTTGTCAAATACTCAGTTCCTATCCCAGAAGCTGGCGTCTTTGGGTTTATCAAACACTACATTACTAGTTTCATTTACTACTGTATTTCCTGAGCCTAGCCTATTCCATTGATCTACCACTCTATAAAGGGAGTTTCTTTTCTTTTCTTTTTTTTTTTTTTTGGTGGGGCAATGGGGGTTAAGTGACTTGCCCAAGGTCACACAGCTAGTAAGTGTCAAGTGTCCAAGGCCGGATGTGAACTCAGGAACTCCTGAATCCAGAGCCGGTGCTTTATCCACTGTGCCACTTAGCCGCCTAAAAAGTATTTATTAAGAAATCATTTTTGGTGGAGTTGTAAACATGGCTGAAAAACTGTTAAATTAGTGTTTTAATAAATGGATATTATACAATTATACTATACGATACAACTTGTAACTATTGTATTTGTTGTTGTTGAGTTGTTTCAGTCTTGTCTGACTCTTTGTAGCCCCATTTGGGGTTTTCTTGGCAAAGACACTGGGGTGGTTTGCCATTTCCTTCCTCAGCTTATTTTACAGATGAGGAAACTGAGGCAAACAGGATTAAGTGATTTGCTCAGGGTCACACAGCTAGTGTCTGAGACTGGATTTGTACTCATAATGAGCCTTACTGGTTCTTAAACTGGTGTTCTATCTACTGTGCCACCCTGTTGTATGCTTATTTTTAAAAGTTTATTTAATTAATGCTTTCATATTAATTATCAGCTATTGGTAAGAATTATATAGAGTGATAATGTTTGTCTCTTGATGTCAGTAATTATGTTAAGGACCTATGATTTCATGTATAGTCATACAGAGCTGACTGAGGCTCAGAGATTCAATGATTTTCTTATAGAGAAAGAAAGGAAATAAGCATTTATGTAGCACTTACTCTCTTCCAGGCACTGTGCTAAGTGCTTTTTATAAATATTCTTTCATTTGAGCTGCTGTCAGAGGTGACATTTGAACTCAGATCTTAGGATCATAGATATGCAGTTGGACAGAACCTTAAAAATCATCTAACCTGGGGACAGCTAGGTGGCACAGTGGATAAAGCACCTGTCCTGGATTCAGGAAGACCTGAGTTCAAATCATGCCTCAGACACTTGACACTTACTAGCTGTGTGACCCTGCGCAAGTCACTTACCCCCTGTTGCCCTGTAAAAAAAAAATGCTAGTTGTTTTAAAAAAATCATCTAACCTGACCCTCTCATTTAACAGGTAAGGAAACTGAGGCCAAGGTAGTATATGGCAGAGTTAGGGTTAGGGCTCATATTCTCTGATTCCTAATCCATTGCTTCTCCCATTATGCCGCAATTCCAAGGCCTTTGGTGATATGAATGATGATAATTATTTAAAATTTATCTGATAGGTAAGATGTCCACTCCATCTTGGCTTCCTCACATAAGTGGTAGGCTTCAAAGACATGCCATTGAAGTTCCTCCAGCTCTGCCTTCTGACACATTTGATTCTAATGCCTATTTTTCTTTTTCCTTTTATAAAGTTCATCCCACTAAAGAAACCCAACTTCTCAATGGTGTTTTTGAGGCTAAAGATTCAGCTAACTCTCATACTCTTGGTGCTGTTTGATAGCTATTCTCAGGATTCCTCTTTTATTTTCTTACTCATTCAACAAATATTTATCAAGTGTTTACTATACCCTATTTCCAGTCCAAAATGATGAAAAAAAAAATAAACCATAGTTGTTGCTTTGGTCTTTTGTAATTTATTTTTCAAATGGTCTGATTCTTTCATTTTTACCATGTTGAAATGAAACTGTTTTTATCAGGAAACGAGGGCCCGATTTTTCTCTCATGTCGTAATTTATATTTTGTGAGGATGTTGCAATTGAAAACTCTTGTTCTTGCCAAAGTTTTTATAGGAAGAAAGTTATGAAACTTTTGGAATCCTTTTGTATTTTCATGCCTTGAAACCTCAAATCCTCGTGCAAGTTTGGAACTGGGCCTTATGGAGCAGAAATAGACATAAATTAAACCGACATGCCCTAGGCCACACTGAATCGCACACACATACACACACACACACATCTCAGAGTGGGAAAATAGACCTACCTCAAAAAGACTTCTAGTTGAACCAATACTTTGAAGAAGAATCTACTCCATGACATCCCCACGTGGTCATCCATTTTTTTCCTTAAGGCCATTAGTATTGGAGAACTTCGTCCTGAAGTGTCTTATTAACTTTCTTAAATGTTTGAAGGGTGGTTATGTGGCCTTCTTGGCCTCAAGGGCAGACCTAGAACAATGAAAAAAGTTCCCAAGGCGTGGATTGCAACTTGACCTGAGGAACAACTTCCTAACAATTAGAATGGTCTAGTATGGTAGACAGAACTGTCGAGCTCTAATTGTCAAGAACCCCCTTCCTTATGTCAGGATTACATCTGTTCACTCTGAATCGTCTGTCTGTTGCTAATAGATTTTGGTGCTCTGAGGTCAAGCAGAGTAACTATAATCTTTTTTTTTTATTAAAAAAATTATTTACTTATCTTTAACATTTTTTTTTTAATTTTGAGTTCTAAATTTTCTCCCTCCCTTCTCCCTTCCCTCCTTTCCCACTCACTGAGAAGGCAAACAATATAGCATTAATTCAAGTGAAATCATGCAAAATATGTTTCCCTATTAGCCATATATAGGCCTTTTTTACACATGATAAGTAACCCTTTGGATTCTTGAAGATAGCTATCATGCTCTTCCTCCTCTTAAATCTTTTCTTCTCCAGACTATATATCTTCAGTTCTTTCAGTTAGCCCTTCTATACCAGGAACTTAACCTTTTAACATTGTTATCTATGATGAGCATTTATTAAGTATCTATGATATGACAGTGACTATGAATGCAAAGAAAAAAAATGGAAGCATACCTTCCTTCAAAGAGCCTATGTTCTATTGGGGAAGAAAATGTCCACAAAGTGTAATATATAAAGTACAACATTCCTATTATTTCAACAACCTTATTCCTTTTGTAACTTCGGAGTTCTCTGAAATTGTTTTTAAAAATCACTGCCTGGACAGCTAGGTGGCACAGTAGATAAAGCACTGGCCCTGGATTCAGGAGGATCTGAGTTCAAATATGACCTCAGACACTTGACTTAATAGCTATGTGACCTTGGGCAAGTCACTTAACCCCCATTGCCCAGCCTCCCCCCCCCCCCCGCCCCAGGATAGAACTTTGAGAGATAGAATAGACCTTAAAGACCATTTAGTTCACTCCCCTCATTTTACAAGAGGAGCGAAGTGGCCTGCCCATCGTCAGAGTTAAGATTAGGACCAGTGGTTCTTTAGGTTCTCAGGCCATTGATTTCTCACCAAACTAGCTTCCCGTAAGTGTTGGACATAAGCATAGGCAAAAAGAGACTTCCATCCAAACTCCAGATGGTGAGGGCCACAAGATAAAACTTTTTGCATGCATTGAAAATAATTCATTATTATATTAATTTGTAAGACAAACTCAAACTTCTTAAACATGTACAATGTGATTTATAAGCAAAGTTGTGCTTTGTCTGTGTTTGTGCGAAGCTGTGATTTGTGGTGATTGTCACTTAGTCCTTTTGGAATGATTGTCCAGAGAATTATAACTGCATTTTAGCCTTGACCACGAGGTTCAAATGTTTGCTTTAGTGAAGTTTTTGAAAAAATTCAGATTCAGCTCAGTCATTATCAGCTAAATGGCTAGTATTATGGCAATTTAATTGACCAAGGGAAAATTTGTGGTTTTAGTTAAGGGATAGTAAGTCAGAATTAACATTATGGATATGTTTATAGCAAGGATCCATAAACCACAGCCCAAGGGCTAAATATGGCCTGCTGCCAGTTTTTATACAGCTAGTGAGATAAGAATGATTTTTGCATTTTGAATACAAAACTGTAAAAACCATTCTTAGTTAGTGGGTGGGCTGTACAAAAACAGTCAATAGGCTAGGTTTGGCTCTCACTGTAGTTTGCTGACCCCTGCTTTAGAGTAATAGTACAAATTGCAGTAGCCCATAAAATACTAAAAATCCATCTTAGGCTGAAATAAAAAAAATATTGAGAGTCATGAAATGATAAAAATGGGATCAATGTTAAAAATTTAACCGTAGTTTCCACTCATCCAGATATATCACTGAAGGGTACTTGTAAGAAGATTATTGGTCAGTTGAATTCCACATATAGAATTAAAAGTCAATCAATAAACATTTATTAAATACCTGCAATGTGCCAGATACTATGCAAAGTGCTAGGGATACAAAGAAAGGCAGAAAAACATTCTATTATACCCACATAAAGCAATTTGTTTAGCCATTTCCCAATTGATGGACATCAATTTTGTTTGCTTCTATAAATACTTTGGTGTATGTAGGACCTTTCTTTTTATTTTTCTCTTCTTGTAGCTCTAAGCCAACAGGTCTAGTATTTCTGATAGGCTTTTTTGTTTCCTATGACCTCCTTGGAGATAGAGAAATGACATCCTCTTGCTGAAATTTTCCAAAGATGAACTGAAGGATGTTAGAGATAAAAGTCAGAAGCATTGGCCGAAGGGTAAGGAGAGCCACTGTTGCTTAAAAACGGAGAGGTCACACAAATCTTGACACAAGGTCTGTCTGTGTGGTATTCTCTGGTACCCAGGAGCTAGAGAAAACAATGCCAGTCATATACACTTGTTATTTTTGGCTTGCTTTAAATGGTTTGAGTGATAGGTATGCTTGTAACTGCAAAGTCTTCACAGTACATTGTTAGCTTAGTATTATATTCTAGCAGGTAAAATTGGGAAATGCATGGACACATTTGCTATTGTGCACTCAGTCACCTTTCTCTTAAAACTCTTCCACTTATGGGAACATAATAGAATTTGAGAAATAGGGAGGCAACGGAAAGACCATTGGCCTGTAAGTAACCCTACTTTAATCCTGCCTCTATCAATAAGTGTGATCTTTGGCAAGCCATTTTATTTCTCTGATCCTTGCTTTCCTCATGTGTAAAATAAGGGGGTAGGATTATATAATCTTTGTGGTTCTTTCATGCTTTTACATTCTCTGACTGCAAATATCTTAAAATTCTTAGCTAGGGGCAGCTAGGTGGCACAGTGGATAGAGTACCAGCCATGAATTCAGGAGGACCTGAGTTCAAATTTGGCCGCAGACACTTGACACTTACTAACTAGCTGTGTGACCTTGGGCAAGTCACTTAACCCCAATTGCCTCACCAAAACAACAACAACAGCAAAAAACTCTTAGCTAAATGAACTGGGTCAACATAGAGCAATTACAATAACGATATGCTTGTACTTTTAAATTCAGTTTACTACTTTATATTTTATCTCAAATGCATGTTTTGTACAGTGATCTCAGTATGATTCAACACATTTAATCCATGTGACCTAACTTTGAAGTGACCTAATCTAAGGACATAAGGTAACCAGATTGTGGCACAAAAGTGGGTAATTTTATTGCCTGCAGATATACATAATAAAGACAGGAATGCAGAATAACCATATGTACTTAGTCTTTTTTATTTTTGTCCCTATGTTTATTTGCGTGCCAATCAGGAAACATTATGGAATCTTTTTATAAAGAGTCCTCAAAATAAGTTTTGGGTACACAAGCTGAGAATCAGGGATCTTACAGAAGTTAAAGGAAAATTTCCAATACCAAGTAAGGTAGTTGCTGGGTCCAGAGACTTCGAATTAGTAGCAAGAATGAAATGCTAAAAAATAAAAATAAAAAATAGGTTTAATGTTATCCTAGAGAATTCTCCTGACTTTGATTCTCCTTCCAGATGAGTGTGCCAATTTGGTTATGTATTAAAATAGACTCTCCTTGGTCAGAGAGAGTCTTATTAGCCACTGGATCCTATCTCATGTTAGAAGAGTGTAACAGACATCCTTGAAGAGGCTAATGACCAAAAGATGGTAGTAAGAGCAACTCCATGACCCTGAATCCATTGAGATCCCCAGTTGAGTGTGGAGATTCCACACACAGTAGAAACAACTTAATGCTTAAAAAGAGAACAGAGACACAATGACTAGTAGTGAAGAATAGGGTGATATCTCCAGAAGACATTGACCATGATATAGCATTAGAGGTCTGGGTTGTCCTAGCCATGTGTATTTCCTATTTATATGTTGTTTATTTATATCCCTAGGTCATGCACATTTTTTATGTGTATGCCTTCCAGACATACCACATATTCTGGAAAGGTATGCTGCATATGTGCATGGGGAAATGTTTTTCATATTACTTTTCTTGGTACATTTAATTAAATGTCTTTTGCTTTAAATGAACATATCTGGTTGGGTTAGTAAAAGTTAATGCACTAGTGAAGGCTTCTGAGCAATGGCTTTGAGTGGTCATTGATTCATTCTCACAGTATGCCTTGAATCTGAGGGAGGGTACAGTACAGCTGATCTTTGAAGGGAAACTCATGCTGCTATATTAATCTGTGTAAAGCAGAGACAACATGATATTTGATGTTGATCAAGTGCTAGGCTTGGAGCCAGGAAGACCTGTGTTCGATCCTAGTTCTGACATGACTTATTTGAATTTGGGCAAGTCAGTTTCTGTGCCTCAGGCAACTCTCCCAAATTTATCAGCCAAATCATAGGTAGGCTGTGATCTAAATCACTGCTATAGGTTGGTGGACAGAGTTTCTACATTGGGGAGTCTCAATATGCTAAAGAAGTCAAAGGTCATTTGTGTAATTACATAAAAGCATGAAAATTCCCTGCTTCCCAGAAATAGAATGTAGCTTTTAAAACCCATTTCCTTACACCTTCCACTGTATAGGTGAGACATGTTTTTGGAATGTCCTTAGTCTTATTCAATTTCTTTATGGTGGTCATTTAGGATACTTTCTGTATTGGTGAAACCAGGGATTCTACTTCATCTTTTCACACCTGGATGTGAAAGCAATGAGATCCTCTGATATGATAGACCAAGAAAGTACATTAAATATGGCTTGCTGTTAATACCCCAGGAGAAAAGTTCCTTAGTTTCCTCCCTGAAGGCTCCATTTCAAGGTCTAGTCCAACCATCTCTTATTGTTTATGGAAACAACTCTTGGTCTCTTCTAGATGTTTTTTTGTTTTGTTTTTTTTTAGTGAGGCAATTGGGGTTAAGTGACTTGCCCAGGGTCACACAGCTAATAAGTGTTAAGTGTCTGAGGCCAGATTTGAACTCAGGTACTCCTGACTCCAGGGCTGGTGCTCTATCCACTGCGCCATCTAGCTGCTCTACCTCTAGATGTTTTTCAAGTTTAAACTCATCAAAATTCTCTGAATCTTTGGAGCTTGTTAATCTTGTCATTCCAAGCTTTCCAGGACAATAGGATTTCATTGCATCAGAGGTACACTGTACACAAGTCTGTGTGGTTAAAAAGAAAATCAAACATTTTCTATACCGTATTCTATTTAGTCTTCCATGAAGATTTTCTTTGTTAAATAGAATAAATTTCTAATATTTTAAAGACTAGGGAACCCATTGTTTTTATTTTATTTTAAAATAAGTTTTGTTGATGCCTTTTGTTTTTACATCACAGTTATCTCCAGATACCTCTCTCACCCTCCCAAAATGATCTCTCCTTTGTAACAAAGAATAACAGGCAAAACCAATCAGAATTGTGACTTTATCAGATGATGTACAAAACATTATGTACCTGTAGTATCTACTAAACAGAGGAACTTTATTTTATCTTTTTATTATTTTATTATTCTCCTTCATCTGGATTAGCTATCATAATTACTCAGAGTTTAGCTTAATTTCAATATTGTTTTTCTTTGTAGTATTATAGTCATTGTGTGTATTTGTCTCTTGTTTCTGTTTATTTTTCTCTATATCAATTAATAAGTCCTCCCATGTTTTTCTGAATTCTTGTCATTTCTTATGGCCCAGTAATATTCCTTTACATTCCTATATCATAGCTTGTTGGCTCAGTGGATAGAGTGCCAGACCTAGGGTCAGGAAGACCCTAGTTCAAATTCAGCCTCAGACACTTACTAGCCATGTAATCCTAGACAGGTCATTCAACACTGTTTGCCTCAGTTTCTTCATTTGAAAAATGATCTGGGGAAGGAAATGCTAAACCACTCCAGTATCTCTGCCAAAGAAACCCCAAATGAGGTCACCAAGGGTTAGACACAACTTAAAATGATGGAACAACAAATAACAATGGCTAATGCATACCCATTTTGTTTTCTATTTTTTGCTAAAACAAAAACTGCTTCTGTGAATCTTTTGTTGTTTTGAGGATCTTTCTTTTTTTGTCTTTGATGTTCTTGTAGGTAAAAAAAATGCTTTTTCATTTACTCGTCTATTGGCAAATATACCTAGTAGTGAACTACTTGGTACAAGGAATATGAAAATCTATTTATTGTATAATTTGAATTTTTTGGGGGTGGTTTACAGTGGATAGAATGCAAGACTTAGAATTCTTGCATCAGATGCTTACTAGCAATAGAACCATGAGCAAATCACTTAACCTCTCTGTCTCCTTTTTTTCTTCTGTAAAATGGAGATAATAGCACCTACCTCATAAGATTATTATGAAGATCAAATGAGTTAACTTCTCTAAAGTGTTTTGTGAACCTTAAAGTATATATAAATACTGCCTTCACAACCCACGCAGGATGGGATTTTGGGGGAGGACTGGGTCTCTGTTATGGGAGCTTGCAGGACCTTTTTGGGGATTGCTTGTGCACCTTTGATCCAATTCTCACCTGTGGCTCCAAGAAGCTATAGCATGTGCAGCAGCCACATCCATGGTAGAAGGGCTAAACCAGGTTAAGGGTAACTGACAGAACTCTGACCCACTTGTGAGTTAGGAGGATGTCTATCCCAAGCATGTAAAGACTTCCCCAGTGGAATTGGAGGATGAGAACAATTTGTTCCAATGGCCATGAAGGTGGCTGAAGCAGGAGCCATGGAGTGCTTAGAGCTTGTTCGGACATTGGAGACGCCAAGGCCATCCACAGCATTCCAGGACATCACCAGTCATCTTGAGTTTTGTCTTGACTCTGGGAGAGGGAGGCTGATGACTTTGTGCAACTCTGCCTCACTTGAATCCATTTTATGTGCAAGTCAAAACAGCATCCTGTGATATCATTGGTCCTCTTGGAAAATGAAAGACAACAACAAATCCTAGCTATTAGATGAGGAAGAGGAGGAGAGGGAAGAGGATCAGGAAGAGGAGATGACGATTGGATCAATTCACAGCTCCACCAACATTGGACCAAATCATCTCTTGATCTTAACCCTTCTAAAAATGGACTTTCTCTCTCTCTCTCTCTCAATTTGCCTATTTGTGGGTTGTGAGGTGAAACTGCAGGATTGTTTTAATTTCTAATTCTCTTATCATAAGTGATTTGTGACAATCTTTCTGATGGTTGTTGATAAGTTGTGTTTGTTCTTTTGATCACTTCTTTGTCTAAAGTAAATGGCTCCTGGTATAAATTTGTGTTGATTCCCTATAACCCAGTGCTTTTAGATAATAAAGCAAAGAAAAAACTTACTCTGTTTCCCCCACCAGGTAGGCATGCCCTATAACAGGTGTCAAACTCAAATCCAGTGATCCCTATAGGCTATGTAATGACTTAGAGAACCACAAATGAACATTTCTATGTTGTTTTGTATTTTTATTTATTTTGTTAAACATTGTCCAACAACAATTTAATCTGGTTCTGGCCTCACTTTAGAGTTTTATGGGGGAAGTTTGATATCTCCTGTATAGGATGTTAGAGTTCTACTTTGATGCTTCATCATGGTGGGGAGTGGCCTTTAGTTTAAAAGACTGTGCCCACTGAACACCACCTGTATCATGGACTACCAAGGCTGGGCTGTGATGATAGCCCACTGGAAGAGCAAAAAGATTACCCTTGGAGCCTGGCCACAAGGCATTAAATTTTCCAGTTATAACAACACAAGAACAACAAAGGATACAGGGACAGCAGTTTGTATAGATGGAAGGAAAATCCATATCAATGAATCTTCTAAGTATAATGTAAGCTCCTTGCATGATGTATAGAAAGGAAGGAAACCTCATTAGTTAATTTATTGTTTAATTTGCACTAAGAATGCACTGAAGGACAATCCAATCCAATAAGCATTTAATAAACATCTACAGTTGGTGTTAGAGATTGGGGATTAGATGATTGGTATTAGAGATATAAAAAAAAACAAACCAAACAGACCCTGCCCTCAGAGTTCTGTTCTACTGGACAGCATGTTATAGTGGAGGGAGGCCAGGCCTTGAAGTCAGTAAGATCTTGATGTAGTCCTACTCTAATATATCCTAGCTATGTGATCATGAAATAAGTCACTTATCCTCTCAACCAGGCAACTTTCTTGTTTGTTTTTGGTTTTTGGGTTTTGGGGGGGGGGCAATGAGGATTAAGTGACTTGCCTAGGGTTGTGACCCTAGGTGTCAAGTGTCTGAGGCTGGATTTGAACTCAGGTACTCCTGAATCTAGGGTGGGTGCTTTATCCACTGTGCCACCTAGCTGACTGCCCCCCTCCCCCCTCTTTTTTGGTTCGGGCAACTTTCTAAGATGAAAAGTTACAGATTTTTCTATTTGCTTTACTAGCAGGAATTACCCTACTGGAAGTTTCTACCCCCACTCCATGGAAGTCATTGACTTGAACCAAATTAAAAAATGCACTGCATGTATACCATACATCTACACTGTGAAAGCAAAGTAGGTGAAAAATACTTAGTATCCAGTCTGTCATTTGAAATTGGGTGGATAGCCCCTAGAATTTGTCCACTGGTGCATACATAGTTTGGACAGACTCACAATAGTCAATTAAGTGGGCCCAGAATTTAACAGAAAGAAAAGAATGGTCTGGATTGTTTTGGGGAAATTATGCAACACTTTTAATGACTTCAAGGTTCTCCCTGAAACAAAGGGCCACTTAGAAAAATTAATATTCTTCTAGTGATGCTTGTATGGTTGCAAGTCACCGATTGCTGCAGTCTCAGATGAAATAAAATTGAAGATAACCCAAAGGAAAAATGGAGCGTCTGAGAAGGCTGCAACCCATGACTAACCAAGACTTGCCCAGAAGATGTGACACGTGGAATGTTAACCCATCTCCCTTCTAATTTCCCTGTTTCATTCCGGAGCAGCTCCATCTTCCAGTCTTCGAGGTTTGCAGCCTAGGCATTGGCTTTCCCTCTTCATTCTCCTATTGAGCCAGTTGTCAGATCTTCTTATTCCTGACTCCACATGATCTGCACTTTATTCTCTTCTCACTACTCATACAGCGGACAGCCCTAGCTGACTCAGAGCTTTATTTGACCCATGACCATGCCTTCCTCTTTGGTATCCCTGCTTCAAGCCTCTTCCCTCTCCACTCCATCTTCCACATGCCCACCAGAATGAATTTCCTTAAGCACAGCCCTGACCTTGTCACTCTCTTACTCAGTAAACTCCAGAAGTTTTCTGTTGTCTCTAGGATCAAACCTAAGATCAAATGCTGGGCATTTGATGTGAGGACCAAATAAGAGAATGTATGTACAGTGCTTTGCCAACCGTAGAGCACTATATAAATGTCAGCTAATATTATTTTTTAACACCCTTCACAAACCTGGCCCCACTCTAGCTTTCCAGCTTCATTTTTCAGTATTCCCCTTTCTATGTTCTGTAGTCCAGCTATATGGGTCTTCTTCCTGTTTTTCACATGTGAAACTCTATCTGCTATCTCTGTCCCTTTCTCCTCACTGCTCCCCCCACACCCACCCCATGCCTGGAATATCTCCCCCACTTACTTCCGACTCTTTGAATCTCCTGTTTCCTTTAAGATTCAGCCCAAGGACTTCTTTTTATATAAAGCCTTTTCTGATTTCCCTGGCTGTTCGTGCCTTCCCTCCTAAATTTACCTTGTATTTATTTTGTTTTCTATATGTACTTATAATCATAACTAACATTTATATAACACTTTAAGGACTTTACATATATTCTTTCAATTGATCTTTACAGTTACCTGGTGATGTAAGTGCTATTATCAAATAATAATAATTTGGGACAGTTGGGTGGTACAGTGGATAGAGCTCTTGCCCTTGAGTCAGAAAATCCTGAGTTCGATTGTGGCCTCAGACATGTAATAGCTGTGTGACCTTGGGCAAGTTACTTAATTTCCATCTTCCTCAGTTTCCTCATTCAAATCTGACCTCAGATACTTAATAGCTGTGGGACCCTGGACAAGTCCCTTAAACCCCACCTGCCTCAGTTTGCTTATCTGTAAAATGGGGAAAATAATAATACCTACCTCCCTGGGTTGTTGTGAGGCTCAAAGGAGATAATAATTGTAAAATGCTTAGCACAGTGCCTGGCACATAGTAAGTGATATATCTGTTCAGTCATTTCGGGCCTGTCTGACTCTTTGTGATCCCATTTGGGGATTTCTTGGCAGAGATACTGGAGTAGTTTGCCATTTCCTTAAGTGTTAGCAATAATTAATATTATTAAGTATCATCATCATCATAATCTCTATTTGGAGCCGAGAAAACTGGGTCTCAGAGAGATTAATAGAGTTACATAACAAATAAGTGTCTGAGGCAGGATTTGAATTAAAAGCCTTCCTGACCCCAAGAGCGGTTCTCTATCAGTTATGCCAAGCTGCATCTTATAACTTATATATGTACCTGCTGTCTATCCCAATAGAATGTAAGCTCCTCGAAGGTAGAAATCATACTGATTTTGCCTTTGGATTCCCAGTACCCAGTGCCTGATGCTCGGTAGGTTCTTAATAAGTGCTTACTGATTATTTGACCGGATGAGATGTATAAATCTTTGGCAAGGGTGAGAAATAACTTTTGGACAGTTCATGGGCTCCATTAGTAAGCATCCACTGAGTGTTAAGTGAAGCAGACAAAGGACGCCAGCACATTGGGTAGGCTCCCAGTGGAGGAGTTTTAGAAGAAGAACATGGGCAAGAGTTTCACAGAATGAGAGGGTTCTCATTGGCATCAGGGGAAGGAACATCTACACAGATGAGACTACTGGCCTGTAGCAGTATTAAAGACATATGTTCTAATAGTCCACAGATATGTGGGTCTAAAAAAAAAAGGGGTAAAGGGGAGCTCCATTAGCAGTAAATTATTTTTACTGGCACAGTACTGAAACATTTACATTTCCGAGCAAGTAATTACAATTAAAACAAAGAAAAGCCTTTGAACACAATTTACACATGTTGTATGGTTTTTTAATTAGTCAGTTTCTACTTAAAGGCGCTTTTCATCTTGGAACCATTATTTTCAAAATAACATATTACCTTGTTATATAAAATCACTTTACTACAACAATGTGAACAGATATTTCTCCAAAGATGTTTTGGGTTAGGATCTGAAAATGTTTGGGGAATGGATCCAATTCTTATGCTTCTTTCTTTTATATGAATCAAACTTTCCCATGATGAACCATGTTTATGAGAGGAAGTGGGGAGAAAATGGGAACTCTAAATACAGTCCAAATTTTTGTTGATGGACTTTATTTAGAAAGACATATTAGTGACTCTGATAGGATATTAGCCCAGTTATTTCTCTTCTTTATGGTTTATTATTTTAACACATAATTTTATTCTTATAAGGGAATTTTCTCTTGCATTCTAGCAGAAGAATATTATACTCATCGAATGTGTGGGTTGGGTTTTTAAAAAAATATACACACCAATTTAGCAATCCCTGAGTTAAAAGAAAAAGACTGAGGGAAAAAAAAGACTAATCTAGTCTAGTTCTGTCTGTGCGGGTACTTTCCCCATGAAAAATGCTTTATTACTTGCCAGGGCTTTGTTTGCCTTAAAGACCTTCTCTGAGTCCACGTTGGTTTCCGCTGTCATAGCAAAGATGTTTCTGAGCTATTCATCTTTAATTACATTTGAATTTACATTAATTTTAAAAGGATTAGAAGCTCCTCCAGCTCAGTGTGCCTATTCACCAAACAGCATGTATTAATTTATAGGGTTATTTTTGTTGAAAAACTGCGGTTACTGTATGTCTCTTGCCTCATGTATAATAAAGAGCTTCTCTTTTTGAAGGTAATTGCCGTAAAATATTGCCGAAGGCATTGAAAAGTTAGTGTGATTGTGAGGTAGCACATTGTAAGTTTGCCTTTGGGCAGCCTATTCTTGGTATTTGGAAGAATATATGGGAAACAGGATGAGAAGTCAAGGCAGGCAAGTAGCAGTGCTGTGGTGAGAATACTCGGATTATAAAGTCCTAGAGGGCAGGACCTGTGTCTTCTCCATGTCTTCTACAAATTTTGGTTACTCATAGAGTCCCATTTCTGCTGGAGCAAAGTAGATAGGATGATTAATGTTCTTCTAAGAGATCTAGAACCTAAGCAAATGAAAGTCATCCTAGGAAATTTGGATTGAGTTCCCACCTATTATCTCTCTTAACAAACTTACTTCTGATCTTCTGTCAATATTTTATCTCTAGAAGCATTCTGGGAAGATGGAAATTTCCAGGCTCTCCAGCTTTCCTCCACAAACAGACTCAAAATTGTCATGAAATGAATGTAGAGCAGCAAAAATAAAGGGGTAAAACACTTATCCTCCTGAGATAATTTAAGAGGACCTCAGAAGAGAACGGACCTCCTGGGCTGAGGTTTGGCCTGAATGAAGTGGGAACACCTCTGCAATATCTGTCACATCTATCTCCTTCTCTCCCATCCCACAGCACACCCTGTTTGAGGAACTTAGCACCTCCTGTCTGGACTATTGCACTAGGTTCCTGCTTAGTCTCCTTACCTCAGGTCTCTGCCTTTTCTAGTCTGTCCTCCACACAGCTGACAAAGGACTACTAAAGCACAAACATGTCTGATGATGTCAATTGCCTACTGAGTAAACTCCATCGGCAACTAGGCTCAAATACAAACTCTCTCGATTGGCATCTAAATCCCTAAGTCTAGGCTCAAATACAAACTCTGTCAATTGGCAGTCTAAATCTAAGAGCCTGGCTCCAGTCTATGTTTTTAGTTTATTGTACCCTGCTTTCCTTTAGACCTTTTGTTCTTCAAACTAGCTTTCCTGTGGTTTCTCACACAGAATAATTCCTCACCAGTAGCCATGTCATTGCACATGTTGTCCCCCATGACAGAAATGTATTCTCTACTTACCATTGTTGTTCAGTTGTGTCTGACTCTTCATGACCCCATTTGGGGTTTTCTTGGCAAAGATACTGGAGTGGTTTGCCATTTCCTTCTCCAGAGCATTTTACAGATGAGGAAATTGAGGCAAACATGGTCAAGTAAGTAGCCCAGGATCACACAGCTAGTAAATTTCTGAGGCCAAATTTGAATCAAAAGTTTTCAGATTCCAGCCCCAGTGCTCTGTCCACTGAACAAGCAAGCATCTTGCTGCATCTTAAAATCTTTACTCTTCTTCAAAGTTCATCATAAAGTCTATTTCCTACATGAAATCTTTCCTGATCCCCTCAGCTGCTATTGCCTCACCCCCTCTCATAAATTACCTCTGAAATGATTTTCTCTATATTTTTATGTGTATATGTTGTCTAGTATATTGGAACATATTCTCTCCTCACCTCCACTTTTTAGACGCTCTAGATTCTTTCAAAAGTCTCATCTCATGTGCCTTACTTACTATTGGAAGCCTAACCTGGTCTCCTTAGTGTAGTCTCCTTCCTCAGATGATCTCTACACTTATCTGTTTATATGCTGTTGATGACCAGGACCAATCAGACCAGAACCCTGATAAATTAAGCTTGAGACTGGAACAAAACAAGACATGTGCAGTCCATATGACAGTTAATAAAAGAAGATTTATGTAGCCATAGCAGAGGAAAGATATTCAACAGAACCCTGGGTCGATTCAGCGGAGCACAGTTCTTCTGCCTCTGAGTTGACCATGGTGGTCTACAGGTCAGGCTCCAGGGAGGAGCTATTGTTTGTTTGTTTTGGCTTTTTTATCTTTAGGCACACAGAAAGCCCTATCAACAGCCTGAGTCTTTAGTCCCCAAGATGTTTTCAGTACATTTCAAGGAAGAGAAATAATCCAGCCTACACGGTAGGAGACTCTGGTAGATATTCCTCCTGCACATGCTGTATCCCCTCAATAGAATGTAGGTAAATTCCTTGAAAGCAGGGACTGTTTTTCGATTTATCTAATTACCTGTTGGGTTGGCTTGATTGAATTCCTTTTGTGAAAGGAAGAGAGCAACCCAAGTTTCAAAGAAAGTGAAAATTTTCATAGGCTTTGTATTGACATGGTTTGACACCTCCATTTCCATGGTGCTATAGGCATCAAAGAACTGTGGAAACTCAGGATTGTAAGGGATATGAGAGATCATTTGACCTGCAGCCTTCCTAGTACACAAATAACTTCTAAAATATCCTTGAATATGTCAAATGATAGGTGTTATCTTAGGCAGCAGCTGATTCCATTTTTGAATAGCTCTGATTGTTAGAAAGGGGCAGCTAGGTGGCACAGTGGATAGAATGCTAGCCCTGACGTCAGGAAGACTCATCTTCTTAAGTTCAAATCTGCCCTCGTGTACTTACTAGCTGTGTGACCCTGGGGAAGTCACTTAACCCTGTTTGTTTCAGTTTCCTGGTCTATAAAATGAGCTTGAGAAGGAAATGGCAAAACACTCCAATATCTTTGTAAAGAAAACCCCAAATGGAATCGTGAAGAGTTAGACACAACTGAAACAACTGAAAATAGTGATTGTTAGAAAGTTCTTTGTTATATTGAGCTGAAATACCTACTTCTAATTTATCTTTTGATTTTTTCACTGTTTGATCTATTGATTTGAATTTTGAAGAACAAATCTAAGTTCTTTACTTTAGAGAAACAGAGCTTCTTTCCCTTTGCAGTACTATGTTGGGTGAAACCTTATGCAGTGAAACCATGATGAGATATGGTTCTGCTTCTCAAAAGTATACAATGGCTTCCTATTGCCTTTAGGATTAAGTACATACTTCTCAGTTGTTTTTATTTTCATAATCTGACTCCAAAGTACTGTTTTATCTCTTCAAGCAATCTCCATCCAAACCAATCTTCCCACTGTTCTTAGAATACCTCAGGCTCTTACCCAGTCCTAAGCCTTTCCTTATGCCATTCCCTCTCCTTTGAATGCTTTTCCCCACCTTCTACCCATCCAAATGATAACTCTTGTTTAATGTCCAACTCAGCTGTCCCCTTTCCTCAGTTAGACCTTTCTGATCACTCTAGGCCCCAGTGATAATTCCCATCTTCAACTACTACAAAAATAATTGTGTCACTTATTTAGCCATTTAACTATATATTGCCTTTTATTTTTACGTATTATTTTAAAAATTTATATATATAATTTGTATTATTACTTAATTTTTAAAAAATAGCCTTAGTCTTCCTTTTCATCTTATATATCCAGCTCCCCTTCATTAGAACTATTATCCATTCCCCAAATGTAAACTATGCTTTTCTACCTTTGTAATTTGGCTCACCATATTCCCTTTGCACGAAATATCCTCTTTTCCAATATTTCTTTCCTATTTCCTATTTCCTATTTCTTTCCAATAATTCCTCATCCTTCAAGTCCCAATTTAAATACTACCTCCTGTATGAAGCCTTCTTTAATCCCCTGAGCTGAAATCAATTTCTCAATCCACTACCAAAAAACAACTTTTGTTAAATGTCTGCTGTGTGCAAAACACTGTGCTAGGCACTAGGGATACAAATATGAAATATAATACCAATATTCGTGGAAAACCAATCTCCAGAGAATTAAAGTTGTAGGTGAGGGTGGAGGAGAGACAAATGATTAATTTGAATAGTATGTTACCAATGATTAATTGTGCACCAGAAACACTGTCAGGAAGAGAAGGTAGATTGGGCAGGTAGTATGAATGAAAATAAGGGATTATCTATGGGCTCCACTGATATCCAGGTCATGTTAAGAGATCTGGGTGAAGACCCTGACACTCTGGGTGAATTCTCTGTAGGGGGACTGATGGTAAGTAAGATTTGGGGAGTGATTCAACACAATGAGACCGTATGGATAGGATGTGAACTACAACATTGAAGAAAATACTCACATTGATGAGATTATAAATTTAATGAGGCATTCTGCCAACTCATACCTCAGTCAGGGGTGTGAGCTATTTTCCTACTGAGGGACCTAAAAGTAGAAGACAACTTAATTTGGTTTTGTTTTAAGATGGCAATATAAAACATTCCACTCTTTTAAATTAAAAACAGAGAACATAAAACTCCATTCAATAAATATAGTAAATAATAAAAGCCACATTTACTGAAGTTCTAAATTATGGTCAATTAAAGGAGAGAGAAGAGCAGAAGGAGAAATATAAAGTGGATAAAAAGAGGATGCAACTAAATGGGAGAGAAACATATACATAGAGACCCCCAAACAGAGAAATGAGAAGCACACGCGTAAATTTACACATAGCCACAAAGATAGCCAGTCTTTCATAGCTAAGTATAAACACTAACTAGTGTTACTAATTATTCTACTTAAATAGGAAATGTAATTAGGACAAGATTTAAGGAAATACAAACTCCTAGATACAATTAGGTATTTTACTAATTAATCCCTAACTGTTAGCAATTGTGGCTTAATCTAACCCTGGTTTTCTCCAGATTTAAGAATAAGGCTTTCTTCAATTCACCTTGAATCTCTTAATTTAAGTGTTAAAACCTTGTGTTCATGCCTCAAGCATGATCAGCATTGTGTTAAGTCTTTGAAGGCAACTCCCTGAATGTGCTTAGGATCACAGAATTAGAACTAGAAGGAATATCAAAGGCTATTTAGTCCCAGCATCATTTTATAGATGAAAAAACTGAAACCCAAGGGGTTCAGGGATTTGCCCATATCCCACAAGTACCAGAGGAAAAATTTGAACCCAAGCCCTTTGACCGTAGATCCAGTGTGCTTTTTACTATACCACACTGTCTCCTTCTAGTGGTTTCCCTCCAGCCCTTGAGTTACTCTGTGTCTGTCTCTCTGTCTCTGTCTCTGTCTCTGAAAACCTGATTGCTTCCAAAGTTCTCAGAGGCAGAAAGATTCCTTCTTAGAATTTGCAGCTTGCTCTTCAGAGGGCTAGATTTTCTGCATCTATTTCTTATATAACTGAAAGGAAAAAGAGAGAAATTCTTTTTCCTCTGAACATTTGAAAGTATGAGACCCCATGATTGTATTTTTCTAACTATAAGGGAGTTTACCAGGTTGAATTATGTTTCCAGAGCATGTCCTTCTTGGGTATTTATTTTTACAAAGGTACATAATTAGAAAATCCTGTCATGTGATTTGATATTACAACCCTAGGGATGACCATATTGTTCATTTCTCATTCTTATCTGTGGTGACTAAAGTATGTTCCAGAAAGCAATTTGGAGTTAGGTTAAGAAAATAACTGAGATGTCCACATTTTGACCCAAAATATTCCATTGCTAGGCATATGACTCAAGGAAGTCAGTGACAAAAAGAATACACGTGAAAAGGAAATATAGGAGGTCTAGATGACTGAATTCTTGGTTTCAGCTGCTGGGGCAATTAGGGAGAGTATCACTGTGTTAAAATGCCAACTTCTTGTTTTTTACTGAAAACTGTGGGTTCCCATTACAAAGGTGAGGAAAGTTGAAGGGATGGGATGGGGGTAAGGTGTGAAGGGAATATCCTGTAATGCTAATCCTGACCAGGTATTTTGTTCCCTGGAAGACCAAGTATAGAATCTGAAGAGCTAGAAGAGAATCCCACCTCAATCATGAATTCAATGGACAGTAGTCCAAGAGATAACTACTACTAACTACTGTGGCACGTTACACTTTGGTACACTTATTTTATTTTATTTTATTTTTTTGGTGGGGCAATGAGGGTTAAGTGACTTGCCTAGGGTCACACAGCTAGTGTCAAGTGTCTGAGGCCAGATTTGAACTCAAGTACTCCTGAATCCAGGGCCAGTGCTTTATACACTGTGCCACCTGGGACACTTTTTGATTGTGTGCTTTTGTAATGGAAAGAGACCTGGAGTTGTAGTGAGAGTATTTGGGTTTAAATTCTGGCTCTGCTCATTATAATCCTTGAGACTTTGGGTGGGTTACTTGACTACTGTAGGCCCCAGTTTCCTCATCTGTAGAATGAGGACTTTGGGCTAGCTGACCCCCAGCATCTATTCCAACACTAAATCAATGATCTTGTGGAGTTAAGTTTTCTGATCTGTCTCATTGGTCTGATTCTTTCATCATGTCTCTGGAATTTTTTTCTGGTGGCCAGTTACTGATCCAGAATGAATCAGGCATGTGAGGCATGTTCCTTATATGTAGGCCAGAGCATCTCCCTTGTTGCAGCAATTTTTCAAAGACTTTTTTCTCCAAAGAGAGAATGGGACAGTTAAAATTCCAAACCCTAGCTTGGAGAAAAAAACACAAACACACACATAACCCTTTTGGTATGTTAAGCTTCCTTGGGTTATTTTAGCTCTTCCATACAAAGCTGTAATAACATTATTTTTACTTAATACCAACATAAGCACTGTGTCTTCATCATCCTTGCCCTTGTATTTTGGTGGTGGAATGTAGGGAAAAAAACCTTTTGGAATAAAATATGTTTGGAAGACTGTTCTTTATTACAGCTAATACTAAGTTGATTAACCCTCTAAAGAGGAGCAATATATAGGCCTCACACATTTTACTGGTTAATGATGATGATGATGATAAGAATAGCTAGAATTAATATATTGCTTTAAAGTTTGCAAAGTTGTTCACAAATATTGTCTCATTTTAGCCTTTCAACAACCCTAGGAAGTAGATGTTATTATTATCTCTGCTTCACAGATGTGGAAACTGAGGCAGATAGAGGTTAAGTGATTTGCTCAGTGTCACATATCTACAAAGTGTCTGAGACTAGATCTTTCTTTCTTTCTTTCTTTCTTTCTTTATTTCTTTCTTTCTTTCTTTCTTTCTTTCTTTCTTTCTTTCTTTCTTCAAGGCAATAAGGGTTAAATGACTTGCCTAGGGTCACATAGCTAGTAAGTGTCAAGTGTCTGAGGCCACATTTGGACTCAGGTCCTCCTGAATCCAGGGCTGATGTTTTATCCACTGTGCCACCTAGCTGCCCACTTGAGACTAGATTTCAACTAAGATTTTTCTGACTCCTGTTTGAGGGATCTATCTGCTGCATGAACTACTACTTCTGATTTTGTATGCTGAATCTCCATTCTGAATTCTTACTTGTAAAAATCCCACTATGCTACCTAGAGCAAAGATCCATCTTTTTAACTGCAGTGTTCTCCTGGTTGTGCTTTTTGGCTGAAAACCCTGGAAGATTGTTGCTCTGAGAAATTGAAGTTGGGGGTGAAATCCAGGGCAACAGAGCAAATCATGGTGGGTACAAGGAAGCTGTAGCACATTTCCAGCAATGATCCAGGCTGAAGAATATGGTATATCACTGAGAAAACATATGGCTGGGAAAGGAGTTGGGCTGGCCGTGTGGCATGTGCAGGCCAGAGCAGATAGATGGTGCAAGTGGTACAGTGGTCTGCCCTCAGAATCTCTATGACTCTGAAGAAGTTATTGAGTATCTTGGGTGGAAGCTCTATGGTGGACATATGGAAGATGGAGAGCCTGAGAGAGAGACATATGAAGAGATGAGTGAATGAAAGCACTTACTATATACAGAGCACTGTGCTGAGAACCAGGGATCCAAAGAGAGAAGGAACCACAATCCCTACTCACAAGGAGTTCACATTCTAATGTGGCAGATGTCACATATGGAGGGTTTCAGCTGCAAGTCAGATGGAAAGGACCCATGGGCCTCTGGGCACAGTGGCAAAGCAGAGGCTAATTCCTCATCTTCAATGTTATTTTATTTTATTTTTTTTGGTGAGGCAGTTGGGGTTAAGTGACTTGCCCAGGGTCACACAGCTAGTAAGTGTTAAGTATCTGAGATCAGATTTGAACTCAGGTCCTCCTGAATCCAGGGCCAGTGTTCTATCCACTGCGCCACCTAGCTGCCCCCCATCTTCAATTTTATTGCCACTGATAAAATCACATCACCTTCTGATATTCTGGTCAGTGCAAATCTCAGTGACCCTGGCCAAATCATTCAGCCTCTGTCCTGCCTCAGTGTCTTCATTTGTAAAATGGGAATAATAATATCACCTGCCTCCTAGAACTGTTGTGAAAAGAAAATGACATAGGTAAGGTGCATGCTTTGCAAACCTTAAAGAGCTATCTATATAAATGGGAGCTTTTTTCCTTGTCATTGTTGTCACTCTTGCTTGACTTTGGTGACAAGAACTTTATTTTCAGAGTCCTGGGCTGTCTCCATTGGGCTTTAAGGGGAGGTAGCAGTTAAGGTGGAATTGGTGGTTTGACATGTCCTGAGCATGGTGCCTTCTATCTCTACCTTGAGGTGCTTTGCTTCTTCCAATAGGGTGATTTGACCTTTTTTGGAGCCTGACTGACATGTAGCATGTTAACTATTTCTCCCAGTTTAATTTCATATTCACATATGCTGAGCATTACACCTACTTCTTTATCCAAATCATTGATAAAAATAAAGAGCATACAGATAAGCATCAGTTGCCAGGGTCCTCCATTGGAGACCTCCTATCATACTGATTTTGAATAATTAGCAACATCCAATCAGTTCTGAGTTCATCTGACTACATTACTTTCTAATTAGTATCTCTCTATTGGTCCATCAGTTTGTATCATTGTCTAATAGAGGCAACTGATGGTTGATACAGTGGATAGAGCAATGGACCTTGAGTGAGGAAGACCTGAATTCAAATTTGGCTTCAGATACTTATTAGATGTGTGACCCTCAGCAAGTCACTTAATCTGTTTCCTCAGTTTCCTCAGCTGTAAAATGAATATAACAATAGTTGTTTTTGTGAGGATCAAATGAGGCAATGGTTGTAAAAGAACACTTAGCCCAGCGCCCTGGCACATAGTAGGTGCTATTATAAATTCTTGTTCTGTTCCCTTCCCCCTAATTTATAATCTCTTTTCCACAAGAAGAATATGAGATACTATTTCAAAAGCTGTGCTGAAATCTAGGCCAACTACATGCACAATAATCTCCTCTTCTACTCGTTTAGTAGCCATGTAAAAAAAAAATGGAATGAGGTTAGTTTGGCATCACCCATTCTTGATGAAACCCTACCGACTCCCTGTAATCAGTTCTTCTCTTTCTAAATATTCACCACCAATCTCTTTAATGATCCCTTCTCAGATTTTTCCAGGAAGACAAACTCACTGGCCCATAGTTTTGCAGACTCGAATCTCTTGACATTTTTTTTTAAATGGGACTTTTGCCCTTTTCCAATCTTGTGACCCTTCTCTTACTTTCTATGATATTTTAAGTAGCACCGACTGTGGCTCAGAGATTGCATCGGCTGGTACTCTCAGTACATGAAGCCATTTTTCATATAGGGCAGGTGACTTGACTTTATGGTTGTCAAGTTATGGTTTCTTTACTCTTCCTGGGTGTTCGTTAGTCGTTTTGTTTGTCTGATGTTTCCATTATAAAAATCATTCTCCTTGGCAGAGAAAACAAAAACTGAACAAGAATTCTAAATTTTTCTGTTGTCAGTTACCCAATAAACCCCAAGCAAAGGTCTTAGACTTTCTTTGATCTTCCATTTTCTAAAGTCCCACTTTTGGTTGTCTTGAGTTCTTTTCCACCAGATTTGGCACATTCTAACCTTCAATGCTACTAATGCTATTTTTAAAGGATGATACTTGGCTTTGTATAAGTATCTTTTGTTACCTAACCTTGCTTCCATCTCCTAAATATTTCTTTTTAAAATCTGAGATGGTTTGTGAGTTCCCTGTATCTCCCCATTGGACTCTTCTAACAAATTCCATTTTTTCTTTTCATCAGAATTGTTTCCCTTTGTGTCTTTACAATTTCATTCTTCAGCATTTTCCTTCTTCCTTGGGCACACTTCCTTGGAAGTACTTTACTCCATGAATCATATTTACCTTTTCTCTTAATACTTTGAATTCTGCTTTCCCTATTTCTTCTTCCTTTCACCTTCATTCATATAGTCATCATTATGCCTCCCCTCTTTGATTCATGGATTTCATAATGGACACTTTCATGGACTGTTGTTCTTTGGTCATTTTTTGGTTGTATCTGACTCTTTGTGACCCCATTTGGGATTTTCTTGGCAAAGATACAGGAGTGGTTTGCCATTTCCTTCTCCAGCTCATTTCACAGATGAGGAAACTGAGGCAAACAGGGTCACATAGCTAGTAAGTGTCTGAGGCTGGATTTGAACTCAGGTTCTCCTGACTCCAGGGCTGGCAATCTTTCCACTCTGTCACCTAGCTGCCCCCATATAAAGAGTATACAGCATAAATATAAAATTAATAAATACAAATATATACAAAGTTAAATCCAAGGTAGTTTGGAAGGGAGGGCAGTAGGAGGAGGAGGTGGAGGGGGATCAAGACAGGCTTTATGCGGAAGATGGTGTCTGACCTTCACCTTAAAGACAGAGAAAGATTCTATGAGCTAGGGGTAAGGAGGAAGTGTGTTTCAGGCTTGTGGAACAGCCAAGGAAAAGATGTTGAGTTTTACTACTGGTTACTTTCTTGGATTTTGTCTCTTGTAAACTTCTGAGTCTGGGAGTCTCAGGTGATATTCTTTCTTTGTTGCTGCATTCTATATAGCATGTACCTTTGGGGTTATACATAAGCAGTCTTCTCTCTCACCCATTCTCTTCAGTTTAAAGCCTTTTTTGATTAGATATGTGAGATGCTTGGCAAAGGCATTCTCACCAGCCTTTGTTAGGTACGCTTCTTTTCTGGCCAAGAATCAGCTCTATATTGTAAGCTTTGATCGAGATTTCCAAATCCCATTCTTAGATGTCAGCTTCTTGGCCAGCTGTTCACTTCTCATGTGAATTTTTCTCTGCAACCATTTAAAACCATTTTCTTCATCCCTTGCCTTCAGTGGACGACAGGGAGGAAAACACAACCTATGCCCTTATGATCTTTATTTAATTGTCCAAAGCTTTATAATCATTGGCAAAGTTTTTTAAGGTTGTTTCTGGAAGTATAATTTGCATTCATGTGAATCAGTAGAGGTGGGTAGTTGTCATCTGTTTTGAAAAGGCTTGGGAGTTTCAGTTAGGTCTTAAATGAATGCCCCCTTGTGACAGTTAGGTGGTGCAGTGGATAGAAGCACTGGGCCTGGAGTCAGGAAGACGAGTTCAAATCCTCTTACTAGCTATGTGACCCTGGACAAGTTGCTTGCCCCCTGCCTTAATTTCCTCTGCTGTAAAAATGGTAATAATAATACTAACTACCTTTCAGGGTTGTTATTGGGATCAAATGAAATGATATTTGTAAATTATCCATCACATAGTAGGCTGTTGTTCCCTCCTCCTCAGACCTTTCTATTGCTGTTATCAGGTTAACAAATCATGGCCTCCATACCCCTGAACAGGTGATCACCAACTACTTCTCTTCTTGCTCTACCCCTTACTAGATGACCTCTCCTTTGATAGTGTCTGTGGGCTCTGTGAATATCATTCTTGGGAGGAAAAGCAGATTCTTCCTCCTCAGAGGGCTAGATCTTTCCTCTTTGGGGAAACTCTTTAAGCTCTAGTCATATAAATATTTGTTTCTTTTCTTGTTATTCTCTTTATGTTTTTTTTTCCATCCTTCATCATCTTGGCAAAGGTCAACTCTTCCCCATCTCCATCTCACATCCCTTCTCCCTGGCCCCCACCATGCTACCTTTATTCATATTTTATTTAGGAAACTTTCATTCTCCTTAACAGCCTGGAATGTGAGGAGGCAGTTTTCATCCAGCTGTAAGGTGTCTGAGAAAGGATTTGACTCCAGTCTTCCTGACTCCAAGTCCAGCGTTTAATCCATTATGCCACCTAGTAAACTCAAGTCAAATCAAGAAGCATCCATTAAGCACGTACTATGTGCCAAGCACTGTACTAAAACCTGGGGATAAAAAAAAAAAGACTTAAAACAGTCCCTGTTTTCAAGGAACTCACATTATAATGGAGGAGACAAATTTCAGGCAACCAGATAGAGAAGATATGTGTAGGATAAATTGGTGATAATCTCAGGAGGAGGGCCGTAACATTGAGGGGAATAAGGAAAGGCTTCTTGAAGAAGCTGAGAATTGAAAAAAGCCGGGGAAGCCTGGAGGCAGCCTTTAAGAGGTAAACCATTCTACCTAGCTGTCAGTACCAATGAAATCATAAATCTGGTTTTAAAACGAACAGTGACAGAAACAGAATAAAAAACTCAACCCTTGGTTTGATGTAGCTTCTAAAATAGCTTTTTTAAAAGCCTTGCCACAGTACTAGATGGGCAGCTAGGTGGCACAGTGGATAGAGTGCCAGGCCTTGAGTCAGGCAGACTTCTCCTTGTGAGTTCAAATCTGGCTTCAAGCATTAGTGGTGTGACCCTGCACAAGTTACTAACCTTGTTTGCCTCAGTTTCCTCATCTGTAAAATGAACTGAAGAAGGAAATGGCAAACCACTCCAGGACCTTTGCCAAGAAAATCCTAAGTGGAGTTACGAAGAATCCCATGCGACTGAAAAATAACTCAACAACAGCAGCAACATAGTACTAGTTACTGTACTCAGCACCAGAGATAAAAAAAAAAACAAAAAACATTGGTCTGTAAGGAGTATATGTCTCAGATCACAACCAATCCCTGCTTTCTGATTCTGTACAATTCTCCTGCTTCATTTTTGTTTTTGTTTTGTTTTTTAAATAAACCCTTCATAGAGAATCTACCCTGAAGACCAGAGGCCCTCTTTTGAGTTTTTCTTTTTTTTTTTTTTAGTGAGGCAATTGGGGTTAAGTTGCCTAGGGTCACACAGCTAGTAAGTGTTAAGTGTCTGAAACCGGATTTGAACTCAGGTACTCCTGACTCCAGGGTCAGTGATCTATCCACTGCGCCACCTAGCTGCCCCCCTCCTTTGAGTTTTAAAATATTTCATAGGTGCCATTGAGGCACTGAAGTATTTGCTACATCATCAGCCCATCTCCTGTTTTGGTCCTGCTTGTTGTTGATTTCACCGCACAGGCTTGTGTCATTGCAGGGAATGTGCTCCAACCTACTCCATCTTTCTGTTCCTTACCATCTCAGTCATCAGATACATCCAGCAGAATGTATGTTCTTGGCAAGTAAGCAGGGGAGTGAAGTGAAAGGCATGCTAGACCTCAAGTCAAGGTCCCCAGCTGCGTTCAAATACCTACTCTGCTATTCAGTGCCTCTGTGATCAACTACAAGTCACTTAATTTCTCTAACCTCAGTTTTCTTATCTGTGGATTAATTGCTTCCCAGGTCCCTTTTAGGTTAAATTTGATAATCCTGTGGCTCTTTTGTCTTTTTATCCGTAGCACCTAATACAGTGCCCTGTGCTATAAATATTTAATAAATATTTGTTGAAATGAATGTGTGGGGTTTTTTGTTTGTTTGTTTGTTTTTGTGGGGCAATGAGAGTTTAAGTGACTTGCCCAGGGTCACACATTTAGTAACTGTATGAGGCCAGATTTGAACTCAGGTCCTCTTGAATCCAGGACCAGTGCTTTATCCACCGTGCTACCTAGCTGCCCCCCAAAATGAATGTTTTCAGACTGTTCCTGTGGTTTTTGTTTGTTTTTGGTATGGGGACTGCCTCTACCAATACAAATCTGGAACTGTTTTGCCTCTTGTAACCTTAGATAGTCCTTTATGGTACTGAGAAGTTACTCACACAGTCAGTCTCTGTCAGCAGCATTACTTGAATCCAGGTCTTCCTGATTATGAGGCTGACTGGCTCTCTACTCTCTCTCTCTCTGAAATGAGAGACTGTAAAATCACCCGACTAAATTTAAAGTGAGTTTACGACTCTGCCCCAAGCTGAACTGTGGTCACTTGCCTCCAATCACACCTCTCTTTTTCTGCTTTTACCTTTCTCTTGTCTTCTGAACATTGACAGCTTGTCTCCTGCTGCTGTCATTCCTAGCCCTTTACTGTGCTCCCTTCATTCACAAAACTTTTATTCAGTGCCGATGTGTAAAGCTTTCCCTTGTCTGAACTGGATCTGTTCAGTGTCTCTAGGAGGTTCTTCTGGATCCACTGTCCAACTTACTGCTCATTTGTAGGCCTTGTAACCTCTCTTGAGTATTATTGGCATTCTCCTTTAAGTCATATCATCTTTGGCCTTTCCCCACCAACTCATATACTGAGGCTACCTGAGAGAGGATTCTGTTTCCAGGAAAACATCCTGAAATGAAGTCAAGGTTTCCTATTTGTTTTCCCCAATTTAGAAAGCCAGTTTGTTCCAGTGCTTGAGTTAATCCCTGGTTGAATATTGGTTAGCTCTGGCAGTGGTATTAACTCTTAGAGGCCACCAGGGTATGATTGACTAAGTGCTTAGGTGTAAGATGTTGGTATAGCCTGGTTTCAATAGGTGCTTAATCTGCCCAGGAATCACTGTGGCCTTGGGACCCACAAACTCAGAATTTGCTGAACTGAAATCCCAGCTTACTTGTTTGCCCTTTATCCAGAAATTTGGTTTTAATGGAATATGTGCAATATAACTATTCACTTTTCACCCAGGAACCTTGAGAGATTGGCATAAAGTGGTGGGCAGGAGGTCAAAAGTGTTTGTTTCCTTCTCCAACCTCCTTTAACATTTTGTTTGACTCGTTTGTATGGTATTTACTACACTCTACCTCCTATTCCCTTGATACACAGCATATAGTAGGTCTTCAGGAAATGTGTTTAATGAATAGAGAGAGATATGCAGTTGAGTGTATAGCTTTATTAAGGAAGATCAACCAATCTTTTGCAATAGCACATAACCTAAGAAGGAATTCTCAGGCAGAAAACTCCCTTCTGAGTTCTCTCCATCTTATCAGTTTTCTTCTTAAAATGTGGTACTCAGAAATGAACACATTCTCTAGATACGATCTGATATGGGTGAAGTATAGCTGCTCCATCATCTGCTTTGTCCTGGAAGGTGTGGTTTTCTAAGTGTGGCCTGAGATTCTGTTAGCCTTTTATACTGCCCTGTCCCATTCTTGACTCAGATTGAGTTTGCAATCCACCAAAACCCCCAGGACCTTTTCAGATGAATTCATTTCTAGCTATGTCTCTCTTTTTCTTTCTCCGTCTTTCTTGGTCTCTGGTCTCTGTCTCTATATGTTTTATATAGATATGGATATAGATTGAGAGTGAGATAGAGATATTTTTATATAAACAAAACAAGTATTTAAATATCTATATGTATCTACAGATATGTGTATACACGCACAAAATTTCTTGCCAAGTCTAGTGTTACTCTCCATTAATTTTCTGAGACAACAGTACTAATAATTGTCCATCATCCTCCAAAAGATTTTATAAATGAATTTCTCTTCTAATCAGGTTTTTTGAGGGTAGCCATCTTTCTTTTTATACATATGTGTGTATATATATATGTATGTGTGTATGTATGTATATATATGTGTGTGTGTGTGTGTGACCACAATCTAAATCATACACAAATCTAAAATAACCAGTATTTACTGGCTATGCACACATACACACAAAAATATACATATATATTTACATGTATATTTATATACATGTGTAAATGTGATATACAAACAAAATATATAATAGTATTTGATTTTCTCACTAGGGAATAGCAATAGTGATCAAAGGTAGGAGAAAGTGGTTGGTTTTTGATTTTTTTTTTCTTAAAAACAAAATCTTATACATTTTTAGGGAGTAATAGCTAATAAGGGGAAGCAAGATGGGAGCTCCAACAATTCTCAACTGGCTAGAACAATCGGCTAAACATCCTTCAAATACTCAAGTGTATCTGTAATCTCATCAATTTGGGAGTCCCTCCAACAAAGAAGATCACAACTCAGTTGTGATTACCCATCCTGTGTGACCCTTATCCATATTCACCCAAAAGTTTCTCAGTGCCAGGGTACCAGTGGAGCAGTCTGGTTGTCCACTTGTGCTCCTTTGCTCTTGCCATGTGACCAGTCCATCTTCTCTTCTGTCATACAATTTCTTGCTTGTGTCCTTATACCTGTTCTTCTTTGGAGTTCTTTCTTGGTATGTGTGTGTGTGTGTGTGTGTGTGTGTGTGTGTGTGTGTGTGTGTGTGTGTGTGTGTATTGCAGCCTACTCACACCTACCATGCACCTCTCCATTACCTTCTCTATGATACTCATTTTAGGTTCTTTGGAGGCAATGGTGCTCCTCCTCTTACTGACATATAGTGATACCAGGAAAAGATTTGTATTGATGAGATGGACCTTTGTTTTCCTGGGAAGTTTCGGGTCACTAAAACAGCAATGAAAGCAATCTTGTCCATCACTCTCTGTTCCACTCTGGACCCAGCTCATCATCCTTCTGTATTGTCTGTCCCATATAGAGATACTGTTGGACAAACTATAGAGTGTCCATCCAAATATATGTCACAATCTGGGCAATAGATACTCTTCCTCTACTTTCCTATGTGGAGAGACAGGCCAAACTCCTTTGTGTGATTACATAACTCTTTCTATAATTTGTATAAGACACTCCATCTCCCAACTCTGGGCATTTTGACTGGCTGCCCCACATGCCTTAGATTTTTCTCCTTCCTTTTCTCTGCCCACTGGTTTCCCTATATTCCTTCAAGTTTCAGCTAAAATACTGCCTTCTATAAGAATCCTTTCCTGATCCTCCTTAATGCTAGTGTCTTCCCTCTGTTGGATATTCAATTTATCACAAATACACATAAACACAAGCAATATATATATATATACACATACACACACATATACACGTATATATACATACACACATACAATACACATACATATATACACACATAAAAATATACATACATACATACATACATACATACATACATATACACACAGAGATTTTTAGCAGTGTATCAGAAGCAGTAATATGGCCCAGAGCATGGGAATGCTTTACTTGAAGTCAAGAATACCTTAGTTCAAAGCCAGCCTCAGACATTTAACTAGACGTTGGTCCCTGGGCACATCACTTAACCTCTGTCTGCTTCAGTTCTGTCATCTTAAAATGGGGATAATAATAGCATTTAAGTCTGAGGGTTCTTGTGATAATAAAATGAGATAATATTTGTAAAGCGCTCTGTAAACCTTAAATAATTATATGAATATTAGCTTCTATCTATCTATCTATCTATCTATCTATCTATCTATCTATCTATCTATTATTGAATTCCTAGCTATCTTTTAAAATTCACTTCAATGGCCACCTTCTTTATGAAAGTTTCCCTTTTGCCCTAGTCAGTAATATACTTTACCTATCTAGAACTCCAGATATGTTTTTGTCTTATGCCTCTTTAATTGCATTTATCATGTATTATCATGTATATGTACTGTAGTCATGCTACATTGTTGTTATTGAATTATTTCAGTCTTGTCTGACTTTTTGTGCTGCCATTTAGGGTTTTCTTAGTAAAGATACCAAAGTAGTTTGCCATTTCCTTCTTAAGCTCATTTTACAGATGAGGAAACTGAGGCAAACAAGGTAAAGTGACTTGCCCAGGGTCACACAGTTAGTGTCAAAGTCTGGATTTGAACTCGAGAAGATGGCTGTTCCTGACTCTGACCAGCATTCTATCCATTGCAACACCCAGCTGTACCTGGATGGATTTCAGGGGGTCTTTGAATTTAAACGGGGAAGACGATTACATCTTTATTTTCACTGACCTCTAGCTAAAGTTTAACATTTCCTTCAATTTTGAATTTTTTAAAAAAAGATTTTTTGAGAAGGGAAGCTTCAGCAAAATGCCGAAGGAATCCATGACAAAAAAAAATAAGAATTACTCATCTAATTCAGCACTTAATTTTACAGATGAACAAATGATAAACCCAGGTTGGTTAAATGATTTGCCCAAGGTAAACTAGGGTTGTAAGCTGCTCAACCTAGCTTGGAGCAGAGGTTCCTTGATTCCATATCCAGTGGGCTTTACACTAAGCCATTCTCTGAAAGTCAGTCATCTCTGAGGTTCCTTCAAACACTTGTATTCTGTAACTCTACAACTGACCATATCTGGTCTATTTTGTTCCAGTCTGGACACCATCTTTAAGAAGAATGTTATTAAAGTGCTGAGCATCCCAAGGAAGGACAGAATCACACTGTGTCATGATTTGAAGGAATTGGGTTTGCCTAGAGGACAGAAAGGAAGCTCTATGGGGACATGATTTGGGAGAGGGGTTAAACTTGTTCTTGGCCATGAAGGACAAAACCCAGAGAGAATGGAAATTTAAAAGAGAACAATTTAGACTCCACATAAGGAAAATTATAACAATTAGAACTATCTAAAAGTAGAATTGAGGTGGGAGGGACAACTAAGTGGTGCATTGGAAAGAGTACCAGGCCTGGAGTCAGGAAGACTCTTCTTCTTGAGTTCAAGTCTGCCCTCAGGTCCTTACTAGCTATATGACCCTGGGGAGGTCACTTCACCCTATTTTGCCTCAGTTTTCTTATCTGTAAAATGAACTGGAGAAGGAAAAGGCAAAGCACTCCCAATGTTTTTGTCAAGAAAATCCCAAATAGGAGCACAGAGTCAGACACAGTGGAAAAATGACTGAACAACAAAAAAGTAGAATAGGCCATCTCAGAAAGTCTTCAAGCAAAGGCAGGATGGCTCTTGGTAGCTAACTATCTAAGACAACATAGTGCTAAGGGGATAGGATTATAGATCAAGAGCTTGAGAGCTCAATAGTCCAACTCCATCATTTTACAGATGAAGAGACAGAGAGTTTATGACTTTTCCAAGGTGACCCATGTAGTTGAGATGTGAACTGAGGTTCCCTGACTCCAAAGCCAATATTCTTTCTGCTGTATCAGTTAATTTAATAAATTTTCTGTTTTGGGGGATGTCTGTTTGAGAGTTTCTGAGGCAGGATTTGAACTCAGGTCCTCCTGACTTCAGGGCACAAACCTATCTATTGCACCATCTAGCTGCCTTTTCCAGTCAGGCATCCCTGTGCAAGAATATGAGTTCACCCTAGAAAATGGCAGCAAACTGCCATTCTGCGAAGATGACAAAGATCTAAGCATCTTTTTTTTTTTTTTTTTTTTGCGGAGCAATGGGAGTTAAGTGACTTGCCCAGGGTCACACAGCTAGTAAGTATCAAGTGTCTGAGGCCGGATTTGAACTCAGGTACTCCTGAATCCAGGGCCTGTGCTTTATCCACAGTGCCACCTAGCCGCCCCAAGACCTAAGCATCTTAATAGCATCTGCCTCTCAGAATTATTATGAGAATCATATAATATATTTTCAAAGTGCTTAGCATAGTGCCTGGCATATAATAGGTGCTTAATAATGCTTATTCCCTTATGCCTCCTTCTCTACTTCTCCCAGACAGTTTAGAAGTCCCTGAGTGGTCCACATTTGAGAGTAGGTTCTTTTTTTTTTTTTTTTGGTCGGGGCAATGAGGGTTAAGTGACTTGCCCAGGGTTACACAGCTAGTAAGTGTCAAGTATCTGAGGCCAGATTTGAACTCAGGTCCTTCTGAATCCAGGGCCGGTTCTTTATCCACTGCACCACCTAGCTTCCCCAAAGGGTGGAATCTTGAAGGGAAATAACAGGCCACCTCTTACTCTGCTTGAAGATCATTGGGCACAAGGCTCCAATGGCTGTTCTGGTTGAATCTTCTATGACCCATTCCCCGACCTGGTTGTCCCTTTTTCTGCTCTGAGGTTCTGTCTGATTTTTGTGAACTATGAACATCTAGTATGGAAGGAGAAAAAAGGAAACCTGGAGATTTAATGCTCTTTTTGCTGTGGCTCAAGACAGTGTTTCATATCCTGACTGTCTCAAATATAATTTGGGTTTCTTCTCAGGATCTTTGTCAAACCATCTTTGTCTTTTTCATTACTCACATAGGGTCTGATTACTGTTGTTTTTTAAGAGGAAGCACCCCTCCTATCATCGCTATTAATAGATTGGGACCTGATGCGATAATGGTCCCCTGATTTATGAGAGTAATCTTGTGGAGTCTAATGGAAAATAAATGATAATTGAAGCTGACTTTGAGTAATACTCATGGAAAGAAGAGCTTTCCTTTGTTCATTTTGGTCATCTTAAAAATGGAAATAGTAAACCAGATAAAATGGCTTTTCTTTCATGTGTGTATGTGTGTGTGTGTGTGTGTGTGTGTGTGTGTGTGTGTGTGTGTATGTGTAGGGGGTAGCACTTAAATGTTTTTATTTTCCTGAAAGTTTCTTAAAGTATAGGTATGTTTTTTTTGTTTCTTCTTTTATATGATTAGGGAGCAGGATTCTCTGTGAATTTTGTCTCTGTTTCTGAGCTGCTGGGAGTTTGGTATAAGGATTTAGAAGGAGAAGAGGAGAGTAAAAAGGAGAATTCAGGTTATTGGTAGAAAGCAAAGTTTCCTATCCTACTTCTCTCAGAGGGTTTTTATATAAGAATTAAGTGAGATCACATATGTGAAAGCACTTTGTAAACTATGAAGTTCTAGACATTAGTGAGGCACTATTATTATTGGAAACCAGATTACTAAGTTTCCTAGAACGGCCAGTAGGAAGGACCAAAATTCTAAGAAGCTCAAGGGAGACTTGATGAAACAATAGGACATAGACAGCTGGTTAAGAAAACAGTGTCTGAGAATGGAATTTGAATTTTTTCATGATGGCTTAAAATCTAGGCATCATGGACTTTAAAAGAGTGCATATAGAGAGTTGGTTCCAATATCTTTTCATAGGGGTATTGTGAATTTTTGTAAAGGGCTTTAAATTGAAAATGGCACTGGAAGGAGTAATTGCCATGAATAATCTGCCAATCAGATAGGTCCATCACAGGAAGAAGAATATCTGGAGAGTAATTCACAGGGGACAATATCCAAGAAAAGGGCTCGAAAGTGAAGCCCCATGGCCTTAGATGCACAAGGAGTGAGTAATTAACAACTGACCTGAACAGTATGGCTTAAAGATCATAGGATCATTGATTTAGAGCTGGAAGATAATATAGAGATGACCAAAGTCCAATTCCTTCACATTACAAATGAGGAAATTGAGACCATGAGAAGTTGAGTGATTTTTTTCCCCCAAGGCCATACAGGTAGAAAGTGGCAGAATCAGGATGGAAACCCAGATTTTCTGACTCAAATTCAGTGATTTCTTCCATTGAGAATTTGATAGTTTAGATATCCCTTAGAATTAGTGGGATTAGTCTCAAATATAATTATGGTTGGGCACATTTTATTTAAAAAGAACAGAATAGATATAAGGGGTTGTGGGGTAACATTGCACATTGAGAAGCTTTATTTAGGAAGATATTTAGGAAGTAGAAATGGGCAGCATAAGGGTAACATTTGGGTTATGATCAATGGAGAGGTAAAGAGAAGTCTTATTTAAGGAGCACACTAGAGACCACTTCACCTGAAGGGGGAAACAGATGATGAGTTGGACCTCTCATGCAGTCATAGTAGTAACAGAAGACTTATACCATCTGGTTACTTGCCTCCTCGTTTTTTCTCTGCTGCAAGAAACTACTAAAATTTTTGAACTGCTTTAGTAATTCCATTCTTCAAAAGGTAGAAGAAATAATTAAGAGAAGTGTTATTCTGGCTATAAATCTGACCAACTGGGAAGAATTACTTTCTGAGGTTAAAATTTTTATTAAAAAATATTATTATTATTATTATTATTATTATATTTCAGGAAAGTGAACATGCCATCTTAAAATTTATGATAGAGAAGGAAGGGAAAGCTGAGTATAGTTTGAAATGCTCCTCAGATATTGGGAGAGAGTATTTCAAAGAATTCTGAGAGAGGGTAGTTATAATAGTTGTAAGGGTAGTTGTTTGGATATCAACCAGCTTAGATTTGAAGAGACAGATTTGATGTGGAACTGGAGAAGGGAAAATATCCCAATTAAACAACAACAACAACAACAAAAATAACAACAAAAGAAGAAAATGGTGGTGACTATAAGACCTAGGCTGGTATACTTTGGTTGGATTTCTGGGGAAAGTTATAGAAGGTATTATTAAAGATACGGCTGTTTGTAATTCTAGAAAAGGAAGCAGTGGTTACAAGCCATTATGGATTTATCAACAAGGGATCATACCAGATTAACCTCTTTTCCTTTTTAAACATTGCTATATAGGGAAATTCATCAGACAACCTGCCTAAACTTCAGAAAGCATTTGATTAAGTCTTTCCTGCTGCTCTTATGGGCAAGATTATAGCACAGCCCTATGAATTTTGAAATGGTCAGATGACAGAGTCCAAAGAGCAGCCATTAACAAGTTGATGTCATTTTGGAGGTAGCTTTCTAAATGGAATGCCACAGGGAGCTGCCCTTGGTTCTGTTCTGTTCAACATTTTTATCTGATATGGATAAAGGATTCAATTAACATGTGAATCAGTTTGTAGATGGAATGAAGCTGGGAAGGTTAGCTAACAAATTGAATTACCTAGTCAGGAAGACAAAAGTTCTGATGGGTTGTACTGAATATCAGGATTTTAATAGGGACAAAGTTCTCCATTGGGGTAAACAAACAAACAAACATTTCCATAAATTAAGGATGGGTAAGGCCTGACTAGATAGGGTGGGGGGAGTCTGGGAAGTGATCTGGATGTTTTATTGGGTGGCAAGTTCACTGTGAGCCAATAGTTGCTGCAACAACCAAAAAAAGTGATGTGACCTTGGACTGCATGGAGAAGTCATTGTACCTAGATCTAGGGAGGTGATGGTCCTACTGCACTATCAGTACAAGTCAGACAACATCCTGAGTTCAATTGTAGGTGCTAAATTTTAGGAAGGACATTGATAAGTTGGAGAACATCCAGAGAAGGTCAACAAGGCCATGCACCATGAAGATTGGATACCAAATGAAGACATAGGACACAGATTTTCAAACATTTGAAGTTCTGCTCTGGTTTATTTGTGTTTTGTTAGTTTGCGGGGCAATGAGGGTTAAGTGACTTGCCCAGGGTCACACAGCTAGTAAGTGTCAAGTGTCTGAGGCCAGATTTGAACTCATGTTGTCCTGAATCCAGGGCTAGTGCTTTATCCACTGTGCCACCTAGCTGTCCCCTCTGCTTGGATTTAAAAGGCATAACCAAGAACAATGGGTTGGAGTTTGGGATAAGGAGAAACTTTCCAATAATTAGAATCCTAGAGTGGAATGGGTGGCCTTGTGAGTTCCCTCTTACTCTAGATATTCAAGGAAAGTACTACAGGCCACTTTTGGGGCCTGTTTCGGTATGAACGGAGCTGACTTTTGACTTCTCAATTCTGTGGCTGTGTCCTGAAGGGCCTTTTTAGTAATTTTATTGAAGGACTTTTAGCTAGTAGATTTTGTAATATTCCTCTTGGCTTCTCATTGGCTTTTCCCCGCTGACTGCTTGGTTCTTGGCAATGTTCTGGAGAGGTCAAGTCGCCCTTGAGTTTAGTTCTGGATAGGAGAGGTGTTTCCTTAGTGCTGAAAATGAAAAATCTCTTTAATGAAAATGTTTCCCAAGTCTGATCCTGTGACTCACTTTTTTTTTTTTCATAGTGCTTGATACAACAAAATTTCAAAACAATAAAAGGCTTTGGCCTCCTCCTTGGAGCCTTTTGCTACCGGTTTATACACCTGGACATTTCTAATCTAGCTGAATTATCATCAGTTTTGGTGGCTGGTAGATATTCGTTTACTCCAGACTCTACGACTCTCTTGTTGCTTGTAGGAATCCATTTAAATGTTGAACATTGTAGAGTGCCACCACTTAATATGACTTTAATTTCACAGTGGACTATGAAATTTTCCAGTTATTTGGCTCCATTTCCAGGGCCCTAATCCAGACACCAAAGTTATCCTCTCACTAGAGCATTCTTTGGGTGGATGGTCAAACCTGTTGTTCATTAGAAACAGCTGTAACTTGTCAGCATATTTTCCTTAATATGCCAACAATAACCTTGATTAAATTATGAGGTAGTCTTCCTAATTCCAGAAAGTTATGAATCTCAATATCTGCACAGATAAAGGCAGTGAATTCCAATTTTCCCAAGGCTTTTACTTTAGATTGATATAAAAAAGCAAGTAGATGGATAGCTTTTCCTTTTTCTTTGTTCTTCTGGGTCAGTATTTGCCTGCTGACATTTTGAGATAAGTTAAACTCTTAATTGTGCTTAAAGATATACTTGTGGATCTGTAGCCAGTTATTGAAATTCAAAAGTCACCTATTCAGCATTTTATATCTCTAGATAGAGTAAAGAAAAAGGGAGAAAAGAGGCCAGGCCCCAAGGTTTCCGTAGACCGGTGCCTATCTTGAAATCAAGCATTCTTGAATGTTTGTGTTTCATTTATTGAAAGATTTTTTGGGTGCCTTTTGTTTTTATATCACATTCATTTTGAAATATGCCCTCCCCTTTAAATACACCCTGGCCAGCAGGCCTTTTCTCATAACAGAGATTTAAAAAAACAGAAAGTTAAGCAAAAGCAACCAACACATTAATCATGTAGCATGGTGGATAGACTATTGGCCCTGGAGTTAGGAAGACCTAAATCTCTATGTAAATGCTAGCTATTATCATCATCACTAATTAATAATAATGATAATAATAATATGCATTAGTAGTATGTCATCATAAACAGAAAACCTAATGCAATCTAAGACTTATTTTAAAAATAGAAGCATATTGCCCACAGTCAAAGAGTTCTCATTGTTCCATATATCTGGAATCTTTTCCTTTCATTTTCTTCACCTATTGAAGCAGATAGAGCCTATAGCGGGAGGTGGGAAGACCTGAGTTCAAATCCAACCTCACACACTTATTAGATCTGAGATCCTGGGCAAGTCATTTAACCATTGCTTGCCTCAGTTTCCTGAACTGTCAAATAGGGATAATAAAGGCAGCTGTCTCCCAGGATTGTTGTGTGGATTGAATGAGATATTTGGCAGAGTGCTGCACAAACCTTAAAGCTCCATCTAAATGCTATGATGAAGGTGATGTTGATGATGCCTGACAACCTGGGTAACCTTCCACACTCATAGTCCATCATCTCTTCAAGGAAAGGACGTTAGTCATAGAATCATTGATCTGAAACCAGATGATCAGAGGCTATTGAGTCTGGTCCCTCCTATTGGAAATGAACAAACCAAGACACAGGGAGGTTGTGACTGGCCCAAGATCACATGGTTTGTCATTATCAGAAGTGGAATTTAATCTCCTGTCATATGACTTGAGAGTCATTGTTTTTGCATTTACTCACCTCTTTTTCAGGGCCAAGTTTGGTCATTAAGAGTTAAATAATGTTTAGTTTCATTTTATTACTCTTTGCACTTACGTTGTTGTTCTGCAATTCATTTTAAAAGGATTTTCCAAGTAATATTTAAGATATGTGTCTTTTTTTATGGTGGCTGTTAAACTTTCATCAAAACCCAGTTCCTTAGCTTAGGAGATTAAGTAAACTCACCAAACATTCATTACAACTTTCAGTTTTTACTGACATATTTCAGTACTATACAGTTTACCTAAGAGCCACAAAAAAAAGAATCAGCCAACTGTGACTTTCTTTTATATCCATATTTCTCTCTTGAAATAGTGGTTGGCCTTTATTGTTGAACATTCTTCACTTGTCAGTGTTACCACTTGACTAAATTGGGTCTTTGGTCTTTTGGCAGTGTTTTGAACGACTTCTTAGAAGGCCTGAAGTATGGTTCCCCATTTAGTAAAAACTGGTCAGGAGGGAAGATGGAAGAATGCTTTCTGTTTTCTTAATCAAGGCTTCAGTATTATTATAGGACATTCAGACAATGTCTTCAAAGTATTTTTTTATTTGACGAATAGTGATATACTTGGTAATAAACAAGGAACATGTACTGTAAACTGAGAAGCATGAGAAGCTTCCACATTCCCTGAGAGCTTTTGTACAAAGGAGGAAAGAAAACAAGCTGACTCCTTTGTGGCCTTTGGGAGTGGTTACATTAACCATTTGTTAAGAGTTGGATTTATGAGGTTGCATTGGCTTCCAAGGGCATTGTTCCTAAACTTTGTCAATCCCTTTGTGTGATGTCAGTGTGGGTTGTTTAGCAACACATCAAAATATGTCCAAGATAAGATAAATATGTGTTTCATGAATCCCAAAGGGAACTTAAAAATTTTCTTTTGCCTTTGTAAATAATTGCTGTCATTCTTTTAAATGTGTGGCTTTTCAACTCTATTTTCCTTATTCCCAGCCCATTCTCTCTAACAATTTATGATTTAGGACTTGCTGGGCAAATGACTCAAAGAGGCTATTAGAAGCATGGGAGATGACTTGAAAAGTATGCTCTTCTTGATTTAGTTTGCTTGATGCATTTGATCTAGTTAAATGCCTTTGTCAGGCCCTTAAGACTGTCCACAGTCTGGCATAAACCTACCTTTTCGGCTTTATTATTTTTTATTTATTTAATTAATTTTTTTTTTGGCGGGGCAATTGGGGTTAAGTGACTTGCCCAAGGTCACACAGCTAGTAAGTGTTAAGTGTCTGAGGCTGGATTTGAACTCAGGTACTCCTGACTCCAGGGCTGGTGCTCTATCCACTGCGCAATCTAGCTGCCCCTCAGCTTTATTTTGTATTATTTCAGGATGTACACTTTGTGCTCCATCCAAATGAATTACTCTTTGAACCTGGACCATGCAGTAGATAGAGCACTGGGCCTGGATTCTGGAAGACCTGAATTCAAATCACGCTGCAGATATTTACCACCTGTGTGACCTTGGGAAAGTCATTTAACCTCTGTTTGCCTTAATCCACTGGAAAAGGAAATGGCAAACCACTATAGTATCTTTGCCAAGAAAATTCACATACTGTATTGGTGAGCTCTGCTCCATGGGATCATGAGGTTGAACATGACTGAACAATTGAACAGCCCTGGACCATATCATGTAATCACTTGTGTGGTTTACTTATTGTTACCAATACCTGGAAAGTCTTTCCTTCCTTTCTTCCCATATTGAATTCCTATCCATTTTAAAAGTGCCATTCAAATACCATCTTGCCTACACGGTCCTTTTTGCCCTTCCACTCCCACTAGTCTATGATAACTTTTCTTTTTTTCATTATCCAGGTGTTCTTTTTGTGCATATTTCAACTAGGTTTTAAAAATAGTGGGGTTTTTACTTCCCCTTTTAAAAAAAAATGCTGTCACTTCCCTGGGAGAGTTAAACAAAAGAAATCAGCCCTTTGACTATGACAAAGAGTTAAGCACCTGTAGTCTAATACCTCTGTGCTCAGAGGCAAGAAGCACGCTTTACCTCTGGCATTGTCTGGAATCACATTTGTCCATGATATTGATGAGGGTTCTGAAAATTTCACAATAGGTGCTGTTTTCCTTTAAGGGTCATCGTGTAAGTCTTCAGGTTCTACTTTCCTTTTTGCTCTGCTTTAGTTCATACAGGTTTTACTCATTTTCTCAGAATTCTTCATATTCATTATTGCAATAATTCTAATGCACTCACCATACAATAGGAGTGGGAATGGGGATGGGGAGCTGTAAGTTCATTAACATCAGGAATGCATGGGTAAGGAAACTCTACCCATTTAGGTCAGCTCATTCTTTGAAAATTCTGGTTTAAGGGGGCAGCTAGGTGGCACAGTGGATAAAGCACTGGCCCTGGATTCAGGAGGACCTGAGTTCAAATCCAGCTTCAGACACTTGACACTTAACTAGCTGTGTGACCCCGGGCAAGTGACTTAACTCTCATTGCCCTGCCCGGGGGAAAAAAAAAAAAGTTCTGGTTTTAGAGTGACTTATAGAATGTCTTAGAGATTAAATGACTCACCTAGTATCACAAAACCATTACTTGTCAAAGACAATAATTGGATCCAGGTTCTCTCAGTCAGAGGCTGTACATATCATGTAACATTGTGCATTATTGTTATCTGTGGATTTTGTCTTAGTTTCTTATTAGATAATAGGCTGTATGAGAGCAGGAACTTTTTCATGAATAACTTTTGTATGATCCTCATACTTAGTGCAGTGATGTGTGTGCTATGAGTGTGGAAGGGGTCACAGAATCGTGGAACCTGAAATGTAGAAGGGATCTCAGAGACCATTTGATCCAATCCATACTCTTTTTTTCTTTTTTTGCGGCGCAATGGGGGTTAAGTGACTTGCCCAGGGTCATACAGCTAGTAAGTGCCAAGTGTCTGAGGCCAGATCTGAACTCAGGTCCTCCTGAATCCAGGGCCGGTGCTTTATCCACTGCACCATCTAGCTGCCCCCAATCCAATCCATACTTGAAAAAGAGCCCCTTCTTCTAAAACATGTCTTCAAAGTATCCATCCTGCTTTTGCTTGGAGACCTCCAATGAGAGGCAGTTCACCACTTTCCAAGGCAGTTCTCTCCACTTTCAGATGATTCTAATGTTTAGGAAGTTATTCCTGACATCAAGCATCCATCGGCCTCCTTGTAATTTCCACTCTTCTTTCCTAGGACAAAATACATCTAATGCATCTTTCACACACCAGCCCTCCAGATTCTTGAAAAGGTCATCCTGTCTCCTTGAGTCTTAGCTCTTCTAGGCTAAGTTGGCCTTCAGTACCTTCAGCCGATCCTCATGGCGTGAATTTGAAACCCCCAGATAGCTCTCCTTTTTATCTCTTTAATAGATTCATGTACTCACTAGGGCACATACGGCAACACCTTCTATAAGCCTCATACTCCTCTAATGCAACCTAAGATTGCATTAACTTTGGGGGGGGCATCATTGCTGTTTGTCCTTTGTCTTGGAAGAAGACCCAGCTGCATCCGAAGTGATGCCTGAGCTTCTGCATGGATCAGATGTAAGCAAGGCAGGGTTGTACAAAGTTATCACCGCTGCTCTCTCCCAGAGGCATCAAAGTCTGGTGGCAGGACAAAGTGAAGATGGCCCAAGATGCAATGGATGACCTGGGAGTCTATGATGCCACACCAAGCTCTAAGCACCCCACAGTGCCTGCTTCAGCTGCCTTTTTGGCAGTTGCAATAAATTATTCTTATCCTTCTATTCTGTGAAAACTTTCACATGCTTGGGGTAGACATCCTCCTAACTCATTGATGGGCCGATTGATTACCCTCAACCTGGTTTAGCCTATCTGCTGAGATGGTTTTACTGGAGTATGGCTGTTGTGCATGTTATGGCTTCTTGGAGCCACAAGGAGTTAGGTAAATCAGGTGGACACCAAAGGTGGTAGAGGAGCCCTGAAGAGGGCTCAGCAAGATTTGGATACAATTGAAAATGACTGAACAACAACACTAACGACAACAGAATGGTTGTACTGCTCCTATTCGCCATGGTCTTTTGGTGACTTTGCAATTGTGGCTACTTGTTTTCTCATTGCCTGTAGGTGTAGTTCAGCTGGGCCAAGACATCTGAATTTGACAAAGACTACTAGTTGCTTTTTCTACTTGTCTTAGCTTTCAATTCTATATCAGCTACTTTTGTTCTGAACTTTCCAGTTCAAAGATTATTTTTAAAAGCAGAGAAAATGGAAGTAAAATCATTGTTGAGCAGTTCTGCCTTCTCTCTGTTGTCAGTCATCATTACCACATCCATCTAAAGCCATGGTCCCCTCCCTTCTTCTGTCCTCCTCTGTTCCCTGGTGTAAAAGGGGTGTCTCAATTTCTAGCCCTCTCAAAACTAGAAGGATACTTGACCCCCTGATAATTTTATTAGATGAGAATGGCTCTTTGGTTGAATTATAGAATCAGTCAATCAAAGGTGTAAACTAGGTATGAAAAAACCTGTATGTTTCTGTTGAATCATGAATCAAAGATCAGAACATGCCTTTAATCATTTTGGGAAGAGTAAAGTACTTTTTAATTTTTAATTTTTTTATATTTTGCAGGGCAATGAGGATTAAGTGACTTGCCCAGGGTCACACAGCTAGTAAGTGTCAAGTGTCTCAGGCTGGATTTGAACTCAGGTCCTCCTGAATCCAGGGCTGGTGCTTTATCCACTGTGCCACCTAGCTGCCCCCAAGTAAAGTGCTTTTGAGCCACTGGATACAATCAGGACCCATGCACATTAAAGAAGGGGCTTGAGCAAGAAAAGGGAGTTAAGATTCAGGGGCCATACCCTTGCACACATGAGCTAAGGGAAGAAAAGGGGTAGGGAAGATTGAGTCTCATTCCTTTTCCCTTCTTGGGACAAAGGATGGATGACCTTGTGAAAGTCAAAAGACTGGAAGGACTTCCTTTTGATGAAGAGCAGTTGTCCCTCTAACAGCAGTGGCTAATGACAACATTTATATCAGGAACTTGAGAGCCACTCTGAGGACAAGTTAAAAGTCAATGCATTGACTACACAAAGCCCTATGTGTACACTGAGCCTTGGAGCCCAGCAGTAAGCTACATATGCCTAAGGCAGAGATTCTTAACCCTGTGTCATGGGCCCCTTTAACACTCTGGCAAAACCTGTGGACCCTTCTTAGAATGTCTTTAAATGCATATAAAAGAACATATAGAATTACAGAGGAATCCAAATGTATTGAAATGCAGTTCTCTTTCTCTCTCTCTCTCTCTCTCTCTCTCTCTCTCTCTCTCTATATATATATATATATATATATATATATATATATATATATATATATATATATTTACAGGGCAGTAAAGGTTAAGTGACTTGCCCAGGGTCACACAGCCTAGTAAGTGTTAAGTGTCTGAGGTCGGATTGGAACTCAGGTCTTCCTGAATCCAGGGCCGGTGCTTTATCCACTTTGCCACCTTGCTGCCCCAAAAATATTTTTTTAAAAATCAAATTTACAGACTTCTGGGTAAGAATTCCTAAACTAAGGGGAACTTTGGGAGGATCGCAGGGAAGGAGAAAAAGACTTCCATCTAAGCAAGAGCTGTGATTTACCTTTTTGCTACATGTGCTGTCTAATATTGAGCCCATTTTCCCATCCACTCTATATAACCTGTGGGATAGTGTGTCTCAGACTTTTGGGGAGACTATTTTTACTTACCACATTAGTAAATATTCTTTTCTAAAAGCTAATTAAGCCTGGCTGGCTGGTAATCAATTAAGAATACACCAGATAGGGAGTTCATGAGTAATAATATTACAGAATCACATCAACTTCTTAATGTTACCTCTAAAACCCTAAGTGGAGAGGTCTTCAGATACCTTCTAGGAACCTTAATAGCCAGTGTGAGTAGGAGTTGGGAGAAGTACCCTGGAGTTGATGTTATGCTAGTAAAGCTAAAAATACCTTTTTTGATGGCAAGTTTTCCTTGCTAATTCATGTTTCTTCTGATCTTTAGCATGCCTAACAGTATTCTATACCATGCTTTTTCATAAATCCTGTTATCCATTTTTGCTTCCTTTCTATACATTAAAAAAATCTAAATTGACTAATGATTTCCTTGTACATTTACCTTAGTCTCATTAGAACTCCCCCTTTTTCTTCTTCCTCACAATTGTTTGTCTTTGTGTCTTCTGAATTTCATTATTGAGAGCATTTTCTGGGTTCATGTCAGACTATGTTCAGTTTTTCTCACCTTTTCTATATCAGATTCTAAGAGGGAGTCATTATTTCGCTCAGGGTCCATTTTTACCCCTCCCTAGCAACTGCTTCCTCACTAAAGAGAATTAGATCCCAAATCCTTTACCTTTTGAAAGATGAGATTACTAGTAAGGAAAGTTAATAAATCATTATCTGTTGAGCTTTGGGACCAAGAGAGTTCTTGTGGATGCTAGGATAATTGGAGGTGCCTATCACTATTGTGTTGTTACTCTGTGCTTGTGATATGTGGCAAAAGTTCCTCATCTATTTTCTCTTTCTATCCTGATTATCAGTAGCATGTTCTAATCACTAAAGTGCTCCTATTTGTCTTTCCCTTGGTTTTTGCTCAAATGCTCCCCACCATTCTAACTTCTGGGGGCACCTACATGGGTATAGTGAGCCAGGCATGGAGTCGGGAAAACTCACCTTCTTGGGTTCAAACCTGGCCTCAGATACTTTGTTAGCTATGACTCTGGGCAAGTCACTTAACCCTGGTTGCTTCAGTTTCTTTATCACTAAAATGAACTTTAGAAGAAAATGGCAAACCACACCAGTATCTTTGCCAAGAAAACCCCAAATGGAATCATGATGAATTGAATATATCTGAAGCAACTGAGCCACCATCACCACTACCATTCTAATTCCTTAAGGTTCCTAGATTTCATCACTTGATTAAAAATTTTTTTTTTCAATTAAAAAGCATCTCACCCCCCCTCCCCCAACCTCCATCTTCCCTATGGGGGGAAAAAGAAAAACAAAACCCTTGTAACAAATATGCATAGCCAAGCAAAACTAATCCCCATATTAGTCATATTCCCAAATGTGTGCCTCTTGAATATATATTCTTAATATACATTGCAACTCATACCTCCTCCCCCTCCCCTTTTACCTAGTCTTTATCTTTTGAAAGAGAGCCGTATTCTATTCATGGGTTTAATTCCACAAAGACTCATTAAGTCAAATTTGCTTCTTTGCATTAGGATATGCAGTTCATTGTTGTTTGTTGAATCATATCAATGTTATTATGTTCTTCTGTGTGCCAAACCAACTGATCATAGGAAATTATGTCAAGTTCCTATCATTTTTCTTTCTAGGAATTACTGCTGAAGTCCTGGTGGTGTCCTCTTTTGATGAGCTGCACAGAAGGGCCTCTGAAGCAACAGGGAAGATTGTTGTTTATAACCAACCTTACAAAGGTTATGGAGAAACTGTACAGTACCGTGTTCAAGGGGCAGTAGAAGCAGCAAAAGTGGGTGCAGTGGCCTCCCTCATCAGATCTGTTGCTTCTTTCTCTATCTATAGGTAAGTCTGCATTGCATATTTGAATCTTCTTTGTAGTAAATCAGAGACTTACAGAATGATGGCATGGTAGACCTTGGAAGGCGCCTAAGAATTTATCTACTAGGGGTTCTTAGCCATTTTTTATGTCATGGTGTCATGGCCCCTGTTGGCAGTCTGATGAAGTTGATGGATCTTTTGTCAGAGTAATGGTTTTAAGTGCATAAAATAAAATGCATAGAATTAAAAAGGAGAGCAAAAAAAATTACAACTCTATTTTCATTTCTAGTTGAAATTTAACATTCCCTTCAAATATGTGTATTGTGTTTCTAAAATAATTGCTATTGACACCAATTTTGGGTAAGCATATATTAATTTATTAATATTATACTAGTAAAGGATTGATTATGTGGCTCGCTAACTTCTCATAGTCTCAGGCAGAGTGGTAGAGAAAGCAGGGAGAGAGCTTCAGCATGCCAGTTAGCTTGAGCAGGAGAAAAGACCTAAAAGATCCATGCTGTCTCCCAGAGAGATAGCATGTGGTCCCAAGGAGATCTAAGAGAGAGAGCTAGAGAGACAGAAACCATGTGGTCACTGAGAGCCAAGAGAAGCTAACATGGCTACTTGTACAGGTTTTTTATCCCTTTTTATAGAGGCGGGTCATTATACATTAATCAAAGCTAATTGGTTAGCTTCATTCATTGGTTGACCTGATTTGAAGGCGGTCCACATTAAAATGAACTCTAGAGATGACATCTGGGAAAAAATACAAAGGATCCTTCACTCAAGTTGCTGAAGGTCAAGTCCATAATCTAGGTATGATTTAATCCCATCAATCCTTCACCCATCTAGACAAAAGAATCTATCTCCTTTCTTTTTGTTCCCTTGAGTTTGTCCCAAATGAGATTTGATAACATTTCTTAAGGGGAACTGGACTTCCTGGAATGGTGGGAGAAAGGACTGAGAAAGTGATCTCTGGGTACCCCAAGAAATCCATTATTAATAATTTTTTCTCACAGTATATGTACATATATGTATATTTATACACACATAAACATATATATGTATATATTCATACTTAGACATATATGCAATTTCCTTCCCATCCAAGTTCATGGATGCTAGGGATGAATGGGGCAGTCTGGGGACCTCTGATCTCATCCAAACCTCATTGCTTGGTTGATAAGGAAACTATTCAGAGAGAAGAACTTAATTTGCTTCAGGTTACACAGCTAAAAAATGACTGAGCTGGGACTTGAAACCACATCTTTTGACTCTAAATCCAAGGTGCTTTATGCTAGGTCACAAGTCAATTTCCGGAAAAAAAATGTCTCCAAAAAAATATAATCCTCTTCTTCTAAAACACACACACACACACACACACACACACACACACACACACAGAGGTATACATTGATCAACAGAAATTGTTTAACCAACATTTGCTCATTTCTTTGGTATGATTGCCTCATCCTTATCCAGCTTCAAAGGGTCATTTGTGCTTACCTTTTAAAAGTTTTCCATATCTCTAATGAGATAATAAATTTGAATATTATATTTTATGTACTTGCATTGGAAGGAGAGATGAATTCACATCTGTGTTTTATCAAGGATCCCTAATGAGTTTGGGAAGCTCCGCTGTTTTTCATTGTTAGAAACCGGAAATACAAACCAAGTCTCAAACATTTAAGAACTTGAGGGTGTCTTAGATTGCTCAGTGCTTAATTTTCTGCTTGGTCTGTGATGCCCTCCTGCTATCCGTGACACTTTGAGGCTCTTTGTCCTCAAAAAGAGTCTAGCCGTTATATGTAGAAAAGACTGGAAAGATTGTTATTTGGCATTTTGCTTTGAATAGATTGTTGTAGTAGAACTCAGGTAAAACACAATTTTTTTTTTTTGAGGGCAGGGAGGAGAGAAAGAAATAGTGTCTAGGAATTAATACTCTCATCTTGTAGCCTTTTTTCATGGACTTAATGAATATAGAAAAACATCCTTAAAACATTTGGAGATAGTATTTAGCTAAAATTCCATTTGGAATCTGGACCTTTGGGTGTGAAGGGGAATCTCTTTGTTCTGCACAATTACTGCAGAATGAATGCTGGAGGCACAGCTGCTCGACCTCAATTATCATCCCTACACCCTTTAAAAAGGAAATGACTGAAAACCCCTGTGAGCCCAGAACTGGGAAATTCCCTCTAAGGGGAGCTGTCCAAAAGGGAAGAGAAAAGGAATACAACACTTTTCTTTCTCACACTAGTATTATATCTATCTATCTATCTATCTATCTATCTATCTATCTATCTATCTATCTATCTATCTATCTATCTATCTATCTATCTATCTATCTATCTATTTTTTATTTATGAAAGAAGACTGAGTTGTGCCATAGTCATCTGTAGGGAACTTTATGGGAACAAGAACTGATGAAGATGCTGCTGTAATTCCTTAAAAAATATATTATTGATTTTCCAAATGATCTCATGATTAAGTGAAATCATGGTCATTGATCATGGTGGAGTGAATAGGACACTGAATTTGGAATCAGAAGACCTAGGTTTGAGTCCTGACTCTCTGGCTTCCTTGCTGTGTGACCCTGGCAAGTCATTTCCTCTCTCTGAGTCTCTTTCCTTCTTAGTAAAACAAAGGGATTGCACTAGATGATCTTCAAGGGCCCTCCCTTTAAATCCTATGATTTTATGAGCACATCCCAGGAATGCTACTCCTATGAAAGTTTAATGTTTATGTAGCTACTTTAAGGTTTGTAAAGTGCTTTGCATTCATATCATTTGAGCCTTATAGCAGCAGGTGAGGTCGCTGCTACAGTTATTATTAACCTTGTTTTTCAGATGAATAAAGTGAGGCTGAGAGAGATAATCAATTTGCACCTGGTCTCACAATTAAACAAATTATGCAGGCATAATTCAAATCCAGTTCTTCACTTCAAATCAAGCATTCTATTTACTACTTCACAGTCATCAGGGGTGGGTGAAAACCTGAAATAGTTAATGTACTTTGGGTTTGTCTATTTTCCCTAATCCACCTCACAGGCTAAGGATCAGCCATGATTATTTCATATGTAGAGAACTTTAGAGATCTCAAATGTTTTTGTTTGTTTGTTTTTGTATATGTGAATCCATTATTAGTGGGAAACATCATTTTTGCATTAACAATCCTGAAATTAAATCCATATGTAGGTTATTTAATGCAAAGGATTTCCCAAAGTTCATAAACTCATAGGATCATAGTTCATCTATTACAATAATTGGTTCATTTTAAGCCTAGGGGAAGTATAATAGCTTCTCAGGTCCATATAGTTCCCTATCCTGCTTAAAGAAGTTTATATCAAATGAAAAGTTAGGAGTACAATCACAATTGCTCTGAGCCCCCAGTTAGGAAAACTCCTAACATTAAGGCAGAGGTTTGGCTCTCAGTTTTCATTTACATTCATGTTTATCTCTAGCTAACCCCTGCTTCCTTGTGGTTGAGTCAAAATACCCCATAACATCTGGGTAAAGAAGAATAAGCCTTTATTATAGGCTGAAAGAAGGGTCAGCTGGAGAAAGACCAAAGGTTTTCTTGCAACTTCACTTGGCTCTTGGTGAGGTGGATTCAATTGTATGTTTCTGCTTTGAGATGCCTGTAGGGCTGACGAACCTTCTTCTAACACTTTCTTCTTATCCACAGCTCAGTTCTACTTTCTCTTTCTCCTTTTGTTCATTTCCACTGAGCACCAACTCTCTTTGGCTCTTGATTTCCCTCCTCATTCTCCACTGTTAGATTCTTGGAATGTCTCTCCTCATTTTATACAAGCTTCTTAGGGTATGACCCTAAGACCCTTATCCAATCAAAACAGACTTCCTGTTACACATAATTAGAATGTCTTTGATGGATCAAACGAAGTATATAGGTTTTTGGTTTGTTTTCCCCTACACTGAGTTCTGGTTCATTGTTTCAATTTGCAGGTGTTCTTACCTAGCAAAGGTAAGAACTTTTAAGTGGGGCGAAGTAATAAATGAATCCACTTCTCCCCTTACAATAGGAGCAAGGATTTAGAACTAGAAGGAAATTTAACAATGCTATAAGGCAACCCCACCTCCATTCCCCCTCCTCACATCCTCATCCCCATTTAAAAGATGAGGAAACTGAGGCCCAGAGAGATTAAGGGATTTTTCTGAGGTCACAAGGTTAGTGTCAGTAGTGGGATTTGAACCCAAATTAATTAGATGCACCATGCTGACTCTATGTAGCATAGTTATTATTGTTGTTGCTTGTAAAATGAAGACATCTGTGAGACAGGCCTACAGCCTAGAAGCATAAGAAACATTTTATTTGACTGAAGACATTTTACATATCTTTTTACTGTTCCACTTGAAAGGTTTAAAGTCAACAAACTGTGGTCTATAACAGATAGGAATCCTGCTTATTAGTTCTGGCCTGATTAAATCTTTTCAAGTAATGTTGTAGCCAAGCCTTTTTCAAACTCTTTGGATTGTCAAATCAGTTTTTCCACGATTGAGGTTACAGTAATATGACTGTACATTTGGATAGTGCATCCCATTTTACAAAGAGCTTTCACAATTGCCATCTCATTTGATTTTAAGGGGAAGCTCACTATACTAAAAATAATTCTGGACCTGAAGTCCCAGGACCTGGGTTCATATTCTTCCTCAAGGTGTGAGAAAATAACAGAAACCTTCTACACTTAACCCTTTCTATTTGACTATCAGATCTTTGAAGGCATATCCCTAGCATTCAGTACAATGACTGTTTAGCACTTGGTACTTCATAGGGCAAACCTGTAGTCAGGAAGAGCTGAGTTTGAATCCAGCCATAGATACTTACTAGCAGTGTGAACCTGGACAAGTCACTGAACCCTATTTGCCTCAGTTTTCTCATCTGTCAAATGGGCTGGAGATGGCAAACCACTCTAGTATCTTTACCAAGAAAACCCCAAATGTGATCACAGAGCATCAGACATGACTGATAAAGACTGAACAACAATACAAGGTATTTTAAAAAATGCTTATTGATTGATTGAATATAAGGAAATGGCCTTACCTGCAAAATGAATTATACTCCCTATCTTAAAGCACTCTCTCATCATAAATAACATAACAGAAACACTAAGCTGTTATTACTTGATACTAAAAATAATAAGTCATAACTGACACATGTACAGTGCTTTAAAGTATTTTATTTGAGTCTCACAATCGACTAGTGAGATAATCAGTGTTAAGTATTTACAAATGATTCAGAAAGATCTGAGGTCACATAGCAAGTTAGGGGCAAAACTGCCACCCAACTTTTGGCTTGGGGCTTTTTTAGCCCCGTACTGTTGTCTCTGGGTAATTTTGGGAAGTCTAGATATGAAATGCCTGTCTAGGGAGTGGCTTCTCTTAGTTTTTATATAAAGGCACCCGATATATAAGACCCAAGATCCAGTTATTCTGTGTTTAAAAAAGAAACAACAAAAAGCACCAACACATCTTCCTGCCTATTGCCTATCATATGACTTATTACTCTTATGGGAAATGGATGCTACTTGAGCTCTGTTGCCTTGGAAGTGTGTCCTGTTCCATGCCTTTATTTACATGTTTAGAAGATCACAGAATTGGGTAGATACCCAGACATCTTCTCCTTCTACTAGACTTTGAAGGTGGAGCTGATAGTTGTTCCTTTTATGGGTGTGGATTTTGCAGAGATGACCAGTTCTTCCCCAGCACATTCACCCACACTGAATAGGAGTTGGAGATGTATCCTGCTTTACTCCGAGGTTGTGAATTTCCTAGAGCAGCAGTCTCCAGAGTGAGGACCATGATCTGACCCTCAAGGGGTGTGTGATTAACTGGAGAATAGGAAGATAGGTGGCATCCCAGCCTCCCTTCAATAGCAAATCATGGGGCTTGTCTACAACACGATTTTACCTACCCTTTTCTCCCAACACTTCCTCACTCAGGCATCTCCCTCCACTGTGCTAGTTTCCAACGTCCCCTACATATGGAGGGAAGGCACCTGGGCACCCATAGCAGCAACAGCAGCATGGATGTTTTTGGAAAAATTCACCTCTGCCCCCTTCTCCATCACCTCACAGTTCTACAAGATACCTCTTACAGGGAAGATTCTGTGTTGCAGAGAAGTCACCAATAAGTAAGAATCTTTATGGCAACATGAATCCAATGTAGAATTCTGCAAACTTTTTTTTTTTGGTGAAGTAATTGGGGTTAAGTGACTTGCCCAGGGTCACACAGCTAGTAAGTGTTAAATATCTGAGGCTGGATTTGAACTCAGGTCCTCCTGAATCCAGGGCCAATGCTCTATCCACTGCACCACCTAGCTGCTCCAGAATTCTGCAAACTTAAAAAAAAATTAAAAACAATTAAAAAAATTTAAAACTACCAAATACTGAAAAAGATTTCCATAAATGAAATAGAACAGATAGAAGAATATGGGTTAGACTATGAATCTTTATTATCTACAATTTGCTTCTTTTAAAGGCCAGGAAACAAGCCTTTATTAAGTGCTTAATATCTGCTAGGCACTAATTGTTGGGTGTTTAGGTGGAGAAGTGGATAGAGTGCCAGTTCTGGAATCAAGAAGACCTGAGTCTGGCCTCAGATACTTACTAGCTGCGTGACCCTGGGAAGGTCACTTAACCCTGTTTGCCTCAGTTCCTCATCTATAAAAAAAAAGAACTGGAGAAGGAATGGCAAACCACTCCAGTATCTTTGCCAAGAAAATTCCAAATGGGGTCAAGAAGAGTTGGGCATGACTGAAATGACTCAACAACAACAAAAATCTGCCAGGCATGGTACTAGGAACTGGGGGTACAAATTTGAAAGAAAGAAAGGAAGGAAGGAAGGAAAGAAAGAAAGAAAGAAAGAAAGAAAGAAAGAAAGAAAGAAAGAAAGAAAGAAAGAAAGAAAGAAAGAAAGAAAGAAAGAAAGGAAGGAAGGAAGGAAGGAAGGAAAGAAAGGCCCTGCCCTAAATACTTACATTCTAATACTAGAAGACCACACTCAGAAGGCAGCCGAAGAGTGGACAAATAAAAGTGCTGTCTTGAGGCACGATGGCAAAGTCCGGAAGGGGGATAAAGGATGGTTGGTCTGGACCTCTTCACAAAATGGAGGCTTTGGGAGGCACTTACCAGTGAGAGGAGAAAGACAACACTAGGATGTTCCAGACTGAGGAGGCCAGGAGTTGAAACAGCTGGGACACATTGGCAAAATCCAGAAAGTCAGAAGCAAAACTGGGTGGGAAATGAAAAAAAAAAAAGTATGTAATAAATGTAACAACATGCAATTTTAAAAGCTGTTGTGTTTTTCTGTTTCCTTTTGAACACCCTTCTGTTCTCTTCTGTACATCTTAAAAATGCTTGTTACCTTTTTATTTTCTTTTTAGCAACACTCTAGCTACCTCTCTTCTCCCTCCCCAGTACCCATGCTTCTCAAATCCACACACTTGCTACAACCTTGACAGGGTTTTTAGCTTGCTAGAGGCTTGTATACTAGTGGCATTGTGATGTAATGGTTAAACAGCTGGTTTTTGAGTTAGGAAGATCTGAACTAGAATTCCCCTCTGTTTCTTTTTGTACTTCAGTCAATTCCCAAAATGTTTAGAGATGAGTTTTATCTGCTTTGGTCATTTGGAAGTCTGTAATGCTGAAAAAAAAATCACTGATTCTTTGAGTATTCAGGTCCAATGCATTGCTTTTTGTCAAGTCAGATTAGTTAAATTATGGCTTTGCACTGATAGATAGAGTAGCAGTCACAGTCCAAGCCTCCTCAGAACATTGCCTTTCTCCCCATGTCCAGTTTGCAAAAGTGATATAGAAGTATTAGTCAAAGTATTAATCTATCAATTAGTCTGTAATCATTTATTAAGTGCCCAGAATATGCTAGACACTGGAGTAGGCAATGGGGAAAAAAGGCAAAATAAAATCTTTTTTTGCCACTAAGGAGCCTATATTCTATTGGTTGAAATAATATATACACATATCAATTTGTTGTTGTTCAGTCATGTCTGACCTTTATGACCCCAAATGTTTTGGGGGATTTTGGCAAAGATACTAGAGTATCCAGCTCATTTTATAGATAAGGAAACTGAGGCAAACAAGGTTAACTGGATTACACAAGGTCACATAGCCAATAAGTGTCAAAGGCCAGATTTGAACCCAGAAAGATGTGTCTTCTGAGTCCAGCCCAGGCGCTCTATCCACAGTGCCACTTAGCTGTCCCCCACACACCAATAGATCCAAAATATTCACAAAATAAAAATTATGCAATTCCAGGCAGAGGAGGACAGACCCCAGCAGTTGTTTGGATCAGAAGGGCTACATAAAAGAAATGGCAGAACTCAGTGATGTGCTGTAAGCTTTATCCTTATTTGGGAAATCCAATTGCATAAAGCCAAATTTTATGGTCTAAGGTTGTTGGAAAGGGGAAAAATTGCCCAGTCCTATAGATGTTTTTGAAAGTATTTAATAATGGAAATCTAGATATAAACCCTATCAGGAGCTATTACTTCAATTTTCAGTCCATCCAGGTGAGTGTTTTTGCTTGCTAGGATCCTTTCAATATCCTTTCCCTTTTCAACCCAAATACCTGCTCCAAATGTGAATCTGATCCCTGTATACTTAATTCCATATTTAATGTGCTGTTGGCTTCCATTCAGTTCAAACCACTTAGTTTTATTAAGTCCCTAGGGGATATATAATAATAAATGGAGGTCATTAGGCAGGAATATACTGGTAAATGTTTAACAATCAGCTCTTAAAAAAAAGAAAAATTTTAAAATTTTTTCTTCATCATTATAATTTTCTCCATTACTTTCTGAATTTTAGACAATCAAAAATAAATTAAGCCCTGATTTGTAGTGTTTTCTGATTTCCATGGTGTGAGTGCTCTCACTAAAAATTTAACAATAGGGTAAGTAGGAGCTGACTCCAGCACACCTCTGACATTGGGATACAACAAAAGAGGAGAAAATGTCCTTGACCTTAGGGAACTTAGTTGGTTTAAGCTGGACTCTCATTTTGTCTTTCCTTTGAGCTTTCATAAATTCCCTTCAATGAGAATATTATGAGACCTGTTCCTCCTACGGAACCTCTCTTATGTATTCCAGTCTGGGGGAAGGAGAGATTATTGATGGCTACAACGGTTTACAGGACAAGGATGGATGGGGAAAAAGCGTTAGAGGAATGAAAGGTGTGAGCACAGGTGTGGGATAAAAAGTCATGACGGGGGAACGGGAGTCATAATACTAAGTCACATTTCTGTAGTGCTTTGTGGCTGCAGATTGCTTTACATAAATAAGTTGCCCCCAAAGTCTTATTTTCTAATTTAGATTATTTCCATCACTGGTCTCCTCTATTAGTCTAGATTATAGAAAATTGACTATGTATTTTAATTAGCTCTGAACATATAAGACTTTCCCATCAATACCATGTTGGAGCTATTGACTGGTGGAGGATTCACTGAAACAGGAACTAGATCCTGCTTCAAACTCTTAGTACCCATAAGACCATTGTCAATTAACTTAATGTCTCTGGGCCTCATTTTTCTATCTCTGAAATGGCAGGGGGGAACGGGATTGGATTTGATGGCATCTAAGTTCTCTTCCATCTCTAAATCTATGATCTTATGAGAGTCATTATTATCAGTAAAACATTCTGACTTATGAGGCAGTATTGTGATAAAACTGAACATGGGCATTTTTGTAATCCAAGGGCCAATTTAAAGCACTTAGTATAGATGACATGTATTGGGGGAAATAGTTGGAAAGCTGTTCTCAGGGAGCGAAACTGAGAACTTGAATAAAAATGGGAAAGGAATAATGCTACATAGTTCACACTTAGACTGTCTTTATTTCTCTTTGATGTCCTGGTGATTTGGTTATTCAGCGTGACCTTAGGATAATTAGCTATCAAGCTTGATTTAAATTGTTTTTGAAATATTGTTGCAATTTTGAGGGCATGTGTCCCCACTGATGATTATAAAAATATGAAAAATACCAGTGTGATTCACAGGGGTGCAATTGGACCAGTCTTAGTTGCTAATCCTTTTTTCCCTTCTTTTGCTTTTACTTAATTCACTCTGAGGTCTGTAGCAGATGTACGGTAATCAAGTAGAATGCCAGGTCTCATCATTCAAGCAGGTGTTGGGCTTCTGTGTTCTCAAGGGGGGAGAACCAGAAAGGCTGGTGTTGAATACAATTCTCTGCCTTCCTGACCCTTCCTCTCTTCCCTTTCTATTCTTTCTCATTTCTGAGCACCAAATTCTTTGTTTAGAGGGACTTTGAAAAGAATGCTGAAATGTTTCTGAAGCAGAGAATTCTCATCCCTGTATCAGGTAGCGGGGACATATTGCCTTCTAAGCACAAAGCAAGCCAGTGCAACTAAATGAAGTGACTATTGCCAACATCTGGACCTTGGACAATGAGATTCATTCTGCAAACAACTCTTGTTTATTCATCATCATTTTTTTGTTTCAGCTAGCATATTGGTATTTGCAGCTCACTTAGATAAGTGAGAAACTCTAACATTGTACAAGAGGCATTATGGTACAATGGAAAAGAGGGTTAAAGAACCTTCCTCAGATGCTTCCTTCCTGTGACACCTTGAGCAAGTCACTTAACTTCCCTACATCTATTTCCTCATTTTTGAAATAAAGGAGTTGGACTAGATGGTGTCTGGAGTCTCTTCCAGGTCTAGTTCTGTGATCTATCACCTCTCATTGTAAAGTACGTTGTCTCTGTGGAATTATCTGCTTCAACCACCCCTTCATACAAAAGCCGCAGAAGGAAGGCTAGTGCACTGATTCTGGGAGTTCCAATTTTACATTCACAAAAGTTGAATATTATACCAATGAAGTGATAAGCCTCTTGAATGACTATTTATCAAAAATAGAATCTCAGAAATGAGAGACCACTGAGTTATGCAAATTTTCTGTATGCTACATGCAAACTGTGTGCTATGGTGGTGATCTAGAGGGCTCCTAAAATTAATGACCTGCTTGAGTTTCTGGGACAAGCTGCCATTTTTCATCTGCTTGTAACTTTGATAGAAGAATTCACTCCTGGCAGTTACTTTGCATTTATAATTTTCAAACATACAAATGTTCACTTTCTATTTTTCAAATGACCAGAAAGCACAGACTTTAAGAGCCACAGTGCTGGGGTGTGTTTCTCTGAACATCTCTAGTGGAATGAAGGAAATAATTCCTTTTGAAGCCAGGTTTTAGAGATTATAGCAATATTGTCTGCTTATGCAGTGCCCTTTGCAAAAGCCCAGCCCTGTCATTAAAGAGCCTTGGCATTAAGTCTGAGCAGCCTCATCCTGGTTTCCTACCACTGTGAACTCTTTTGTTTGGGGGCACCTGCATTTGATATCTGTCTCGATGGGTAAACAGTGATGTCTGGTGACATATGATTGACATAAAGTTATGAGATAAATAGCCCAAAGTCGCTCATGTGCATAGATATTAGCACTTTATACTTTACAAAGTTCTTTCCCCATGACAACCCTGTGAGGTAGGTGGAGTAAGTATAGTTATTTTTTGTTTGTTTGTTTGTTTTTGTGGGGCAGTGAGGGTTAAGGGACTTGCCCAGGATCACTCAGCTAGTAAGTGTTTGAGGCCGGGTTTGAACTCAGGTCGTCCTGAATCCAGGGCCGGTGTTTTATCCATTGTGTCACCTAGCTGCCCCCATCCCCATTTTATTGTTGAAAAAATTGAGGTACACAGAGTTTCTGTGATTTGTTCATAATAACCCTGCTCAGTGTCAATCAACAGGCATTTCCAAGCATCTAGGCACTTGCTGGACAAAATCTTATGGTCTTTTGGGGTAACTGCATCTATACACAGAAGTTTATGTAAATTAAATACATAATAAAATCAAGGTGATTTTGGGGGGGGGAGGATCAGCACAAGCTTCACCCAAGGGGTAGCAACTGCTCTGAAATTTGAAATAAAATCGGATTCTTAGAGTTAGAACTGGGAAGAGAATACTTTCTAGGCATGGGGCCAGTGCACAAAGATCGGAGATGGCAGGTCACATAGAAGGACCATGTATGCACGTACTGATTTCCTTCCATGTTCTCTCCCCCTTTCCATGTACATCCCGAGAGATCAGGGGCTATTGTCTTTTTGTTGTGTCCTCTGACCTTTGCCCGCTTCCTGTTTTACAAAAGTGATTAATAAGTGTTTGTTGATTGATTGACAAGGAACAGTCAGAAGGCCATGTTAAGTTTGAAATGCCTGTAATCAATTAATCAACAAACATTTATTAAGCACCAACTCTGTCTCAGGCATTATGGACTTGAATGCTAAGTGCTAGGGATACACAAAGACAATCCCTGCCCTCAAAGAGCTTATAACCTAACGTCATTTAGAAATATGGTGGTGTGTAAGTAGAGCTCAAAAGAGAGACCTGAATGGTTTGTCTCATTTCTTTATAATCCCACTTTGTTCACTGAGAGATAGTGATTTCATCTAGTGCAAGAGCAATTGGGTAATGAAATCACATGAGTTTAGAACAGGAAAAGATCTTCATCTTTTCCCCTTGTAACTCCCTATAGCACCTGTAGCAGGATGCTCTACATGAGGATACTTAATAAATGTTGCCTGGGTGTAAAAAAAAAAAATCTAACAAACCCAAACAAAGTTGACAGAATTTGAAATATGGTGGTTGTTTTTCCTCTTCATCTCATTAACCTCACTGATGATGGGAAGATTTGGAATGAGAAATGGTGCCATTCAGAAATAGAGGAAGCCTACAGGATGGGAAATAAGTGTGATTACATTAATGGCATTGGTTACTTTGATTAGGTGATTTCCTTTAGAGGGTTTTATTAAAGTTTGGATGACCAAGGTCTCAGAGGATGATGCCAGTGTAGAAGAGGCATTAGGCCAGTGAGCCCTGAGTCACCTCACACACTACCTGTTTGTTTTCTCCTGTGAACTCTCACATGTATTTAGAACAGGGGCCCTGGAGAAGGTGCCTAGAGTGAAGAGGCAAAGATCCTTCAAATCAGAGGTTTTCAGTCTTTGTTTTTGTGTGTTCCTCCCCTCCCTCCACCTTTGACAATTTGGTGAACAGTATGGACACTTTTTCAGAATAATGCTTTTAAATGCATAATATAAAACATAAGGGATTGCAGAGAAAAACAGTACAGTTATCAAAATATATTTTTAAAAGTTCACAGATTCCAGGTTAAGAACCACTTCAATAATAATAACTAATGTTGATATAGTGCTTTATACATTTGATTCTCACAGTAATTCTTCAAGATGGTTACTGTTATGAAGAAGTTGAGACTGATTTGTCTAGGGTCACAAAGATAATAAGAATCTAAGGCAAGATTTTAACTCAGGGCTTCCTGACTTCAGATCCCATGGTATATTCAATAATTAGCTACCTCTTAATGTATTTCTAATCCACTAAATCAAGGCTTTAAATACACTTAATATTAACTGGAATTCGAAAGGCATCAGAGACCCTTTGGTAGCTGTTGGAACAACTACCCAGTGATGATAGTTATAGATCATCAGAGAGTTTTGCTCCATTTATTTTTTTCACCCCCATCCACAGAATTGCTCTTTAGATTTTCTGCGTAGTGAGTCAGTCAGTTAACTAGCATTGGACTTTACTATATTGAGTTTGAGAGGCCTGCAATCATGAATCAATCAGCACCTAGTGTGTGCTAGGTACAATGCTAAGAAAAATCCATTCCCTCTTCCCCGAACAAAGAAGAGCCTCTGCTCTGAAGGAGTTCCCTTCTCTCTGGTTTCCTAGTGATTGACCTGGTCTTGCCCACTGGGCTGGAGTTCTGACAACACTGACCATGGCCCTCACCAAGCCTTTGTAAATCTCCCCTGGGAAATCCCTGGTCACCTGATTCAGGTGATATTTTCCAGTTGGATCTTTTAGGGATAGAAGTAAACAGTTTACATGTGCTGGTTTATGAAAGAGTACATAGCAGACTGTGGCCTTTGTTTGATATCGTCATAATGAGAGTGAAAAGCAGAGGATTATGAGATTTAGAGCAGGTCTGTTAGCGCATGACAGATTCTAAAGCATTCTTGAACAGTTAAACTTGGTGTGTGTGTGTGTGTGTGTGTGTGTGTGTGTGTGTGTGTGTGGTGGGCTGTGGACCCATGGTTTCATTCTAGGGTACCATCAATGAAGAAACTCCCTTTCCTAATGCAGAGTTGTAGCTATTTGCCTTGGGGCACTAAAGAGGGTAAATGACTGGTTCTGGGTCTCATGGTCAGAGGTGGGCCTTGAATGTAGTTCTTCCTGACCACTATGTTGCATTAAACTTGAGTTCTTTTGGGATATTAAAAGCAATTCTGATGAATTTAGAAAAAAAGGAAAGATGTCAAACTTCCCCAGAGAAGATGGCTCATTAGCAGGGTGCAATCAATACTATTTCTACTGAACTTTCTCATTAACAGCGTGAGATTGGGGGTAATAACCTCTGTAGTTATTTTTAGAGATTACCATTATCCATCTATGCCAATATAAGTGATATGCAAATGAACAAACAAAATTGCTGTTAATGGGGAAACAAAACAAACCAAAAAAACCCTGAAGGATCAAATAATCTAAGTACAGTGTTTGACTCTCATCCTTTGCCACTCTTTGCTGGTGTTTGGGCATATTTAATTTGAAAGAATACTTTTTATAACCAAGGGAAATAAAAGGGTGGAGACTGACCTGGTGCCAGTGTGGTCACAGATGTTTCTGCTTCTTCCCATGTAATGTCAACTTACATGTCATAACTTTGAAAGAATGTGAAAAATGCTAAAAACAAACAAACGAACATACCATTCACCTCCTCAGTTTCTTCATATCATCAGTAATTTAGACTGGGTACCCAGGGTCTTTGATAGCTGGGTGATAGCTAATTTAATTCATCACATTGAAAAGTGGTCAGATAACATTTAATAGATACTTGATAACTGTTTCTTGATGAGATAAAGAATGAAGTTTCTAATTTCCTTTATTTTATGCAGTTTAGCTAAGTGATAGAATCTCTTTATAGTTGCCACAGAACTATCTGTGGACAAATCTGATGGAAAAAATGTCAATCCCATGACAGACCTACAAAGGACACACCCCATTTGCCTGCAATTCTTTGTTCAGTTGTTTAGCGTCTAAAGCTCCTATCTTTTCCCCTTTGCCATAACAAATTTGAAAGGCTAAAACAAAGAGCCAGAAGGGGAAAGCTTGTATGATTGTGACTATACATACATACACACGTGAATATATACATATGAGTGGCATATATTGTGGGTATATAAATATATGTATATAGAAATAGATATATATGCATATATACATACATATGTGTGTAGATATATGTATGCTTGTTTTCTCTGACCTGTTCTAAACTTTTGCATTTATTATATTTTTTAAAAAGTTTTTTTTTCTTGTGTCTTGTTTTTACATAACAATCACAGATTAGTCTCACTTCATGAGAGCTCTCTTGTAACAAAACCATTAAGTAAATGCTGGTTAAGTTGTGTGCCTTCATGTTCTGGTGCCATGAAAAGGCAAGATGTGTCAGAATTCATCAAAAATACCTGTCTCTCACCTGCTGGAAATACTCTGGATAGAAATTCTGCTAACCTTAAAGTAGACAAGTGCACATGAAATGAATTAAGCAAATGAACATTTTCTTTATGTGCTAGGACTCCATCATAACAAAATTGGAAACAGATCTTACCAGTTGCTGACAAGGGCTTCCAATTGCTTCTCAGTAATAATGCCCTTCTCCATGTCTAAGTCATATCATAGTATATTGCTGACTAGTGCAGGGTGATCATTAAACATGCACTACAATCCCCCCACCTCTACTTTATTCCTAATATTAATTAGATAAATAAGAGATAAAATCAAGAATTTGCTAAAATCTTAAGAGGGTAAAGTTGAAAAAAATTGGCAGGATTATTGAAAATTTTCAGTTCTTGCAAACCCCAGAGAATATGCCTAATGACAAATTGGATGAAAAAACCAGCAACAGTATATCTCATATGATATTTGGCAGGGGGCGGTCAATGAGGGTTAAGTGACTTGCCCCAAGGTCACACAACTAGTACATGTCAAGTGTCTGAATCCGGATTTGAACTCAGGTCCTCCTGAATCCAGGGATGGTGCTTTATCCACTGTGTCACCTAGCTGCCCCTTTCTCAAATGATATTGAGAAGGAGATGGGCATACTTAAACTGGAATTCCAAACTTTTTGCGTTTTATGGCATGAAACCAATCAACAGACGACTTGTAACAAAAGAGGCTAATTTTAAAAAGTTTGTGTCTGCTATAACCATAATGTCCAGACAAATTCTGTCATCCTTGTTGACTTAATTTTTGCTGGATTTAGACCAAGAATACTTTCAGGGATCTTATAGAAGATGAACTTATATCCTAATTTTTTCATTCAAGTGCAGAAAATTACCATTTTATTAACCAATGGTCCATAGATCCTTAAATATGAAGGAATAATAGCAAAATAACTTGTCCTAGTGCCATTTTTGTCTGAAACGAGGTAATGATGGTGGTGGTGATGATGATTCTTAAGGAGAATGGGCTTAGTGATCAGTGTAGATTATACAACTGTAGCTAGAGCTAACAAGCCTGGTCCTTATAGACAGAGTGCTGCTGCCTAGAGTATTTGGGTAAGAAAAGAATGACAATGCTATAAGGGGATAGACTTCAGGCTTTCTTCCAAAAGTGGCCCCAAAATACCACCTTTGATTGTTTGCCTCTTGAAGTTTATTTTCTTTGTTTTTGGGTGAAGGACATGATTACTACCTTAGGATTTCTGAGAGGTCAGGAGAGTGAAACAATAGAGTACAATTGAGATCATTCTGAGGTCTAACATCAAGACTGCCCAGCAGTAGCTGAGAAAGTCATCCAGGAGTAATGTTGCATTTGGATGTGAATTTGGTGGAATTACTATAATATAGAAATTTCATTAAGTCTGAATCCATTCTCCCCAGTGACTAAAATGGTTTATCTCACCTATTGGGGAATGTTTATTTCTATTCTTACTATGTCTTCTTTTTAAAAAAAATTAAATCTGATGTCTCCTTCCCTTCTTCCCCACCCCACACTAGAGAAGTCCACCATTTGACTCAGATTTATAAATACATGTAAAACAATACTATGTATACTTCTATTTATCAGTTCTTTCTCTAGTGGTGGGTATCATCTTCCTTTACAGATACTTTGTACTTATTTTGAGTATTTATAATACTCAGAATAACTCGGTTCTTCACAATTATTCTGAATTTCCATCTCCCTGAAGCAGTAAGCAATCAGATATAGGTTATACATGTTATCAATGTTTTTTTCTAAAATTGTTTTTTTCTAAAATTGACCAGCTCATCATTTCTTATAGCACAATAGTATTCCATCACAATCATCTACCATAATTTGTTTAGCCATTTTCCAATTGTTGGATATCCCTTCAATTTTCAGTTCCTTGCTACCACAAAGAGAGCTACTATAAATATTTTAGAATGTATAGATTCTTTTTAACTTTCCCTGATCACCTTGGGAAACAGACCTAATAGTGTTATTACTGGGTCAAAGGGTATACACAGTTTTCTAACTCTTTGGACATAATTCCAGATTGCGTTTCAAAATGGTTGGATCAATTTACAATTCTACTGACAGTATGTTAATGTCCCAATTTTCCACATCTCCTCCATTTGTCATTTTCCCCTTCTATCATTTTTTTTTTTTTTACCAAATAGGGTAATCTTTTCCCCAGAGTTTAAATCATTACATTTTTCAAACACAAGGTTACTATAATCATTTACTACTGTGTATTGTATATCTACTATGTTGCCCTGATCCGCCTTTCTGTTTCTTAGCCAATGCCAGATAGTTTTGATAATTCCTATTTTATAATATAGTTTAAGATCTGGTATTGCTAACCCTCTTTCCTTTACATTTTTCATCATTTCCTTTTATATGTTTGACCTTTTATTGTTAATGTATTATATTATTGTTTTTTCTAGCTCAATAAAATGTATTTTTTGGTAATTTAATTGGGATGAAATTGAATAAGTAGATTAATTTAGGTAGAATTGTCACTTTATTATATTGGCTCTGCCCACCTATGAACAGTTAATATTTTCCAATTATTTTATTTGTATAAAGAGTGTTTTATAATTATGTTCCTGTACTTCCTGGGTTTATCTTGGCAGCTATACCACTAGGTATTTTATACAGTCTACAGTTATTTTAAATGGAATATCTCTTATTATCTCTTCTTGCAGGGTTTTTTTTTTTGGTGATATGGTGATATAGAGACATACCAATGATTTATGTGAGTTTATCTTATATACTGGACTGATACTTTGCTAAAATTACTAATTGTTTCAAAAAACTTTTGAATTGAATCTCTAGGATTTTTCAAGTATATCATCATATTGTCTGCCTCAAGGCTTAAGTGATTTACTCCTGGTCACATAGGTAGTAAGTGTAAAATCAAGGATTTTGAACAGATTTTTTGTAGTCTGTGTCCAACCCAGTATCCTCCATATCACATATTGAATTGTCCTATTTATTTCCAGATCTTCCTACTTATCATTCCCTTCTCTCTCTCAGGAAGTTTACAACCCTGACTGATATTAATCTCTCTTTCTTTGTCTCTTTCTGTGTCTCTGTGTTTCTGCCTCTCTTTTTTCTATATATATTTTGATATATCTATAGACAGTTATATCACAAATCTCTATAACTGGAAATCTTCATTTCGTTTTGTTTCAAATTGCATTCTCCATTTTTTTTGTCATGCCCTTTACCTCTCTTTGCTATTTTGGTACTCAAGATTACTTTAAAATTATCTCTTTTATCTTGCTTTTCTTCCCCCTTTGAAAGATGTTTGTCAGGCAGATCAATGCCAAAAGGAGGCCTTTAGTGCTTTGTATAAATTAATTAGGTATGCCTTCAAATTTTCTTTATTTTTTCCAAAATTGAGATTTTTAAAAGTTAGATTTATTTATATGTCTCTAACATTGATCATAGGGTATTTACACCAAAGATAATTAACCCTTTATTCCCTCAGTAGGATTTTTAATAACTTAATGTCCATATTCTATATGATATTAGATGAAGTAGAAACTCACCATTTGCAACAGCCTACACTGTGTAGACATTAATTCTATTTTCCTTTCCCTAGTTGGGGAAGAGCCTGTATCAGTTGCATGGCCATTCCTCTGGGGCTTGTTTTTTAATCTCCAGGGAGGCTTGGCAGACAAAATGTCATCCCTTCACCAGCTAAGGAAAGAAGCTGTGAAATAGATCTTCATTGCTTACAAGCCTCAGGTTGCCTAGCACTGGCTGGGTGCAAAACATCATGATCTGTTGAAAGTACTCCTCTGCTGAAACAAGTTTGTGTAAAAGCTCAAAGGATATTTATGAGTATCCTGAAAAGGTATTACAAGGTTATATAGACTTCTTCCTTAATTGAATCTATCAATGGCAAAACCACTTTGTTCAAATATATATATATTTATGTGTGTGTTTGTGTGTGTGTATGTATACACACATACATATTACATATGCACATATATGTGTATATGCTTTCTAAACACCATAATTAATGCACCATAGTTGATAAATTTTGGACCTGAATTTTTCTATTATACACATATATGATCTGTTTCTAAAACTAATCCTACAATGTCTGATAATTCGATAGAGCATTATGCAGCATATTTATTGCTTTGAAATTTGTTTTCTAAATTTGCATTTGGGAAATTTGATCCAATTCAACAAGAAAGGGTTTGTAGGATCAGTTTCTGGGCCTGCGTTAAATCAGGTTAGTAAAGTTTGCTAGAGAAGTCAAAACAATATGTCACAATTTCCAGGAGAAAGCATGGATCACAAAAGGACTCAGGATGGTTAGGGCAGCATTTTCCAGCATACCACGTGGCCTTAACGCCACTGATTTTTCCATTAAATGGGACTTTAGAAATTCAGAACCACATTTCACAATGCGGTTTGATATTTCAAGAATGTAGCCACACTCACCTTAAGCTAACTACAAGACTTATTGCTAGTGTATAGATTATCAGTAGAACACCCATTTACAGAACAAAGAACATAGGGAGACATGCTTCTTCCTCACCACCACCCATGGATCCCAGTGTCTGATTATGGCTCTGTCCAGACACAGAGCCATTCCAAATGGCCTGAGGCTGTTAGGGGCTGAGGAGCTTTGTATTAAAATAATCAATGGGACCTAGAGCCTTTCAATGATGGATAGAGATCCTAGCACCATTAAATATGCCACTTAAGATTTGGTTACCTAAGAATAAGCACAAGTGCTGGTAGAATTCCTTTGGCATTAGGGACTGTACTCATGGATTTATCATTCTGTTTCTGTCCATGAGTGGTCTCTCACTTCCAAGGGGCCAGATTTAACTAGTTTTTATCAAGTCTTTTCTGGGGGACCCAAGCAAACTCTTTTTGACCATGTTTTTGTTCGAGGCATTTTCTTATAATCAGTCATTTTAAAAGTGTCTACAATGTGCCTGGCTCTGTGCTAAACACTGGGAATATAACAAGAAGCAAAAGACAAGCCTTTCCTTCGATGAGCTTACAGTCAAGGCAACTGGATAGTGACATGGAGAAAGCACTAGACCTGGAGTCAGGAAGACGTGAGTTCAAATCCGACCTTAGATACTCCCTCTCTGTGTGATACAACCTCTGTCTGCTGTAGTTTCCTCATCTATAAAATAGGAATTATGATGGTGATGGTGGTGATGGTGGTGGTGGTGGTGATGATGATGATAACTTATCTCCTAGGCTCCCAGGGTTGTTGTAAGGATAAAATGATATATTTGTAAAGCACTTTGCGAACCTTAAAACACTCTATAAATGCAAGTTTTTATTATTAATTGTCCTCTCCCATTATCCTTTTTCTTTTCCTCCATCCTGGGCTAACACCTTCATAGCCTTTCAGCTGATGCTTTCTAAATTTCCTCCTTCTCCCAGATATTCCAACTAGCATGCCACAGGCCCCCTCCTAGGAGTTATTTATACTATCTCTCCTTCCAGAGATATGCCCTTTGGCACCTTCAATCCATTATCATCACTCTTCTCACTTAAATTGGCTGCTTTCCTAGACTTGGGGAAGTAAAAGCAAATCTGTAGATATGCAAAGCACAGAATCAAGACTTGGTTAATGAAATCACTGCCCTGCTTGCCCTTGCCTGTTACTGAATTCTCTTCCAGCCAGGAAGCAAAGAGAGTTTCAGTCAATTCTATCAAAAGAAGCTCAGATTTCTTCACTGCTGTTTCCTTCCTTCTCATCGTTTCCCCCTTGTCTTTTTGATCATCACTGTTGTGGAATGGAGGTTGCTTTCCCTAGTTTTGTGGGCAAAGGTGATTTGAATTGATGCTTTTCCTTCCTCTCATTTTTTTCTTAGCATTGGGGAATTTTTAAGAAAAGAAACAAAAAAATAAACAACAAAAAAGCAACAGGCTTTACTCTCCATGGAGGAAGCATGAGCTTGCATGCTCTTTCTCAGTTTCATGCTTCTTCCAGAAATCTTTCGCTCCTTCTGACAGGTGTCAGATATACAGTATGAGCTCATTTAAGCTGAAATGTCTAGGGAAAATGAAATTTGTTCAAGAGAATAGCAATTTGGATGACAAGTGCTAGGATACAACAGATGGCATGACTAGAGAAAGCCTTATCAGAGTTGCAGTTCATGTTCCATGTGCCCTTTCCTTGTTTTTATGCTTTTGTTGGTGGCCCACTCAAAAGGGGACAAAAAGTGGTTACCTGTGTTTGCCATGTCTCCCGAAAAGAATAGTCTTCATCTATTACTACCACCCCCAGGTGCCTTAGATTCAGTTTTAAAAAACACCAAACAAACAGTTTTGCTATGTGAGTTGTAAAAGCATTCAGCTTTTTCAACAACCTTCAGCCTGTTTAGGTCCTAGCATTTCTTACAGAGAGGACAAGGGCAGATACAACCTTTTATCTTCTTTCTAGTGCCCAGCTGTCCATCAGGTGTCCTTACTAATTTTGCCTCACACTTGGGCGGGCTAGGACTCCTGTGCACTTAAATGTCATAGGAAGATAGTTTTGCAGTAGAATGTATGATTTCCATCTGGGTAGCACACTTTGAAATTCAAAGTTAGGCCATTGTGAATGGCTATAATCTAGGGACCATTATCTCCTTAACTCACCTAGGGAACAAAAGGGAGAGATTTCCTCCCTTGACCACAAACAAAAGGAGAAAAGGGGAAAAAAACCCCAAACCCTCTCAAGACTGGTTATTCATTTGACATTTTCTATTTGCTTGTGTTTTCAGACAAGTCTTTTTTTTTTTTTAACCTAGAATTAAACTGCTCCTGGTCACTCAACAGACCTACTGCAAAAGCAAAACAAGTTGGTGATTTAGGGAAGCCAACAGGGCAGATGTTTATAATGCTGTACATTGATTTTTATGTCAATATTTGCTCACTTGAGAAGGTTTATTTTTACCAGCTTGGTACACTTTGGCCCTGAACATGCAAGCTTTTGAGGGTTTTGGAATGTTGATCATTTTGTGATGAAATTTACTCCAGTAGCAGAGGCATTATTATTATTATTTTGGCCTGAATAAATAAAAGACCAACTTGTGCAGGAAAATGGGCATTTTCCATATTGTTGGGCTGTGTGTTCAATGACTCTTCTGATCTGGCAATATGAATCATACAAGTTAATGTCAAAACAACTCTAGTAGTCATGGTAGGTATAATCAGAAGCATTGCTTAAGGTTCTATAAGGTTCTTTATAGTCATTATTTAACAGGAGTATCACAAGAGAGCAGGGTAAGATGGTGCTTGATTATCTCTATCGATTCTCCATTCTTGCGGAGGTCAGTCTTCACAAAATGAGAATGTCAGTGTTTGAAGGCAGTTAAGAGGCCATTAGGTCCAACCTCTACCTAAACAAACCTTCCCTCCCTTCTGGGTGCTCCATCCACTCTTTGCACAGAGACCTTGAGTTGGGAGTGACCTTAGAAGCCATGTTCATTTAACCCCCTCATTTTTACAAATGAAGAAACTGAGACCTAGAGTGCTTAAGCAATTTACCCAGGATCACACAGGTAGATTATGGCAGAATCTGGGTTTGAATCGTTTGATGTCTAATCCAGTGCTTCCTCCACCTCCCTATTGTATGATGCTGTGATACTCTTAACCATCTAGAGCAAGTATTCTTAACTTGGGGTCAATTAATCCTTAAAGCATAAATTTTAGTGGATTCATGAACTTGGATGGGAAAAATCACAACTTTATCTCTCTCCATCCATCCATTTATTTATTCATTCATTCGTTTACTTATTTATCTATTCATTCATTCAGTTATTTATTTGTTTATTGCAGGGCAATGAAGGTTAAATGACTTGCACAGGGTCACACAGGTAGTAAGTGTCAAGTATCTGAGGCAAATTTGAACTCAGGTCCTCCTGAATCCAGGGCCAGTGCTTTATCCGCTATGCCACGTAGCTGCCCCACTTTATTTTCACTAAATTGTAACTGAAATTTGATTTCCTTCAATTATGAACTTAAAAAACCCAACCTTCTGAGAAGGGTCCATAAGCTTCATCAGATGGTCTATGATACAAAAAAGGTTAAGAATCTTTCGACTAAACTGAGTCTCTCGGTCCCCAAGTAAGTTAAAAGGCATATGAAATAGCTAAGCATCTAAAATAACTGTTATAAAGACCCTGTGCTTTATTTTTGACACCCTAACTCATAGCCCTTTTGACTCATTTATAGCTTGCTTTTTTCCACCTATCTTCAAATGTGTAATAAATGCTGGTTGATTTATATAATTCTTATTATATAATTGGTTGTTTATACACACACACACACACACACACACATACATATACATACTGGTTGATTATATAATTGCTAACAAGCTTGGTTATTAATTCCCAACCCACAGAAGATTAGAAGCAACAAACTATAAAGGGCATGGTAGGGAAGAGAAAGCTATTAAAAACAGGCCTATTGATAGTAGACATATCTCACAGCCTGATGGTGAAGGAGGAGATGGACAAATCTAAAACTAGATCCAGAACTATGCAGAGACTGATTTAAAGATTGAATCCCAACAGCCATTGTTGCCCACTGCTGAAATCAGAGGTCCTTTACCTGGAAACCATGAACTGAACATTTGGTAACTATATTTCAATATAATTGGCTTACTTTGTAATCCTGTGAATTCTATTTTATGCATTGAAAAAGCATTATCCTGAGAAGGGTTCCTTCCATAGACTTCACTCAGCTTCCAGACTTTAAAAAAGATCCATGACTGCAAAAATGTTAAGAACCTCTGGCTTAAATACATTAATTTGCTGCCAGGGTTCAAAGCCATATGGAAGCAAGAGTGCCTTGCCTAGTGCCCCAGCTCTACCTGCTTCTACCCATTTCTGTGATTTGAACAACGTGTCTTCCATATTGTGCTAATAAAAGGCAGATTTGAGTTTAAGACCATTTTACCCCCTCTGGAAAATTCTCTAATTCCTCAGTTATCAATGTCTTATTCTTTTTCAAATTAAATTATATGTATGTATCTACATATATGTCATACCCATATGTGTCTTGACGGCAAGGGCTGCCTTGTTTTTATCTCAGTATATGCATGCCTCATCCAGAGTAGATACTCAACAAATATTTGTTGAATTACATCATTGACCATCCTATATTCTTGGCTTTCACTCACATTTTCCTTGCCTGGAATCAAATCTCCCCTTCCTTTCCTTTCTAAATTCTACTGAGCCTTCATAGACCATTTCAAGTTTTACCTCTTTTGTGAAGTCTTGCCTGACCAGGCTGGCCCTTACTGATCTCTTTGTACTTTGAGTTCAGGGATGTAATGGTAAATATTTAACAATGGACTCTCCAAAAAAAATTATACAGGGTGTGAAGTATTCACACCAAAAATTGTGCTCAATTAACACTTACCTGACATTTACAGCCTGGGCAATTTATCTTGCAGTGCCTCTAATTATTTCACATATGTTAGTTTCATCTTGTCATAAATTTGATCATAAACTCCATGAGGGACGTTACCATGCTTTCATTTATGAGGAAGTAGAGTATATAGCATGTGGAACTCTGGGATGGAAGTCAGGAGATATCTGACTCTGAAAACTACATGCCATATGATCATAGGCAAGTTGTTTTACTTCTCTGAGTGTGTTTCCTAATCTGTAAACTGAGAATAATAATGATGACAGTACCTACTTCAGTCAGTTTGTCAATAGGTATTTTTAAGTGCTATGTGCCAGGTGCTATGGTAAGGGTTGGGATACAAAGTATAAGGGAAAGTGTAAGTGTAAGGGGCACAAAGAAAGATTAAAAACATGGCCTGTGCCCCCAAGGAAGGACAATAGGCAAATAACCATGCATGTATTTGATATCTATGCTATAAATGGAAGGAAGGCAAAAGGGGTGTGTATCAGGGAACTGGGAAAAGCCTCCTGTAAAAGGTTAGATTTGAACTGAGATCTGAAGGAAGCCAAGGAAACCAGGAGGCAGAGATGAGAAAGATGCCAGTGGAAAGGCAAGGGGTTAGAAGATGGAAAATTGTTTGGAAGGAGCTGCAAAATGGGACCATTGTAGCATATCACGGAGGAGATTGAAGTCTTTAAAGACAGGAAATGTAACAGGGTGCCTGACTGGAGAGGTATGTAAATGTCAAACAAAGGCTCTTACATTTGATTCTGGAGGTAATAGGGAGCCACTAGAATTTACTGAGTAGGATGACAGGCTAGACCCAAGATTAGGCCAGATGAACTGGAGTTTTTACATCAAATGAGATAATTTATGTTAAAATGTGTGTATGTAAAAATGCTATATCAATGTTAGTTGTTGTCATGACTTTCTGCTGTATTTCTTTATGACCCATGGTGCTTAATCAGTTAATCAGACCAAGAGATGGTCTGCTACACAGCAAAGCCAGATGCCAAACCCTTTTCTCCCCTTTTAGGTGCTCACATGTAAAGAGACAGGGAGAACTGGTTAAATTCCACTGAGGCTAGCAATGTCTAAACCACCCACCAGCCACTGCCTGGGCAGGCCCATAATTTAGCTGTTTCCCTGGGAACCTGGCTGTTAATAGGCATGGACAGCCCACCTGTGTGTTCATGTAGCCACACACAACCCTGCTACAAATTTATCAGCAAGCAGTGACTCAGTATCACTGGGGGGCCGGGGGAAAAGGCGGGGGGGGGGGGGGGGGGGAGATTAGGACTGCTATAAGGGAGAATAAACTGGGACCATTGAGCTTAGATAGCAGGAGGCACTACCCAAAGGGATCTAATGAGTGACTGCTTGCTTATCAAAAAAATCCAAAAGCCAGCCTTTCCCCTTTACTTAAAGAACATATTAAAACCTTTCTTATGAAGTCATTTCTTCCATAGCATCTGGTTTAAGCAGAAAAATTTCCAAGGAGCCTAGCTTGCCCTCAAGGCTTTCTGCTTTATCCCAAGATAAGGATGAACAATCAGGAAGAAGCAATTTGCTGGGTTGTTGGTCAGCTACTGAAAAGATAAAGAAAAATGATTCCTAACCAGGGTTGGCTTAGAGTGCTCCAGTAGCCCATCAGTTTCCATCAGCAACTACACAACTAAGCACTTCAGCCAGAATAGCCATGTGGTCAAGTCATTTAATAAATATTTATGGCAAATCTGTTGGGTCCAGACTACCCTGCTAGGTATTACCTCTCAAACTTTTCCAGTTCACAACTTATCCTTCCTTTTACTACCAAACCTTCTCCTCCCCACCTCCAGTCACAGACCAGCTGCTCTCTTTTTTTCTTTTCTTTTCTTTTAAGTGAGGCAATTGACTTGCCCAGGCTCACACAGCTAGTAAGTGTTAAGTGTCTGAGGTCGGATTTGAACTCAGGTACTCCTGACTCCAGAGCCAGTGCTCTATCCACTGTGCCACCTAGCTGCCCCCTCAGCTACTCTCTTTTGAAGAAAGAGGGGAGCAAGACCAGAAGATGATTAAACACAAGAGGCAAAATATTAAGGAGACCATTACTACAAAATCTCTATCGAGAAACCTGGTTTTAATGGGTGCCACAGTTCCGAGTAAATAGTATGCACTCAGTAAATATTTATTGAATACTAGAATGAATGACATCCCAACTGCTATCATTTTAGGCATTCTTCTAACACTTGATACCATGTTTGCACTAAGCTAAGGCTCTGTTGAACTCAGTCCCAGTGCATAGAGTGTTGGATTTGGTGTCACAAAGACCCAAGTTCAGATCCTGATTCAGATACTTTAGCTGGGTTGACCTTTGTCAAGGCACTTAGCCACTTTCACTCTGTTTCCTCATCTGTAAAATGAGGATCTACCTTGCAGGGTTGTCCTGAGGATGTAAAGTGCTTTGTCAGGGCAGCTAGGTGGTGCAGTGGATAAAGCATCGGCCCTGGATTCAGGAGGACATAAATTCAAATCCTGCCTCAGACGCTTGACACTTACTAGGCTGTGTGACCCTGGGCAAGTCACTTAACCTTCATTGCCTTGGGGGGGAAAAGTCCTTTGTAACCTTACTATGTTATATCAATGGCAGTGTTAATATTATTAAAGGGTATTTGCTCCCACTTCTCTGAGATCACCCCTAAATACTTTCCAATGTTCTTTTCTCTGGGCATTTTTCAGAGGTACTGAAATTTTCTATTAATTTTCTTTTCACTGTGGCAAGTTACATTGAGAATGGTATGTGTGCCTACCTTAACTTTTATTTATTTTTTAAAAATATGTTACCTAATTTGAATTCCTTTTGTTTGTATTGTTTGCACCGGCCCTGGAGTCAGGAGGACCTGAGTTCAAATCGGGCCTCAGACACTTAACACTTACTAGCTGTGTGACCCTGGGCAAGTCACTTAACCCCAATTGCCTCACCAAAAAAAAAAAATCTGTCTTCAGGCACTATCTGTGTGACCTTGGGCAAGTTACTTAACCTCTGTTTGCCTTCATCTACTAGAGAAGGAAATGGCAAACCACTTCAGTACCTTTGCCAAGAAAATGCCATGGACAGTGTTGGTGTGCTACAGTCCATGGGGGCACAAATTGTTGCACATGGCTGAAAGACTAAACAACAACAAAAATAAATGCTTGTTGACTCAACTTGAGTTGTAGTCATTCGTTAGTTTGTTAGATACTTAGTGAGACTCTCTGTTTCTGTCTCTGGCTTTCTCTGACTTTGACTCTCATTCCCTATGTTTATGTCTCTCTGTCTGTAACTCTGTCTCTGTCTGTCTCTGTCTCTCTGTCTTTGTCTCTGTGTATTTATTTTCCTCCTCTTCTCTGTAAGAGGAAGCTACTAGGTACATTACTGCTACATAATGAGTGCTAACCTTGTTGATAGCCTGACATATGTGTGAATCCTGCCTCAAAGAGACATCTGTTGGCCTCACAGAATTTACGGCATTTCTCTCAGTTACCAGGGAGTGATGTGGGCACTAAGGAAAAGTGATAACTGCTAGAAAATAGCTAGTCACCAAGAAAAGCATATTTTCAATACAGGGGAATTTTCAAATGGGTTGATGAACTCTTTCAGAATCTTGAAAATAATTCTGAAGTTACTTCTTCCAATTCATCAAAGCTACTGGGTCTATAATTTCTTTACAACAGAGATTTTCCCATGTCCTTGTTATGAAGTCTGTCTTGTAGAGGTGTTTGTTCAGTGCATTCAGCTTCATTCTTTCCTTATGCCAGGAAAGAGAAAAAATAAGTAGCTTTTTCTTCCTGGTCTTTTATTGATGTCATGTGGTGAACAGGGTTAGTTAGGGCTTGTTCCCAGGGTGGGGGAGTAACCTAGAAAGAAACCAGTGTGGTGAATGCCCTCCTCCAGTATTAGTGCTCCTGTTTTAGTATTAGTAGGGTGAGACTCATCCAACATGGAGCTCTTCTCTCAAGGGTGGAATTAAGCTTTCTGCCAGATAGGGAGGGGGTAAGAATAAGTCTTCGTCCTCAAATTCTGAAAGAGACCTCTTTTCTCTTTTCTCCTTTTGTAGCAGCTTAGCTTAAGGCTGCTTTAGTATAGGCTGCACATTCTCTTGAAATGAGGAGGCTTAGCGGCCTGCTATTAGCCCTGGCAAATGGATTTGGGATGTGAGTGACCCAGTGGAAAATGATGACCTTAGACTTTGAGTGCAGAAATGGGGCACTTTACTTTGTGTCCTGGGGCATCTAGGTAGCACAGTGGATAGAGTGCCAGGCGTGGAGTCAGGAAGACTCTTCCTCCTGATTTCAAATGTAACCTCAGACACTTATTAACTATCTGACTTTGGGTAAGTCACTTAACCCTGTTTGACTCATCTGTAAAACGAACTAGAGAAGGAAATAGCAAAACCACTCCAGTATCTTTGCCAAGAAACCCCCCAAATGGGGTCAAGAAAAGTTGGACATGACTGGAAAAATGACTGAACAACAAAAACTTTATGGCCTGCACATAATAGCAACATTGATAAATATTTGTTGAAATGAATTAAAACTGTAGGTACTTGTGGCTAGGGGGTGGAGAATGGTTAAAAACTGAAGCCATATTTATTCTAGAGATATTGACCTCTGGCCAAGGGCTGGACCCATTGGTCCTGGGAAAATTCAGGAACATATAACTTCTGGACTAAAACTAATTAGTTGCCAAGTATGTGGAGGAAGGAAATGATCTGAGGCCTTGGAGTGGATTACTGAGTGAGGCTTGGCCTTAGATGACCTCTTGCTTCATGCTACCAGAAATGTCCCTTTTGCATATTTCCTGGCAAGTGTCCTACAGAAAGTTCTTCCTTCAATCCCCTCACATAAAAAACAACAACAACAAACAAACAAACAAACAAAAACCCACCTACTGCAGGGGACTAGTGGTATTTTAAAAGAAATTTGAAAAGCACGCAGCTAGGTGGCAGAGTGCATAGAGTGCTGGATTTGGAGTCACACCTGAGTTTGAATCTTGCCTCAGACAATTTACTGTGTGAACCAGTTAAGTAACTTAACCCTTCTCAGCCTCAATTTCTTCACCCATAAAAATCAGGATGATAAATAGCATCTAACTCACAGGCTTGTTGTGAGTTTGTAAAGCATTTTGCACATTTTGAAGCTCTATGTAAATGTTGGCTATTATTAATAAAGTAAGCACTTTCTGGGACAGCAGTGCCTATATAGGGAACTGTTTGGTCCAATTGTAAAACTACAATTCCTTTCTTTCTTTCTTTGTTTATAGTTTGTCTTAATGAGACAGTTAATTAGACTGTATGAGAAAACCAATGGGGGCAGCTAGGTGTCGCAGTGGATAAAGCACTGGCCCTAGATTCAAGAGGACCTGAGTTCAAATCCGGCCTCAGACACTTGACACTTAGTAGCTGTGTGACCCTGGGCAAGTCACTTAACCCCCATTGCCCTGCAAAAAAAAAATGAAAACCAATGAATGGAGTAGCAAGTCTATCAGCTCAAGACAGGGTTCAGAGTAGGAATCAGAATAACAGAATTGAGATTTGGATGGGATTCCTGTGGCCATCTCTATCTACCAATACTCACCAGGAATCCCCACTCTGAAGATCCTACCACTGTATCCCAGACTTTTGAAGGCAATTCATACCACTTGAAATAGTTCTAATTATTAGGAAGTTTCTCCTGACATCAAGATTAAATCACCTTATTTGCAATTTCTACCCACCTTTTCTAATACTGGCCCTTGGGGGCAAAGAGATTAGGTCTAGTCCTTCCATTTGAAAGTACTTAAAATACTTGAACACAACTATCATGTTCCAGCCCCCACCTCCCCCAGTGTTTTCTTCTCCTGGTTCAAAATCCATCAACCAACTCCCATTTGAGGGATCTAAAAGGAAATTGTAACTAAAAAAGTAGACAATGATTGGGGAAAGATTCTTCAACTTGTTGAGCCAGAAGAGACCTTCAGAGTCCTAGAGCCCAATTTTTCCCAACCTTGACACATCATAAAATGATTACTTTCATTTGGTAATGCCAAGGAAAAAAACTCAATCCAATCAAAGTTAGTTAAGTACTTGTTATATGTGAACTGGGCTATTTATGAGGGATACAGAGACAAAAGGAAAAAAAAAATAATATTGTCCTCAAGGATCACAATCCAACTGAGCTCAGTTAAACACAAAATATACACTGAGAGTTTATGCAAAGCAATTTCAAGAGGAAGCAAACACTGATAAAAAGTTAATTTTTATATAGTTTAAAGATTTTCAAAGTGTTTTATACATAACATATATGCACTTGTATATGTACATATATGAATGCATGTATATACATATATATGCATAGATATGTGGATATATATGCTTTGCTTCTCACAACAACCCTATGAAGTAGGTATTAGTATTATTCCCTATTTTATAGATGAGGAAACTGAGGTTGAAGTTAAGTGCCTTGCTCAGGATCACATACCTAGTAACTGTCCAAGGTATTTGTATTCAAGGCTTCCTTATTCCAAGTCCAGCGTTCTGTCTATTATACCACGTAGCTGTTTAATAAAACCCCTAATTGTGTGTGTGTGTGTGTATGAGAGAGAGAGAGAGAGAGAGAGAGAGAGAGAGAGAGAGAGAGAGAGAGAGAAGCCAGGCAAGGCAAGGCCTCATGTATTAATTATTGCTATGGAAGATAAAAATGTGAATAATCATTATGTAGAGAGATGAAGCCATGTGTGTGCATGTGCATGTACATATATGTTAGCCTTCTCTTAAGTATATTATCAATATAAAAATCAGATTTATAGGAAAGAGAAATTGGGGGGTGTACTATCACCATACAATTCTTTCAAATAGACATTTTACTTCTTTTTGGGAATGTACCTAATGCATAAAATAGGGTATACCTGAATTGTGTGTTTATGTATGCAAGAATATGAAATATCCAGTGAAAATATTGGAAAAGAAAGAAATATTCAAAAGGAAAATCTCACAGAAAAACCAGCAGAGACTAAAGAAAGTGACCTTAATACAATGAGTGAATATAATTGGGTAAATGAAAAGAATAAATATTCAGAACAAATCAAAAAGACTGCATTACCCCAAATTAGATGCCCCCCTCCCTGAAAGGAGATAGAACAACAGTTTAACATCTCCAGAGTAGGTTAGAATCCTTAATTTTAAAACTTAAAGGAAAACACAAGTAGGGAAGTCAGAATCCTTGAAGAATTTGAAAAAAGAGGCAATTGATGGTTCAGAACAAAAAGGAAAATTTTGATAATACCCTAGACATTTTGAGAAAGAGAATGGTGGATCGAGAACACAGAAAAGCAGAGATTCACAAACAAATAATTAGGCCGATTAAAAAAAAAATAGAAACCTGGATGTTTCTACAGTCCAAACAATGGACCCTAAAAGAGTGTTTCAGATAGTCATGTAATTACTAGTATCAAGAAAAAACACTATGAAATAAAGAGCTCAAATAACATATTTAAGGAAATCGCATAAAAACCTTGCCTGGGAGTATTGGTAAAAGAGAGCAAAGCACAAACTGAGAGAATCCCCAAAGTGATCCCAAGTTTAATACACCTTACAATGTAATTTACCAAGTTCCAGAGCTTCAGTTTTCCAAAATGATTTTTTGCAAGCAACCAGCAGGAAATAGTGTTCATGTTAAGATCTCACATGGTCATTACTAGTGATTTACTTTTATTTAGTGCTTTAAGGTTCATAAAATGCTTTCTAGACATGTTTCATCTAAACAATATGCCTTTATTTTTTAAGGGTAGAGAAAGTGTTTAGGGAACTGATAGGCTGATTTTGATTCTGAACAATGAGAAATGACTATACGATTTTAGACCTGATGATAGAAAAGCAATTTAAGGTCATGCAGGGTCTGATGTGTCTTTGGTATTTTTGTTTGTTTTGTTTTTGTTTAATCTGTAATTTTCATCAGTTTGTGAGAAATTCCTGCCATGGTCATTTCCTTTATCAGCGTTGCCTGGCAACATGGTCCATCATACTCCAGAATTCATGCCTGTACCTTATGGTTTTGGAACGTTGCCTGGGCCACTGAGAAGAGAGGTGATTTGTCAAGGGTCACCTGATATTTGGTAAAAGTTAGAACTGAACTCAGGTCTTCCTGATCCCATTTGACTCCCTATCCATTAAGTCAAACCCCTTCTTGTTTTAGATGAATAGATGTGTGGATTTTAAAATGTTCAGAATAAATATAAGTAGCAAACTATGGCATGATATTCTAAAAGGAAAATCCCATTGGAATGGGAAGAGGTTCTCAAGAATACAAACTGGTCAGCATATTGGTAGGTCATTCTGACAGGGAAGGAAAAGGAGAGTCATTGAAAGAGCCTGATGTGACTGGAAAGAGAGCCCATTGACAAGGTCAGATTTGAAAAAGGACAGAGGCGTTGTAAGCCCAATGTGTGTTTAACAGTGTAACATAACAACCCCAAAAGACCAAGTTGATCTGAGCTCCTTCTGTACAGGTAGTGTTCAGATCAAAGGAAGTAGTAGTCCCACTATATGCTGCACTGGTCAGACTAAAGCTGGAGTTTTATGGATTCCATAATCTAAGTTTTAGGAAGTATCATAGGATTATAGATTCAGAGCTGGAAAGGATCTTGGAAGCCATTGAATCCAACCCTCTCAGCTTGGAGACAAAGAAACTGATGTTGAACTAGGCAAGTCACTTGTCCAAGGTCACTCAGCCATTAACTATAGTAGGATTTGACTTCAGGTCTTCCTGACTCCAACTCACCTCGTGAAGTACTCTACCAGCATAATGAGGAGACTGGCTACCATGCCTGTTGAGGATTGATGGAAGAAATTGGGGGTGTTTAGCCTGGGAAAGAAAAATATAGGGGACATTATAGGTATCTTCACATAATTGAAAGTTGTTTTATAGAAAAGGGAGGAGACATGGAGGATGAAGAGCAATGGGTCTCCCTTACTTTGCATTTTAGTTTTGTGATCATTTCTAATGAATGAATGGATAGTTCTGAGAGGCAGCAAGATGGTGCAGTATATCGAGTGTTGGACCTGGAGTCAGGAATACCTGAGTTCAAAACTTGGCCTCAGATATGAAACTATGATTCCAGGAAAGTTGCTGAATTTCTTCCTTCCTGGGGATTGTAATAACACCTACTTCACAGAGTTGTTATGTGGATAAAATAAGATAATACTTATAAAGCACTTTGCAAATCTCAAAGCACTACATAAATGTTCATTATTATTATTATTATTATTAGTTTTGTTTTTTGTTTTTTGGCGGGGCAATGGAGGTTAAGTGACTTGCCCAGGGTCACACAGCTAGTAATTGTCAAGTGTCTGAGGCCGGATTTGAACTCGGGTACTCCTGAATCCAGGGCCGGTGCTTATCCACTGCGCCACCTAGCCGCCCCCCATTATTATTATTATTAAGAAACATTTATTAAGTTCTTACAAAGTACTGGAATACAAATAGGAAAGGAGAGCAGTCCCATTGGCAGATACAAACATTCTAATTTATAAGAAAGAGTTAAAGACAGTTAATTAAAATCTTGAGTAAGAACAACACCAAAAAAAAAATAATTTTGCATGTCAAATCCTAAACAAAATCAATCATAGAATAAACAAAACATAAATAGTGAGAACTTTTCATTTATTTCAATAGGAAAAAAACAAAAACCTCTGAACAAGTAAAATAGCACAAAAGTTTCAAAAGATTTCCATGAAACTATACCCTTCTGTTATTTGCTGATTATTAAAAGAAATGAAAACTGTGTATATCAGCTTTAACAAGGAAGCACCATTTTACTTAGGAAGGAACTATTAAGTCACCATTATAAACCAGGCACTGTGCTAAATGGTTTACAAATAGATCATGTGATGCTCACAACAACTCTGGGAGGTGGGTGCTATTATTTTTTACAGTTGTGGGAAGTGAGGCAGGCATAGATTAAATGACTTGCCCAAGATCACAAGATCATAACATATCTGAGGCCATATTTGGACTCAAGTCTTCCTGATTCCAAACCCAGCACTCTATCTACTGAGTCATCTAGCTGCTATTCTTTATGATGAGTTTTATTGCTGTTTGATGCTCTCTTTCTTTATAGAGTTATAGTCACTATGAGTATATTATTGTCTTGGTTTTTCATTCTGCATTATCTCGTATATACACCTCCATGTTTATGTATATTCTTATTTGTGATTCCATATGGTATAATAATACATTCATAGATAACAATATATTTACTTGCACCCTAGCCATTGGGCACAGAGTTTGGTTTTTTTCTTTTACAAATAGTGCTGCTATGAATATTTTTTTTACAGAAGGATTTTTCTGCCTGGTATTAACTTCCTTAGGGCATAAACCTAAAACAGAGATTGCTGAGTCAAAAGGTATGAACATTTTGACATGTCTATTATATAATTCCATATTGCTTTCCAAAGGAGAGAAACCATTTCAAAAATCTACCATACCATTGTGTGCCTAGTTCCCACACCCCAACAGGGAATTTCATCATCTTTTAATACTTTTGCCAGTTTGTTGATTACTGTGTGGTTCCTTGGAGTTATTTTAATTTGCATGCCTTTGCTATTTGTGAATTTTAGCAATTTCTCAAGTAGTTGTTGATAGATTGTGGTTCTGTTTTTCTGAATTTCCTATTCATATCCTTTGGTCAATTATCTGTCAGACTCACAGAATACTTATTATTATTGGGAAGTTGTGTCAATTCCCTATATATCTGGATATAAGACCTTCAGTTGTAATAAGATAAAAATATACACTTTAAAAAATAATTTTTATTGATATCTTTTGTTTTAACATCACTTCTACTTCCCAATGTATTCCTTTCTCCTTTTTTCCCCTCTTAGAGAACCATCTTTTATGACACAAACTCAAATTATCTGTGAGCTTATTGATTCAGGGATTTCTTCCAGGGATGTCAGTTGCCACCCATCCTTGCTTACCTGTCCTATGCAAACCTTAAAGTGTTACATAAATGCTAATCATTAATATTATTAAAAGAGAACATTTATTATGATGACATGTTCTTCTAAAAGATCACAACAAGAACCACTCATTGTTCTGAAAGTCTTCTCTTTCTTCCAGCATCATCTGAGTATCAGTAAAGCACTCTGGCTGTCCACCTGTGACTATATGTGACCAGCACATCTTCTCTTCCTGTCATACAATTCTTAGTGATATCATTTACTTCAAGTTTTCCATAGAGTTACATGTTCATTCTTGTGTTGCAGTTCACACATGTCTGCTGTGAGCCTCTCAGTCACCCTCTGGGTGATATTAACTTAATCAGAAGGCCTTTGTGGGCAATAGTTCTCTACATTTTGCCTTTTAGTCACAGTGTTAATATTGAAAAGTTAGGATTTTCCTCAGTGAATGAAAACTCCTTTGATTGCTTACAGATTCCCTCCAGGAGGATCAACAATATCCTGTGACTTGATCTAATCTTCAATGTCATTTACAAGCAGGAGCATTTAGAGGACCTTTATTCACAGAGAATCTATCCTTGATGTGGAAGGTTGTTGAGTCGTTTCCTTCATACCTGACTCTCCATAACCCCATTAGGAGTTTTCTCAGCAAAGATACTGGAGTGTTTTGCTATTTCCTTCTCCAGATCATTTCACAGAATGAAGAAACTGAGACAAATGGGGTTAAGTGATTTGCCCAGGATGATGCAGCTAGTAAGTGTCTGAGACTAGATTGGAACTCAGGTCCTCCTGACTACAGGGCCAGTATGCCATCTAGCTGCCCTTGTTGTGCAAAGTGGGCATATATCACATACATCTGTTAATGAATTATTGGAAAGTCATCGAACAGGATTATTTCTATTACATCTTCCAAGCAATCCACCTACACAGAAAGTTTATAGATTTCAGTTTACACTCAGTCACTTGTGATTGTTCCTAGGAGTAGAAGCAGGTTATTGTCAAGTGAAAAATTAGCATAAGAGAGAGTGGGGCCACAAGAAAAGAAGATCATGCTTGGTGTTTGACTGGATTGTGAATAGTAGAGGTCAAATGTGAAATAGCTAATTGGCAATGGTATTAGGTCTTTTTTGTTTTGTTTTTGTGGGGCAATGGGGGTTAAGTGACTTGCCCAGGGTCACACAGCTAGTAAGTGTCAAGTGTCTGAGGCCAGATTTGAACTCAGGTACTCCTGAATCCAGGGCTGGTGCTTTATCCACTGTGCCACCTAGCCACCCTAGTATTAGGTCTTAATGAGACCTATTATCAGGTTCCCAGCAGATTATAACATAGCTCAAAGTTGAACTTCTGATTCTTCTTTAAATTGTTCTGCTAAAACTTGTTATGATTTGTTTATGCTTATTGTTGCTTTTGATGTGGGAATAAAATGGCCTGTCATGTAGGCAAACTATATGCTATGTTGGGTAAATATTTTACTCCCCCTTCTCACTCTTTTGGAGAAACTCTAGACTGGAGCTAAATAGAATTGTTCCTGCAGTAGCTGGAGTGAGGAAAAAGAGCAAATTTGAAATTTGGGGAACCTACTTCCCTTAATCTACCCTGAGCAAATCACAGTGACAGATAAAGGACAAAGACAGTGGCCTCACGTCAGAAGTGCTTAGCTAACCACTCTGATAGACTAATAGACAACATATTTTATTCCAGTGGCGTATTTTTTCACTTTAACTTAAGTTATGCAGTTACTACTATATCATTCATTGTATATTTAATATTGGTACTCTGTCATTGTCTTATGAACCTTTAATCATAATATCTTTTACCTGTTTATTTCTGTTTCTCTTGTCTTTGTTATCTCTTTTTGTTGACTTCTACATTGTCTGAAATTATGGTTTCAATTATTTTTTGTGTTGGCTGAAGAACAACAATTGTGATCTAGATTCTTGCTTTGAATATGTGTGTTCTTTTGCTTTAGGTGTATTTACTCTAAGCACATATATCACAGAACCATTTTCTGAACAATCTATTTTGATACCCTCTTCTTCCTTATGGGTGAATTCTATCCATTTACTTCTGGGATCATTATTGTTAAATTTGACATATCCTGATACATTAATTTTAGAAAAGTATGTCCTGGGTACCATTCCCCTTATTTCACTGCATGTACACACACATACATACATACATGCACACACACACACACACACTCCTTCCCATATTATTTTTGCTGGATTAAGCTTTTCGAGACATTATTGTCCTTCCCTCATCTTTAAAAAAAACCAACATGTTAGGAATTACATATGTTATTCTATTCCTCCTATATTTTAATTAGCTTAAACTTTATCTTTATTCCTCTTACTGAAGTAAAATAATCTTTTTCCCCCCTTTTATCTCTCCCCAATTTTTAAGGTCATTTGCTTCCTTTTGAGCTCTTCCTATAGAGTCATTCAAATCTTGGCCATTGCCTCCTTGCTAACCCTTGGAAACCTAAACTTCAAAGAGATAGTATGCTTCTCCTCCCTCCCCAACCGGAATATATATGGTTTGAATCACTACTTATTCATTATTTTGTCTCTTTACTTTGCTTCATGGCCAATTTGTATATCAAAGACATGATTGAAGACTGGCCTATAACTAGGAATGTTTGGAAAGTGTCAGGTTAATTTTAAAACAATATTTTCTCAAGAAATTATATGCTTAATATTTCTGGATAAATAATTTAAACTTTTAGGCCAAATTAATCTTACTTTTCAATATATTGTATTCCATTTCTTCCCATAATTTCTGGTTCAGGATGAGAAAAACCTATATGCTTTGAATAACTGTATTTTAATATGTGATTTGCTTTTCACTGTCTTCTTGCAAAATCCTCTCTTTGTTTCTGTAACACTTGACTTTGTTTCTTCATGAGTGAAACTTTGAGTTTTTCTTTGTTGTCATCTCATGTATTAAGTTAAGCCTTACCCTATCTTCTGTTATCAATAACTGCAAGAACCTTTTCTTGAAGGATTTTCTTAAACATGTTTTACTCTATTTTTCCATATTTTTATGGAAAAGAAATAGTTTTCCATTTTTAGAACTCTATACTTTAATTCTTTTATTTTTATTTGTAGTCTTCTATAATTATGTTATTGGATTGTTTGATTATTTACATGACCACTTCTGCCACTTTTCTTTCATTAATACCATTTTATTCTTTATAAAGTCCAATTATTTTGTTAATAATTTTCACTCAATTTTCTGGACTCAAATTCCCTAAGGATTTTAATTTTATCTTAATTCTAGAGATATTATATCTCCCATAATTTTTCTTGATGAGTTTCTAACCCAGTCTTAAGCATTTTTGCAATACTTCCAGATTTAATTCTGTGGCTTATCTACTCTTCTGTTTTCTCTTCTTTAGCTTTTTTAGTCCCATAATATTTATTCATTGTGTTTTATATACATATAGATTATGTCTATTTATGTATATATTCATATATATCACCTTTTCTCCCTTTGTTATGAATTAATTTCTCTTGTTAGGACTTACGGGTTTTTGATTTGTTTTATTTAGTTGTTTGTTGTTGTTGTTCAAATGTTTTAGTGTCTGACTCTTTGTGACCCCTTTTGGAGTTTTCTTGGTAAAAATACTGGAGTGGTTTGCCATTCCCTACTCCAGCTTATTTTACAGATGAGAAAACTGAGACAAAGTTAAGTGACTTGTCCAGAGTCACTCAGCTAGTAAGTGTCCAAGGCCATATTTGAACTCAGAAAGATGATTCTTTTTTACTTTCAGTCTGGTGCTCTATCCACTGCACCACCTAGCTCTGCTCAGTTGTTAGTTTACTTTGGTATTTGGCGGGGGTGGGAGGTGGGGTTATAGGAAACCTAGACTCAACTAATTGTTCACTTTCCCTTCTTGGACAACCATTCTAAGGTCTTTCCCAACCTCAAATTCTTTGATTCTGTTAAGGACAGTTGGATGAAAGATAAAGGAAGAGGAAGCACCTCCTAATCTATGAATATTAAAGTATTAACAAATTTTTCATATGATTGGAGAGTATGAAGAAATCTAGAGATTCTTAACCTGAAGTCCATGAGCTTTAAAAAAAAAAGTTTGATAATTATATTTCAACATACTGTAACTAGTTTCCTGTGTTATCCTATCTTATCTTTTGCATTTAAAAACATTTTTTGTGGAATGTTTCTATAGGCTTCAGAGGGGTGCACAGCACAAAAAAAGTATACCTAGACATAAATGAATATATATGTGGGTATACACACCCATATGTATATTCTAGTCCAAAGATTCTTAAACTGTGGGTTGTGACCCCATAACTGAATGTGGGGTTCTTGAAAAATTTGGCAACAGCAAAAGGTTATGCATACTACTTTTATATATAGGGTTTGCAAATGCAAAATTTTTAAGGAGCCCTGCTCTAGTGTATTCCCTTGCTGGGAAATACTGCAGTACCAAGCTTAAGGAAAGGAGTTTTAGAGACTGGGGTAGGAGTACTGGTAAGTAATTAGAGTGACTAACTTTTTCAATTTATCAGGTAAATTTTGTGAAATTCTGTTCCTTTCCGGAGCTTTTGGATTCTTTCATGCCATTGGCATTATTTGCTCTCTCAGAAGTAGTCTTCTAGAGAAAGGTTGAGATGCATGGTATCAAACTGAGGACCTTCCTGGTTTTCTTTTCCCATGTAGTCTGCTCTGGTTTTACACTTTGGATAGAAGGAAACCCCTGCCTTTGCCAGATGTTTAATCTAAGTCTTAAAGAAGAGAACAATTCTGTTCTTACCTCAAGACATACCAATTTGGTATAGCGTTATGGGGTGTGAGAATGAATAAATTGGGAGAGAGGAAAGGGGATTTCCACATTGCTCAGGGGAAGGGAACTAAAGACTGTTTTGTATGTTTGATTAATTAAAAGAAAACACCAACTAAATTTGTCTAGTGTTTCTATGATAGCTTTGATCTTAGCTAACAAAGTTGTTCCCAACTTTCCAGTACCTGGTTAGATTTTTGTCATCCTTTTTTCAAGAGATCAGAGGGAGGTCCAGTAGCCTCAACTGTTGACCAGTAACAAAAACCTAGGAAAGAGACTATCACTCTACTACTAGTAGTGGACGATTAGTACTTCTCCTTTTGTTAATAGCAATGCACATTTAGAAAGCATTTAAAGTTTGTAAAGCACTTGGAAGACATTTTCTCATTTGACTGGAACAGCCATGGGAGGTAGGCACTATTATTATCCCTATTTTTTAGGTGAGGAAGACTAGACTTGGATAGTGTAAGTGACTTGCCCAGGTCACAGAGTTAGTAAGTACCTGAGGTAGTATTTTAACCCAGATCTTTTGATCTGTTGTTCAATTCTGTATGCATTATGCCATGTTACATCTTCCATGGAGAGATGATTCTTGATCATACAGATACTTTCTGGCTGGCTATTTCAGAGGTAAAGGTGACTGGGTTTCATGAGGACATCCATGGCAGGGGACACCAAGAATTAACTTTGACTTCCCAGCATCTAATGTTTCTACTTTGTTTATTAAAGTTTTAAAGGATATTGTTTCAATTATTGCTGCACTGATTCTCATGAAACAGAATGATAAAATATTACTCTGGTGTTACTTAGGAACGGTGACTTGGAATCCTATCTAGAATTCAGTATTGTAAACACAGTAATATGGGAATTCCTCCCTCCTTAATTCCTCTGTGTGTGTGTGTGTGTGTTTTACTCTTAAGAGTGGATTTACAGAGTGTAAGTTTTTTCTGTATTTTCACTGGGGCAGATGGAGATTTCTTGAAGCGCTCAACTTATTTTCTCTAAGTTTTAGAGAAATAGATGAGAAATGTACCATTTATAATTATTTTAGGAATTCACTTTAATGTGCTAACCCAACACCGAGATGGACTCAATAGTGGTTGTCTGAATAGTCTAACCTGACATATTTCACTTCCTATGCATCAAGGTAATATAGAGGTCAAACACTGGTCTTTGAATTCCAGGCCAGGACCTCTTTTATTTGGAAAGACATCATGATGCAGTTGGACTTGGAGTTAAAAAATACCTAGGTTTAATCCCACCTGAAACACCAGTTATAAAAGCCTAGGGAAATGACTGTATTGCTCCAGGCCTCAAAATTTTCATCTGCAAAATGGATACAGCAATAGCTACAATACCTACTTTGTTTTGGGGATCAAATGAGAACATGTGCATAAGGTCTTTGTGGACTTTAAAGAACCTCTTACATGTTAGTTTTTATTTAGTAGACAATGGGGAATAATTCATCAGATTCAGTTCAGTATTAAGTACCTACCTTGTGCCAAACACTGTGATAAACTGTCTTTTTTTGGGGGGTGGGGCAGGACAATGAGGGTTAAGTTACTTGCCCGGGGTCACACAGCTAGAAAGTGTCAAGGGTCTGAGGCCATAGTTGAACTCAGGTCCTCCTGAATCCAAGGCCAGTACTTTATCCACTGTGCCACCAAGCTTCCCCTAAACTGTTTTGTAAGATCTAATCCTATACCTCCTGTTGCCTACAAGACATTTCCCCCAGATGTCCCAATGCCTGTCCAAACTACCAACTTAATTGCTATATAATAACTTATTAAAGTTTATTTTTCTTGTTAAAATTTTTCTCCAAAGATCACATTTTCCATCAGTGATAATGCTTGCCACCCATGTTCAAAATCTTGATGTTATTTTTTAATCTTCTTTGTCTCACTTGCTTTATGTTGTTAGTTACCAAGTTCTATTGATTCTGCCTTTTCAGTCTGGTGCCTTTCCATCCCTTCCTCTCAACCTTAATAGAGTCTCTATGAAGTTAGACTACTATAATACCTTCTTTACAGATATTCCAAAATCCACATTTTCCCCAATCAATTCATCCTTTATATTGATTTCTGCTAGAATATCTTGTTTTTGTAGAGCCATGGCCATGCCAACTGTGGCTCAGATCTCTTCAGGGATTCCCTGTTACCTATTGAGTAAGGTTCAAATTACTCTGCATGTAAGTTTCTGTAAGGGCAGGAATTCTGTCTTATCTTTATATCCTCCTAGGTCCTAAAATATAGTTGTCTGCATATAGAGATGATGATGATGATGATAATTCACATTTCTATAGCATTTTGTTGCTTATCCTTAAAAGACTTTCCTTATATTAACCCTGTGATGTAGAGGTTGTATAATTATTATCATATCCATTTTCCATTTGATACAACTAAGGCTTAAAAAGTACATGGCTAGTCAATGTTGGAAATCCAACTCAAGTTTCCCCGTCTCCCAAGTCCAGCATTCTAATCTAGGAAGCATGATACTATGGAAAAAGAATGGGCTTTGGATTCCAAGAATCAGGGTTCAAATCTTACCCTTGCTGCTAATGACAACTGAGACTCTAGACAAATTGCTTAACCAACTTAAGTTTCCTCATCTATAAAATAAGGGAGTTGGAATATTTGGCCTCTGAGGTCCCTTTCACCCCTAGATTTATGGTCACTTACTTTTCACTATGCAGTGATAGGAAGCACTATATATATATATATATATATATATATTTTTTTTTTTTGGTGAGCCAATTGGGGTTAAGTGACTTGCCTAGAGTCACACAGCTAGTAATTGTTAAGTGTCTGAGTCTGGATTTGAACTGAGGTCCTCCTGAATCCAGGGCTGGTGCTCTATCCACTGCGCCACCTAGCTGCCCCTGCACTCAATATTTTAAAAGAATGAATTGGGGACATAGAGATGAAAATGGCATAACTGCTGTCTTCAAGGAGCTTACAGGCATATAGGGTGATGAGATATATCCTATTCATAAATAAGTATAATACATATTAGAGTATGAGGCTAAGTGAAACAGAGTTTTGAGTGATTGGGGAGAAATGTTTTCACTTTTAGAAGGAATTGGGAATGGCTTTATGGAAGTAGTTCTTGAGTTGGGTCTTGAAGAAAGAGAATGATCTGAAGAGTTAGAGATGTGGAAACTGGGTAGGAGAGATGAAAGGGTTAAGTGTTCAGGCAGGTGGTGCTTTTGTATCTCAGGAAGGAGAGGAGCAGGAGGTTAGGGAGCAAACTGAAGGTATTTGCTAGTCTTGGTGTGTAGGAGTCCAGAGTGGGCAGAAGCTCATGGAATTAAGTATCTTCAAATCTTCTCATTGGAATGTCTGTATGCCTCACCCAGGTGACTTCCATATAAATCCATTTGGAGTTGGAAAGGGAAAGTGTCAGGTGTAGGAAGAAGTTACAGGGAGAATCCTTAAAGGTTTTCCAGCAACCCAGGTAATGTGATTCTATGTATGCATTAGAAAGATTAATTTACCATCAGTCTATGAGATGAATAGGGGAACTTCTGGGCTCATCTCAGAAGTAGTGAGCTTGGAAGTGGGGGAGATTGAAAACTCATGCCTGCCAGAACTTGTCTGGTCTCAATGGGCATGGAAAGTTAGAAGGCATGCTTTCAGAGGAGTGTGTATGTGTGTTTGTGTTTGTGTTTGTGTGTGTGTGTGTGTGTGTGTGTGTGATTGTAGATGGGGGGGGAGGGTAGCTTCTTTGTTGAGGGCATGGCCCAAACTTTATCCAAGTTGGTAAACAGAAAGTTAGGCCAAGGTCAAAGCTAATACTCACAAAGGTCAACACTTCAAAGGGCTTAAAGAGAGCCTTGATCTAGAGTTGAGGTTAAAAAAAAAAGCCTAAACTTAGAAGGAAAGTCAAACCTGGAGGAGAAAAGTCAGGAACATACCTCACTGACTGGAACACTGGACTTGAAGGCAGGAAGACTAACCCCAGTCTGACACTAGGTGTGTGAGCCTGGGGAAGTCACTTAGTGCTTCTAAAACCTCAGTTCTTCATCTATAAAGTGGTGATGATAGCATCACCTGCCTCATAGAGGATTGTGAAGCTCAAATGAGGTAATACCTGTAAAACTACTTAAATACTACTTAAGTAAATATTATGTATTTAAGTAAATTCTAAGTCAATACTTAATACTACTATTACTTAAATACTACACAAATACTTAAGTACTATGTATTTAAGTAAAGACTATGTATTTAAGTGCTATGTAAATATCTGTTATTGTCGTTGACAATGAAAATTCTAATGGTAGATGTTAATGGGCTGCAGCACATAAGAGATGAGGAACTATAATGAAGAATCTGAGCAAAGGATGCTACTATAGATGTGTACAGCTGTAGATTTGTTCCTGACCTGTGGTAGAGCCTTCCAAGCTCGTATTGGTCTGATCAGCCCAAGTCAGACACACTGTAACTTTACTCTAACATAGTGATGTCATTTTGGTCCTCTTTGAAAATGAAGGACAATAGAAAACCAAGTTAGGTTAATCACATGTAGAGAAGAAAGGATAATGGAGAGATTACACTATTGATCCCATATTGTTCTCTATCCTCCTAATGTTGAGAAATTGAGGAAGCTCCTCACTGGTTCGGTGGATCCCCTTGGGGCCCGTGTAGGGGGAAGGGGACAAGAGTCCCATGTGTTGGGTTGGCCTAGATGGACTCCAATATTCATCCCAGGAGGAAACATACATTTGAATAATGTCACAGATCCACTTGAAAATAATGATGATAATTGAGGTACCCAGACAGAGGACCAAGAAAAAATTGTGACTGTTTCCCTCCCCTACAGCACAGGATTGGGGCTGGAAAGAAGGGGTTACTTCCCCATTTCCTACAAACTTCTGTTGTTATAGAGAGTGAAGCCAACCAAACGCGTCCCAACCTTTTTTTTAAATAAAAAAATAAAGCTAATGGACCTTTTGTCTTTAAATTACAATCACTTAAGTCCTCTTCCTAGCTCTGCTTGTGACAGAAAGAAAAGCTACTAGGTTAAAATAAACACAACTTAAAATATATGATATGGTGACCACATCTAACAGGAGTATATACACACTTTCTGCCCCACTTTATTGCTATGAGCAGGGAGGTGTTTTGTTACCTGGCTGCTAAAAAACAATCATTGATTTCCACCCCCAATTCTCTCTCTCTCTCTGTGTCTCTCTCTCTTTCTGTCTGTCTCACTCTCTTTGGAGGCAATCATAGTTAAGTGACTTGCCCAGGGTCACACAGCTAATACGCGTCTGAGGCCAGATTCAAACTCAGGTCCTGTTGACTCCAGGGCTGGTGTTCTCTTCACTGAGCCATCTAGCTGCCCCTTTCAATTATTCTTAATTTGATTTACTTTTATTGGTCTTTTTAGTTACATTGTTGTAGGGTAAGGAACTGTTTTTTTGCTTTCCTTTGTGTCACTAAAACCTAGTGCAGTGCCTAGTTGTAAATAGGAGGTCCTTACTAAGTGATAGTTGGTGGAGCGATTGATTGTAGTCATTGTATTCTTTGTTCTTAGAAGATAAACTAAAACCCTAGGGTAAGCCTGTCTCAGTTTTAAGAAACCAGAGTCAAACTGTTAGCTGTGTTCCTTCAGCCCACCTTGTTGGAGAAACAAGGAATTTTAGCCTCTAAGATCATAGATTTAGAGGTAGAAGGGGCCCTAGAAGTCATTGATTCTCACTCATTTTCCAAGATGCAAGTAGATCCAGTGACTTACCCAAAGTTACAGAGGTGGTAACGGTCAGAAGTGTCATTTGAACCCAACTTTTCTAAGCTAGAGAAGTTCCATAGAGTTCTTCAAGGGGTGCTGAATAAATCCTGGCCCCTCCCTAGTATTGTTCCCTTTTTGCCTTCACAGCCCTTTCTAGTGCCACGCCTATAGATGGAGTAGGCTGAGTGATTTGACTCTAGGGTCCTTTAGAAACCAAAAATGGCTCACATTTTCACAACACTTTATATAGTTTACAATGTCAAACGTAACACATGATGACCTTCAAGCCCTCCCCCCCAAAAAACCACAGCAAGTGTAGAAAACTTATCAGTAATTTTTTTTGGGGGGTAGTAAAACCCTAGAAAATGCTTGAGCAAGCAGCTAGATGAGAAGAAAGGTGAATTATCAGAGTGAAAAAATTGTTATGTTTTCTCTGCAGTATTAAAAACACACACAAGACATGGAATATTTTAGCATATAGAACTGACTCAAATGCAGCCATTATTAGGGGGTAACAAAAGGGCAGTTCTCTGTTTTGGGAAAGTGTGCTTGTACCTTGTATTTCTGAAGATGATGCAACTATAAATCCATGGATTCTGGGGATTTCCTGTAGTTTAATCAACTTGTTTCCCTAACCCTTAGCATTAAGGGAGTTGGAAGGATGCAAGGGAAAACTGATTTGGGCACACATGGAGACAGTGAGCTCTTGCAGAAAGTAGGGAAGGGAACACTAGGAAGTAGGAGATGGTCAGAGTCTGGGCATAGAAAGTAAGTTGGAAGGATAGAAAATAACCATCACCTATTTTGAAATTTTAACAAGGATTGTAGGGGAGGCTTGTAGGGAAAAGCTGCTTCCTCAGATTGTTTTATAAGCCGAATTCCCCCAACAAAGACACACATAACTTTTTTTTTTCTATCTAGATTGGACAGCAAACTGTCTATGGGAAGAACGAGTCAATAAAATCATAGGTTTAGATCTGGAAAGGACCATAGAGGTTTTGGATTATAGGAGCAAAAAATTTAAGTCGGAAAGGATAGAATGATTAAAAAACCTGAGTTTGCCATTTCCTTCTCCAGCTCATTTTTAAAGATGAGGAAACTAAGGCAATTGGGGTGAAGTGACTTACCCAGGGTTATGCAGCAAGTATCTGATGCTGGATTTGAACTCATGAGGATGAGTCTTCCTGACTCCAGGCCTGGAACTCTATGCACCATGGCACCCTCAGGGTGCCCCAAAGTGTACTTAGCATTAATAATTTTTCTTCTTATGACCTTCACAAAATCAAGTAAAAACATGACCATTCCAATATACAAAGAATAGAAAAGATAGCTGGATATAAACATGTGAAGTTCTGTTAGGTACAGTTTGGATTTTTTTACATGTATATTACATTTAACACAATAGTACCAACACTGCACTGTATATCTGTACCTGCCTTTGAACTTCCCTCTACTCTCTTTTGTTTTTTTTTAATTATTTCATTACCACCGCCCATCATTAATTATCACCACCCATCAACTCCTCTTCTCACCCTCTCAAATAGAATACCCTTCCTTGTAATGAATAAATATAGTTATATGTATGAAAATGTATGTTTCATTCTGCACTTCTGTGCCAAGATGTGGGATGCCTATTTCAACATCAGTACGCTCAATGAAATAGTAGAAGATAGTTGGAAAGATTTCTTGGGTAGTGTGGTACAGCTTCACTTAGATAATTTTCTGGGGGCACTGAGAAATTAAGTGATTTGTCCGGGGTCACAAAACCAGTATGTGTCAGATGTAGGACATGAATCCAGTTCATCTTGACTCTGAGAACAGCCCTCTATCCATTTTCCCTGTTGCCTCTCATTACATATGATAATGATTTTAAGTGGATCCAGAGATTTGGGAATGGCTCAAGCTGGGATAGGACCATAGACTCTGATCTGTAAGGGGCTTTTGAAGCTCTCTCACCATATCATGTGACAGAGAAGAGAAAGAAAGTCTGGGGAAGTTAAGCAATTTACCTGAGGTTGCATAAGAAGGAAAGCACATCTGCTGACTACAAAATTACAAGAAAAGGTTAAATTTTTCCTAGGAGATTGCAACCTCATGTTTAGTAATTATTTAATTGATGGACAATGAAATAGAAATAATTACCCAGTCCTCATGTTTGTGGCTAATAATTTTTTTTTTTACTTCTGCCTTGATCAAGGATCTATACTGAATTAACATACTAGACCTGGTCTTTGGGCTTCTATATAGGGCCATAGACCATCTAGTCCAACCCCCTCTTTTATTTTATTTTATTTTTTGTGGATCAATGAGGGGTTAAGTGACTCGCCCAGGGTCACACAGCTAGTAAGTTTCTGAGGCCAGCTTTGAACTCAGGCCCTCCTGAATCCAGGGCTGGTGCTTTTCCCACTATGCCACCTAGCTGCCCCCATTTTATTTCTTAAGAAAAAAAAAATCTGAATTTTTTCTCAGCTCCCAAAATGGTATATTCATACATGATAAGGATTCTCTGTGAAACCATGAATTTCCATTTCATACCACTTGCTTTTAGAAACTATATATCTATATGCATATATATCCTAAATTCTACTTGTTACTTTCAAAACTCTCCTACATTTTTCTTAAGTGTATTTTATTCTGAACTCAAGGAAACATTTTATAACATAGTAGAATAGAAAAAAAAAGATGTTTGGACATGAAACTGCAAATCTATTATGTATAACTTGCCATTATTTTAAAATATACGTTAAATTTATTATGTAACTTCCATTTTTCCCCTTTTTTCTTCCCTCCCCTGCCCTAGAGATGACTTATTAGATATAAATATATATATATATAATATATATCATCCTATACATACTTCTATTTATCAGTTATTTCTCTGGATGCAGATAATGTCTTGCCCCATATATACTTTGTAGTTAATTTGGGTATTTATAATAGTCAAAATGACTTAAGTTGTTCTTAACACAATATTGCTACCAGTATACACAGTATTCTCAGGTTCTGCTCATTTTGCTCTCCATTATCTTGTGCAAGTCTATCCATGTTTTTCTTCTTCTTTTTTTTTCTTTTGGTGGGGCAGTGAGGATTCAGTGACTTACCCAGGGTCACACAGCTAGTAAGAGTCAAGTGTCTGAGTCCAGATTTGAACTCAGGTCCTCCTGAATCCAGGGCAGGTGCTTTAACTACTGCACTACCTAGATGCCTCCTATCCATGTTTTTCTAAGATCATTAAGCTCATAATTTCTTATAGCACAGGAATATTTCATCACTATCATAAACCACAACTTGTTCAGCCATTTCCCATGGACAGGTTTTTCCCCCAATTTCCAATTTTTTGCCACCACAAAGAGAACTGCTATAAGTATTTTAGAACATACTGATTCTTTTCCTTTTTCGGTAATCATTTTTGGAAATAGACCTAGTATCTATACTTCTTTCTGAAACTTCTGTTCTCCACTATGATCCTCTTTTTTTAAAAAAAGCAATATTGCTAACCTCCCTCCTTCTCTGGCACCCCCTTTCAATCAACAGAGAAAAAAAAAGAAAACTTTGTGACAAATAAGCATCATCAAGCAAAATATATCTACTATGGTTGCCATATCCAATGTGTCTCTTTCTGTACTTTGGGTCCATTATTTCTCTCTATCTGAAAGTGGGTGACATATGTCATTGTGAGTCCTCTGAAGAGATGGTTGGATACTCTCCTAGTTCTTTTGATCATTTCACTCTTCATTCATTTATCCTAACGAGGACTCTCTGATATTGACTTGTTCATTATTTCTTTCGGCACAGTACTATTCTATTTTATTCCTATAGCAAAATTTGTTCAGCCATTCCCCAGCTGTCAAGGAGGAAATTTAAGGGACCTCCTTCGATTCTAGTTCTTTTCTTCCCCCCCTCCCTTTCCCTCCCCTTTTGGATCAAGAAGTTTGTTTTCTTATGGCTGTTTCTTCCTTTATGTTCTCTTCCTTCTTAACTCCAGGGTTTTGTTGGAGATCCCATTTTGGCATCCATCTTGACCAGATATACCCTATCCCCCCATTTTATAGGCAGGAATCTGGGACCTAGAGAAGTAAAATGACTTGCCCAAAGTCCATTCTCTCTAGCCAGCTAGAAACTGGTGGTCACCAATATTAAGCTGATGATGGAAAAATGTCAAACTCTAATAAATAATTGTTGTATTAAGTCACATGTTTTAGGGCCACTTTGATTTAAATAAAAATTGAAGACTGGATCTACATGAAGGGTTTTCTTATTAGCAGAAATGAAACTTTTTAACAGGTTAGGGTAGAAAAACTTATCAACTAGTGAGGTCTCTTAGGTTTTATAATATTTTCACAAGGCAACCAATAAAAGTGTGATCACATTTATTGCTATTGGACTATGTGGGAAGGAAACAATTTGGGGGGTGAATTGACTAAGTGATGTAATGAGTTTTTATTAATCTGTATAAAGGCAAGGGTATTAATTTCTCACAAAAATGAAATTTCAATAGAAAATTTGGAAATGATGGCTCCCACTTGATTTCTGGTCTTAGAGTTCATGTTATTCTCTGTTCAAATTTGCATGTGGGGTTTTTCAGGGAAAGGGGAATGTGTTTTAACTTTCTTGCTTTCTTCCAACTGAAGTTTGACTAAGTTTAACTCTATCTACACATAAGTTTATAAAATATATTAAAGCTTCCACAATGAACTGCTGTAACCCCAAACCACTGCATCTACCAGACATCTGAGTGTTTGAAAAAGTGTCCTAACCTGTGATAGATTTGGAATTCTTGCCAGCTGATTTCTGGATATCAAGTCCCAGTCTTTAGAAACATATTACCCAGATGTTTGTAACATACCATTTTGATAATGTCCTGTTTACACTTTAAATTTGGGGCAAGAAACATTTGCCTTCTTCAAAGGATCACATGAAAGCCCTTTGCCTCAACTAAATATTACGCCTACCTCTTCCATGTCTTAAACAGACTAATTTCCTATCATGAGTTATTTTCTCCATGGCACACAGTTTGTTTGTTGTAGATTTCCTTGTGAACAAACACTTAGCTCTTGGCAGGGGCTTTTGTACCTCTGGCCTGCTCTGGTCTCTATTCTTAAAAATATGTTCTCTCTTTGAGAGAGGAATTTAATTTTCTACTTCTTAAGCCAGATGGTTAAATAGAATAGTAAAGGATGGGTGGAAGGCTACCTGGGTGGTGACCTTCAAATGAACACCCACTAATTCTTCCCTTTCTCTCATTAGGACTACAGTCAGAGCCATAGGCCATTGAAGCTCTATCTGCTTAGCCCACCACTGCCATCTGTTTCAAAGAACCTCTAGAGGGACAATGGGAGGAGGGAAGAGCAGGGGAAGAAGAAAAAACTTTCAATTTTTTTTTAAAAAAAGGAACAAAACTTTTAGGGTTTTAAAAATTAAGCACCACATGAGAAAACATTAGTGTGAAATTTATAGTAATATTTCTATGAGTATTTTGGTAGTTCTCTAGTCAGTACTTATAACAAACCTGGGGAATGGAATGGTTTTCTTTGGATTATAAACATATTATTTGAGCGTTCAAAGGTTCCATGCTGCTTTTTTTCTCTTGCCTTCTAATAAGCCATTTCACAAGCAATAATGTACCCCAGGATCTGTGTTCAGCAGCCAATATACACATACTTTTAGTATTTTAAATGATTTGGCTATACTTCCTTGCCTTAGCACACATGGAGGGTGTGTGTGGTAGGAAGGGGAGTGAAGACTTACAATTATGATTACTTTTGAGTGTTGTTGCTTTCTTGTTCCTTGGTCAACATTAAAATTGCTCACAGACAACAATTTGGGGTAGGAAACTAGGAATCCAGAGGTGATAAGATACACAAAGTGGTACAGTGGGGAAAGTATGGCTCTAAAGTCAGAGGACCTGAGTTCAAATCCCATTTTTGATATTACTGGGCAAGTGACTCAACATCCCTGGACATCAGTTTCCTTATCTGTAAAATAAGGGAATTGGACTCTGAGGCCCTGTCCATTTTGAGATATAACTGCCATTTGGGGCAAAGTGATGTTATTCATAGTCTGGGGAATAGAAAGATAAATCAGGTTTAGTTTCTGCCTTCAAGATGCTTATGACCTAAGGGGGAGAAATGAACATGATACAAGTCACATTTTATATAATTCTCTTAACCTTTACTTTCTAATAAGGACAATAATTCAATATTTGAGACTGGTTCTAAAGCCAATTCCAAAGACCTTTAATACAGTAAGTGATAGGAAGAAAAGCAGATCATATATGATTAAGGTAATATGGAAGATTTCACCAAGGAGATAGTAGTTGGAATAGACTTTGATGGATGACTTATATTTCAACAGGTACAAATTGGGAGTTAGACATTCTGGAGGAAGAACATTTAAGGTACAAAGTTCGTCTTGGGAAATTGTGACTAATCTATTTTGATAAGACCCTGATGTATTTCTAAGAAACCAATGGAAGGTAAACCTGAAAAGGTAGGCAACTTCGATATTTTGGAGGATCCTGAATGCCAGTCAAAGGAGTTTGGACTTGGAATCATGGTAGATTTTTCAGTGGGGGCGTAGCATGCCTAGAACTGTGCTTCAGACTGGTTCATAGGATGGTAATGTGATTATTGGGAGAAAGACTAGAGGGAAGGACATCAAGTTAGGAAATTATAAAAGCAGTCCAAGGTAGAAATGATTGGAATCTGAACTAAGATGGTGGCAAAGAGAAATGAGAGACCTTCAAAAGACTTCTCAGAAATCAAATCAGCAAGAACCTGCTAACTGATTGTATGAGAGAAGTGAGAGAGAATGAGGAGGCAGAAATGACTTGTACTTCTCCAAATTCCTCTAGGATACATTGTCTATATCATTTATATAGTATCTATCACTTATTGTCTGGTATTGTGAACTACAGTTTATGTATAAAATGAGTGACTTTCTTTAGACTTACACACACACACACACACACACACACACACACACACACACACACACACACACACGAACTTGAATAGCCACAAGTGTTGTCCATCAAAATAGTCACCCAGGGAACCTATAAACTCATCTAATATTGTTATCTTTGTTCAGCATATTCTTCTAATTTCTTCTTTAGAAGTAACTTTGGAAACAGTTTTAGAACCATACAAGAAGATCAGTATCATTGCCTTATAGTCACTCTCCCCCACTTTACTCCTCCCCTTTGTTGTATTACCAGTAAACCCACCCACAATCAATATTCCTCAGATTTGGCACTCAGTGATTATTTGCTATTTTGAAAATTTAAATCTACCCTGGAAGGGGAATATTAAAGACTAGTGAAATTATAGCAAATAGCTCTGGAGGCAGGTTCAAAACAAGAGTTAAAAATATGTTGAACAATGTTGAAATGGGTGTGCAGACTTCTAGTGGGACTACTTTAAAGAAGACAGCAGTCACTTGAATGTATCAGTTCTGTTATTCACAGTGCCTCACAGGTGGTAGGCACCTAATACATGTTTATTTAATTGAATTGAATGATTATTTTTAATGTCTTATTATTTTATGGCCACCTCTTATATTTGACTTGTCCTAACTTAATGGTAAGCTTCCTGAGGGCAATGTTTGACATTTTTATATGATCTTTAAATCCCCTTCTAGCTTTGACATTCTGTGATTCTTTGTGATCTTCACAACCATGATCTAATGAAAGTCAATGAATGTTTGTTGGCTGCTAGCATCTTAAAGGATGTAGAATATGTAAATAGTACCTTCTCTTGCTGTCCTACCTTCCCTTAATCCTACGAACAATGAATTACTCTCTTAATATAAATCCTTCTCTGAGAGACAGAATTATCATAGTAGAAAGAATTCTTCTGGGCCTGGAGTCAGTAATATTTTAACTCAAATCCTGCCTTCAATATTTATTAGGCTATGTGACTTTGTGCAAATCACTTAACTTCTCATTTGTGAAATGGGACAGAGATAGCACTGATCTGATAGGATTTTTGTGAGAATCTAATGAGATGATTATATATGATTGTAAACTTTAATGCATTGTATAACTGCTAGCTATCATTATAACTATCACCACCACCACCATCATCATCATTATAATTTCCTGAGTAAAGGACTAATTTTTTCTAAACTGTAAAGAATATTTTGAGGATATGAGTCTCTGTAGAGTAGAAATGTAGCACAAGCTAAAAATTGAGAATAGAAATCCAGGAGTGAAGAGAAGAAGCTGAATGGGGAGAGCTGGACAAAATGTTCCATTTGTAAAGTCTAGTAGCCATGCTGACACATTCTTGGGGTATTATCAGCCTATTTACTCAGATTCCGTACTGAGCTGTCCACAGAATGGGCTGCCCATGGTGGAAAATAGTATAGAATTTAGTCTTATGCAGCCAGAGATTAACAAGAGTCTAGAAAAGAATTAGGCTAATTCTTTTCCAGAGAAGTCAGCCTACCTAGGTGTCCTCTGATGTAGATGTTTATGATTGGTATAGCCTTAAGGGTAACCTCCAAAATAGCTTAGATTCTTGGACTATAGGCCTGACATGTCAATAGGAAATAATACACACATCTGGGAACTGGCTTTGGCTTTTCCTAAGGTTAGATGGAATGATATATGATTGATTTTTTCCCCTAAGTGTCACTTGTTCTTTGATTTTGAGATCTCATTTGCAACTAGGGTGGTACAACTGTACCTTTGTCTCAGGGCCCTGAAAGCACACATAGTGCTTTACTTTCAGTAGTGTAATGATAACAGGACTTAGCACCAGGTTAATACTAATAATTAGTTCAAATAGGAAGCTACTAGTTGATACAATGGGGATAAACCCTGCTTCTCAGTGTCCTGCTCCTTTGACCCTACCAAGGTAACTTTCCCAGTAGCAGCCTTAAGTAACCTGAGGGTTTCTCCTACCACAAGATGTTGCTCTAGCATCTTACTCTTCCTCACAAATTTAGGGTCACATTTTGTGCTGCTTGTCATGCTGTTCACTTGGGGTGGTTGTCCTGAACACAATTCCTAGATTACTGCCCTGTTTGAGGAAAGGCCTTTCCTTACATCAGAAAGTATTGCTTCATGATTCCAAAAGGAAAGGACCAAACAAAAGGCAGAGGGAAGGTAGAGCTGAAATCAAGGGATACACATTTTTTATAATTTCATGGAAATTTATGATTGAGACCAATATGCTAATGAAGCTGCACAGATGGTGTTTATATATGTTATTCTCCTCTTTTGAAGCAGCTAAATGCCTATTCCTTATGTATAGGAATACTAACAAAAAGAGGCCTTTCAGAATTAATTGTAAAGACATCTACATGGTTATACAGAATAGAGGGACCCTAGACAATGATTCAGAAAATTAAAGCGGGTTATATATTCACCTTTGGCCACCGATCCCAAGTTTATGTACAAGATTGACTCACTAGCAGATGTATAAGAAGAGTCTTTGACTATGAAAATGATTGACATAGAGAAAATATTACCTTTGTAGCTGAGTAGAGATAGATAGACCAGTCCTACTCAAAAGATCCAGCTGCAAGTATTTCATACATTAGGTGCTGGAATCAAAGAATAATTTACATAGCTTTTTTTTCCCTATTAATTTTTACACATGTTCAACCCCTATGACCTAAAGGCCAGGGAATGAATGAGACATAGCTTTTTAGAGATGGCCACTGTGTGTTTGTTTTGCTTACTGCAATGATAACAACAACAGAATCAATAGCTAGCATTTATATAACACTTTAGGGTTTTCTTTTTTTTCCTTTTTTTCCTTTTGGGTTTTCAAAACGTTTTCTAAATGTTATCTCATTTGGTCCTCACAACAACCCTATGAAGTAGGAGCTATTATTATCTCCACTTTACAGATGAGGAAATGGAGGCTGAGAGTGGTTAAATGACTATCCCAGGGTCATACAGCTAGGAAATGTCTGAGGCAGGATTTGAACTCAGGTCTATGTACATATAAAGATAGATAGATACATATATATATACATACACAAATATGCATATATCTATATGTACACATACACTGTATATTTATACATATGCAGATGTGCACACCTATGTATATGCATGCATATATCCATATCACACATAAATATGCGTATTTATATCTATCTCTATGTATATAGTCAAGTATTGAGATTGGTTCTGGCTTCAGACTTCCATTCTAGGTTTCAGAGAATGAAGGCTTAAATTCTTTAAGAAATTAATTTCCTTCATTATACATATATGTGTATATACACACATGTATATATGTTTGTGTATGTATGAGATAGATACAACTATCTATACACATACACATGTACACACATATACCTACATATATATACACACATATACATACATAGGTCTCCATTTCTGTCTCTCATCAGATTTTTTTTTTAAGTGAGGCAATTGGGGTTAAGTGACTTGCCCAGGGTCACACAGCTAGTAAGTGTCAAGTGTCTGAGGCCGGATTTGAACTCAGGTACTCCTGACTCCAGGGCCGGTGCTCTATCCACTGCGCCACCTAGCTTGCCCCTTCTCATCAGATATTGAGATTATTTCTGGCCCCCACTTCCATTCTAGATTTCAGAGAATGGAGGCTTAGACTTTTGTATGGAATTAATTTCCTTAATAGATAAGACTACAGTACATATCAGGACACCCTAATGGGATGGATCCAGCAACATCCTTATTATAGACATGGTAATCCCAGGCTTTCTTCTGTCTTTTTCTTAGCCCCACATGCTATGATTTATATGCCATAGTTGACTTAAACAGGAGAATTTTGGTAATGCCAAGATAGGGAGATGGAGACATGGGTTACCACAGTTGACTACACAGTTTAGGATGGCTGTAAATTAGATGTGAGCCTGATAGACTGGATAATCTTCAGGTTGCCTCCCAGGCCTATGATTCTATGTTAGGATTCTTTTTTCCCTCTAGAGCTGCAATTGGAAGTAGTAATCAGAGTTGTTCTGTGGGCACCAGCAGTCAGTCTGACACTGTGACTTCATTCTGGTGGAAGAAAAGGCAGACCACATGCCACTGTTGCCTGCTCTAGAAATGTACACTATCAGAGCTGGAAGGGACCTTGGAGATCATCTAGTGAAGTCCAACCCTCTCATTTTACAAATGAGGAAATTGGGGCTCATAATGGCTAGGAGACTCAGGATCCTAGAACATTACTGCCAGAAGGAACCGTAGAATTTAGAGAGAGAGAGACTGAAGTCCAGATAAGGTTAAGGGCTCACATATAGTTAGTGGCAGAGTAGTAATTCAAATGCTTGCCCTTGGATTATAGATCCAGTGATCTTTCCCCTCCATCAGTGGTTAGTAGCAAAAGTCAGGATTTGAACCTGTATCAATTTTGTTTCTAGTGAGAACTAATTCACAGATCATGCAGGTGGAGCCAGCTCCTACTATGTGATGACAGCTGATTGTTCAATTTCATCAGGAACATTTACCCCTTGGAAAATAACAAACCCTGCAAATCAGGGTTTGATTTATTATTTTTGTTATTGTGTAGCCTCAAAAAGGCAGCAGAGACAATGTAAATAATGTAGATTAAATGTAAAAGTGTGTGATACAAATATTTTTCCATTGATTCAGTTGTGAAACGTTTTCTAGCACACCCCCTAGATCATAGATTTAGATATGGAAGGGAGGACCTTAGAAGCCTTCTAGGCCAGTCCTTCATCTTACAGATAGAGAGATGATGTGATTTGCCTAAGGTCTTACAGGAAGAAAATGACCAAGTCAACATTTGAATCCATTTTATCTGAATCCAAATTCAATACATCTTGTTGGCTTCCTCCTTTTCTCTGTTATTAATTACTCCATTTCTACAGCAGATGAAAAGACCACCGTATTTAACAGTCTCTTCAGTGAGAGTTGCTCAGTGAATGTAAGATATCATGCTAGATGTGACTTGCATTTTGTCTATACAGAATATGGCATCAATATGGTATAAAATTCAGAAAAAAGATATTTTTTTTGCCTGTCTTCTGTCATCCCAGCAGAATTACAGAAATCAGAAATGAAAACAGCTTGTCCAATAGCCTCATCTCCTTCTGAAGAATTGTCTGTGTTTTAGCACGGACCTTCATTCTAACATTTGGGATGAATATGAGCTCCTTGCTTTTGTGTTGTGGATGATTACATGAATATGTGAGCTGAATTTTGTGTGTCAGTCACTAGACATTCAGAACTGCTGGATAGTGTCAGTACTGAACTTTCTAAGGGAAGATTTTTTTTATTATTAAATCACAGATTACTACCAAGATTCTGGAAATGATATACACATAAGTGTCTGCCCTTGTAACCTCACTAGAGAAGAAGTTTCTAAGAAAAAGAATGTGGAAACAAAAGGCCCCAGCTTCAAAGGCCTTAGCCTTCCATAGCCTCTCCCCACCCTTCCTGCCTCCAGACCCTAGACATTCTAAGACTTCATTGTGATGTTAATATTTTTTCATTTTAGTCAAAGTGTTATATGACTCTGAGGAAAAAAGAATACCCAAAACACAGAAAGACCTGTATCTCTCTCAGTAGGGGTGCATAATTGCCCTCTTGGTGGCTACAGTGTGTATATTCCAATACCCACTTTCAGAGACTGATGTGAACTTTGCAAAGAAAGAAACAGCTCTGCAATAGAAGTAGTCTTTTTTTTTATTACAAAGGACCAGTCATAAGTGGCTGCTCTTAGAATAACTCTTGACGGGGACATTAGGTGATTGATGTGTAATAATGGGGTGGACTAGTCAACTTGTTTATTCAAACTGGGCATTTGTCTTAATCAGAATTGAGGATCACTCAAAAAAAAACCCCTCAGCTCTCCCCCAAATGTGTTTTTTAGTGTAGGAGATGTTTGTTATAGACCCACTGATGCAGTAACTGGAAAGATCTATATTTTGATAGTTGTTGAGGATAATAGCATATATTAATATCGTATTTATTACAATTATATGAGTTCTGTACTACAGATGTTGTTATTCCCATATGCAATCAGTCAACTAGCATTTATTAAGTACCCACTGTGTGCCTGGCACTGTGCCAGATGCTGAGAATATAGTGAATAAGGTGAAACATCCTGCCCTCAAGGAGCTGAATATTGTGTCAGGTTAGATAACATCTATGTATATGGATATATATAAAATAGACACAAAGTGATCTGGGGTTTAGGACACTAGCATCTATGGGAGAGGGATCAGAAAAGGCTTCATATAGAAGAGAGGTTCTTAACCTAGTTAGTGTTGAGGATTCCTATGGCATTTTAGCCCCTGTTTCTGTGGATCCCTTCTCAGAATCATGTTTTTAAATGCATAAATACATAGGATTACGAAGGAAATCAATAATATTGAAATATACAAATCAAAATAGTTTTTAAACCCATGTTCGTGGTGCTCATATTAAGAACCACTGATACTGAAGAGGGCCCTTGAGTCAAATTTTAAAGGAAAATATGCATTTTAGGGGGCTAAGGTGAGGAAAAAAGACTAACATAGGTTAAATGATTTGCCTATGCTTACAAAACTATTTTGTGTGGGAGGTGGAATCAAACACAGGTCTTTCTGTACTCCAAACCAAGCACTTTTCTACCATAGAAAGCTGCTTTTCCCTAAATCAAGGGTCATTGACTTAGTGTGTGGTAAAGTTTGTGTCTTAATTTTGAAAGGGTGATTATTGAGTAAAAATTGCCAGGAGTTTGTTGGGCCCAACCTTGTAAATGTTGATCAATTATAAATTGCCATCTCATTAGCATCTAGCTGTTTGGAATTAAGACCATTTGAATAGCTCCTTCCCGAATAATATCTCTTAGAAAAGGGAAAAACAGTGTGTCATGTAAATGGACTGAAGAAGCAGATTTCTGTTGTTGAAAGGGTTGGGCGTGGATCATTTAAATCCAGATATAACCAGCCTCTTTAAAAAAAAAAAAAAAAAGGAGCACAACCCATTAGTCTAGACTTTGAATAGCAACTCATATGTTTACCTCTATAAAATGGAGAAACCCCAAATTGTAGACAGTCCCTGATTCCCTATGGCAGCCAGAGCCTTCCTCATATTAACTTGCATTGATATTGACTATAATGTGTATATGCCGATACCTGTACGTATTGTCCCTCCATATAGAATTCAAGCTACCTTACAACCAGGACAGTTCCATTTTTGTCTTTGTAGTCTCAGCACCAAGGATAAGGTCTAGAAGCTATTAAGCACTTTATAAATGATCAGTGATCAGTAGATTACTAAGGGGGAACTGGACTGGAAATAGTACAAAGCATGAAGGGGACATTTACTAATGTCTCACCTGGAATACCAGTTTACTAATATCAGCTCTTCTGTCTTTCTAGTAGACAGAATGGCACAATGCTATTCTCTTCTGCTTTTGGGTAGAAGCAATTCTGTGTCGAAGTATGTCCAACTGGAACTAGAGAAGTGATTGATTCATAATCTGTTTCCCTTTGGAGGGTAGAAGTTCTAATGTGGCCATATTATAGGATTCATTGTTTAAAATTATAACCTTAAATTATTTTTTATGTTTTTGTATGTTTGTCCCAAGCTAGAAGTTTCCTCCAAAGTCCCCATGGAATACCTCTGTCTTTGGTCATGGTCATCTCCAATAATTGAATGGTATTTTTCATAAAAGACCCTAAGAGCTATTGGGTTTGTGTGTATGTGTAATAGTAATAGTAGTAATAATCATAATAATTAGATTATAGCACTTAGATTATAGATTAGTTTGCAAATGCATGTCATTTGAGTCTTACAACAATTCTGTGAGGTAGATGCTACTATTTTTACCATTTCATAGATGAGAAAACTGAGGCTGAGTGATTAAGTGACTTGCCCAGGGTCACACAGCTAGTTAAATATCTGAGGTCAGATTTGAATTCATGTCTGTCTGACTCCAAGTCCAGAGCTCTATCCACTGTGTCATCTAGAGTAGTCGTACATCAGAGATTTAGAGTTAGAGCAGGACCTTATAGGCCTTCTAGTTCTCTTCTTCCTCTCCATTTTACAGATTAAAAAACTGAGGCCCAAAGAGGTCAATTGACTGACCCAAGGTCACACAGGCAATAAGTGACAAAGGCATGATTGAACCTAGGTCCTTAACTCCAAAGTCAGTCCACTCAGTTACAGTCCTTCTCTTCCCTGAGTAACATTGTTAACAGAATATATAGATAATTTCCCAAGAAAGGGAAACCATTATTGCCACTGGCATTCAGAGACCCTTTTGTGATTTGAGATGGTGTCCACAGAAGTCCACACCAAACTGCTCATGGGTAAGTGAGGCTCACTAGTAGAATGAGAAGGTTGCCTTCATGCTAAGCTCTGACTTTAGATCACATCCCACACTACCATTAATGTGCTTGACCCAATGTACTCCTTAGTACCAAAGGTTTGTGAATAATGCTACATCTAGAAATAAATTGCTGGTACCTAAATATATTTCTTGAAATAAGGACCCCAAGTAGAAAATTCTGCTCAGTTTCTGGATTATTGTTCCAAATGTGAAAACTTATATCTGCGATTTATTCAAACAAATTAATTTGAAGACATACTGTGTTTGAAACATCCCTGTCAAGAAGTGATAGACTGATCTTCTGTTAAGAAAGACAACTTGGGAACAAGCAGATTGTTGTTAACTAAATACTAGACATTCCATATGAATAATAAATATTAAAGTAGCCCTCTTTCTTTTCTGGACACTTCTTGTGGTTCATCATTGCATCAGTTCCTTGGATAATGAACCATTGTATAACACTCCCTACAGTGATTCTTCACTTCTTCAGACTGACCCAGATTATGGCATTTTAGAATAGCTATAACTGTTATTTGGGGTGTCTAGGTGTCTAGTGCTGGGCCTGGAGTCAGGAAGACTCATCTTCCTGAGTTAAAATCCATCCTCAAACATTTATTAGCTGTGTGACCTTGGGCAAGTCACTTAACTCAGTTTGCCTCAGTTTCCTCATATATAAAATGAGATGGAGAAGTAAATGGCAAACCACTCCAGTATCCTTGTCAAGAAAACCCCAAATTGGGTCATGAAGAGTTAGACATGACTGAAAAATGACTAAACAACAACAATAACAAAATACTTGTTATTAAGCATAGCAGCACAGAATTGCGGCACTTCAGAGTTGGGAGAGACTTTAGAGATTGTCTAGGCCAACCTCAACTGACTCATGAAACCCCATCTACAACATCTCTAGGGACTCATCTAGTGTCCTCCTGAATATATGCTGTAACTAGGAACTCCCTACACCTTAAGGTAGTACCTTATACTTTTGGATAGTTTTAAATATTAGGGAGTAGATTTTTTACTTCTTCTTTATGTCTAGATGAAATCTGATTTTCTGAAGCCTTTACCCATTGAAGCTATTTCTACCCTCTGGAGCCAAGCAGAACAAATCTAATACTTTTTCCACATGATGACCTTTCAATTATTTGAAGTCTATGATGGTTCTCTCTCAGTCTTCTCCAATCTAAATAATTCCCAGTTCCCTCAACCTACCTTGGAATGACATGGTTTCAAGTACCTTCACAAAAGATGTTTATCATCTTTTAGAAGTGGCCTAGCTTCCTCAGGCCCATCTAAATTATGGTACTCGGGTGCCTTACCTCCAATTTGCCATGCATATATATGTTTACATATAATGTTATGAATTACATGTGTTTATGTATACACATATACACATATACATACATTCATACATAGTCTTGGACCTACTTAGGGCAACTTGGTGGCACAGTGGATAGAGTGTTGGACCTGAATTCAGGAATACTCATCTTTTTGAGTTCAGATCTGGCCTCAGACACTTGTAACCTGTGTGACCCTGGTCAAGTCTCTTAACCCTGTTTGCCTTAGATGATGTGGAGAAGGAAGTGGCAAATCACTGTGATATTTTTGCAAAGAAAATCCCAAATGGGGTTTGGAAGAGTTAGACATGACTGAAATGACAGAACAACAACAGCAACAACTTACAAATACACAATTAAATTATTTTCATATTGTCTTACTCCTTAGAATGTAAGTTCTTTGTCATATCAATTTAGGGTAGAACTCAGGTGAGTGGCACATAGGGATGGTAGGATGAGTTAGAATAGTTTGTTAATACAAACAAGTGTAGCGTAGGAGGATATAAACAAATGCGGCCAGGAATGGAGTCACATGGGGCCTCCCTTGCCCCCATCATCCCATGGGGCAATAGCCCAGATGAATAGTGGGATATGCTCTTAGGCTGAAGGCCCAGAATCACTCGGGGCCTGGGTTTATATAGAATTTTCAGACAAAGTATCTGCCATGACAACTATTACATTACCAAGTATAGTGATGGGATCAGGAAGCATGGACCAGTAGCAAAAAGGTTGAATTTCTCAAAATTAACCAAGAAGGCCTGCTCAGGATGAGGAAGGTAGATTTATAACTATGCCACATCAGCAAGCTTTGCTAAAGAGTTTCAGCAGCCAGTTCCATTTAGAACTAGTTGTATTTTAAGCCTTAAATGTATCAGAGTTGTATAACAAGAGACAGTCTTAGGAGAGTAGGGCCACAGACTCCCCTGGCTATTCACTCTTAGAAGGCAGGGACTGTTTTCCCTTTTCAATATCCCTGATGCTTACTTAACACAGTGCTCATACATAGTAAACTCTTAATAAATGTTGGTTGACTGACTTATTGAACTGGAAACAATAGTTCTTATGTGGTATAACCAGAGAAAAGCATGATGTAATTAATTACTCTGGTCAGGTCACATTTGAAATATTTCATTCAATTCTGGCTGCTACATTTTAGGAAGGATATTAAGATGAAGAAGAGTGCCCCAGAAGGCAAATGAAATGGTAAAAGGCCTTGAAGATTGGTTGTCCTATAAAGATTGGTTGAAGAAACTGGGAATCTTTATCCTAGAAATGAAAAGACTCAAGCAGGGATGCAGTGCTGTCTTCTAGAATTTAAAGGGTGCTTGTGTGGAAGACTGTTTAGAATGGCAGCAAGTTGTTATTGTTCATCCTTCATTTTCAAAGAGGACCAATGACATCGCAGGATAATATCTTGCAAGTGAATTGAATTTAAGTGAGGTAGAGTTGCACAAAGTCATTGGCCTCACTCTCTTTTCCAGAATCATTGAATGTCAGTGTTAAGACAAAAGTCAAGACAACTGGCAACGGCCTGAGATGACTGTGGTGTCTTTGATGTCTGACCAAGCTCTAAGTGTTCCACAGTGCCTGCTTTAGCCAGTTTCATGAGGGTTGGAATACATTTTTCTCATTCACCCATTCTGCTGGGAGATGTGTTCACATGTTTGGGGTAGCTATCCCCCTAACTCACTAACAGGTTTGAGGTCTGTCAGTTAGCCTTGAGATGGTTTGGCCCATCTGCTGAGGGGATATACTTGGGTATGGTTGCTGTGCATGCTATAGCTTCTTGGAGCCACAGGTGAGAATGGACAGAAGTTACAAAATGGGGGCCACTTGGTGGTGCAGTAGATAAAGCAACAGCCCTGGATTCAGGAGGACCTGAGTTCAAATCCGGCCTCGGACACTTGATACTTACTAGCTGTGTGAAAACCCTGGGCAAGTCACTTAACCCTCATTGCCCCATGGGGGAAAAAAGTTACAAAATGGCATAATTAAGGTTATTGTGAATAAAGGCTTTCTAAAAATTAGAACGAATAAAAAATGGAATGAGTTGTTTCATGAAGTGATAACCCACCCACCCCTCCTTGTAGATTTTCAAGAAGGTGCTGGATACTTTCTAAGATGTACAGGTATGGATTGGATCAGATGTCCCTGAGGTCCCTTCCAGATAAATCCTTGATATTGCATTTTCATCATGATCTTTCTTGTGATAGACACTTTGCTTTTATTAATGCAGCATCAATTCTTTTAGTTGCCTCATTAAACTACTGATTCATAAATACTTCCAGCTTAATAGAATGCTGAAATCTTTCTCACATGAATTATTTTATAGTCACATCTCCCCTATTCTGTACTTAAGCAATTAACATTTGAACCCATGTGCTGGACTTTGCATGCTTGCTTCACAATTTTTCCAGCCTGTCATTTCTTTCGTTGTTAAAGAGAAGATTTCCTTTTTCAGGTATGAGTTGGACTAGATTTACACTGATGTCCCTTTAAGCCCCCCAAATTCTGTGATTCAATTTCATTCAATAAAAATTTAAATGTTTACTATATGTAAGGCATTGTCTATCAGTCAGTCAATCATTAAGCATAGATTAAGTACTTAACTATGTGCCAGGCATTGTACTAAGCACTGCAAATAAAGACACATTTCTGTCCTCAAGTAGTGAGGGATTAAGGATGAGAGTGAGGTTTTGAGCCTGGCTGATTGGGGAGGATGGTGGTATACTGGATAGTAATAGGGGCATTAAGAAGAAGGAAGGGTTTGGGAGAAAATATAATGAAATCTGTTTTTGACAGGTTGATTTGAAGATGCCTATGAGACATCCACCCTGACATATCTAAAAGACAATTGATGATGCATGAATGAAACTCAGGAGAGAAGTTAAGGCTGTATATATAGATCTGCAAATCATCAGCATAGAAATAGATGATAATTTGAGCTGATGAGATCACTAAGTGAGATAGTAGAAGGAGAAGTAAAGAGGGCCCAGACAGAGCCTTGTCGGGATCATCATAGATTCCATTTCTGACATTTAATCTCTTACCAGGTCACTTAACCCTGCTTACCTCAGTCTCCTCATCTGTAAAATGACCTGGAGAAGGAAATGGCAAACCACTCTAGTATCTTTGCCTAGAAAACCCCAAATAGGGTCAGGAAGAGTCAGGTATGACTGCAATGACTCAACAACAATTACAATAACTTACCTTTGTGTTATCTTCAAATTTTGCTAAGTACACCCTCAACCAAGTCATTGATAAAAATTTGAACAGGACAGGCAGGCTCAGCTACCAGTTTGTGATCTTGGATTTTTTAGACCCTTTGGCAATGTTACTTCAAGAGTTAGCTAGCTAGCAAGTACTTTAGTTGCACCCTAAAATACATAGGAGCTTTGGACAATAGTGCTAGTGAAGGTGTGGGGTAGTATAGCTCTTAGATGATGCTAATAAAAAAACTATAGTTTATGGGTGATCAAGGTTATGGTTTGGAAAGCATGAGAGAAAAAGGCTATCCCATGAACATGGGATAGCTTGAAAAACATTTGGGGTAAAGGGGTCAGGTTAGGATGTGACCTGCGGAAATGTTGGGAAATGGGTGAGATTAACTGACAGCTTTGAAAGCAATTGTTAGAAACCCTGACCTTTCGATCATACAATCCTGTTACTGGGGTTACAGGAAAGATGGTGACACAATTAAAGCAGCAGGATTAGAGCAAAGCAGTTTAGGGAAACCAGATGCTGAATCACCAATATGTTAATAAAGCTTTTGATTAAAAATCATTCTTTGGGGAGAAAAAATACCAGAAGGGGAAAAAAAGACTAGTACACAATAATAAGGCTTCCTTATATTTGTGTAGATTGGATATATGGAAGAAAGGGAAAAGGTGCACTTTGACCAGTCACGTTTCATTAATCCTCACAAAATCTCTGACATTTATATTTGTCCACATTTCACTTAAAAGTAACTTTATTGATATTTTTTTTTGTTTTTATATCATCTACATTTTCCAGTGTGCCCTGTTGCTCTTATCCTTTCAGTGAGTTATCCCTAATGGAAAAAGAAGGTAAAAAAGAGGGGGAAAACAGTTCAGCAAAAAGAAAATATCAAAAAAGTTTGAAATCTATTGTGTTGTATGCCAGTAGGGCCTACCTTGGTAAAGAAGGTAGGGAGGTACATCGTCTTTGGGGCTGAATTTGATCATTGGAGTTTCATATCATTCTTTTTATTTTGTTTTGTTTTTTGGGAGTTTCATAGTATTCTGTTTTAGTGTGCTTTCTTTACATTTACCTAATTGTTGTCTGTCTGTGTCTCTCATATCTTTATCTGTATCTATATATCTTTTCTGATTCTGCTTACTTTATTTTGAATCAATTCTTATACCTCTTCCCTATCTGTGTTTATTTTTTCTTACAGCATGGTTCTTCAGTCATTCCCCAGTTGCTTATTCTTGACTTTCAAGATGAATTGGAAATTGACTGTGACAATTCATATTCTAACTTCCATTTCTTTACATCATGTCACTCTTTTTGTTCACTAGAGCTGCCTCTGTCTTTAGGATTCTTCCTAATTTCCTTAGTCGTTGGTTATTCAGGGTACCACTAATGGCCTTTGTAGGGTAAAATATTTGCTCAGATATTCCAGTGACTGCCCATCTCGTGTGATTGTTGTCTATGCCTTTCCATAAGTTTACCATGGGGGCCTACCTATTATCCTGGGAAAAGGAGGGAAGAAGGGAACAAGTACTTATTAAAGGCCTGCTATGTACCAGGAACTGCACTAAGTGTTTTACAAATTTCATGGTTTCTCACAACATTTCTGAGAGATAGGTACTATTATTGTCCCTGTTTTACAGTTGAGGAAACTGAGACATACTGAGGTTAAGTGATTTGCTCAGGGTCATACAGCTAATAAGTGTATAAGCCTGCTAGGACTTAGATTAATGCAATTGGGAAATGTTTAACAAAATAAATAAAAATACAATGCAACATAGGTAAAGTGCATTTGTAATTTTCTAAGTCACTATTACAGGAATCCATTTACTTTTTTTTTTTTTTTTTTTTTGCGGGGCAATGGAGGTTAAGTGACTTGCCGAGGGTCACACAGCTAGTTAGTGTCAAGTGTCTGAGGCCGGATTTGAACTCAGGTACTACTGAATCAAGGGCTGGTGCTTTATCCACTGTGCCACCTAGCCACCCCTGCACCACCTAGCTGCCCCCCAATCCATTTACTTTGACAACAGTGGGAGGCCTCTTGGCCTCATGCAGATAGCACTGGAATTTGTGGGCTAATAGTTAAAGGATTATTTAAAATACCAAAATAGATACCCTGAAAACTTACTCAAGAAGCTGTAACATAATATTATTAATAAAATTAAGTTTTAGGTATTGAAGAAAAAACCCACCAGATTTGGAGTCAGAAGACCTGGTTTTTGAGTCCTGGTTTTATCATTTTCTAGCTGTGACAACTTAGGCAAATTATTCAACCTCTCTTGGTCTCAGTTAACGTATCTTTAGAATAGAAATAATATTTTCACTGACCGCCCCACAGGGTTGTTATAAGGTTCAAGTGAGACAGAGCAGGGGTTCTTAACTTGGGACCTGTGAGCTTGTGTTTGACATAATATTTAAATAACTGTATTTCAGTAGAATTGATTTCCTTTGTAATCTTATGTATTTTATGCTTTTAAAAACATTATTCTAAGAAAGGGGTTTATAGGGTCCACCAAAGACTGCCAAAGAAGTAGGGGATGTGTCACCTCTATTTCAGATCTTAAAATCCCTCAAGAAAAAATGTTATATATTTTGCAATTATAAATTACTATATAAACATGTAAATATTGTTATTATTTTCCAGATTTCTGATTTTATTGATTTAGAGAATTCCCAATGAGGGAATTTCCTCTGCCAATACAAATCTCTACATGTTCTGTAATTTATAGTACTTGACAGTTACCTGGGGCATTTAGAGGTTAAGTGACTTGCTGATATGAGCAAGACGTTAGACTTAAAGCCAGGTCTTTGGGACTCTGAGGCTATCTCTTTATTCTTTGTACCACAGTTCCTATCATCATCATCCATATTTCTTTATTACTTCATAAGATTCAGGATTTTGTTGATGTGTGTTCTCCCTACACTGATGCACAATACAGCCCCTGAATAGCCTTAGGTAGACAGTTTGATGAATCTAATGACCCGCAGATTTCACATCTGGTGGTCCACCTTTTGCTGTTGAGTTTCTCCAAACCTTCTAGACTGATCCTTTTTGAAAAGCATATTATCATACAAGTCCATTGATGGGTTTATACTCAAAGGCTTTCTATCTTAGTAGGACCTGCCAGAGCTTATATAACAATGGCAAAGCCTTCAAGAACTTCCATACCCAAGAAGGCAGCATCGTAATGGAAGACTTCTGATCATGGCAATAATAGTTCTTTTGTCAAGAAGGCAATAATCCTCTTTTTCCTATTCAAAAGTAGCTGACATTAGGAAAACAGAACAAAAAAAAGTGAACCAAATGAGAATATTTTGGTGAAATTTTAATAAATGTCTTTCTTTTTTTCTAGATCAGTCTTTTGGGGTTAACATAGGTTGTTTTTTCTCAAGTCCACACACAGGAATTCAGTACTACCAGGATGGTGTGCCTCAGATCCCAACAGCCTGCATTACTGTGGAAGATGCAGAGATGATGGCAAGGATGGCTTCTCGGGGAACCAAAATTGTTGTCCAACTAAAGATGGAAGCAAAGAACTACCCGGATATAGACTCTTTCAATACTGTGGCTGAGATCACTGGGAGCAAGTATCCAGAACAGGTAAGTATCTTGGTACAAAGAATATGCTTCATACAATTCAGAACTGATGCTTGCAGTTACTTGTCACTTTTTAGTAGATTTGGAGGAAAGGGACAATATAGATCCACTGAGGACAGCAATAGCTGACTCTGACATAAACAACATAAATTTTGCAGAATACTTTGTCTACATTATCTTATGGGGGCCTCACAGCATCCGTGAGAAGTAGCTACTATAGACATTGTTTTACTCTTTTTTACAAGAGGAAACTGAAGCTTATGGAGAGTGCATGTCATGTGTCCATGGTCCTGAACCTAGTGAGTATCAGATTTGACCCCAGACTTCAAGCCTGGAACTTTATTTACTATACCATGTTGCCTCTTAACTTCCAAAGCCTTATTTTAGATGGGAGACTCAGATTCCTACCCCTTCAAACCTCTAGATAGATCTTATCAAGAATTAGCAGAACTTATCAGCTTGTTTCTTCTCCTTTTATTTTTGTGTCCCATGAGGATATTAATGTTAATGGAAATGACCAAGAACGCAACCACCTGAGGGATGAGGTACACAGGACCTGAATACAATCTATAACCTGGAAAACCAACCTAAATAACTAAGAGCTAACTATGTGGATGTATATGGAGTCTTTACTTTGTTTTAAGATGCTGAATTATGTTATTTTCCCAGAAAACCAGATCATTGATAACTTAAAAGTTAATCATACATGAAGCCACTTTTGAAAGGTTTCCCCTGGCACATGCTCTTCATTATGTAAAGAATTAATTGTTATTTGAGGTTTTTGACTCAGCACGCACTGGCCTGGGGCTCCACAAACCGCACGGTGCTCCACCCACTGGTTGTAGCCATTGCCAGGGCTCTGGCACCTCACGTCATCCCCACTCGCTGAAGACGCCTACATGGGCCTGGCAAAATTATAATGATTGGAAGCCTAGTGAGGGCAGTCATGTGACTGTCAGAGCGGCCACCCCATTGGCTGAGGCTGTGTGGGGTGTTTCTAGGTTTGGGGTAGGAGAATTGGGCCGTGGAGGTGAAAGCTGTGCTGCGTATTTTCAGCTGATTCCTGGGTGGTGGTATTTTTTCAGGTATTATAATTTCCCTTTCCCCATTTTATTTCCTTTCCCTTGATCCTACTGATTCTGTTTGTGTTTTGTTTTTTTTAAGTTCATTCTTGTTAAAATAAATCCTGTTCTGTTTTGAGGGAGGCTTCCGGTCTCCTTCCTTGCCCCAATACTGCATCAAGCCGCTTAGCTAGCACTCCCCAATTAAAAATTGGTCCCCACAATTAGAAGAGATGAAAATTGTCCTTTTGAAAGTGATACTCAGGGCGGCTAGGTGGCGCAGTGGATAGAGCACCAGCCCTGGATTCAGGAGTACCTGAGTTCAAATCCAACCTCAGACACTTAACACTTACTAGCTGTGTGACCCTGGGCAAGTCACTTAACCCCAATTGCCTCACCACAAAAAAAAAAAAAAAAAGAGATACTCAGACCGGTACTGCCAGACATTTGGCAGGAGGTTACCAGAGAAAGAGGTGACTAGAGACAGAGGACATCTGTGAAGAACCAGATCTTCTGGGCCCCTTTCTGTACTGCTGTCAATAATTCAAAGTAGGTTGCTAATGAAATTCATGTTCGCTTTTTAACTTTTGTAAAGTTTTGCTCTCTGTTACCACTTAGGACTATAGAGGGAATGACATACCTTCTCTACTTGCTAGCGAGTAACAGACTCAAGATCAAACCCAGGACCTTTGTTTTGAAATCCAGAGCTCTTTTTGAAGTGGACTCTTTGAACTCAAATAGAGAACATGACAATTATCTCCATTTAATTTCCTCTTATTAGATTCCACCCCAAATTATTGGCTGACATGATCATTTTTTATCTTAACCCTATAATCTACTAAGTTAACTCTATCCTCCAACTTCTTGTCATCTTTACATTCTATAAGCGTACCATGACATTCACTCATTGTCATTTATTCATTATTGCTAACAAAGCAGAGGTTTACTAGATATGTCAAATTTGTTCCCCCTTTGTGTAGAAACAGAACATTCTGGGAGGGGGGGGTGTCAAATTGAAAGAGGGGACTTCAACAGCAATCAATAAAAGCTAATTAAATATTAACTATAAACATTGTAGATATAGCCCCAGCCTTTAAGAAACTTACATCCTAATGGAGACAAAATGTAGGATTGTTGTTGTTGAATCATTTCACTTGTGTTTGACTGTTCTCTCTGTGACCCCTTTTGGGTTTTTTTTGGCAAAGATTCTGGAATGGTCTGCCATTTCTTTCTCCAGCTCATTTTATAGATGAGTAAACTGAGGCAAACAGGGTTAAGTGACTTACCTAGGAAGTATCTGATGCTGGATTTGAACTCAGGTCTTCCTGACTCCTGCCCTCAGCGTGTAGGATAAAGGGATATATGTGTATGTGTATGTGTACCTGTACATGCACAATACACATATGCATGTATACATACAAATATATGCAATGCATATGTTAATATATACACGTATCTATCTATCTATAGGATGAAAGTACCTTTATTCTACATGTTGTATACATGTAAAGGTATATGTGTATAAACAAATACATGTACCCAGACCCATGATATATATATACGCCATACCCCTTTATTCAAGATATATGTATTTATATGTATAAACATAAACATGTATATACAGCACATGTATAGATATGTGTATATAGAGACATACTTTATCCTACATGTATACACACACTTTATTCTATATGTATATACATATATGCAAATATACACAAGTATATAATGCAAATATACACATATGTACATATGTATGAGGTATATGTAGTCTAAAAGGGTATGTGTGTGTTTGTGTATATGTGTGTGTATAAAACCCACATACACATAATAATAGACACCTCAGAGGAGAATGCATTAGTAACTGAGGGGCAGGAATCTTCTGGGAAAGGTAGTTATTAATGAGGATCATAAATTTAGGCCTGGGAGGAGCTTTAGCAGTTGTTGAGTCCAACTCCTTCATTTTACAGATGAGGAACTGGAAGCTCAGAGAGATTACTCAGGATCCCTTAGCTAGTAGGTATCCCAGTTTCTTGATTCCCAATTCAGAGCTCTCTCTATATGCTGTGCTGCTCCTGAGAGGGAGAGCATCACAGGCATGTAGGGCAACCACTACAAAGGTGAAGTGATGAGAGATGGGGAGGGAGGTCAGTGATGAAGACTAGCAAGCAGGCCAGTATGACTGTACTTGAGTTTGTAGAGGGTATTATGAATGAATGAATGAACGAACGAACGAACGAACGAACGAATGAATGAATGGAAAAAGCCACATTTATTAAGTGCTTTCCATGTGCATTGGACTGTGCAAAGTTCCAGAGATACAAATAGAAAAGCTTCTCTCAAATATCTCATATTTTAATTGAGGAGATCATATGTATAGGAGGTTTCAGCTGCAAATCAGCTGGAAAAGGCCCCACAGTCTTTCCGGTGCAGTTGCAAAGCAGATGTTTATGAATCTTCTTTATTGTCATTTCCATTAATAAACCCATATTGGTTTCTGGTATTCTAAGTCTGAATGGGGATGAAGTTCCTCAAGGTCTTCAGATGGTCTCATAAGCTTGACCTTCAAAACCTTACCACTATTAGCAACTTAGATTTGAGTGTCCTTTCCCTCTCTTCTCCATTCATCAGGAAACCAACTATTGCTTAAGCCATTTGGAAGTTCCCTGGAGACTTTGACAAGGTATAATAACTGTTATTAAAATGAGGGAGGTGATTATGACATTTGAAAAAAATCCTTTATATAAGACATGACCAATGACCATAAACCTGGGTTCATATTCTACTTCTGACTTTTCACAGAATGTGACTATGGGCAAGTTACTTAATTTGAACTTCAGGAAACCCTTAAGATTATGAGTTAGAGTTTAGCCAATGACAAATTTCCTACCCTGATGAAATCACAGGTCCTTGAAATGTTGTCATACTAGAACTCATACATCTAAGTGAGTATTGTCTTACTTACTCCAGTGATTCTGCCATTGCTTAAAATGGGTTGGTATCGTGGGATCAGCCCACTTCAAGTTCAGTCCCTAATATTTACTAGCTGTGGGATCTTGGGGAAGTCATCTCAACTCCTTGAACCTAGTTTCCTCAATTGTAAAATGATGTATTTATCGTATATTCCAAATATAATCATGTAGCAGAAGTTATGGAGCTGAGGGCCTGGGAGATAGTCAGGCAAAGTCACAGAAGCCAGAGATGGAATTCCATGTATGGGTAACTACTAGTAGGACATTATTACTTTAATACAAGGTATGTGAAAAAGAGCAATCTGAAATGATCCTGAAAGAGTAGGCTGGAGTCAGACTGTGAAGGTTGTTGTTGTTTGCAAAAAGTTAAATAGATGAGTTTTTATTTTATCCTAATGGTGAGAGAGAGCCATAAGAGTTTCTTGCGCAGAGGAGGGATAAGGTGAGATTTGTTTCAGGAATTTCACTTTGGCATCTAGGAAAGTATCTGTTGGTAATACCAGTAGTACCTGTTAGTTGTACCAGTGGTGTCTGTCTATGGTGCTGCTGGTGTCTGGCAGTTCTACCAGTGGTTCCTGGAAATGGTACCAGTGGTTCTTGTCAGTGGTGCCATCAGGACAGTGTACCAAGTTCATCAATAGCTATAGGTCAGAACTGCCAGAGCTAAATCAGTGTCCTGTGGGGAGGAAGAGAATGGGAGAGATGCACAGAGAAATACATGGAGAGTTTTCCATTAGTCAGCATACTGTGCAGGAAATGAGAGCCCTAGAAAGGATTAAGTCAAATAAGGGGCCAGTTGTAAAGTGATAGGTCTAGTAAATTGAGATAACTGAAAATATAGGGTTTGACTGAATTCAGGCCTATAAGTCAATATGTTTCACTCACTTCTTGACTGCCTGAACTACCCTTTAGAATTACTGGGCATAGGCATTAAACATGCAACTCTAGTTTCCTCAAAAGAATGATTTTCTAATGTAGGAACTTCAGGTAATGTTCAGTTTGGGAAGAAAGGTAGGGAAGCTTTTTTGAGGCAGGAGGTGACTTTCCAGAATCATTCAATTCATTTCCTATAGGTAAGCTCCTACTTAGCCACTGGTAAGCCCAGCTCTGAATGCAAGACAAGGGCTAAGTTGTGTCCACATTTTGTCCTGAGCTTAATGCACCATAGGAAATCGAATTGACATTAACTTAAGTAATCCTTTATTGCCTCTAATTATTAAACTTCTAATGCTTGCCACCCTCTTGAATGTCAAGCTAAAGCTTCCTGCTGTACCATTTATTTAATTTTGTTCAATTCAACATACATTTATTAACTGCTACTATATGCTAAGCACTCTACTGAGCAGTATGTGAGTTATACATGAACACATATAATTATTACATACATAAATATATAGAAATTCATGCTCCCTCCTCTCATGAAGCTTACACTCTAATGGGGGGATAAGACAAACACAAACCTAATAACAGCACTTAATATAATATAGGAAAAGGGAGGTACAAATAATGTACTGTGAGAGTTATAGGGAAGGAGACATCACTTCCATTTTGGGGAACCATGAAGACAACAAGACAAGGCAACAAGCATTGATTAAGCACTTACTGTATTCCATGTACTCTTATAGGCACTGAAGATACATTTACAAACAAAAAGACTTTCCTTGCTCTCAAGGAACATACATTCTAATGGGGGAAGATAATACATAAGAAGGAGCTGAGAAGTGTATGATAGAATCCAATGGTGTTATAGTCCAGAAAGTCAGAGCAGAGATGGGAAGGGAATAAAGATTGGCCAACTTGGGCCACTCATAAAAAGGGAGGCCCTGGGAGGAATGCCTCAATGGGAGAAGGGGGTTGGCATAGAAGGGTATTCCTGGGAGAGCAGACTACAGGGGAAGATGGATATTCAAGAGTGAGGATACCTCAGGTTCTAATGGAAGTTCAGGGATAAAATGGTAGTGAGGCATGCTGGAAAAGTCCAAGAGAGTCAGAAGCAGAGCCAGGAGGGAAAGGAAGGTTGGCCAGCTTGGTCCTGTGAGATTAAAATTGGATATTAGATCATAAATCTCTCCTATTTAACCTTTCCCTTAATTTATCTCCCAGACTAGTAAATGGAAGAAGCTTCTGGTTTTCTAGATAGAGCCTTTATTGTATGGTAGTCACAAGGTGATGTTGATTAGAAGGATAGGAAAGTAGAAATACAATACAAATCATCTTAAGTCTAGGCTTAGTCTATATTCTGTATAAAACTCACCAAAACCCAAGGCCACTTTTGGGGAGAGAGACCGAGTCAAGCGCGTGCTGTTAACCGAGAGCCGGGCCGAGTCAAACTCCAGTCCGCATCTGTCTGTGCAGCGCAGCCAGGAGACCAGCGGAGCAGGAAAAAGCTCTCACTTCCGTTCTCTCCTTGCCTTTTAAGCTCGCACCCCGGGAGTCAGAAGTCGAGTGCTCAGCAGGCAATGCTGTTGGTCTTCTCCCCAAAAGGGTGGTCCTAAAAAAACCCCAAAACTGGCTTCTCTCCATTATCTAACCGACTGTTAAAACTTTTTACCACAGTCCCTGAACAATGTGTCATTGGAAATAGTCCTTAAACAATAGATAGAAATTTCGTAGATAGAGTTGGTAAGATAGGAATGGAAGGCATTTAAGACATAAGGAAAAGTGTGAGTAAAGGCATGGAAGCAGAAATAATAATGATAACCTCAACAATAACACCAATAATAGGTGACATAAAGTTTGCAAAATGTTCTTGTACATCATGTCATTTGAGCCTCAAAAATCCATAAGAGGTAGAAACTACAGTTATTATTCTTATACCCATTTTACAAATGGTGTACTCAGAGAGGTCAAGAGGTGAGTTGTTCATTGTCACACAAGTGATTCATGTGAGACATAGGATTTAAATGTAGGTCTATTTGACCCCAAGTTCAACTTTCTATATATTATGAAATGCTGTGTGGAACATGTTCAGAGAGTGATAAGATGTCTACTTTTTTCTATACCTGGACAAACTTTTAGTATTTACCTCACAAGATTGTTGGGCAGATCAAATGAGAGAATATATATAAAGCATTTTGCAGTACTTAAAATGCTACATCAGTGTCAACTATTGCTATTATCATAGTTTATTATTATTATTACTACTACTACTACTACTATTGTAGTATGTGAAGAGGAGTTTGAAACAAGGTTGGAATTGTAGTTTGCAGATTGATTTTAGAGGGCTTTGCATACTAGGTTAAAGAATTTGGGACCTACTTGGTAGGCATGGGGATACCAGTGAAATATTTCAAGGAGTGGTATCTTGTGATTGTATGCATCAAGAAGACTAGGTTGGCAATGATTGAGGAAATTAATTGGGGGAGCAGGGTACAAGTTGGAATACTGTCTCAATAGTATGTTCAAGAGCTAATGAGGATACCAACTGGGACAGTGGCAGGGGGACAGAATAAAGGAGGCAGATACAAAGGCTATTACCAAAGTAGAATCATTAGGACTTGGCAACTGATAGGATGCGACCAGTGTGGAGGAAGGGAGGGAGAGAGAAGTTAAAGATGATACCAAGGTTCCCAGCATGTTCAATGGGGAAAAACAGAGTTCTTATTCCTAGTAATACATGTCATTGGCATGAATAGATAGAGAGGAGGAAGTCACTGGTGATTTTTGAGAGAGCAGTTTTTTCACGGCAAAGGACTATCCGATATACTAAGGAAAGCCAAGTTTCATTTATTTCAGAGGTGAAAAGAGTACTCGAGAAAACTTTCTAGGAAGTAGGGGGATTTCTATAATATGGTATTGAAGTTGTCTCAAAAGTCCTAATTTGGGGGAACTTACTCTTTCTTTGTCCAACAGCTGTCTTTAACCTAACTTGTTTTCCTTTCCCTCCTTCTTCTTCCTAATACCTCTTTTCTTCTACTGTGCTCTTTTTCTTAATTTTTTGTTTTTTGGGTTTTTTTTTTTGTTTTTTAGTGAGGCAATTGGGGTTAAGTGACTTGCCCAGGCTCACACAGCTAGTAAGTGTTAAGTGTCTGAGGCCGGATTTGAACTCAGGTACTCCTGACTCTGGGGCTGGTGCTCTATCCACTGCGCCACCTAGCTGCCCCCGTGTTCTTTTTCTTAACATACTTGGGAGTTACCAGATTAGAAACTGCCAGTGTCATAATTGTTTGAGACCTTTCTGCTAGTGTCTGCAGGGGATGGGAAATCAGTCAGATACCCCAAGATACTATTCCTCTCTTCCCTCTAAAATACCTGAGCTGCCTTGACCTCAGAATTGAGGCATGACCCAGGAGTCCCAGCAAAAGATTGGTGTATAGTTGGGCCACACCTTAAAATCAAGTCCTCCCCAAATCCTCATGGACTCACTTTGGCCTTGACCCGAAGACTTTATATCATGCCTGAAGATGCCTATTGACATGTATTGAGATGACTTTGGATGTAATAGAGATAAATCGCTTCTTCTTTTCCTAAGAAGTTTCCAAGGAAAGGCTAGATGACTGATTTGGGGGGGGGTTATTTATTGGGGGTATATACTTGTTTGAATGAAGGTTGTACTAGATGCCCAATAAGGTGTCTTCCAACTTTGAGATTCTGTGATACTCTGAGATAAACTTAAGGAAGAGAAGAGAAAATGAAAAAGCTCATTCCTGATGACCTTGGTCTTCTCAATAATGATAATAATAGCTAGTATTTATATGGGGGCAGATAGGTGGCACAGTGGATAGAGTGCCAGGCCTGGAGTCAGCAAGACTCATCTTCCTGAGTTCAAATCTGATTTCAGACACTTATTAGCTATATGACCCTGAACAAGTTACTTCACACTGTTTGCCTCAGTTTCTTCATCTGTAAAAAGAACTAGAGAAGGCAATGGCAAAGCACTCTAGTATCTTTGCCAAGGAAATTCCAAATGGGATCATGAAGAATTGGACATGACTGAAAATGACTGAAGATCAGTGATTTCCTGACTCTGTCTATTACTATTTCCATTATATCACCCTAGTTGGGTATGAGAATGAGGGAAGATCTCATGATTTTAACCTAGAGCAGTAAATCTTAATGACAAGGAGGTCAGAAGGAGGAACATGTGTGAGAGAGGAGGGTTAGAGTACCTTGTCAGTAGAAAACAGAAGACTGGCAGAAGCCCTAATCCTCTTGATTTCTCTGACACCGACCTTTCTCATCTGCCTAGACCTAAGAGACTTGCTGTGCCATCCCATGAGGCCTTTCTCTTTAGATGGAGTGTTTTTCAAACTTAAATATTTAAAGAGTTTTTCCAAAGGGTGGAGAGGGAACAAGAATCCAGCTTAGAAAGATCTATGGAGGGGCAGCTAGATGGCACAGTGGATAGAGCACCGGCCCTGGATTCAGGAGTACCTGAGTTCAAATCTGGCCTCAGACACTTAACACTTACTAGCTGTGTGACCCTGGGTAAGTCACTTAACCCCAATTGCCTTACTAAAAAAAAAAAAAAGAAAGAAAGATCTATGGAAAAGGAAGATGCTTCTGATTTTTCTAAGTACAATAAGGCTGTTTTTTCAGAGCACTGGTTAGGGAAATTTTCTGTAGACAAACAGCCTCATTCCCTGTTGACAGCTCTTTTCAGGGATTTTTTTTAAAACATAACTTAAGTTCTAGCTTTCCAGCAGAATTACAAAACAACCAGTTACTATGCTAGCTAATGGGAAATATTTTTTAAATGATACAATTGTTATCTGAATTTGGAAAGGACACGTCATTTTTTTTTTTTTTAAAACAAGCCGGGCGGTCAAGTGGAAAAAGGATTAGGAGAGAGGAGGATGAATTTCTACAACCTCCTCTACCACAAGCTAACTGTGTGACCTTCAGAACTCATGAAATTTACCTCTGTATTATTTGTATTTTACCCCTTTGTAAAAGTGCTTCCTCACCTTCAAAATGAAGGGATTGCCTTAGCTGATTCTTTCAATCCAGTCCTTCTGACTCTTAAGTGATATGGTTTTATTATGTATTTAGATATGAAATTTATCTTTCGATTGAACGTGTCATATTTACCTGGAGGAGTCATAAATGTCACTGAATTGAGTGGACTTTCAGGATAACAGAGATTGACCTCCAGGAGCAACATTTCTTCAGTTCTTTGTTGGATCAGTGATCTCATTGTTACTGGACTTCCTCCAACAATGCTAATCAAAAAGTGTTAGCCTGATAAGGCCTTTCTTGATTAACCCAGTCTCTAGAGCCTACCTCCCTAAAGTGCCTTGTATAGATTTTTGTATATTTTTGCACATGTGACTTCCCCATGCATATCTATGCATATGGGACTTCTCCTGAAAGAATGTAGGCTCCTTGGGAACAGGGACTATTTTAGTTGAGGAGGGGCAGCCTCAGCACCCAGCAACCTGTCCATCACATAGTAGGTACTTTAAAATACTTGTTGATTTCCATCCTCTCCAGGGGATGTCTACCCAGCATGCAGGGGACCCTTTCTCTAGATTCCTTAATAGGCCAAAGAATACCACTGGATCATGCAGTCATTCAGTTATGTCAGACTCTTCGTGACCCCTGCGGATCATACTGTCCATGGGGTTTTCTTGGCAGAGATACTGAAGTAGTTTGTCATTTCCTTTTCCAGTGAATTCAGGTAAATATAGTTTAAGTGACTTTTGTAGGGTAATACAGCTAGCAAGTGTCTGAGGCTGGATTTAACTGAGTTCTTCCTGACTTCAGGCCCAGCACTATATCCACTGAGCCATCTTAACTAGAACATGTAGGGTATTTATTTTTTAAAAAATTAAATTTTTAAAAATTTATTTTATTTTATTTTATGTTTCTGTGGAGCGATTTTTTTCCTTTTTTTCCCTTCCCTCCCCCACCCTGCCCTAGAGATGGTCACCATTAGATTATACATGCACACCACACACACCACACACACACACACACAGGGAAAATTATGCTGTACATATTTCTATTTATTAGTTCTTTCTCTTCCAAAATTTGTTACTTTCCCCTTTAATCATTTTAGTCAGTCTGGTAGAGGGACACCTCTACCATGCTGCTTTCCACTGACTTTTGTGTGACCTGGAATTTTAAATTCTTAGGGGCTATAGGGTTTTGTCAAACCATTGAACAATGAAAAATAAAGTCTGTAAAAATTTTAACAACAAATTTTTATCCATCAATAGTAGTGGGATTAACTGCCTTTGGACTTGAATATCATAATCTTCCATAAGCTAAATGAAGAAGAAGATGAAAATAAAAGCAATGTTGGAAAGACCAGGTAGAAATGGAGGAGGTATATGTTAAAAGTAAAAGTGTTGGGACAACTAAGTGGCACAGTGGGTAAAGCACCAGCCTTGGATTCAGGAGGACCTGAGTTCAGATCCAACCTTAGACATTTGACAGTTACTAGCTGTGTTACCCTGGGCAAGTCACTCAACCCTCATTGCCTCACCAAAAAAAAATTACATATTTGATTCCCATGAAATGTTAGTACCTAAATAAAAATTATAAAGGCCTGCTCAAATTGCATGCTATAAGAAATGCATATTAGATATTGGTCACTTAACCCTCATTGCCCTGCCCACCCTGGAAAAAAAGTGAAAGTTTGGAGGCTGTTGAGAGATCCATTCTCCAGATATCTGAAAGAAGGAAGGATACCAAATGCTTAGAGAAAATTAAGAATGCTATTATTTTGCTATATATAATTGTTATGTTTCAAAGGATATAATTTTACTCATTGAAAAATATGTGAAAAAACTGTGATGTCGTTAATGTTGTAGAGAACTCCCAGTGCAAGAACTCCCTGTACCAACTTAAATCATAGCTTGCTCTGAATCAGTACAGAGGCCCTAGGAAGTTACCAGAGGCTCAGAGAAGTGGCTTGCCTAGAGCCACATAGGTAGTAAGTGTCAGAGGCATGTCTTCAACCCAGATCTTCAATTTAAGCATAACACTATAACCACTATAATCTACTGTTTCTCTCTTTCTTTTGCGAATTGTAATCAGGGGTGTCCTTGTAATTGTTTAACAGCTGGCCCTCCACAACTGTGGGATATACTTGTAAGTTTAACCTGCTTTATTAACATTTCCTCCTCACCTTCCTGAGTTGAGTCAATCAATAAAACAATAAATCAAGCCCCAGTTTGTAGCATTTGCTGATTTACTAGGTATAAATGCTCACATTGAAAATTTAAAGTCCAGGATGAGCTGCATCCAAGATACCTCTGCTTATTGTATACAGAAATACACATTGCAGAAGACATATATTTTATGTGTGCAATACTACATAACAACCTAAAGAATAACATATACAATATTAATTTTATTTTTATACAATATTAATTTTTAAAAATTAATTATTGAATAACAAGAAATTCCTTTGAAGAATGCATAAACATTGATGTCTCAAGCCCCATATTCAGGGGGCAAACATGATACTTGAATTATTTTTGAAGACTATTAGAAAAGGTAGCTTTTCCCCCTGCCATCTGAATATGTAGTTTGAAGATTTGTAAAATCCCTCTTAATGGTACCATCAAGTTATTCTTCTTGGGTGGGAGCCTTTTTCACAAAGTTAAACAGCTATTTAAACTTTAATAACCAGAGAAATTATTAAATTTTTCATGAAGTCATTGGTTAAAAAAGTTCATGTGTTCACATTTTAACCTTGAGCTGGAAATTAGGCGGGGGAAAATTTTAAGCTGGCATATTTAATTCTTTTTTATTTTAAACATTTTATAACTTCAAACTGGCCAACCTAAACCAGGGTTGGGGGAGGGGGAGAGTGAAGAATACATGTGTGGCAAGGGTGACTTATTTCATTGTTTATTTTTCAAATTTATAAAATGTGTGCTTTACAGAACATGGCTGTGGGCCTATAAAAAGTAGCAACTGGAATGAACGAAAGCCAGGATGACGGGTTTGAGCTGGTTAGCCACCTAGGTAGGCAACCAAAGCAAATAAATTATCCATTTGTGGTCCTCAAACGGAAGGATCTGGGTTGGATTGGAAAAAAAGTGAATTTTTAAAGGTGAGAATTCACACACACACACACACACATATACACACACACACATATATATATTTTTCCCCTCAGGACTTATCTATTCCTCTGTTCCCTGATCTCTTGCCATGGCTGTCCTGTTGAACTTTTTAATCATTTTAATCATTTTTATGTTTGAAGCATATGTAAGTAGAAATTATTTGTGCCCATCTTATATCCCTCCAAGTATAAAAAAATAAGTCAAGGAATCCATGTGGTAATAGTGGATAGAGTGATTGATCTGGAGTTAACTGGACCTTGGTTCAAATGCCAGATTCTCTACCTACTATCTGGGTGACCTTGTGAGTCACTTTACCTCAGATCTCTAGCTTGTCTTCCTGCTCTTGGGGGAAGAAGAATAACATCATTCTTTCTACTTCAGGTATTTGATTCCTTACTTAATCTGCCTAAGGCTATGAAAAGACTCTACACAGAGACTAAAACACTATGGACATTGAAAACTCTATGTAAAATCTTTGATTAATATTTAATAATTTCCTTCCTGATCATACCCTCCCCACCCCAGTGATCCTGAATCTCTGTTGGTCATCATTCAAACATCATTCCCTGCCTCCCATTGCCCAATCCCTTATTCCCATTCCCCTTAACAAAACTCCTTCTATGTTCTGTCTCTTTTTTGGTAAATATTTTATTTCTTCCAATTACATATAGTTTTGAACATTCGTTTTTATAAGATTTTGAATTTGATTTTTTTTTTGCTCCCTTCCCTTTGACCTATCCAAGATGGCAAGCGATCTGATATAGGTTATACATGTGCAATCACGTTAAACATATTTCCCCATTAGTCATGTTGTGAAAGAAAAAAAAAACATGAAAAAAAAAAACAAAGAAAGTGAAAATAGTATGCTTTGATCTGCATTCAGACTCTCATTCTTTTTCTGGATGTGGATAGCATTTTCTATCATGAGTCTGTTAGAATTGTCTTAGATCATTGTATTGCTAAGAAGAGCTAAGTCTGTTATAGTACATCATCGCATAATGTTGCCGTTACTGTATATGGTGTTTTCCTGGTTCTGCTCACTTCACTGAGCATCAATTCATGTAAGTCTTTCCAGGTGTTTTCTGAAATCTAACGGCTCATCATTTCTTATAGCACAATAATATTCCATTACATTCATATACCACAACTTGTTCAGCCATTCCCTGATTGATGAGCATTCCCTCAATTTCCAATTCTTTGCTACCCACAAAAGAGTTGCTATAAATATTACTGAACATGTGGGTTCTTTTCCCTTTTTAAGTGGTATTGATGGGTCAAAGGGTATGCACAATTTGATTGCCCTTTGGTCATAGTTCCAAATTGCTCTCCAGAATGGTTCCATCTTCAGTCTCTTACTGAGATTTGGTTCCCTCCTGATGACAAAGCCTTCCTGACTAACCTTTCTGGCACTGTTATATGTTCATTCATTCCCCTAGGCTTACTAGTTGAGGTGGGAATATTGGAATTTTTGTACTCCATTGCAACTTCTAGCTTATCTCTCTACCATTATCACTCGGTAATCACCCTTCCTTCGAGGATCAGGAAATCCATATTTACGATCCAATGAAAATTTTGGTAACTGTTGTCCACTGATCTCCAAGACCTTCCCCTTCCTTCCACAATGCGTTCACTACCTGGTTCACAATCTTTCTCTTCTCCCTAACTCATGTTCTCATGCCAGGAGACTTGAATGTACATAAAGATACTCCCTTAGACACCATAATCTCACAGTTCCTCAGTTTAGTCATTTCACATGATCTACTCCTCCACCCCCAATTCAGCCATGCAAAAAGATAGTCATAATCTTGATGATGCTATGATCCACAAATGCACCACTTCCATGTTCATGAACTCTGAATTCCTTCATCTCATCACAATCTATTGTTATTCTACCTTTCCCTCTTCCTTGCAACTCCAAATCCTATTCTTTGTCTACACCAGGACCTCCAATCCCTTGACCCCTCGGTTTTTTCCTAGGCCATCATTCTTGCAATGGCTGCACTCTTCTTCTTTTTCCATCTTAACCCCTAAATGAATGAATTGTCTTATTGAGTCCCTTGCTGCATTATATTGCCAATCTTGCCTTTCCATGTATAGGCCTTGAATTATTCCAATCACTGTCATTTTATTTCTTTCCTCATTTTGCTGGAAGCAGGTGAAAAAAATCATGAAACTTCTAAATCCACTACAAATTTATGTTACGCACCCTCAACTGGGCTCTCATTGATGCTAGGCAATTCTTATCAAGGTACTTTTTCCACTTACTTTCACAACACACTATCCCACTCTTCATAGTGGCTCTTCCAAATCTTTTCATTCCTTCTTAAACTTCCCATGGCTCCCTCTCTCTCCACTTTTTCAGCTGAGAACTTTGCTTCATATTTTACTAAAAAAAACAGGCCATTCACGAACAATTCCCTCTTTTCTCCTCTTTTCACTCAAGTGCCTTTTGCCACTAACTCATCCTTCACCCCTGTCTCGCTCAAAGAGACTCTTTTCTCACTAAGGCCAATCATTTTGTATTTTTTCCTTTGAACTCTAAGGATCCTAGGGTACACTTTCCATCTAACTTGCAGCTAAAACCTTCCGAGTATGTAACCTCCCTCATTAAAATGTGAGCTGCTTGAGATCAGAGACTATGAGTTTTTTTATTTGTATTCCCAGCTTTTTGTACATATCAGTGCTAAACAAGTACTTTTCCATTTACTCATTCATTCATTCATTCTGATTCTTCTTATTTCATTCTGTATCAGTTCTTATTGATCTGACCATATTTCTCTTAATTATCTCATTGATTACTCGTTATTTCATAATGATATTCCATTATGTTTATATGCCACAGTTTGTTCAGCTGTTCCCCACTTTATCTAGTTCTTTACAGAAAAACTTTAAAAATTACATATTTAGGGACAGCAAGGTGGTGAATTGGATAATGCACAAGCCCTGAATTCAGGAGGAACTGAGTTCAAATCCGCCCTCAGACACTTTACTAGCTGTGTGACCCTGGGCAAGTCACTCAACCCTGATTGCCTCACACCCCAAAAATTACATATTTAATTCCCATGAAATGTTAGTGTCTAAATACAAATTATAGAGGCTTGCTAAACCTGTATGCTATAAGAAATGAATATTAGATATTGGAAAGGAATGAATAATTTTATTTTGTTGCAATGTATAACCTATATCAGATTGCTAGCTGGTCTTGGAAGGGGAAAGTAAAAGGAGGGTGGGGAAAAATTTGGAACTCAAAATCTTACAAAAGTGAATGTTGAAAACTATCTTTACATGTAATTTGAAAAAATAAAGGTCTGGTGAAATAAAGAAACAAAACAAACAAACAAAAAAGAATTCTATCTTGCATTTCTGTATCAAATTCTGGATTTAATCCTGGAATCCTTAGGGACAGCTAGGTGATACAGTGGATAGAGCACTGTCCCTGGGTTCAAATCTCACCTCAGACACTTACTAGCTGTGTGATCCTGGGCAAGTCATTTAACTCCAGTTACCCTAAAAACATCCAGGGCCATCTCCAGTCATCCTGATATATATCAATCAGGATGACTGGAGATGGCCCTGGATGTTTATATATATATATATATATATATATATATATATATATATATATATATATATATATATATATATATATATATATATCTATATATCTATATCTTGCCAATGGACCCATCCAGTCATCCAGCTTGGGGAGAGACTGAGGTTGCTGACCTTGTACAGCCCTCCCTCACTTAAATCCAATTCAGTGCAAGTCATGACATCACCCCAATGTCATGGTCCTTTTCAAGAATGAAGGACAAACATCAACAACAAAAATAATCCTGGATAAAGTTAGTTGATAATTAAGGATTTAAAAAAAATAGTTCTGATGGAGCAGCAAGGTGACACAGTAGATAGAACTCTGGAACTGGAGTTAGGAAGACGAGTTTAAATCTGGCCTGACGGATTTCAGAGAAACCTGGAAGGACTTACATGAACTGATGCTGAGTGAGATGAGCAGAACCAGGAGAACGTTGTACCCAGTATCAACAACATTGTGTGTTGATCAACTGTGATAGACTTCACTCTTCTCAGCAATACAATGGTCCAAGATAGTTCCAAAGGACTCATGATGGAAAATGCTCTCCAGATCCAGAAAAAAAGAACCATGTAATCTAGATGCAGATTGAACCATATTATTTCTATTTCTACTTTGTTTTTGTTTTTTGAGGTTTTTCCTTTTTGCTCTGATTCTTCTTTCATAGCATGACTAATGCAGAAATATGTTTGATGTGATTGTACATATATAACCTATATCAGATTGCTTGCTGTCTTGGGGAGGGGGGGAAAGAGGGGAGGGAGGGAGAAAAATGTAAAACTAGAAATCTTATAAAAACAAATGTTGAAAACTATCTCTACATGTAACTGGAAAATAATAAAATACTTTTATGAAAAAAATAATTCTGGCCTGAGACACTTATTAGGTATGTGACCCTGGGCAAATCACTTAACCCTGTTGGCCTCAATTTCCTTATTTGTAAAATGACCTGGAGAAAGAAAGAAAACCCCAAATGGGGTCACAAAGAGTCAGGTGCAACTGAAATGACTCAACAACAATTGTTATTTTTTTCAGGGCATTAAGGGTTAAGTGACTTGCCCAGGGTCACACAGCTAGTAAGTGTCAAGTGTCTGAGGCTGGATTTGAACTCAGGTCCTCCTGAATCCAGGGCCAGCGCTGTATCCATTGCACCATCTAGCTGCCCCAACAACAATTGTTCTTTAGAATTTCCAGGCTCTTTTTTAGTTGGAATAGTGTTAATTCTGTTGTTTTTCAAATGGAGGACAAAGCAGAATGGTCTTTAGCTAATATTTTTGCTTAGTTTTCTGGGTGGGTTTTTTATATCTGGCCAAGACTCACAGCTTTACAAACCTATTTTCAAATGGAGAGTTTAAATGCAATTTTGTGCTCCTCTAAGATAGTGACCACAGTATGAAAAGAAAAGCTACCCTCACTTGTTCTGTTGCCTGCTTTCTTGGCAGACAGTCACCAGGTAAAATGTCAACCCTGGTAGTGTTTATTAATCCTACCTCTGTGATTTGAAATGTCAGTTTATATTGTTGTTGGCCTTTGGGACTGTGGGCAACAGCATTATTAGACTAGTAGATCTGGGAATATTGGAGACCTGTTGTGTCGATTTTAGCAAATTATTTGACAAATTTTTTTAATGTTATTTCTGTGGAAAAGATGGAGAGATGTAGGCTTGCCAGCAGTACAGGGTCATGGATTTGGAAAAATGATTGAATAACTCCATTCAAAAGGTTATCGTTAATGGTTCATTGTTAACTTGGAAGGAAGTGTGTCTTAATTCTGTGTTGTTTAACACTATGATCAGCGACTTGGATAAATCCATACATGGTATGATTACCACTTTGTTTCTATCACAAAACTTAAAGGAATAGTTCATGTGTCGGATGGCAGAGTCGGGATGGGAAAACCTCTAACAATTCTAGAACAATGGGCACATCTAGAAAAAAACCCATATAATAACGAACAAAACTTGTTAGAGATTAGAGGAAGAATGGATCAAATTTAATAGAACAAAATATAAAGGATTTGCTTTGGTTCAAAAAGTCAATTTGACAATTGCAAGATAGGGAAAAGCATGGCTAAATAATGGTTCTTGTGAAGAAGTTTTGGTTTGACTGGACTGCAAGTTGAATATGGATAACATGGCAGTCAGGAAAGCTAATGTGACCTTAGACTACACAATGTTCAAAATACATGAGGTTATATTTTCTTTGCCCTCTGTCTTGGCCAGACCACATCTGGAATATTATATCCATTTTCAGGCACCAAATCTTGGAAAGGACAGTGCCAGTCTGGAGAGCAACCAAGGGAAAGTAACCAGAATGGTGATGAGCCTTGAGATTGTGCCACACAAAAAATGATGAGAAGAAGTAGGGAAATTTAGACTTGAGAAAAGAAGACTTAATGGAGATGGGAGAACTGTCTTCATATATTTCTAGACCAATAACATGAAAGGATTATACTTGTTTGGCTTGGCCCCAGGGAAATAGGAGCAATGGGTATCAGCTGCTGAGAAGCAGATTTAGGTTCAATGCCGGTCAAACCCTCTTAACAGGCAAAAGTGAATGGATTTTAGTCTGGAGGCAATGGAAGTAAATCTATCTGTCCTCTCTCAAAAGGTTTTATTTTTATGGTAATAAATATTTTAATTTTTAGTTTTGAGTTCCAAGTTTTATCCCTCCTTCCTTCCCTTCCCTCCCCCATCCTTGAGGTAGCAAGCAATCAGATATGAGTTGTACATGTACAGTTATGTAAAACGTTACCATGTTAGTCATTTTGTACAAGAAAACTTGATTTAAAATGAAAAAAACATGAAAAATAGCATGCTTCAGTCTGTGTTCCATCAACATTAGTTCTTTCTTTGGAGGTGGATAGCATGCTTCATCAATAGTCCTTTGGGATTTTTTTTTTTTGGATCATTTTATTGTTGAGAGTAGTGAAGTCATTCACAGTTCTTCATCAAACAATATTGCAGTCTCTATGCACAATGTTATTTTGGTTCTGCTCACTTCATTATAAATCAGTTCATACAAGTCTTTTCAGGTATTTCTGAAATCATCCTGCTTGAAATTTCTTTTTTTCTTTTCTTTTTTTTTTTTGGGGGGGGGGGAGCGGTGCTGGGCAATGAGAGTTAAGTGATTTACCCAGGGTCACACAGCTAGTAAGTGTCAAGTGCCTGAGGTCGGGTTTGAACTCAGGTACTCCTGACTCCAGGGCCAGTGCTTTATCACCACCTAGCTGCCCTCCTGCTTGTCATTTCTTATAGTACAATAATATTCCATCACCATCATATACCACAGTTTGTTTAGCCATTCCCCAATTTATGGACATTCCTTTGATTTCTGATTCTTAGCCACCACAAAAATTGTTGCTATAAATATTTTTGTACAAATAGTCTCAAGAGGTTTTGAAGGAAATGTTAGATGACCATTTGTTGGTAGTATTACAGATGAGATGCTTGTTTAGTGTAGGTTATACTAGATGTCCCCTGAGGTTTCTTCCAATTTTGGGTTTCTATGATTCTCTGAGATAAACTTAGGTAAGAGAAAAGAAAATAAAAAAGATCATACCTTGGTTTTTTCAGTAGTAATAACAATAGCTAGCTTTCATATGGGGGGTGCAGCTAGGTGGTACAGTGGATAGAGTACCAGGTCTGGAGTCAGAAAGACTCATCTTCATGAGTTCAAATCTCTGGCTGTTGGACTCTAGGCAAGTCACTTACCTCTATTTGCCTCAGTTTCTTCATCTGTAAAATGAGCCGGAAAAGGAAATGGCAAACCATTCCAGTATCTCTTTCAAGAAATCTCCAAATGGGGTCATGAAGAGTTGAATGTGACTGAAAAACGACTGACCAACAACAAAAAATTTATGTAACACATTACATGTTATCTCATTTGACCCTCACAACAACCCTGGGGGGTAGATGCTCTTACCATCTTCACTTTACAGATGAGGGGAATTGGAGAAATTCAGATTAAACAGCTGTGAGGATGATGCCCACATCCCCTGGGCCGAGTATTTATTCCTACTTCACCTCCATCTCTTAAGAGTCCCTAGTATCCTTTAAGTTTTCAGATCAAACTCCAACTTCTACACAGGACATTCTATGCTTCCTCCATCTGTGAGTGCCTTACCCTGCTCCATTCACCTTATATTATCTATTTTTGTAGATGTAAATTCTAATCCCAGCCCCCGCTAGATTGTAAAGTCTTTGAGGGCAGGGATTATTTGACTTTGGTCTTTGGGTCTCCAGAGTTTAACACAGTACCTGGAAGCACACAGAAGGTGTTTAATAAATATTTGTTAGTTGATTGATTGGAATCCCTAGTCTTCTGTAAGACTTAAGTTCTATATTCTGCATCATCTGCCCCCCAATTGCCTTTTACTTCTTTTATATGTATTTTGTATATATCTATTGTTTCCCCCTATTGTAAACTTCTTGAGAATAGGAGTTGTTTCACTTTTTTGTATGTCTATCCACAAAACTTACTAGTATGGTTTGGGGGCACCCAACAGATGCTTAATAAATGTTGAGCGATTGATTGTCTCAATTTTTGTGAGGCTGGGTCCTACTGAATTAAAAGGAACATACATTTTGAGCTGGTCCCTACCTTAGAAGAACTCTGACCCAACTCTTGTTTTACAGATAAAGAGAGTGAGGTCCAGAGAGATAGAAGGACTTGTCAAAGGTCACACAGATATAAGTAATGGAGCTGGCATTTAGAACTGGTTTCTCCCATTCCAAATGCAGTCCTTTCTTTTTTAGTCTTCTATTTATACCTCAAGGTAAATGGAAATCTCAGGATTGGATTGGTGAAGGAATATTGAAATGGGCTCTTTTCTCATGGTTGTCATCTGGAAGAAGATAGCATGAAATGCATTGATGACCCAGTAGCCACTGGGCATGCATGGGCAGCCATAATGTTGGAAGGGACAAAAGAATATCTTTCAAACCTCGTTTTGTAGATGAGGGAACTGATCCCAGGGAAGTTAAGCAATCTGCCCAAGGTCACACAGGTAGCGTCAGAAATGAGATTTGAACCCAGGTCCTCTAACTTCACAATCAGCGTTTTATTTATTATACCATGATGCTTCCCTAGAGCCCTTCCTACTCCCAATCCTATGACCCTATGAATTGATGTACTTGATTTTTATTCCCCCAAACCAATTAATTGATTGAATTGTCTTCTATTTCATGTCATTCCAACAAAACCTTTAGGTTTATGGGTCACAAACAACCTCCTCACCCAGCTCCCCAGTTTAGCTTTAGCTCCACTGTTTTTGTGGACTCACTGTCTTCTTTGGATGGGAGAGCTGCATTCTAATTTTATAGGAAAAATCACAACATGGCCAGTTTGAAGCTAAGTTGATGTGAGGCTGGTGCCTTTTGAAGTTGTCTCACTGCACTTTTTATTTACTTGGCTGAGATAGTAAAGTCCTTTGGAATCCTCTTTGCTGGGAAGCATAGGCAGAGGTTACTGTAGTTACTCTTACTGCCATGAAAACCAGCTTTGGAGAAGCTCGGGATGCCCATTATGGCTTTGTGGTAGCTTACAGGCCATCATAGTTATGCTGTTAGTTAAATTAAACATGAACGATTGAACAAAGAATATTATTATTCAGTGCACAATCTTGACTTGTAATTTAAGGTTAAACTAACTTAATTTTATTTCATGTGAATTTTTAGCAGCAATTATGGGCAGTTAATGCCGTGTTCTTCCTTGGTCGGGCATCGTCTCTTTGCAAAATTACCATATTTTGTTCCAAGAATTAGTTTGCCAGATTTCAGTGGCTTTCTTGTTCTTTATTTTTCTCTGGGGTGTTTATATCCAGAGGCCTCTGTGTTTACAATAGTGACCGCTTTTTGTTTTTTAGTAACAGGAATCTGTTAATCTGATCTGGATTCTAGGGGAGGAGAAGGCCCGGTGCCAGTCCTCCACCAGAAGGAGCAGGTCCCACAACAGGTTCCATGATCTTGAAATACTTGCTTCTAATGGATGGAGCACAGTGTCTGGAGTCAGGAAGACCTGAATTTGAGTCTGGCCTTAGATTCTTATTAGCTATGTGACCCTGGGCAAGTCACTTAACAAGTCTCCCTCAGTTTTCTCATCTGAAAAATGAGGATATTAATAAGAACTTCTTCCAGGATGTATTGGGAGGATCAAATAAGATAATATGTGTAAAGCGCTTAATTAGCACAGTGATTGACATATAGTAGGTCCCTAACAAATGCTCATTTCCCTACCCAAGTATTTTGCCCCCATTCTCCTTTCTATGTCTAGGTTAATTGTCCCACATCCCTGCTTTCATCATTCCCTTGCTGACAAATAGTTAATGGCTTGCTGCTTCTCTGGGGAAAAAAATGTACCTTAACTTAGCATCCCTGGCCCTCCCCAGCCTGGGGCCAACCTCCTTTTTTCAGTCTTCATACATGTAGCCTATGTATATAAAGAAGCAGTGTGGGTGTTAAGTAGAGTACTGGCCTTGGAGTCAGGAAGAAACACAGGGGTTCTGATCCCACCTTTGCCACTTATTGTGTGACCCTGAGCAAGTCACTTGGGTTTAAGCTTGTTTAAGTTAAGTTTAAGTTTGCCTCAGGCAAACAGTCTCTAGGACTTTCCTGCTGTGTCATGGATGGGTTGCTACTTGTGTTGGTTGGTGAAGTTCCCAGAGTAGGAATTCCCTGTCATGAGGAGTTCACAGATTTTTCTAATTTGACGTGTTTTATGTTCGAATTCCAACTTGGATTCTTTGCTAGTCCCCATATACAATTTGTATTTTTCCATTTCTGTGCCTTGTATTATTCTTGAGAGAGAATAATATCTAATAGCTAAACATTTTCCTCACCTATAAAATGAGCTGGAGAAGGAAATGGCAAACTGCCCCGGTATCTTTGCTGAGAAAATTCCAAATGGGATCACAAAGAGTCAGACATGACTGAAAAATTACTGAACAAAATCAATATTTATATAGCACCTACTATGTTCCAGGTGCTGAGCTAAGTATTTTACAATGATTATCTCTGATCCTCAGAATAGCTCTGGGATATAGTCACTATTATCCTCACTTTACAGATGAGAAAACTAAGGCAAGCAGTGACTAAGTGACACCCAGGATCATATGGCTACTAAGTGTCTGAGGTCAGATTTGAACTTGGGTCTTCCTGATTCCAGGCCCAATAGTCATCTACCACACCACCTAACTGCCTCTATTCATGAAATGAAGCTGAAATCTGCCTTTGTGACTTCTATCCATAGTTTCCAGAACTTCCTTTTGGGTCTAGTTGAAAAGAAATCTAATTCATTTTCATTATGACATGTATTAGGTTAAGTTAAATGACTGAACCTTTGAAATGCAGCTAGTAAATTTCTGAAGCAGAATTTGAACCCATGTGTTTCTAATTTTAAGTCCAGTGTCCTATCCACTATTCCGTACTGTCTCCTAATCATAGGATGTTGGGAATGGAAGGGAATCTAGGGATCATCAAGTCCAGTCTTTTCATTTTATAGATGAGTTAACTGATTTCCAGAGAGGTAAGATGTCTTATCCATGACCACGTAGCTAGCTATTGGCAGCGCTGGGAATCAGAATCCAACTTCCCTTCCCCCAATTCGTTGTTTATGTTTTTCCTGACACTGTATTTAATTTTTACAGCTAGCCTTTACTTAGCTCTTTACTAGCACCTAATCAGAAATTGAAGTTAAAAGGAAAGAAATGTTTATATGTCGTTTCACAACAAGGTTATTATGGGATTATTTATAAAAATACCTTTTATCACTGTAAAAACTAGTTTTTTGAATGTTAGGTGAGAGATGCATAGGTGCAAGAAATGGAGTGACTCCAAATGGTTCATTTGGAATAGTAAATGTGAACCACTCACATTGCTTATTTCCAGCTTCTGTGAAACACTCCAAGGGAAAGGTGTGTTTGGTAGTTACCACAACTGATACTTTTAAAATGCAGATTTTTTTTTTTGTAAATGGACACAGTGTCCCTTGAGGTTTCAATGTGGGGGCTGAGGGAGTAGAATCAGAGTGGTATAGAATTTTGTCATTTCCCAATAGCATCTGAAGTCATCATCCCTCCTTAAATTATCCTGTTTCAGCATTTGTGGTGGTCCTTGTAACCAAACTTTCGTTCTTGCTCCATGAATAATTCCAGCTGTAAATCCATATGCTTCATTTTGAACTATGAGATGATGCATGAACCTCCTGGAAATAAGTGATGATATTTCAAGACCTGGCATCCCTGGCTTATTTGCAGATTCTGTTGCTGCTCACACACTGATTTCAGAAGGGAGCCTGGGAGAAAGAGGTGCAGAAAGACCTGTTAGTGGAGGAGTTCGTGTTTGACAAAGGAGAAGCTAAGAAATTGAGGTGCAGGGAAGGAAAGAACACAAAGGTGTAACATGTCCTTTCATCATTTCTTACATCATAATAATATTCCAGTACATATACCATAATGAATAACCACTCCCTAATTAATGGATACTCCCTTCATTTCTCGTTCTCTACCACCACAAAACAAACTGCTGTAAATATTTTTTGTACATATGGGTCCTTTTCTGCTTTCTTTGATCTCTTGGGGGAATAGGCCTAGAAGCGATATCTGTGATAACTTTAAGGGCATAACTCCGGATTACATTCCAGAATGGCTGGACCAATTCCATCAACAGGGTTTCCAGTGTGCCTGGGTCAAAGGGCATGCATAATTTTAATACTTCTAGGGAAGAGTTTCAGGCATGATTCCAAAGAAGCAGTGTTTAAGAAAGCTCTAGACAAAGAACTGACCAAGTCAATATGCAGAATAAGATACACATTTTTCAACTTGGCTAATATGGGAATGAATTGAATATGCATATCTGTTACAAGAGTCCCCCCTTCCTCCCCGGGGTAGCTAGGTGGTACAGTGGATAAAGCACTGGCCCTGGATTCAGAAGGACCTGAGTTCAACTGTGTCCTCAGACACTTGACACTAGCTGTGTGACCTTGGGCAAATCACTTAACCCTTATTGCCCTGGAAATAAAAGAACCTCCTCTCCCCAGTTGGAGGAGAGGAGGTGGGGAGAAGAGCTTGTTAATTGAAAAAATACCCCCAAAAATGTATAAGAGGCTATCAGCAAATAGGCTGATTGTTTATGTATGAAATACTAGCACTGGCAGCCTTTCTGTTGCTTCCTCTGGGAAAATTAAGAAGAAAATGCAGGTGATTCATTAGGGAGGGGAGTTGGGGGTGGAGATGGGAGGGACCACTAATAATAATTATTCCTATTTATATAGTGCTTTAAAGACTCCAGTATCTTTGCCAAGAAAACCCCATAGACAGTACTGGCATGCTATGGTTCATAAAGAGTTGGATGGGACTCAACAACAAAACATAGTGCTTTGCAGTTTACAAAACACTTTATTTCCATTGAAGTTGAAATGAAAATGAGGATTTCATTTTATCCTCACAACAACCTGTAGGCATGTTTTATAGATGAGAAAATGGAGCCCAGTTATGTTAAATGACTTGCCTATATTCATTTCGATATACATTTATTAGACACCAACTATGTGCGGGGCACTGTGCTAAGCATAAATAAAAGAAAAATACTCCCTGCCCTCAAAGGGATTACAGGCTAATGGATTGTAAATCACACAAATAAGTAAATTTTGGAGGCAGGATTTGAACTTGGGCATAATAAAGCTTTAGTCATCAAAACCATCTAGTATTGATGAAAATAACTGAGAAGTTCTGATTGTAAAAATAGATCAATGGGGTAGATTAGACCAGAGAGAATCAGAAACAATGGAACTTGATACCTTATACCATATTTCCCAAAACATTTTAGGTGGGGCGGGGGTAATGAGGATTAAGTGAGTTGCCCAGGGTCAAGTATCTGAGGTCAGACTTGAAGTCGGGTCCTCCTGAATTCAGGGCTGGTGCTTTATCCACTGTGCCACCTAGCTGCCCCCACCACAAAAATATTCTTACGTGGCATAAGGTGTTAGTCTAAGCCTGCCTAATTTTTGCCGGACTGCTTTCCAGTGTTCCCAGCAGTTTTTGTCAAAAAGGGAGTTCTTCCCTAAATAATTTGTTTTCTGGCCTATTGAGCGTTTCAAAACTTTGTGTGTAGTGGGCAATACATGGCACATCTAGGATTTGAAGTCCAGTCCTTCCTCCAAATCCAACACTTTTTACATCACACCCCAGTAATGAGAACAGTAGACATTTATAGAATACATTAGGTTTACAACGCATTTTGCATTTAGTATGTCTTCACAATCCTGTTATAGAGTCAAGTTCTTCACCAGCCACTAACCTGCTGCATTACTTCAGGTAAATTCATTAAGCTCTAGTCCTCATCTATAAAATGGGGAGATAGAGAATTGTATTTTTGAAGTACCATAGCAAAATGGATAGATTGCTTTAGACCTCAGTTTCTTCAACTGAGGGGTTTGGACTGGATGACCACTGAGGTTCCTTCCAGATCTAAATCTGATCTGCTGATCCTTGGGTTGAACTTGTTTCCTTCTGTACACTAATAGAATGATAGAATTGATATGGGGGCAAGTCATTATCTTACAGTTTTTTGATGAAAAAAAAAATTTTTTTTTGTGAAGCAATGAGGGTTAAGTGACTTGCCCAGAGTCACACAGCTAGTAAGTGTCTAGTGTCTGAGGCCGGATTCGAACTCAGGTCCTCCTGAATCCAGGGCCAGTGCTTTATCCACTGCACCACCTAGCTGCCCCATCCTACAGTTTTTTAACAAATTGTTGTGCAAGTGGATAAAATGATTGCTTTTTTTGTAATTAAAGTATTATGATATAAGCCCATGTTCTGTAGGCTGCTTCTTCTTGCTCTCCTCCTCCTCTGTGTTCTCATTCTTGTTCTTGTTCTTCAGGGATCCCTTGATAATTTCACTTTGCTTGTTGTTTAGTAATTTTTCAGTCATTTCTGACTCTTTGTGACCCCTTTGAGGGTTTTCTTGCTAAATATACTGGTGTGGTTTGTCATTTTCTTCTCCAGCTCCTTTTACAGATGACAAAACTGAGGCAAACAGGGTTAAATGACTTGCCCAGAGTCACACAGCTTAGTGTCTGAGACCAGATTTGAACTCGGGGAGAGAAGTTCTCCTGACTCCATGCCCAGTGCTCTATCTACTTTACCACCTAGCTGCCTTATTCTGCCTTATTCTGCTATTTGTACTTAAAATTCCAGCTTCACAAACTTTGGATTCCTGTCATACTCAGCCATATTGTTAAGCTGGGTTGGCTTGAAAGGTGGTTCTGAACCAAAGAGAGAGGCTCCTTTCATCTTCTGAAATCTCTCTCCAGCATCAGTGCCATTATGGGAACAATTGGCCCATATGTGTATATGTGAATGAGCTCCCAGCTACTCAGATTGGGTTTTGTTAGTCATGATAATCTCTGTCATTTCTACAGTCATATTCTTTCATTGGCAGCTTCCTAATGAGCTCATCTCCAAGCTGCCAAGTGGTAGAGAACTGTGTTTTCTTCAGGTGATTTGAGAGATCTAGTCAGGCAGCCAATTAGCATTTTTATTTACTTTGGGAGAGCTTTGAGCCTTGGGACTTGGATGAGATTTGCCTGGTAGCATTTGTAGAGTCTAACAGAAATCATCAAAAAATGTTCTACTTGTCAACCCACACTTAGGCAGCAATAGCATCAGGCAGTCTAGAAAAAGTCAGCACTGGGAATTTGGCTGGACAGGAGGAAGGCCCGATAGCACTGTGGGACAACTGAGTCAAAAGTGAAGTCCCAAAGGGTTAACCAAGGCAAGGAGGAGCATTTAAATCCTATGGTCCCTGGCCAGCAAGTGGATGAAGTCTGCAGGGACATGAGGCAGAAATCCTGGGTAGGAGACTGAGGAACAAAGAATCAAGAACCTAGGTGAAGGGTATAAGGCAAGAACAGAAGGTTTGGCCAACCACAGGTGAGGATCCAGGCCCAGGCTGGATAAGCGGACCTGGAGTACCAATAGCAGGAATCCATTCTGTTCAATATACTTAGCTAACCACCTTCTGAGGCAGGTACTTCTCATAACTTTTCCTGCCCAAGGTCAGAGCTGCTGTCAGTGTTTGGGGTTAACTGAGCCCACAGACAGAAGAGATGTCTTCCTTCAAGATCAAACTAATACACCATCTTTTATATTAGGCATACTTAGCCTTCAGTATGGTAATATGCTTTACATGACTTCACATGTATAAATGATATTATATCACTCATCTTCTCAAGGGGTGGGGGAGGGGGTGAGGCAGGGAGAAATTTGGTACTCAGAATTTTAAAAGATGAATTTTAATTTAAAAAACATAATTGGGAAGTATTTAATGATATATATGTCTATATGTGTGTGTATGTGTAAATATATTAAATACACACACACACACACACACACACACACACACACACACATATATATATATTAAAGGGACCCCTCTGGATGTTGAGGAAGCCTATGGGCCCCTTCTCTGAATAACGTTTTTAAATGAATAATATAAAGTAGATAGGTTTACAAAGGCAGCCAATTATGGTGAAATAGAATTATCACAGTATTTGAAAGAAAACAATTTGACAGACCCTAGCTTAGGAACCCCTTTCCCATGTCGTCTTTTTCTGATCTCCTCAACTACTAATACCCTCATTAAACTACCTTCTATTTAGTGCCTTTGTTTTCATTTGTATTTATTAACTTTCCATTTGGGGCAGCTAGGTGGCTCAATGGAGAGAACTCTGGACCTGGAGTCAGGAAGACCTGAGTTCAAATCTAGTCTCAGACACTTACTAGTTATGTGACCCTGGGGAAGTCACTTAACCCTGTTTGCCTCAGTTTCCTCACCTATAAAATGAGCTGGAGAAAGAAATGGCAAACCATTCCAGTATCTTTGCCAAGAAAATCCCAAACTGGGTCACCAAGTGTCATCATGACTAAACAACAATGTTGACACCCCTGTTAAAAATAAGTTCCATGGGAGCATGGATTGTTATAATCTCTGTGTCCCCAGCACCTAACAAAGTGTCTGGCACCTACTAGATAATTGATAAATTCTTGTTGGTTGATTATTCAAGTAGTAAATACCTGTTTCTTGTAAGGGAGTACAGGAATGGTAACTAATTAGTTCCTAACAAGCCTCCAGTGAAGAGATGGGGCAGGGCAGGGCGGGGTTGGTGGGGGGAGGGAATTATGGTATAATACTGTATAAAATCTCTTGGCTTCAAGGCTCATGGAACACAGTAGGTGCTTAATAAATATTTATTGACTGATTGTTCAGATTGGGAGAAAAGGAGGAGGGAAGCTGCTTCTTAAAGAAGCAGGTTTCCAGTGAGCTGAAAGCTGTTAGACCAATCAAAAGAGAATCAATCTTTCATATTCTGTGCAAAGTAACTTCTGTAGTGACTTAGTGAGAAAGCAAGTTAGTGAGTAAGCATGGTTACCAGGGTAACCTTTTTCTGGTTGGAAAAGTATAGACACTTACTGCAGGCCAGATCCACTTTTGAACCTCTGGGCTTGCATCCACCTTCTTTCTTCCTGCTGAAAACCTAAGCATCAGACAATGGTAGTTGGTGTAGGCAGAAGCCTGGAGAGGCAGGTAAAGTCCTTTTCTTTTGTACAAAGAAACTGGCAAAGGCTTTGGGTCTCCGGGACTGGTAGAATTCAGTCAAAGGTGATGTTATTTCTTTCACCAGGACAATTAGAGCTAACAGCAAGGCAATTAACACTAACAACAGAGGAAAGCTGACAGAAAGTGGGCAGCCAGTGAGCTGTGAACAAGTTTTTTCACACCTCTCACTTAGGGAAAGAATTTTTCTTAAAGCAAAATGAAGAAAGCCAGTATTCAATCAATCAATGATAGATAATAGTTGAAGTTGAGTCAGTAAAGATACTTAACTTGTTTCTATGTGTTTTTAATTTTAAAAAAATCTTACTCTTATTGTTCCTAATTCAATTCAAAATTACAGACATTTATAAAATGCCTACTGTGTGCTAGGAATTGGAGATACAAAGAAAAAGAAAAAGAAATCACCCCTACCCTAATGAAGCTTGCCTTTCTACTGGGCAGCAGGTGGCACAGTGGATGGAGTATTGGGCCCGGAGTCAGGAAGACCTGAATTCAGATTTAGCCTCAGATACTTACTACCTGGGTAAACTTGGACAAGTCACTTAATGTCTGTCTGCCTCAATGCCCTTAACTGTAAAATAGAATTAATTATAGCACCTACCTCTCAAAGTTGTTGTGAGGATCAAATAAGGTAATATTTATAAAATTTTTAGTATAGTGCCTAGCGCATAGTAGGCACTTTATAAATGCTTATTCCCCCCATTGAGAGGTAGAGGGAGATATAACATGTATAAAAGCAAGTACAAAGTAAAATACAAAGTAATTTAAAGAGGAATGGAAATTACCTATAAGGCTCTCCATTCCCTTTGATTCCATTGTAGATTGCATATATATATATATGAAAAGAAATTATACATAAAAGGGATTTTTTGCCCTTTTTTCCTCTTCTCTTCTCTTTTTGACTGGGCCCATTCCTTGATATAAGGAAGCTCTGAGTTGGCAGGGTATCCCTTGGCCAAAGCTTGCCAGCTTAGTCTCACAGAGTTGCCTGGGACATGAAGAGGTTAAGGGAGTCAACAGCCAATAGAGGTAAGAAGCAGAGCTTGAACCCAGGTCTGTCATTCCAAGTCCAGCTTGCTATCCACTATGTCATACTGTCTCTCCTATCCAAAGTGATAAAAAATAAATGTAATTTCCAGCAGGAGAGAGCAAGAAGAAGTGTGAGGGGTAGGGGTTGCAGGAGGGCTGGGGTTGGAATCAGGAAAAGTCTCCTGTAGGAAGGTGTACCTGAGCTGTGCTTTGAAGAAAGTCAGAGATTTTTTGAGGTAGAGATGGTGTATGGAACATATTAGGTTAGAAAACATCTCATGCAAAGGTCTGGGGCCAGTATATGAACTGTTTTTTATGAGTAACTTCTAGTTCCTCATAGAATGTATGAAAGAGAGAAATATTAAATAAGTTCAGAAAAGTAGGTAGGAGCCAGATTGTGGGAGACTTTAAATGCCAGGCAAAGGCAGTTATAGGTAGTTGGTCTTCAAGGCAGTAGAGAGCTACTGAATGTTTCTGAGTGTAAGGATGGCATGATGAGATCCATTTTTAGGTATATCAATTTGGCAAGCTCTGTGAAGCATAGATTGGAGAGGAGATAGTCTAAAAGCAGGGAGATAAATTAGGGGCTATTAAAATATTACAGGAGAGAAATTATTAGATTTGAGACTTAGTGAGATAAGGGGTTCAGCCAATAGTGCATGGAGATACTCTGTGGCTACTGCCAAACATCTATTTAGAATTTCTCAGCTCATTTCTGTGATACCCACTGCAGCTTTAAGACTCTTCATAAGGCATGATCTAGAAAGATTAAAGATGAAGAGATGTGAAGAGCTGAGTCTGGTCCTGACTCCCTGGATGAATCACTGGTGTATCATCCAGATGGAGATCAGCATGACCCAGGAAAGACAAAAAGGAAGAAACACAGTTGATCAATCAATATATAGCTGATTTGTTTCTTCTTGGCTTGGTGCCTGGTGTCCTGGTACTCTCATGACCCTATCATCTTGGGTAGATATCTACCAGGCTGGATTTTGGACTAACTTGAGAAATGCCCATGTCTTCTTTCTTTCTTTAATAATAATAAACATTTTTACTTAAAGTTTTGAGTTCCAAATGCCCATGTCTTTTATGAAGCAGAGGGGAAGTCACATGAATTGGATGTCAGAAGACCAGGCTTCTGCTTTTTTATCTGCCCAGGACTAATTATATGAATCAAGATTCATTGATATCTTCACTTCCCTAAACCTTGGTCCCTTAGCTCACTTGAGGACTAAGTCAAAGAGAGGCATTGTCATCTATCAAGTCTTTGACTGGAACATGTTGATGAAAAACGAGATAGGCTGTGTGGATATGAGGGCAGGAACCATATCACATATTTATCTTTTCCCACAATACCTAGCTCAGTGCTCAGCATACAGTAAATGTTCAATAAACACTTGAATTGAATTTCCTGCAAATGCTCTCTGTTAAGCTAAAGTGGTAGTGGCACAGTTCTTAATCATATGTCTGTGCTTACGAAATCTTTTTTGAATATGAGGAGCTGCCCCCTTGAAAAACAAAATTAGAGGAAGAAGTATGGAGGCAGGTTGGAGGAGGGAAATCAGTAGATAAGACAAGCAGGAACTGAAATATCATCAGTATTTTACTCATGATAGGTTTTGTATCACATTTTGGTTTCAATGGGGTAACAATTTTTACCAATAGCTCCTTTTGTAGTCCTCTAGTTGGCCAGTGCTTTCTCACTGCAGTGAGGCATCAATTCTTCTTTTGATGCTTGTGGGCTGCCCCCAGCTTCATCCATCTAAGCCTGGTAGCTTTTCAATGCGGGGGAACAGGCTGTCATATCCTTTCCCTTAATTGTGAGCTCCCCACCTCCTTACCGAGCCAGTGCAGGTTATAAGCAGGGAAGCAAGGACTTGTTGAATTCTACACTGGAGTTAATAAATGTACTGTCAGTTGGAAAATGTTGGCAAAGGTGCCTGGAAGAATTACCTTCTATTTGCTTGTCCTACAGATGTGACATAATGAATCTCAAGTGTGACTATTTCCACATAATCAGAGCCTCGGAACATTAAGAGTGTTTTCTTTAGGGCTGTCCAGGCAGAAAATGAGTTCACAGATTTCCCACATCTTCCCTCTTCAGTGGTTCCCTGAGCTCTACCTGTCCCCACACACTCCTCACTCTACACCACCTCTTTATTTGATTTGTCAGAGTGGTTGGGGGAGAGAGGGAGGGATGAAGGACCATTTCATCAGCACAGAGTCTGTCACAGTCCTCAAGCTCTGTTCCTCATTATTCCATGATGTAGAGCATATTTTGGAACAGGAGGGTTGTATAATGAGCTGCCTTGGGACATTCTAAAGGTGAAGCTCCTCTCCAGCCATGCATCTCACAAGATTAATGGTCTAGAGCGAAGGTTGGCAGGTGACAGAAACCGTTAAAAGGGACAGTGGCAGATTGATAAGATCTTGAGCCAGCTGGATTTGGCTCTTCATTTTGGAGGCTAAGCTTCCCACTGTGATAATTGGAGCCCTGTGAATCCACAGTGTGGTCCCAGAGAAATGAAATTAAATCACCTTGGAGAACATTGTAAAGGCAGGTCTGAGGAACAAGTAATTGCTTTAAAAAGTCCACATTACCAAGGGGATAAATTTCATTCAATAAACATTAGTTAAATGCCAACTCTATGTAAGGTACTATGCCAGGGAATGGGAATATAATTTTTTTTGGGGGGGAGGGCAGGGCAATGAGGGTTAAGTGACTTGCCCAGGGTCACACAGCTAGTGTCAAGTGTCTGAGGCCAGATTTGAACTCAGGTCCTCCTGAATTCAGGGCCAGTGCTTTATCCATAATGTCCTCAAGGAACTTATATTCTACTGGTTTGGGGGGGGAGTGGTTTGAGGAGGGGAAGAACATGACCAATCCACAAAATTAATACAAAGTGATCATAATAGTATCAATAACTGGTAACTAAGGGGATATGGAAAGGCCTCATCTAGAAGGTGACATTCCTACAAAAAGTCCTTACTGTGTGGAGAAACACTGGAGATGGGCCAACCTCTCCAGTTATTCATTAATACTCTCATTTGTTTCTGCCACTTGGCAAATTAAACATCATTTTCTTTCTGCTCTGTAGCTGTTGTTTTGTTTTGAGTTTCATATGGGGAATTTGTAGTCCTCATGTTCTCTTGATGTCAGAAAGGCTAGTCTCTTCCCATGGGGTACAGAATTTCCTCCCCCTGCTGATTGAGGTGTTTCAGCTTTTGTATCTTCCCATAAGTGTGCCAATGTTCCATCTTGGGTTTTTGTGTTTTCTCATTTTTGCTAGCAGTTTGTGACAAAACCAGGATGTGGGACATTTTGCATTTATCTGTGTAAAATGTGTCTTCTTCAGGGGGGATGGCTATGATATAAATCATTTGAGAGGGGAGTTAACAAAAGATCCAATACACTTTAAAATCCTTCCTTTCTCTTCCTCTTTTCCCATGGTTACGAAACTGTCATGATAAAACAAAACCCCTGATATCATATATACTCCTGGCAACCTTGGTTGTTTTAATGGCCCCTCCTTATTGCTTAATACTAAGCATTACCATCTGTTTCTTAATTATAAATGCGACAGAAATTCACTATTACATCACTAAAATTGGAAATAAAATGAAGTTAGATGCTGTATGCTTAACACAAGCCAGCCTGTTCTCTAATGTTTTTCTTATGTTGCGGGCAGTGGTCAGAGAGGAACATTTTCCAGTGGTTTTGTTGTTGTTGTGTGTTTGTGCATGTATGTGCCTAAGTGTGTTTGTGTATGCATAAGTGTGCATGTATATGTTTCTGCTTCTTTCCTTGATATGGCTACCATATTTCTATAAATTTCTACCATATTTCTATAAATTCAGCCATTTTGTTACACTGGGATGGGAGTTGGCATTTATTTTAGACTGATGAGCTGGGAATAGTATAGGCAACTGTTTCTCACAGTTTTGGGGAATGTGCTTTCTAACTAGACTGAGGCTGGTCCACTCTTATAGCCTGTGTTGAGTAGTAGTAGTCCAGTGGCCTGACCCATCATTAATGTTTGTCTGTTCTATACTTAACAAACACCAAATAAAATGAACCAATGGAGCAGAAATAAGGCAAAACAAAGCAGAAAAAGAACTTTTAAGTAAATAATAAATTCAACATATAACCTTCAAAGTTGTCCTGTTTGGCTGCATTTCTTTCTGTACTCTTCTGTATATTTAAAAATACATTGAAGATGCCTTTTTCTTTTCTTTTTTTTGCCAGTATTGCTAGTTGTCCTCTCCCTTCCAACTCCCTCCCTTCTCAGGTGGAAAACAAACCAAAAAAAGCAGTTAACAAATATTCAGTCTAGCAAAAACAAATTCCGATGTTGGCCACATGAAGAAAAAGGTTTGCTTCATTGTGCACATTGAACCCAACACTTCTCTTCTAGGAGGTGTGTTGCGTGCTTCATCATTAGACCTCTGCAGTAATGAAAGGTTGGTCATTACATTGAATATATTTCTTAAGTCTTTCAATTTTTTGCAATATTTTTATTTTATAATTTGTTTTCCTGGTTCGGCTTACTTTATTCCACATCAGTTCAGACAAGACTCCCAAGGCTTCTCTTGAAACCATTCTTTTTCTAATTTCTTACAATATAAGTAACTTTATTGCATTTACATGTGGCAGCCTGGTTATCCATTCAACACTTAATGGGCACTATTTTCATTTCCAGTTCTTTGCTATAACAAAAAGAGCTCCTATAAGCATTCTTGTACATATGGGTCCTTTTCCTTTCTATTTAATCTCTGAAGATATACACCTAGTAGTGTGTTTAACTCACTATTCTTTTTTTAAAAAAATAATTAATTTTTCTTAGCTCACTATTCTTAAGGGATATTTTGTTTTCCATAATTAAAAAAAAAACCTTTATTCATTGTACATTTACCTGAATTCAATCTTCCTTTCCCATTCATAAGGAAACATTTGTGTTTGTGGAATCATAACTTGAGAACTGGAAAGGATTTCAAAAACCTTCTAGTCTAGCCCTCTCTCTCTCTCTCTCTCTCTCTCTCTCTCTCTCTCTCTCTGAGATGAGAAAACTGTGGCCCAGTGAGGTCAAATGAATTACACAAGATCAGATAGGTAGTTAGCATTACAGGTAGCAACTTTATGAGGCTAGGCTTGAATCCAGGACCTCTGACAGCTGATTTAATACTTTTCCCATTATACCATGGATCAGAAACCTGCAGATACATTGGATCCTGTCGATTATTTTTCTTCCCCTGTTTGCTGAGCTTTTGATTCCCTCCCCCCGCCCCAGATATTTAACACGGGCAGGGAGGTGTAAAAGAGAAGACAGGGAGGGAACACGAGGAAGTTGATTTTCCTGTTTATTGGCATAACAATTTTGTAGAGAAATCAAAGAATTAGAGTTGGAAATGGCATTGAAGGTCAACTATTCTAACCCACTCATTTTACAGATGAAGAAACTGAGCCCAGAGAAATTGCATTGGACGGGAAGAAATTTTAATACTTATCAAACTAGCATTTTGAATTACTTGTGGAATTTTCATTTTACTTATGATTGACAGCCTTTATTATCAGTCAACAAGCACTTATTAAGCACTTGACATATATATGTTCATATAGAGAGCAGAATATAATGTATATAAAATTGAGTGACACATACACATATATAGAGACAGAGAGAGAAAGAGAGAGAGAGTATTTGTATACTTTCTCTACATGTATATACACATACATATGCACACACATGCTAGGCACTGTGCTAAGCACTGGGGATACAGAGAAAGGCAAAATGGTCCCTGCCTTCAAGGGGCTTACATTATTTTTTTTGTGAGGCAATGAGGGTTAAGTGACTTGCCCAGAGTCACACAGCTAGCAAGTGTCAAAGTGTCTGAATCTGGATTTGAACTCAGGTCCCACTGAATCCAGGGCCAGTGCTTTATCCACTGTGCCACCTAGCTGCCCCCAAGGGGCTTACATTCTAATGGGGAATACAATATAAAAAACCCCATACATACAAGGTATATACACTATAAATACAAGCCAATTTCAAAGTGAAGGCACTAGAAGTAAATGCATGGCAGGGAAAGGCTTCCTAAAGAAGGAGGGATTTGAATGGAGTCTTGAGAGAAGCTGGGCATTCTAGACATGGTTGGACATTCTAGACTTGGGGAAGAGTCAGTGAATAAGCACATAACTGGCAGATGGAGAATCACGATCCAACACTGACAATAAAGCCAGGGTCCTTGGATTGTAGAGTATGTGGAGGGGAATAAAATATAAAAGACCAGAAAAGTCAGAAGGGGCCAAGCTGTGAAGGGCTTGAAATGTCTGGATTTTGTATTTGATCCCAAAGGTTGTAGGGAGGCAGTATAACTTACTGAGTAAGGGGTTGACATGATTAGACCTGTCCTTTAGAAAAATCACTTTGGCAGCTGAGTAGAAGATAGATTGGAATGGGGAGAGACCAGGCAGGCAGAACCATTAGCAGGCTATTGAAATAGTTGAGACATATGGAACCTGCTGCAGGTGGTGGTTGTTAGTAGCGTGAAGGTGTGAAGGTAGAATGGGAATGGTAGAATCTAGTAGTTATGTTTTAAAGGATGGGGGAGATTTGAGCATGATTAAAGGCAGTGGGAAAGAAACCAATAGAGAAGAAGATGTTGAAGATTGAAGTGGGGGGATTGGTTGGATTTGCAGCCTGCTAGAGAAAACTGGAACATCTAAGACCAAGAGGCTTGTTGAGAGCTAGATTTTTAGACAAGGAGCTGGAAGATGAGACAAATGTTCTTTTTTTTTCTCCAGTGGAGCCTGACCAGCAGGATGCCATTGGAAGGAATGGCTGATTGTGAATCTAGGACTCATGGATGATCAAAAACCAACTGATCTGTTGTGACTGAGGAGCTCAGTAGAAAGTTGGTGAATAGAAGTCTGACTTTACTTCAAAAGTAAAAAGTCTTGAAGAAAAGGCAAAAAATTCAGGGAACCTTCTGCTTGGTCTTCCAGTCTCAAGGAAGGAAAGTATATAAGTTCAAAAGGCCTGGGCTCAAGTCTTGCCTCTGATACTAGCTATATGACCTTGGGCAAGTCACTTAAATGTTCTGTACCACAGTTTAACCGTTTGCCCACTGGATATTATGAAGAGGTCTTCATTTTTTATCCTTTTTTTTCTTTCACAACAAATATTTCAACAATCATTTGGTAAACACATTACATGTGAAACATGATATTAAAACCAGATGGCATGAGAATGAAAAATTGCATAGTCCCTTACCCCTAAGAATCTTTTGACTGAGTAGTAGGGATAAGACAAGAAAATATGATACAAAGTAGAATGTCCTGGGATAGAAGAAATGCTTCTAAAAATTGAGGAGGTATACATTCAAAGTCACAGAAGGGATTCTAGAGATCATAGATTGTAATGGATCTACATGTGGAAAAGACCTCAGAGGCCATTCTGACTCCTTCATTTTATAGAAGAGGAAACTGAAACCCCGATTGGCCAAAAGGTCACACAGGTAAATAGAAGAGTCAGAATTCAAACTCAGAGTCTGTGATTCTAAGCTCAGGACTCCTGAACACCATCATGCTGTTTTATTGTCAAGTAATAGATAGCATCCCTGTTGTGACAGAGTAAATAACACACTAGGATTAGAGCCAGGAGATCTAGGTTAAATTTTGCCAAAGAAGACTCTGGACAGCTAGGTGGCACAGTGGATAGAGTGCTGGACCTGGAAGTCAGGAAGACTCATCTTCCTGAGTTCAAATCTGGTCTCAGACACACTATCTGTATGACCCTGGGCAAGTCACAACCTTGTTTGTCTCAGTTTCCTCATCTGTAAAATGAGCTGGAGAAAGAAATGACAAACCACTCCAGTATCCTTGCCAAGAAAACCCCAAATGGGGTCACAAAGAATTGGACATGACTGAAACAACCAAACAAAAAGACTCTACTTAGAAGCTTGGTGTATATGACTAAGCCTTTTAACCCCTCAGTGTCTTTGTTTCTTTATCTATACAATGCTTTATAAATGTTTTCTAAAGAATAAGTTATACTATATAAATGTGTCGAAATATTGTTGTGCAGAACTCATGAGCATATTTGCCATGCTGGATTCCAGAGAACCAATGATGAAACATGCTGTCTGCCTTTTAATAGAGAGGGGAAGGACTCAGAGTGTAGAATGAGACAAGTGATTTCTGGACATAACTAAAGTGGAACTTTGTCTTGATTGACTAAATATGCATGTAATATTTTTTTTTTCTTGTGCTCACGATTGGGGGAAGGAGCTGTATTGGGGAGGAAGGATAAGAAGGCAGATCTTGTCTAATTAAAACAGATAAAATACTTATTAAAAATTAAAAAGAATTCCAAAACCCTTCTCTCTTCAGGCCTCTTACACCCCTTTCTCTTAGCTGAGAATCTTGACTTACTTTACTGAGAAAATTTATGTCATTTTACAAATTATTCACTCATCTCTTCATCTTAAAATCCCTTGACATACTCCCATGTTCTTTTCTCATTTCCCTTTATCTCTGACAGTGGTGTCCCCTCTTCCCAAGGCTAACTGGTCTACACGTGCCTCTTGCTCTTGCCCCCTCTAGTCTTCTCTAGCAAGCTTCAAACTCAACAATCCCCACACTTAGATCTTCAATCTCTCCTTCTCTACTGGTTTCTTTGCAACTGCCCTTAATCATACCCAAATCTCCCCCATCTTTTAAAAAATACACTAGACTCCCATTCCTTTAACTTTTGTCCTATAGCTCTCCTCCCTTTATTAGCCAAACTTCTAGAAAAACAAATAATAAATATCTACACTCACTATCTCTACTTGTTCTCCTTTTACTTTTCAACCTTTTGAAATTTTTCTTTGGACTTTATCTCCCAAATGAAATGGCTCTCTTCAAAGTTACCAAGGATTTCTTTCTTTCTTTTTTGGGGCAATGGCGGTTAAGTGACTTGCCCAGGGTCACACAGCTAGTAAGTGTCAAGTGTCTGAGGTCGGATTTGAACTCAGGTCCTCCTGAATCCAGGGCTGGTGCTTTATCCACTGTGCCACCTAGCTGCTCCCCCCCCCCAAGATTTCTTAATTGCCCATTCTCATGGTCTTTTTCCGGTATCTATCTATCTTGGCTTCTGTATAGAAGTTGACACTGTTGATGGATCTTTCCATCTAGATATTCTTTCTTTTCTGGGCTTTAATGACACTGTTCTCTCCTGATTCTCCTCTAACATGGCCAACCATCCCTTCTTAGTCATATTTGCTGATTTATCATCCATATGATGACCCCTAACTGTAGGTGATCCCTGAAGCCCTTTCTTAGGTTCCCTCTTCTCTATCTACTCTCTTTTTCACTACTTTCTTGCTCTTTGTCTCTATCTCTCTGTGTCTCTGTATTTTGGTCTTTGTGTTTTTTATCCCTCTGATTGGAAATGGTGGAGAGTGGACATTGGAGACCTCCTCCCTCATCTTCCACCCTATAAAGAAGGCTCTCTGGGAATTTACCTCATCATTTTCCATCAAGCTGCTTTCCTGGGCTTTATGATCTTCAGAAACTTATCAGTCTGCAAAATGAAATAAAAGTTTAAACTCTCATATTCTCAGGTTATCTCCTTTCTCAGCTGCAGGACTTCATTGACCCCTGTGCAGAACAACGCTTCCTATACCCCATCCTCCCCTCTCACCCTACTTCCCCTCTGCCTTTTCAGCTTCTTTTGTTGTGTCATCTTCCACTATTAGATTCTGAGCTCCTTGCCAGGTGCGGATTGTCTTTTACCTTTCTCTTTATCCCCAACACTTAGCACAAAGCATGGCACATGGACAGCTCTTGAAAACTGTTTATTAACTCTGATTCTAACTCTTGTTTCTCTGTCTCTTTCTGTATATATCTCTATGTGTCCCTGCTTCTCTTTGTCTCCATCTCTCTTTGTGTCTGTTTTTTTTTCTTTCTTCTCTCTCTTTCTCCTCATCAGTTTCTTTAGGTTTAATGATCATTTCTATGCTGATGGCTCCCAGATGTATAAAGCAAATCCTAGTCTCTCCTCTGAGTTTCAATCTCACATCACCATTTGCCTGTTGGGCATCTTATAAACTAAACATGTCTCAAACACAACTCTCTAGCTTTTCCCCTGGCTTACCCTCTTCCAAATGCCCCTATCTTTGTAAAGCCCAGGTTCATAACTGTGGCATTATTCTTGACTTCTTACTCCCCCTCACCCAACATATGCAATAAACTGCCAAATCTTCCTGTTTCTGCTTCCAAAACATCTTTCCAATATAGCCCCTTCTCTCTTAGTTCAGGTCCTCATCATCTAAAGTCTAAATCAGTTTTCATACTTTTTGGTCTAAGGGCCTTTTTTACACTTTTAAAATTGTTAAGGACCCCCCTTCCTCCACCACAGAATGCTTATTTATATGGTTAGATCAATTTCTATTTACTGTATTAGAAGTTAAAATAACTTAGTATAATTATTTGGGCAGCTAGGTGCAGTGTATAGGATTTGGGGCCTGAAGTCAGGAAGACTCATTTTCATGAATTAAAATCTGTCCTCAAACACTTACTAGCTATATGACCCTGGGCAAGTCACTTAATGTTATTTGCCTCAGTTTCATCATTTAAAAAAGGAAGAAAATGGCAAACCACTCCAGTATCTTTTCCAAGAAAACCCCAGACATGGTCACAAAGAGTCAGGCATGAATGACCAACAATAGCACAATTATTATTATTATTGTTGTTGTTGTTGTTATTGTTATTGTTATTCTTTTGCAGGGCAATGAGGGTAAAGTGACTTGCCCAGGGTCACACAGCTAGTAAGTGTCAGGTGTGTGAGACCGGATTTGAACTCAGGTCCTCCTGAATGCAGGGCTGGTGCTTTATCCACTGCGCCACTTAGCTGCCCCTGCAACACAATTATTAAGATAAATTTTGATCTCAAGGACCTCCTGAATAGGTCTCTGGAACCCCTAGAGGTCTACACAACACTTAAAACTAATGATCTAGATTATTGCAATAGCCTCCTAAATTGTTACCCTTTCTGGTATTTCCCAACTCCAGTTCATCTTCTACATTGCTGCCAAAGTAATTTTCCTTAAATGCAGATCTGACCATATCAACCTCCTACTTGTTCCCTGACTCCCTGTTATCTCTAGGATCAAATATATAAACCCCTCTCCTTTCACAACCTTGTAGCAACCTATCTTATCCAGCCAGTGGCCTTTCTGTTTTTCACATGTGACATCTTTTATCTCTGACTTTTGCACTGGTCATTTCTCATGCATAGAATGTACTCCCTCTTCCCTTCCCATTACTATTTCTCTCATAGAACTATTCTAACCCATTCCAATCTAATAAACATTTATTAAGTGCCTACTTTGTACCAGGCTAAGCACTGGAGATACAGTTAATAAAAATTAATAAAAAGAAAGACAGTCCTTACCCTCAAGGAACTTATAATCTTAAGGGGAAGACAAAACACACACACACACACACACACACACACACACACACACACACACACACACACAGTCAGGAAAGTGGAGTGGGGGTAGGTTACCAGGGGGAATCTGTGGAGTTGAAACCAGATAGGGCAGAAGATGCACTAAAGTGCATTGAACTGTTCATCCAATTTCTACCCTTTATAAAGGAACGCATTGGGAAGAGTTTGGTCTTCCACCATCTAGCCCTCCAATCCAATGGGAACAAAGCTGAAGGAGGTGTGTCAATCAAGGCCTGAATTAGCAGCAAGGTGATAAGTTTAGAAGTGATGAGCTTAGTCTGGGAGGGGCATCTTGTGCAGGTGAAGCAATAGGACCAAAATGGAGTTCTAGTCTGTCCCTTCAAGATCAATTCAAACAATACCTTCTATGTGAAGTCTTTGCTATGCCCCTCAACTACCAGTGCCCTCAACCTCAAACTACTGTGTATTGAAGCATTTAGTGTTTATTCATGAAAAGCAGCAGGATCTAATAGAAAGATGACCCCAGAGCCGGTCCTCCCTGAGAGACTCTCAAGGGGCCTGCCTCTGACACATTCCTGAGCTGTGCCCTGGGAAAGCATTAACACAACCCTTCACTGGACTTGGATGATTCTGATGAGGCTGATGACTGGGCAACTCTGCCTCACTTAAATCCAATTCACACACGCAAGTGAAGATAGCACCCCGTGATGCTATTGGTCCTCTTAGAAAACAAAGGAGGAACAAGACTAAAAGTTGCTGAGAATGGTCTGCAATGGTAGAGGGAATTCCCTCATATGGGAGTTCTGTATACTAATGAAATCATAGACCTAGTTCTGATATTTATTTATTTGTGTGTGTTTCTCTCTGTTTCCAATATATATGACATATATGTGTATTATATTTATATATGTTTTTATATTTAAGTGCATCATATATGTCTAGATTTTATTAAATCAAATTTTATAAAATATATTTATATTTTATATGTATGTATATTATATTTTACATATTTATATTTATGTTCATATAATCATATACAAATTCATACAGTGATATAAATATGTACAGAATATTCCATATGTCCTTTTATATGTACTCTTATCCCTGTTAGAAGGTAAGTTCCTAGTGAATAGGGATTATTTCATTATTTCTCACTACATATATTCAGTGGTGCTTAGCATAGTTCTTTTTTAAAAATATATTTTATGGGGGGCAGCTAGGTGGCGCAGTGGATAGAGCACTGGCCTTGGAGTTGGGAGTACCTGAGTTCAAATCCAGCCTCAGACACTTAACACTTACTAGCTGTGTGACCCTGGGCAAGTCACTTAACCCCAATTGCCTCACTAAAAAAAAAAAAAAATATATATATATATATATATATATATATATATATATATATATATATATATATATATATATATATTTTATGCCCCCAATTACATGTTAAAACATTTTTTAACATTTAAAAAAAGAGCTTTGAGTTCCAAATTCTGTCCTTCCCTCTCTCTTCCTTGCCCCCCTCCTCTTTGAGATGGAAAACAATCAGATATAGCTTATACATGTACAATCATGTAAAACATTTCCATGTTATTCATTTTGTACAAGAAAATAGCTTGCTTTAGTCTGTATTCAAACAATATAATTTCTTTTCCTATAGGTAGATAGTATACTTCATCTTTAGCCCTTTGGCTTTATCTTGGATCATTGTATTTATTATTGAGAAGAGCTAAGTTATTCACAATTCTTCATCATATAACATTGCTGTTACTGTGTACAATATTCTCCTGGTTCTGCTCACTTCACTATACATCAGTTCCTATGTCTTTCCGGTTTTATCTGAAATCATCCTGCTTGTCATTTCTGATAGCACAATAATATTCCATTACAATCATATACCACAGCTTGTTTATGCATTCCCCAATTGATGGGCATTCCTTCAATTTCCAATTCTTAAGCACCACAAAAAGACAGCATAGATCTTAATAAATACTTGTTGATTGTCAGAAAATGGAGATAATCAAACCTTCACTTCTTCCTTTATGGGGCTGCTGTGAAGAGAGCACTCTGCATGCCCTATAATGATATTCTAAATCTGAGTGAATGGATGAAAATATGTACTATGTGCCAGTAACAGTGCTGAGTTTTTGAGAAAATCCACAAATAAAGGCAAGCAAATAAATCAGTCACTGTTCTCAAGAAGCTTACATTTTAATGGGGGAAGAACATCTATATGAGGATCTAGAATTGGGAAGTGAGGGACAGATGGTGGGGGCCAGATATGAGTATGGGAACAGTAGCATGATTTGGAAGGCTAGGAAGTGCTATGATATCCTGGTTCTGAGAAAGATAAGGTAAAATCACCCCTTATTGGAGCCCAGGATCCTAAGGAGGGAGTCCAATTTCTAGTTGGAGGCAGAGTGAAATCAGAGGTTCTCAAAGTGTTGTTCAAGACCCCCCTTCCAGAGCGTCCTTGAGGTCAAAATTATTTTCATAATAACAGTAGGTTGTTTTTATTTCTAATATGGTAAGTATCAATAAGTCTAACCCACATAAACAAAAGATATTGGGGTCTTATTCTTCAATAATTTTTAAGAGTATAAAGGGATCCTGAGATCCCAAAGTTTGAAAACCACTAGTCTTTATCCTAGCTTCTTAAACTGTGGGTCATTACCCCATTTGGGGTCTCATAACTGAATGTGGGGGTGATGAAAAAATTTGGCAACAGTAAAAGGTTATATATACCTATTTTATATACCTACACACCCAGGGTCATGTAAAAATTTATCGGGCAAAAAGGGGTTATGTGGAAAAAGTTTTAGAAGCCCTGGTCTATAGCATGATTTGGAGCTGTCCAGAAGGTGGCCTGGTGTTCTGGTTTCAGTTGACATAAGGGAAAGCTTGATTATTATCTAATTTTACCATAGATGAGGAAATTGAGGCATAGTGCTCAAGGTCACACAGTATAAATTAAAAAGCAGATATCATGTTGTCCAGTAAGAAGTGATTTTAATTCCTTTAAATAAATGAATTTCACATATTTAATGAAGAGAGATATGATATGCAGTTTTGTTAATCTTATTCCTTACACTCAGAATTCTGTGATATAAAGCAATTGTTTTCCCCTTCAGGTTGGTTTTTCAATTTTCATACTCCTGGTTTGATACCATTAATGAGGAATGAAGGGAGGCATTTTTTTAATAAGTTCATTTTGATAACCCAAATATATGTGTGAAAATGGACTCTGTACTTTGAGTTGCCAGGAAACCTATGTGAACATATTATTTGTTTTAATTAAACCTTTTAACATTAGAAGAATTCCAAAGTGTCTGTGCGGCAATAATAATTTTACAAAATAAATTGCTTGTTAAAAAGGTTATAAGATAAAGCTATTTAGAGAGCCCGAGGCATATACACACACATACACATATACCAGGTTCATTTTTCCATAATTGTATTAAATGAGGTATTTATTAGCTAAATTCTTGACTACATATATAATTTTTAGAGTTCTTTACCAGTTGGGTACAGGAATGTGAAATTCTCCTCCAGTCCTTTGAAGGAAAGAGTGGAACCTGACCTACCTCACAGGAGCATTAAGTGAAATAGCCTATTTATATTTCTCCTAGCTCAGAATCATTTAATATTCCCCAAAGACCAAATTCACCTCAGCCTTCATGGAGTTATTCCACATACTTTCCTCGGTTACCAACTCCCTTTACCTCCAAATGGGGTTGTTTTCAGCACCATGTGTGTCGTGGTGAAATTAAAGGGCTCCACTGAGGAAGATATGAGTCATTGCACATATACATTTTAAACAATAATATTATCCAGTTTTAATAAAGGAACCATGACTGCATTGAACTTTTTTTTCTCTCTGGCTTAGCTTTTAGCTTTCCTCCACATAGAAAAGTGAACTTTTTTCTCTTGATCCTCACAATTTTTTTTTGGCTTCCTTTTTTAGTGCAGTAAATCTGGGGAAAACTCATTTCGAATGCAAAGTTGAGGGTGCTTAAAATCCAGCATCTCTACCAAATACATGCATTAGATATGCAGGAATACAAAGTCCTTAGCCTCAAGCTCCTGTGTCTTTGATACAAAAAAAGAGCAGAGACTGCTGGTTGAACTGATTCATCAGTAAATATGAACATTGCAAGTGGCAATTTGCTTTTTAATATCATTTCCAAAATTCCCATTAACTAGGCCTCTTTGTATGTATGTGTGGTTTTTTTTAAACAGATTTTACGGGTCTAGGGGAGACTTCCAGTGAGGAAGGAAGTGGCCACTACTAATGTGGATTTGCAACTTAGAATCTTAATGAGTTTCTGGGGACATTGAAAGGTTAAGGGCTTGCAGTGGGTCCTACAGCTTGAATGTGTTTAAAGCACAACTGGAATACAGGTTATCCTACTGGAAGGCAAGTCCCTTATCCACTACATTACCATTGCCTCTCAACACTACAAATGAGAGTTTATTTTATGTCTACCCTAAAGTTGTGAATTTACTGGTCTGGTTTCATTCCAGCATTTCTTTGGAATTTCTCAGTGATTTCTAAGTTAATGCTGGGAGTCAGGCAAATGGAGCCAATCAAGCAAATGCTTTCCTGGGCAGGGATAAGGAGGTGGTGGGCTGTTTGACTGAACCTGATCCTGGTAAGACTGCATGTGGAGGATGGTGCCTGGTTATTGGCACCACAGTTTAAGAGCACTGATAAGATGGTCAAGTGCCTGGGCCCTGTGCCCCATGAGGACTGCTTGAAGGAATAGGGAATTTTGAGCCCAGAGAAGACTCAGGGGGAATTGTGGTAGGGAGATAAAATGGCTATCTTATGGAAGATGGATTGGACTTTTGTTCTATTTAGTGTCAGAGGGCAGAATTTAGGAACAAGGGATGGAATTAAGACAAAGTAGATTTAGGCTTAAAATCCTCCAAAAATGGAATAGGTGGCTCAGGGGATCCTAGATAACCCTCTAAGGCAAGGCTTCAAGAAGAAGTTGGATAACTCTTTGTCTGATGTGTTGTGATGGGAATTCTTTTTCAGGTGTGGGTTAGACTAGGTCCAGACTCCCTTCCAACTTCTCCTTTTATCCTGAGATCCCTCTGTTTGGCATTGCCTTAGATGCTTTTAGGATCTTATGGCTGGTGTATGATAACACTTGAACTTTTAAATGCAGTGAGGCATAGTGTTGGAGGCTTTGATCATGGCTTCTTTTCTCTTTTTTAAACATTGACCACAGCTGACAAGACCAGGCATTCTGCCCTTCTCTAAAATCCTGTCTAAGATTCAAGATGTGATTTAAGAACTGAGCTTACAACTCTTCATGTTTCTTAGATTTCTGCTTCCCATCTTCCCAAATTACTATTTCTCAGCTGTTAAAATTCCCCAATAGTCTTAGCCAGTCATTGAACATATACATATATCAGGCACTAAAATCCACAAAAAGAGGCAAGAGATAAGTCTTTGCTCCTGTGGAACTGCCCCCAGCCCCCTACATGTCCAGATGTGCGATTCTTTGGTATGTTGAAGACCTGGCATGGAAACCCCGTCCATTAATGAAGAGGAATGCTATATCTGTAATTTAGAGCCTTAGACAGTATTAGGGGCACTAAGAGGCACCGTAACCATAGTCCTACACCTAGACATGAACCTAGGTCTTCCTGATTCTTTCACTTTATCTAGTACAAGATTGCTTTGGTTGTCAATATATCAGTTTGTGTAACCATTGCATGGAGAACCCTGTTTTTTCATATTTCAAAGTTTCCCAATCACATCTCAGCAATTCACTTTCCAATCATTCCTTTGTTATTTCACTTTTTATAATTATAACAGTGAAATCACAATGTAATATTTGTAATATTTTATTTAAGAATTATTTTATTCTCCTTTATGCCTTTTGTTTTTGTATCACATTCATTTCAAATATATCCCTCCCCATCTCCTACCCAATAAGCCCTCTCTTATTACAAAGATTTAAAAAGGGGGGCAAGGCAATTCAAAACTAACATATTGACTGTGTCTGATAATGTAGGCAATATTCTATATCCGTAGTCTTCTGTAGTGGAGAGGGATTATGCATTTTTTTTACCTCTTCTCTGGGGAGGAGATCATATAATTATATTGATTGACATCAATTAATTATATCAATTGATCAGATAAAGTCTTTAGTTTTTGTTGCTGTTGTCGTTTCCATTTTGTAGTGATTTTGATTAGGTTTCCTGGTTTAATCCAAGGCCTCAGTGCTAGGTAGAAATTCTGAGGATATCAAAGACAGAGAGAAAGAATTTCATGTGCACAAAGATGATCACAGCACCACTTTTTGTGGCAGCAAAGAATTTTAAAGAAGGATGCTACCCATCGACTGGGTGATAGCTAAACAAATTGCAGTACACAAATGTAATAGAGAATTGCTGGCCTATAATAAATTATAAGCATGAAGAATTCAGGGAAGCATAGGAAGACTCATATGAACTGGTACAGAGTGAAGTAGGTAAACTACAACAATGGAAAGAACAGAAACAATGAAACTTAACCCTGTGAAATTATGATGATTAAGCTTGGTTCCAAAGAAGAGTTGAGAAGAGAGTTGAGTCAGGAAGAACTGAGTTCAAATCCTGCCTCCAAGACTTATTAACTCTGTGATCTTTGGGCACATCAGTTTCAGTTCTCTTATCTGTAAAGTGAAGAAAATAATAGCCCCTACCTCACAAGGTTTTTGTAAGAATCAAATGAGATAACATATGTAAAGCTCTTTGCAAACATTATAGTAGTAGGCTTCCATCAGTCACGGACGACCATGGATCAGCGCCTTGAAGAGCCACAGGCCACAGTGTGGCTGTGCAGTCCGATACGGGAGCCACAACTCCTGCTGCAATGAGGACATTGGAAAACTGCGCTCTCTGTTGCCCGTCGGTTCCAGTGTCTCCTTCGTTTTTCTTCCTCCCGAGCTTGAAGGCCCATCTCAGCAGCGCACAAGCTACTCCTGAGTACTGAATTCCATCGGGCGCAGTCCTTGGCCATCCCCTCCCAGTTGCCAATGTCTATTCCCAGAGCTCTCAGGTCTCGCTTGCATACATCTCTGTAGGGAAGCTGGGGGTGTCCACCAGGTCTTTGGCCTGAGGCTAACTCGCCATAGAGTAGGTCTTTAGGAATGCACCCCATCTTGCATGCCCTGCACATGACTGAGCCAGCACAGCCTTCTTTGTTTCATTAAAGTGTTATGTAAATGTAAATATTATTAGTGTTATTAATTTTGTTTATTATTATTCATAATTTTTAATTTCAGAGTTGAGGAACTGCATTTGCTATTAAGTACAGTTGATTTGCTGATTAGGTTTGCTTAAATCCTTTTTTTCTTTCCTTTTAATTCTTTGCTACAAGGGATGGATTACTGGGTAGGGAAGGTATGAGGATAGATTTTAATATAAAGGTGATATAGAAACAAAAGATATCAACAAAAAAGATGGGGAGAGGAATGAATAAACCAAGGCCAAGCAAAATGAAATGATTTGCCCAAGGCATATAGCTAGTTATCAGGAAAGCTAGATTTGAACCTAAGCCTTCTGACTATAAACTATCCCGCCTGGAGTGTGATGTGTGTATGTGTTGCCTATTAAGCTATGTCAACCATCCCCATATATGAGAAGGAACTGGAGAAGAAATCCAAGATATGATAGCTCATAGGGTGCAGTATCAAAGTGGAAAGACAATTTTGCCTCATAACTTGACTCACTTCAACTTGAAACAGTTTGTAGAAAAGCTTTAAGAGCGTTGGGGAAAAGAGAGAAAACAGACTATTGTTTAGAACTTCAGAAATTCTCTCTGTGTTGCCCCCAGCAAGGATGGATGGTAGAAATTTTATGGGAATCAGGATTGTGAGCCAGGCTTGCATTGTGTTGTCCTCTGAACTGAGTTAAGAAATGCTGCTGATTCTACTCTGAAATACAAGTTTTGTAACTTTAAAATGCTCTTTTTCCTTCCTCTAGAGTTGTGATATTTTCCACTTCTGTTAAACAGTTCAGTTTCCAGTAGAGAAGAGCATACTCCTGGCTCTACTTTGTCATTTTTTTTTTGATGTTTTATTTTTAAATTGTTGTTGGAGATGTCTGATCAGAATTCCACTATGTTAATTTCATACAGAGTTCACTGACTGGACTGGATGTAAATTTCCTCTAACCAATCTCTTTTCCCCCTTTTGGAGTGAGAAGCCATTAACAGAGATGCCAGAGAGGATAACTCAGATGGAATAACGTTTGCACAGTTTGGTGGAATTTGTTAATGTAAGCTCTAATGGTAGGTTAGAGACCAACTTCTGTGGCGTGCATTTCTGCCAATTATGGTATGTCCTACAGGCAGAAATAGGGAACATGACTTACTGCAGCTGGCTTTTTGGCAGAGAAATCATCTGTGAAATAATTAGGGAGAAATCTTTTAAGTCATTGGAAAAGATGGATGATTTCATGATACACTGGCTTTCTGGTTATAGCCTATATGGTAACTTCTCCTCTTTCACGTGAGATAGAAACGTGCTCTTTGAGAAGAAGTGGGGCTGTCATTGAACTGTGGAGTAATGCTTGTTGCTGTGTGCCCTTAGGAGGGATGAGAGCTGTAGGTGGCCCATATTTCAATGGTCTACAGTCCTGAGGAGCCTGGAGCCTCAAATTAGCTCCCTTTTTAGCATCTCTTCCATATCTATAAGTGTTTGGTGGGTAGTGGTGGTGGCTAACGTGTGGGTGGCCACTCTTTTCTGGAGTGTTCAATCAGTGTGCTTTTGTTAGGAGTTTGCAACCATAGTGCTTAAAAACTAAGATAGACATGGGGCTAATCATAGCAAGCGTGCCTGGAGCAGAACATACTTTTTTTTTCTTTCTTCATTCATTGAGCTATATGGTGTATTAAAAAAAGTCCACTCGTAAAATAAGGCCTGTGAAAGCAGAGAAATTATAGTATCCACTCACAAATCCAAAGTGGGCCATATTCTACATTCATTAATTCTCTGCCATTTCATACATAGCTCACACTGAGAATCTCAGCTATTGTTTGAATCTGTTTTTTCACTATAAAGAGAGAGGATATATGGGCTTTTGGTGATTTTGAGGAAAAAAAAATATCTGCCTCCCATCCTTCTCATTTCATAGGATCAGAGACTTTGAGATGCCCAAGTCCTTAAAACACATTTAGTCCCATCAACCCATTTTGCAGATGAATGGAAAAGCTTGCCCAAGGTCATACTGGTAGTAAACTGGGATTTGATTTTAGGTTCTTTGACTCCATAGTCAGTTTTTCTTTCCGCAGCACCACTTGAATATGTGCATTATCTTTTCAGAGATTTGATTTATGTATAATAGTTTGCTTAATCTCATCTTTCCAATTGGATTGCAAACCCTTGAAGGCAGAAATTATAAATATCTTCATTTGGTCATCCAGTGCTTAGCACAGGAGTCTAATAAACATTTATTGACTGATTGATTGCTCAGTAACCCTTTAGAATATGTTTGAAGGCTTGTCCTGTGGAAAAAGTGATTAGATTTTTTTTTTCTTTTTGGCCTCAGAAGGCAGAACAAAGATTTAGAATTATCATGAAATTGAATAGAAAGGTGGTGGGCTTCCCCTCTTTGGAAGTTTTCAAGTAGAATTTGGGGGTATGTTATGATAGGGGTTGCTTTGGGATATAGACTAGGTAGCTACTGAATTAACTTCCAACTCTAAAAATTTCATACTTCTATGAGGGAGGCATCTACATCCAAATGCCACTTTTAGACCACATCTAAAGTATTGTATCTACTTTTAGGTATTATATTTTAGGGTAGATATTGATAAACTAGACTTGGAGAGATAATGGAGGATAAAAGAGCCTGGTGCACTATTGTCCACGGGGTCACAAAGAATTGGATGCAACTGAACAACTGAATGAACAACATTGATAAACCAGAGTACATTCGAAGGAGGGTGTCCAGGTTGGTGACTAGATAGGACACCCACACTAAGTAGAATCAATGCTAAGGAAATGGAGATGTTTACCCTGGACAACTGAAGGAACATGATTATAGAACATGATAGAGTTTTCAAAGTTATTATATGGAAAGAGGGATCAGATTTATTCTACTTCACTCTAGAGGACAAAAATAGAAGACCAGTGAATGGAAACGAGTTATATACTGGCTGAATTCAGGGTGTCCCAAAAGTCCTAGTGCCGTTTTAATTTTAATATATTAAAAATGCTATTAAACTTCACTAAGGCTTAGTGAACCAAAACTTTTGAAATGTATAAGGAAAGGCTTCCTAGCAATATAACAATCTGAATCACTATATAATGAGTTACCCATTACTGGCATTGTTTAAATGAGAGCATGATGACCAATTGGGAGAGATATTGTAGAAGAAATTTACATCTCAGATAAGGGTTGGATAGGTGGTTTCTGAGGTTCCTATGATCTAGCTTTTTGGAGTCCCAACTCAGTTACATTTCCCTCCTACTGCAAAGAGATAAATCTAGTAAGACTTAGAAGAAGAAGAATAGAAAAACCAGGTTCCTACATGGAACTTCTCCCTCCTCCCAAATTATTAACAGTTGTTTTTCTTGTATCCTGGCCTCGTCTGTTTCAGTATAGTTTGGCCATCAGTTTATAAATTTTTTTTGATTAAGAGATTATCACCCCAGCAGCTAGGTGGTACAATGGATAAAGTACTAGCCCTGGATTCAGGAGGACCTGAACTCAAATCTAGCCTCAGACACTTAACACTTACTAGCTGTGTGACCCTGGGCAAGTCACTCAACAAAAAAACTTAATAAGTCACTCACACACACACACACAAAAAAAAAAAGATTATCACCCCAAGTAATGGAACTCAAGTCTTATCATCAAACATTTAATAAGTGTATACTTACTATGTGTTAGATACTGTACTAAATGCTAGGAAAGCAAAAGGGGCCCCTGTCTTTTAAGTAGATTACATTTAACGGGGAAAGACCATACATAAGACGGAGCTGAAAAGGAGTGGGGAGAAGGTACCTTGAAGGGCATGAGTGCAGAAAGAAGTCTGGGGAGCCAAGAGTGGAGTCTAGACAGGAATAGAAGGGTTGACATGATTGGCCTGGAACTTTCCTTAAAATGGAAGTTCTGGAAAAAACTACTCAATTAGAGGAAGGGTTCAAGGGTCCTTCTGGAGTGAGAAGGCAGCTGAGCAATGGTGGCAGAGGTATTTCCAGGTTGTGAAGGTTATTGGACATGATGGAGAAAGAAGACTGGAGAGTCACGAGTGGAGCCCAGAGAAGAAGGAAGGAATTATTGTGGAAACTCCCAAAAAGGGATAGGGTGTAGGAATTTTAACACCTGAACACCCTATAAATCATCTTGTACGCAAATAATAGGCACTCAATAACAGTATGTTGATTGATTACCACAAGTTGGAGCTACTTGACAGACAACAACACAATTCTGGGAGAACAGTAAAACTTATATTTTTGTTATTTTTCTAAAAGGACTTTGTGATCTAGAGAAACAGTGGAACTTTCTACAATGAATTCAAGAGTAACAGAGGCCTATTAATTTGAAAGATGCTGTTCCAGCAACCAAATAAAGGAGCAGCTATAGGAATCATTTCTTATGCTCCAAAGTCCATTAGCTACTCCATTGAGCTGTTAATGTTGTGCGGCCATCGGTGTAAATAAATGTGTTGTTTTGGTAATGGACTTATTTTCTCAACAATTACAATATGTTGTTCCCCCATAATTCTATCACTTAAGTCTAATATTCTGCTGAACTGGCAGCAGCCTACTGCTGCTGCCTCATCCCCATCCCCTCAGCATGTTTCTGGATGGAAGTTGGTGTTTAGTCAACTTTATGGAATAAGATTTAAATCAAGGAAAATAGCATGGAGCCATGGGGATAAAAATGTGGGATTTGGGAATCAGGGGACCTGGGTTCAAATCCCATCTCCACTACTTGAGATCTTGGACAAGTCATTCCTTTCTAGACAATGGTTGCCTCACCTATAAAGTGAGGGGCTTTCGTTAGAGGATTTCAACTTCCCTTCTACCTCTAAATCTATGATCCCGTAATTTTTTCCAGAGCCACAGCTATGACTTCATACAATCTTAGAATTGCAAAGTTGGAAGGGATCTCAGTGGCCATCTAATTCGATCCATACATGAAAAAGAATGCCCAAGGCAAATAGGGTTAGGGTTGTAGAGGCATTATATAGGGAACTATCTGTCCTAGAGGTAGTTGTAGCAGAAGAGCTGGGGGCCCAACCCTCCAAGGGCCTTAGTTCACATCTGAGTCCCTAAGAATGATGATGAATACTGTAGGAGAGGATATACAACCTTCTCCTCCTGTGTCAGCTTCCTGAGGCAAAGTCTCAGTTGCTCTTCCTTAGTTGCAGTTTTCCATGAATGTGAAGATGAAATTCAGATCTGCTTCTTATTGTTGCATTATATATTCCACATGGAATGTGTGGTAGTTTTGAATAAGAATAATTTTTAAAGAAAGTTTAGAGTTGCCAGGTGACCTTAAATTTCTTCCTGGTAAATGGTCAAATCTGGTCTCAGACACTTACTAGCTATATGACCCTAGGCAAGTCACTTGACCTTGTTTGCCTCAGTTTCTTCATCTATTAAAAAAACTGGAGGGGGCAGCTAGGTGGCTTAGTGGATAAAGCACTAGCCCTGGATTCAAGAGTACCTGAGTTCAAATCTGGCCTCAGACACTTACTAGCTGTGTGACCCTGGGCAAGTCACTTAACCCCCATTGCCCTGCAAAAACAAAAACAAACCAAAAACCAAAAACTGGAAAAGGAAACTACAAACCTTTGCTAAGAAAACCCCCAAATGGGGTCACAGACTATCAGACAGGACTGAACAACAACCAGGCACTCTTTCCTAGATGAAAGACAAAAGTGAAATATTCTTGAACTGGGAGGTGGGCAAGGAGAAGAGGGATAAGTACCTTATGTTTAAAATAAACCTTTTGAACAAGGTAGCCTTTCAGGTCCTTTCCAGCTCTGGAGCTATGATTCTATGTTACAATATTTATTGTTATATGTTGAATAGCCCTGGGCAGGGATGGAGGAATGGGTCAGGTGGATAAGGAGACAAGCCTGGGTCAGGGATAAAGGTTAGTGGAGAAGACAGGAGAGAAATACCACATTGGGGAAAAAATAGGGCTTTTTACTTCTTTTTACACTTCATTCTCCCAATGTACATTGAAAATGTGACTTCAAGAAATGGGAAGTTACCCTGTCAGTTTTTCACAAGAGTAGCCTGGGTTTTAAAAATAAAGTTTCTATTTCTTCAGAGGTCTTCGTTGTCCTGGGTGTAACAGAACAGAGTAAGTAACTCTATTGTTTCTGGCCATCAAATCAGAAAGATGTTTCAGCAGTATGGTCAGAGCTGGAAAGGCTCCAGGGTCTTATATTTATAAAACAGTATCTACAGCAACCACTTCTTCCTAACCAAGATCACTGCCTAATATTTCCCTAACCTTCTGTTTTACAAGATGACATAAGTAGAGGTTGTTTTTTTTTAAATTGGCTAATAATCAAGATGATTTGTGCCGACTCAGGCTATAAAAGCTGTTGGTTCAGCAGCATGGGATTTGGACAGTGGGAAACATCAGTGCCTCAGACATTGAGGCTTAAACCCTTAATTTGTTTCTCTTTTTCCTTTTTGGAAAGGGATAGATAACCACACATTCTATACTTTCACCCTAAGCTGCCAAATGTGACTGGAAGCCACATAACTGGTGACCAGAATATGTGAGACGGGGCAATTCATTGCCTCCGAATGGTTTGACCCTTTAGAATGAGCTTTGGCTGCAGTTTTAAATGACAAAAAAGACAAAGAAAGTAGATAAATCTAACAATCATTAAATCCACTTCTCATCAGGCTTGAAAAGCTGTTATTTTGTCTGGTGTAGTGAGTTAATGCTTTTTCTGTAGAAAACTCTAAGCAAATACTTTCCTTTTTCTGGTCCCTCTGCCCCTTTCAATCTCCTTCCCTTCCCCCATGACAAAGAAATTCCTGTCTGCTACATAGTTAAGGCAGGTGATGCCAAGTATGACAGGCAGTTAGGAAGTTCCTGCCAAAACGAATGGAAACAGCTATAATTCTGATTAGTCTATTGGGGGTTAAAACTTACTGAGATCAAACTCGATAACATTGCTAAAGCAACACTGTCAGATTAACTTCACCTGATGTTACCTCTCTGGACCTCAGTTTCCTTATCTGTAAAGTCGGGGTATTGGTAGGAATGCAAGGTAGAGGTCACTGTTTTCCTCTAGGGCTGCTAAGTGAAAATGCCTACTGGTGCCTTCAATCCCATCTTTCCCCATGTCTTCCAGGATCTTTACCCAAGTGATTAGATGTTATAAATAGTGGTTAGCTTCTGAATTACCCTATTACCATTAGTGCTATACTTTAGTTGCAGTTTGGTTCAAAGGAGCTTCTGTGACTTATCTTGGGAACCTAACCATCACTTATTTTGTCTGTGGGAAATATGTTGTTAATTACAAGTAAGAGACTCACAACTTGAGTTTTTAAAACACAACCGTTTTGTTAACTGAGGAGTACCTAAACTATGAAAATGCAAATTCATCATAAATACTTATAAGAATACCATAAAATAGAGTGTGTGAAAATTGTATAAAAGTATAAAAAATTGCACTCAGGACCTTTCCTCTTGCTTTATTGAAAAACAAAATCTTCCATTAGAAGTTAGGGTTGTAGAGGTATTATTAGATGTGTCTCCCATTCTTTTCATCTCAGAACCCTTTGACTTCATCTCCCAATATTTTCTCCTTTCTGGGGCAACTAGATGGTACAGTGGATATAGCACTGGTCCTGTAGTCAAGAGGACCTGACTTCAAATCTCACATCAGACACTTACTACCTGTGTGACCCTGGGCAAGTCACTTAACTAGAGCCATCTCTAGTCATCCTGATATCAATCTTGCCACTAAACCCAGATGGCTCTGGAGGAAAGAGTGAGGTTGGTGACCTTGCACAGCTTTCCCTCACTTAAATCCAATTCACTACAAGTCATGACATCACCCCAATGCCATGGTCATCTTCTGGAACAAAGGACAAGCAACAACAATTCATTCATCATTCTTAAGTTCTGTCTTTCATCTTCATTCTCTCTCTATTACTGGCTTCTTCCCTGAAGCCTACAAACATTTATGTTACTGAACAGAGCTGGAGAGTATCACTAAACTGTACTGTGTCTATGACAAATTTTTGTTACATAATCTCATTTGGGTCCTCGCAACAGCAAGGCAATCTTTTTATACCTCCTTAATCAATTCCCTATCTCACTCACAGCAGCAGTTGTTAAAACATTCTCCTCTCCTCTCAACCTCCCCTCCACCCTCACAGCACCTCACCCTTATACTCTCTCAAATGACAGAGTTTTCTATACTTCAACGGAAAATATTGAGGGCATTTACCAAGGGTTCCCCTTTTTCCTCTCTTCTTCATTTTACATCACTTAGCTGTCTTCCCCCATGATCCCCTTCACCCCCATTTCACATGAAGAGGTAGCCATTCTCCTTGCCAAGGAAAACACTCAAATTTACCCTGAATTCTATTTTGTCCCTTCTTCTCCTTCAGATTTCCTTCTCTATCATCCACACTTTATTTTTTTTAAATAATATTTTAGTTTTCCCCAATTTACTTTCTTTCTAATATTTAATCTTTTAATATTTATTGGCTCCTTTCCTGCTGTCTACACACACACTCTTGTCTCCCCAACTTAAAAAAAACCTAATTTGACCCTATCATCCCTGCTAACTAAGGTGCTGTATCACCTCTCCCCTTTTCAGCTAGCTAAATTCTTTGAGAGAGCCATTGACATTAGATGCCTCCACCTTCCTGCTTGCTCTCTTCCCATTTGATTCTAAATCTTCTGACTTCATCACTCTCTTTCACAGTTACCAATAATCTCTTAACTGCCAAATCTAGTGGCCCTTTTGTCAACCGTTATCTAACCAAGGTGAAGGCCCTCATTGCCTCACATATAGACTCTTATAATAACCTAATTGGTTCCCCAGCCTCAAATCTTTCTCTATCAATCTACCCTCCAGGGTGATTTTTGTAGGGCACAGGTCTAACCATGTCACACACACACACACACACACACACACACACACACACCTGTTTCACTCAGTGAAGTTCAGTGGCTAACTATTACCTCTTGGATCAATTATAAAAGCCTCTTTTTTTTGGAGGGCAATGAGGGTTAAGTGACTTGCCCAAGGTCACACAGCTAGTAAGTGTCAAGTGTCTGAGGGGTCACATTTGAACTCAGGTCCTCCTGAATCCAGGGCCGGTGATTTATCCACTGTGCCACCTAGCTGCCCCCAAAAGCCTCTATTTAATGTTTAAAATTCCTCCCAACTCAGACCTCCCTCCTACTTCCCAGGGTTTTTTTGTACTTTATATTCTTTCTCCTTAACTCCCCTTACTCCTAGCCCCGTGATAAGGTCTCTGTTCTAGCCATTTGGGCTTTCCCCACCCCTGCCCCTTATATAGAAATCTCCATCTCCTGGTTGCCATGCATAAAATGCTCTCTTTTTTCACCTTACCTCCTGGCTTCCCCTACTTCCATGAAGACTCAACTCAAGTCCCACCTTCTCCAGGGGACTTTCTAGCCCAATCTTCTTTCCTTTGAGTCTGAGATTACCTTCTATTCCACTGTATATATCTTGGATGTACATAATTATTTGCATATTATATTCCCCATTAGAATGTGAGTACATTGAGGGCAGACAACAGGTTTTTTACTTTCTTTGATTACTTTGCATACATGTTGTTATTTAGTCCTTTCAGTGGTGTCTGACTCTCCTGATCCCATTTGGGATTTTCTTGGCAGAGATACTGGAGTAGTTTGCTATTTCCTTCTCCAGCTCTTTTTAGAGATGAGTAAACTGAGGCAAACAGGGTTAAATTACTTTCTCAGGGTCACATAGCTAGTAAGTGTCTGAGTCAGATTTGAACTCAGATCTTCTTGATCCTAGCACTTTATCTATTGTGCTACCCAACTTCCCTAGGCACACATAGTAAGCACTTAACAAATGTACCACCTGGCTGCCCTTATCACTAACTACTAGCCTCTATAATAGAAAAAAAAAAAGAAATGAACTTTTGTCCAGATTCCTATCAGTACCTTTACTTTTCAACTAAATAGATATCTACATATATTGTTGTTGTTGTTTGTCCTTCATTCTCAAAGAGGACCATGACATCAGACTAACGTCATGACTTGCACTGAATTGGATTGAAGTGAAGGAGGGCTGTGCAAGGTTACCAACCTCACTCTCTCCTCCAGGGACATCTGGGTCCAATGGCAAGATATATATCAGGACAACCGACGATGGCCCCAGATGTTTCAGGCAATTGGGGTTAAGTGACTTGCCCAGGGTCATACAGTTAGTAAGTGTCTGAGGTAAGATTTAACTCAAGCCCTCTTGATTCTCGAGCCAGTGCTCTATCCACTGTGTCACTTAGCTGCCTGCTTGTGAATAGATCTCCCCATGGATATCCCATAGAGACCTCAAATTCAACATGTCCAAAAGAGAACTCATCATCTCCTTCCTCTTCTTTCAAACCTGTCACTCTTCCAAACTCGCATATTTCATTAATAAAGCCACACGGTACCATATTTGAATTAGGTTTGCCACTATATTCCCAGATCGGTAAAATTGTAGTCCTTTTGACTCCTTCTTTTCCCTCATCACCCCCACTCCCTCCATATATAAACAGTTGCCAAGTGTTGGAGATTTTACCTCTGCAGTGGCTCTTAAATCCATACCCTCATCTACATTCACACCACAACTCTCAGCTAGGCTCTCATCATCTCCTATTGGGACATAATTGGTCTCTGTGCTTGTAATCTGTCCTCTCTTTGACCCATCCTCCAAACAGCTGCCAAATTGCTCTTTCTACAGTACAAGTCTAAAATCATGTCATTTATTAAGATGGTGAGGTCATGGAACTAGGTCTAGAAGAGACCTAAGAAACCTTCTCAGTTCAACCCCTTCAAGTTAGATGTGAGGAAACTGAGGCAGAAAAGTGTTAAGTGATTGACCCCAGATCACAAATAGATTGCAAATAACCACCCAGTAGAATGAGAGATGCAATATGTATACTCCATATAAACAAGATATATACAAGATAAAATGGGGTAATACAGATAAACTGGGCGCAATAATCTTAGAGGGAAGGCACTAAGATTAAGGGGGTGTAGGAAAGACTTCTTTCAAAAAGTGAGAATTTAGATGAGACTTAAAGGAAACCAGGAGGCAGAGATGAGGAGGGAAAGCGCTCCAGGCATAGGAGACAGACAGTGAAAATGCTTGGAATGGGGAGGTAGAGTGTTTTGTGCAAGGACTAACAAAGAGACCAGTATCACTGGATTGCAGAGCACGTGAGAGAGGGAAGTTGTAGGAAGAAGACCAAAAGGTATAGAGGAGTCAGATTATGAAGGATTTTGAATGCCAAAAAAAAAAAAAAAAGATTTTATATTTGATCTTAGTGGTAATAGGGAGCCCCAAGAGGTGCTATGGTCAGATCTGTGTTTTAAGAAGATTGGTTTGACAGCTGGATGGAAGCTGTGTTAGAGGAAGGGGAGAGCTGAGGTAGGGTGACTAACCCAGATGCTATAGCAACAGTTCATGGGTGCGATGATGAGGTCCCGCACCAGGGTGGTAGCAGTGTCAGAGGAGAGAAGGGGACATGGAAACAATATGAATGTAGAAATCACAGGGCTTGACCATGGATTAGATATGGGGACTGAGAGAGAGTGTCCTTCAATTCATTAGTGGAACTATATAGCTTGGGGACTTTTAAAGCCCCTTCCAGTTGATATCTATGATCCTGTGATCTTTTGAAAAGAAGCAAGAGCTCTTTGGGCCTCTCCTCTTAGCCATAAGAAGCTCCTCTATGTTGCCAAATCCCAGGATGCTGTGTCCATTTTTTGTTATCTCCATTAGCTCTTCTGTCTTCTCAAGATATCGGACCCCCAAAGAAGATAGGAGAGACCACAGAAGTTGGAACCTAACATTGATTTCCTCTTTGCCTTGACAAATTAGCCCCCTAATGGTTCCCTGTACATACATTTCAGAGTTGTTTTTCTTTATAATGTTGTTTTTATTATATGTGTATATGTGTGTGTATATATATATATATATGTATATGAATATATATATATTGCTCTCTTGGTTCTACTCACTTCACTCTGCATCAGTTCATTCAAGTCTAACCAGGCTTATGCCTCTCATCATTTCTTTTTTTGTGGTAAAAAAAAAACAAACTATTTTTAATTTATGAAGTAAAGCAAGCATTTCCATAACACAGTATAATAAAAAATGATTGCATATGAAACTCCAAATCTGTTATGTATAACTTGCTATTCCTTTTAAATATAAAATAGTCATGTAAATTTCTTTTTTTCTTTTTTTTCCCTCCCTGACCTGTCCTAGAGATGGCTACCACAAATATGTATTTCTTAAAGCTCAATAGCTCTTCATGACATTCACATATCACCATTTATTAATCCATTCCCTAAATGATAGTCATTCTCTTAGTTTAAATTTATTTGCTACCACACAAAGAATTGCTATAAATATTTTTTTTCTACATATGGGTCCTCTTTTGGATACAGGTCCAATGATATTGCTAGGTTAAAAGTATAGGCCACTTTAATGACTTACATTATATTTTATCTTCCATCTTCTCTACCTGTGCACAATACATGCTCTCCTTCCCTCTTAGCATCCCTAACTTTTACCTCATGTGTCACTTTATACCTGAGAAAATCTTTTCCCATTCTTTCCAGTTGTTATTACTCTCTACTTCATGAAATGATTTTTTTATCATTGTATATTCCTCATTACTTCATATTAGTTCAAGAGGCAGAATAGTGGAGTGGCTAGAGAATTGGCTTCAGCAGCAGAAAGACCTTGGTTTAAAGCCCTGCCTCAGTCACATATTGGATGTATTCCCATGGGTCATTCAACCTCTTGATACTTGTAAGGCACAGAGAAGGCTCCAGTCTGTATGGGCAGAAGAAGTTCCTCATTAGAGTTCCCTCCATGAAAAATGCAAATAAAACGACAGCCCTGCAACTTTGGATAGACTTTGTGCTGACTTCTCTGTTTCCCCATTGGATCTCCCCAATCAGATACTCAAGGACAAGGACTCTTATTTTTGTGCTTACGTTCCCCAGTGCCTATCACAATGTCACAGTGTTTGAGATTTAGCAGGCATTTAGTAAATGTTATTTCAATTGAGTTGTCCAAGATGAACATGTTTGGGGGCTTTTCTGTTTTCTGAATTCTGTGTAGAGTACATAGTCTATTTCATGTACAGAAATCTAGTACTAGGTTTAGAGTTGGAATGGCTCATTTCCTGAAAAAAAAAAATATATATATATACACACACACACATATACATACATACATACACATACACACACACATATATACATATAAATATATATATAAACATCCATACATATATCTTCCCTGATCCTCACAGCTTCCTTACCCAGGATTTATGTAGACACAAAAATATTGTAACCAAAACCACCACCATACATTTCCCCATACTGACATTAATCATGCCCATTTGATTTATTATTTATCATTTGGAAAGAATATTTTGTAACTGTCGTGAAATGTTTTTTTCCCTTAGTAAGACTGATTACATCCACATACCGTAACTCTTCTAATGGCTAATGCAGTTTGCTTTATAACCCATTCACTTCCTAATTGTGGTGTTTTAGTGAGCAGACAGTATATGCAGGAGGCTGGAGAATTTTTGATTCAGTCCATCTAGTAAGGGGGAGTGTTGTGAGACCAGGCTGGACATTGTAATTGATGACTAGCTGGTTTGCAGTGCAGGTAGGGGGAAAGAGGAAGAAGGGGTAAGGAGACAGTAGGTAGGGGTAGAGAATGATATAATTCAGTTGCGAAACAAATTGATAAAAACTTTATATAGCTGTGGTGACTCTCCAGTGTCCAATTTTAGGTGTGAATAAGTCCCTTAGGGAGCTTGTGGAAATTATAAACAGCTCTCTAGATTTGTTCATATAATCCTTTTCCTTCTTGGCTTAGAGGTGATTTTGGGTTCTAGGCCAGTGGAGTCCCAACTATGGCAGCCTAGGGAGCCTGGTCCTGGCAAGAGTCCACTTCCTGAGGACCAGCTTTGCTAAGTACAGACAGGTCCATCATAAATAGAATGGCCACTTGAAGATGCATTTTTTTGGCCATGGCAACCCATGAAATAGAAAGGGACAAATGATGCTTTGTTACATGGGGAACTCTTCTAAGTCATGTGGCAGGCAGGCAGGCAAGCAAGAATTATTAAGTACTTTCTATGCTCCAGGCACTGTGCTAAACACTGGGGATACAAATACAAGCAAAAATATAGTCCTTGCCCTCAAAGAGTTTACATTCTAATGGAGGAAGACAGCATACAAAAGGGAGCTGAAAAGCAGGGTGAGGTAGGGGAATGGAGTGTGGCAGGAGATAAAGGTAACTAACCACACCGGAGCATAATACTGAAGTTCAGAAAATCAGAAGCATGGGATGGAGAGGAATGAAAATTGGCCCTCCGGGGTCCTTCCCCAAAATGGAGAAAGGGAGGCAGAGAAGGGTGCTAAGAATCCCCAGTTTTTAGAGTATCCATGAATATTAACTTAGTGGATGATAGCCTGACCATGGGTTTTGTCCCATAATCAGTCAAGTCAGTAGACATCCTGCTAGAGGAATTGATATGTATCAATCTTGATTTTTTTTTTTTACTGTGAATGAAGCCAGAAGACAAAAGGAAGTCACAGTGAAATGGAAGAAAGGTGTGGCTCTCATGTTCTTCTTGAGGAAAGGAGTATAGTAGTGTACAAAGTGAGATAAAAAACCATCATCTCAGGGGTCATGTGGTCATCTCATTGCAGTATTCATGTTAAATATTTGCAAAAAGACCATCTTGAAAATAATTGTAGTTTATGTCCCAATGTCTGTGGCAGGGGACAAGGAGACAGAGGAATTTTATTTAGAACTTTAATGACCTCCAAATATAATCATCTTATGCTTTCAACCTGTAGTGTCAGTTGTCTTGACTTTTTTTCCTTCCACTCAACTTTAAAGACTCAGGAAGAGAGAATGAGGGGGGTGACTCTGCCAGTTCAAGAGCAAGTCAAGACATCACCTGCAATGTCACTGGTTCTCTTCAAAAATAAAGGACAAATGGGCAGCTAGGTGGCACAGTGGATAAAGCACTGGCCCTTGACTCAGGAAGACCTGAATTCAAATCAGACCTCAGACACCTGGCACTAGCTGTGTGACCCTGGGCAAGTCACTTAACCCTCATTGCCCTGAAAAGAAAAAAATAGTCATCTAAAAATAAAGGACAAACAACAACAACAGTGATGGTTTGCATAGGGCAGAAATGTGGAAAATATGGTTCAGGAATAAGAAACTTGAGAGCCTTTTATACTTTTAAGACATTCCTACCCATATACCATAAATTCTTTCTTCCAGAAAAGAATCTGGAAGCATGGCTCCAAATAATATCACAGAAATAAAATTGATTGTATTGTAACAGTCTAGAAACAACTAATTACTGATCAAGGAGTCATTTCTGAAACAGTTGGATATGGTCCACTGACTTATTAGGATAAAGATAAAAATGAATAGCAAACCAGAATAAAAATACAAATGAGCAGGTTTGCCATGTAAATAATGTAACTTCCATGTGTTCAATTTAAACAAGCTGTTGATACTGGCAGATAGAAAATGGATAAAAGAACAAACATCAACATAAACTAGTACTACTTCTTAAAGGAGGAATTAAATAAACTAATAAAATGAAGTAAATAAATTAATTGCCTTAACAAGGATATGAAAACAGGCAAAAAACATTACCCATGCTTTTAAATAATTGATTTCTTATCTAGGAGACGTAGAAGCCAGACAATACTGATTTAGAATATAAACCTATCTATTTGTAAATCTCACAAAGGAAAATAGTGGAAGATTATTAGCCAGTATAAAACAGTGAGAACCAATGGAATCAATGAAAGTTTGGCAAAAGACCCATTGAAACAAAGTTATCTAAGGGGCAATTAAACATGAGTGAGATGGAAGACAACAATTAGATGGGAAACTGAGGTAAAATGTATACCTCAAACCCTCTATGCAATCAGTTGATGGTGGAGTTAACATTACTTGGCTCTAATATTACATTCCTGATGTGCTTTATGAAGATGTAGAAATAGCACTGAAGAAAACAAAGATAGGAAGAACAATGAGACCCTGGACTAAGTATATATGGATGTGTCATCATTTTGATGGACTGATTCTTAAAGTATATGAGGGAGAAAAATTATAGTAAAGACTTGGAGGAAAATAACCTCAAACCTTATTATTACTCCCTCCCCAGTGATACAGAATAGGAAAAAAATCTAACCCATTTTTCTACCTCCCTATCATTATAGTATCTTGATGACAATAATCTTCACAACTATCAAGGATTAGCCTTCATGAAAATTTGAGAAACAGGCAGGCTTTTGTGAGTGGTATTCTACAACGGACTTAATTTTTACAGCCATGCAGAAAATACAAGATTCCTCTGTGCTTATTGTCAAATAATTATAGAAATGCATTTGATTTAGTAACAAGAGAGGAAGCTTTGCATAATGGATAGAGTGCTGGTCTTGGAGCCAGGAAAACCTCAAGTCAAATGCTGGCTGTGTGACCCTGGACAAGAAACTTAACCTCTCAGTGCTCTAAGCAACTCTCTAAGACTATTCCTTTAAGAGTAGCTCCACATTGCAGTTACTTAAAAGATCAGTGTAGTTATCCACATGAAAACGAAATCAATGAAGAAGGCCTGTAATCCAGACTAAGACAGACAGCTGGATGGATATGTTACACAGCTGATCCATCAGTCCATCAATATTGGACAGACACCACAAATTGATCAGGGTTAAATAGAATAGGCTGGACAGCTTTTATGAAATTGTATAGTACTTTTAGTGATCTTAACTTTCTCTCTGAAATTTATTTTCTTTTAAACTAATAGTATACTTTCAATAATGCTCCATGGCTATGAGTCATTGAATAGAGCAGTGTCTGAAAAATGACAATTGAAAGTCACCCAAAGGTCAATGGAGCTGTTCATGGTGGGCGTGAGCCAGCTGTGACACATTACAAATGAAGATTTGTGTAGGAGCATTGGAATGAATAATGCCATCAAAGAGTTGTACAGTATCATTGGGGGGGGGGGGAAGATGTCAGGGTCACAGTGATATGGAGGCATAACTGATGGATAGCCCAAAGGCTTCATTGGCATCCATATAATCCATATCTCCTCCCTTTCTCCCAATATGGACAGAGTAGTGACATCAGTGAGATCACCATCCTTCCCTTTATTGTTCCCTATAATCTGACCAAATCAGTCTATTCACTGTTCCCTATACAGGTCATGCATCTAACAACCTTCCTGTTTACTAATATTGTTCCATTACCTGGAATAGCCAGCCCCTAACTCCCAATCTCTGCCCCTCAAGATTCTGCTGATTCTTCAAATTGCAATTATAATATTTCTTAACTGCTCTCCCCTCAGTTAAGGGAGGTTATTATACGCTTTTTCTTGTGTGCAGCACTTACCATGTTCTGCCCTAAGTTACATATATGTACACATCTTCCCTCTGGTACTAAATTTTGATTGACTTTTTTTTTGGGGGGGGGCAGGGCAATGGGGGTTAAATGACTTGCCCAGGGTCACACAGCTAGTAAGTGTCAAGTGTCTGAGGTTGGATTTGAACTCAGGTCCTCCTGAATCCAGGGCCGGTACTTTATCCACTGTGCCACCTAGCTTCCCCCTCTGGTACTAAATTTTAAGTGCCCTTCAGGCAGGCTTCATATCATAATCGACTTTGTACAGATCCACTCCGTATTGCTTCTCACAGTTTTATCTATGAAATACATGAACAACAAATGTTATTTTAATTGAAGTGAACATATATGGTGATTTGTCTTCCTGAGAAGAATGTCTGGAAGTGATTCATGGACTCCGTGTTACTAATGAAGAACAGTAAAGCCCAAAGAGATTGAATGACTCATCCAAGATCACACAGATAATTAGTATCAGAGTCAGAATTTGAACTCAAGTTCTATGAGTTCTCCATAAAAAGGAAATTAAAAATCACCCAATGTACCTTCTATGGGAAGTATTTTCAGGAGGGACTTGAATATGTAGTAGAAAAGAAACATGGGTAGAGGACTAATATGAGAAGAATCCAATCCAGAATGTTAAAAATATTTGATTTGGAGTCTAAGTTTGAATTTTAGTTCTGATATTTAGTTGTATACCATAACAAACCATTTCATCCTTCTGAGCCTCAGTTTCTTTATTTTTAAAATAATCTATCAATCAGTAAATATTTATTAAGCACTTCCTATATACCAGAGATACAAAAAGAAGTAAAACACAATTCTGCCTTCAAGGAGATTATAATCTAATAGTGGAGACAGCATCCAAACAAATATAAGCAAAGCAAACTATATGCAGGATAAATAGGGGATGACTAACAGAAGGAAGGCACTAAAATGAAGCAGAGTTGGGAATGGCTTCCAAAGGAAGCCAGGGAAGTAAGTAGGTAAAGGTGAGGATGGAGGACATTTAAGGCATGGGGAACAGTCAGAGAAAAATGCCAAGAGACAAGAGATAGAGTGTCCTGTTCATGGAACATCAAGGAGGTCAGTGTTATTGTATCAAAAAGTACATGTCCAGCAGTGGAGTGTAAAAAGACTGGAAAGATAGGAGGGGGCTAGATTTTGAAGGGCTTTGAATGCCAAAAAAGAGGATTTTGTATTCCATTCTAGAGGTGATAGGGAGCTACTGAAGTTTACTGAGTAAGGGGTGGGTGTGGGTGACAAAGTTGAATCTGGGCTTTAGGAAAATGACATTGGCAGCTGAATGGAAGATAGGTTGGAGCAGCGAGAGATGAGGCAGACAGACCCACCAGCAGGCTCTTGTAATGGTCTAGATGTGAGGTAATAAGGGCTGGCACTAGAGTGGTGATAGTGTCAAAGGAGAGAAGATGGAGAGGGAGAAATAAGGACAATATTCCTTACATGGCTTACCTCATAGGGTCATTATAGGGAAAATGCTTTGGAAAACCTGAAAGGGAGTTCACTTGCTCTCTCTCTTTCTCTCCCTTTCTCTCTCTCTCTGAATCATCATCATCAACATTATCGTCATAACCTTATTATTAATAATATTATCATTGTTATTATTATTATTCCCTTATCTATTGGTTCTAGTTGCCCTATTTACTAACTAGCTTTGTATACTAGTCATATGCAGGGTGGTCAAGGCCCCCAAACTAAGTCATTTCTGGGTGGTCTGGGTTTTGTGGTCCCTAATATAATAGTGCATCATGTCATCCCATTTTCTTGACTGATTCAGATAGAAAGACAGCATGACATATTGGAATGATTAAGGTTAGGATTAAGGAGACATGGAGATGTAAGGAGTAATGAGACATAACTCTGTCCTACATGAATTTGGGCATCAGTATGTATGTATGTATGTGTACATATGTGAATGCATGTGTCTGTCTATGTACATATATACATAACGCCTATATACATACACATAAATTACACACATCTAGAATATATGTACATATGCATAGACACACATGTACATATATGTGTATTGCACATACATATCTGCCCCACCTCCTTGGTTTCCTTCCCTGTAAAATGAGAAGATTGCATTAAATAATCTCTGAGGTCTTTTATGGCTTTATGACCTGTTATCTAGGTAATAGGGAGTGTGCTGCAGCATCTTTGAGTTAAGGACACCTACATTCAATTCCTGTCTTTGACTCTTACTTGCTGTATAACCCTAGGCAAGGTCACAACTTCTCAACCCTGCAGAATACTCTCCAAGATTTTAAGTTTCAGAGTAGTTGCCATTTTGTGTTGGTAAAGAGAATTCCTTTTATCTATCTAATCACAGGTTGTGTTTAAAAACAAAACAAAACAAGATAAAACAAAAATCTAGTCAACAAATCCCCTTGTGGACCTGAATAAAGAATAAAAAAATATGAGAAACCCCAGAATTGTACAGTATAGCATGTGTGCACCCACACACACATTTTGAAACTGTAATTTACACTAGATTATATAGGGTGTGGGTTGGGAAGGGGATGAGTAAAAGTTTTATGTCTTTATTGGCACCTTAATAATTAGTGTCTTTACTGAGAATTTTTCATGTGGGTGTTTCATCATAAAGAATGGTTGGTAGGAAATTGAATGATTCTCATGTGGTGGAAGTCAGTTGTGGGGCTTGAGAACATATAGTCTCCTTGAAGGCATGCTTTTAAGGGTATGACTTTCTCAAAGGTTCAAGCGATACTTGCTTTAAAAGCAATTCCAAAAGAAAAATGAAAAAATACTGTAATCAGTGGTGGCATGGTTGGAGTAAGCATATTACTTAATGGACAGGCTGACACAGACTGGTTGTGTGACCCTGAATAAATCGCTTAACCTTCTCAGTTTCACTAGGTAGCTCTGAGAATAAAGTTGCAGAGAAAATGCAGACCGGCATTGATTGGTAGAGGGAATTTCCTTATTTGGTCGTTCTTAAAAACATCAAAATCATTGGTGTACTGTATCCCTCCCCTCTTTCTAACTTCCCTTGGCCTACAGGGCACCCCTGTCCTCCCAGTCATTAGGCTCACAACCTTGGTCTTATCCTTCACTTTCACCCCTCATATCCAATCTGTTGCCAAATCTTTTTCTGCCTTCTTGATATCTCTCAAATAGAGACCCTTCTGTCCTCTGACACAGTTCCACATCACTTCATGCCTGGACTATTGCAATGGCCTGTAGGTTGAGTTCCCTGCTAAAATCTTTCCCTACGTCAGTCCATTCTCCACTCACCTGCCAATGTGATCTTAAAGCCTCTTGGTTCTTTGCTCTTCCTCACATCACACTTTATCTCCCAACTTTGCGCATTCTCCCAATTTGTCCCCCATGCTTGGAACTCTCTCCCTTTCTCATTTTTGCCTTTTAGCTTCCCTTACTTCCCTCCAGTCCCAGCTAAAGTTCCACTCCCTTCAAGATGTAGCCTTTCCGTTAATGCTAGTGTTTTCCCCTCTGTCGATCATCTCCAGTTTATCGTATATATGTATATTGTGTATATATGTATATACATACAAATATAAGTGTGTTTATCCATTCATCCATCCTTCCATCCTTCCATCATCCATCCATCTATCTATCCACTGATATAGTGTTTGTACATAATCATTTGTATATTGTCTCCCCCATTCGGTTGTGAGCTCCATGAGACAGGGATTGGCCTTTACTGTTCTTTATATCCTGGCATTGTGGCATATAGTAGGCACTGAATAAATGCTAGATGGCTGACTGACTGTCCTCAACCCTACCTTACAGGCAAACTTCAAACAGAAGATTATCAGAAGATGAGGATACATAAAAAGCTTTAAGCTGCAATAAAAGAGATGTAGCTTGGGACAGGTAGGGGGTGCAGTGGATAGAGCACTGGCCCTGGAGTCAGGAGTACCTGAGTTCAAATCCGGCCTCAGACACTTAACACTTACTAGCTGTGTGACCCTGGGCAAGTCACTTAACCCCAATTGCCTCACTAAAAAAAAAAAAGAGAGAGAGAGATGTAGCTTGGAGAGGGATGACCACTGCCCATTGTAATCACTCTATGACCAAAGCTCTGGAAAGTCCTTTTACCTGGGACTGTTCATTTGTTCATGGACCTACCTGGAATGGTCCCCCTTTGATACCTTCCTGCAAGTAGAGGGATGGAACAAGAAAACTTAAGAGTTCCTTCTGTTTTCATTCTGTTTCCTTAGATGAGGAGAAACTGGAGTAGGTGATGATTGTTATCTCTTTGTTTCCCTGACTTTCTTTTGTTTTGTTTTCCTCCCCATACACAATTCTATAGAAAGCAAGAAAGAGGCAGGCTGAAATCTGCAGAAAAGCTGTGCCCAGCTAGGCTCTCTAATGCCAATTTCCTGAAGGAGGGTATTTTTCTGGGAAACAACCAAAGCAGTTTAAAGAAATGTTTTGGTCACACAGGATTTATATGGCTCTCCAAGGTCTATGGAAGGACTGAGGAGACTCAGGTCACAGTGGGGTCTGAAGCCCTGTTCCCTCCACATAAGTAGAGGTGCTGAAGTCAGCAGCTGCCTGAGCAAGAAGTACATCCCAGAGGCCCATACCTAATGATGGCTGATTGCTTCAATGTACATGGATTTTGAAGCAAACCTGAGGAAGAGAAAAGGCACGACTGGAAAACTTTCCACTGAGAGGTGTACCTAGATAATTTGTGTCCTCCATTCCCTTGGCAAACCCCTTTTTTACTGTATCTCTCTCTCTCTCTCTCTCTCTCTCTCTCTCTCTCTCTCTCTCTGGGGGGGGGGCGGGGCAATGAGGTTTAAGTGACATGCCCAGGGTCACACAGCTAGTAAGTGTTAAAGCACCTGAGGTAGGATTTGAACTCAGGTCCTCCTGAATCCAGGGCTGGTGCTTTATCCACTGAGCCACCTAGCTTCCCCCTGCGTTTAGTTCTGAAGAGGGGAGGCGGGGTAGGAAAGGAGAATTTATTAAGTGCTTACTATGTGCCAGACACTGTGAGAAGTGCATTACAAATATTATCCCACTTGATTGTAGATTTAGAATAGGAAGGGTACTCAGAGGTCATCTAGTCCTGCCCCTTATTTTCAGTTGAGGAAGCTGAGACCCAGAGATGGTCAGTGATTTTTACCCAAGGTTAAATAAGTGCTAAGTAGCAGAGCCAGGATTCAAAATCCCTTCCTCTGACTCTAAACCCAGGCTTTTCTCTCCTCCTCTGCAGGCCTCACCTGAATGACTCGAGGCTCCACCCCTCCACCTGCCCCCTTCCTGGCTGTGTCCCAGGCAGGATACTTCCCCCTGGGGCGAATTCGGGCTGTGGTGGAGGTGGCGTCGAATACTGTCAAACTATAGAGGGAAACAAGTGGGAGGGGGTTAGTTGTGGTCCCTGCCAGTGAGGGCACCTTGAGAGGGGGTAGTAGCGCTGTTTCCTGGCACGGGAGTGTTAAGCCAGGATAAGCAATGACTAACGTGGAGAGGAAGTCCACTTTCCAGCACGGAGGAAGCCTGCTCTCTCCTCTCCACTTTCCTTTCTCTGGGTTCTCCGCTGGTACCTTGGAGCAAAGCTCCATTCGCTATTTACAGCATATTTTCCTCCCTGCCCCATTGTGCCGCTATTCAGTAGGCAAAAAGCCCTGAAAATATGCAGGGCGGTACCAGTGAGTCTTGGGTACTTCAGTTAATCATAGTATTTTACAACCAACCAATTATTTAATTCGTTTTATGGATTGAGTGTGCTCGAGTTATACTCCCAGGTAGCACTTACTAACTTCAGCAAGAGGGGAGGGAGAGAGAAAAGAAGGGGGCTAAAACCCCACCCAAAACCTTCTCTTCCAGTTCCAGCCCCCGGGGCATTTATGCACTAATAATCTTTCTGTCTTTGTGTTATTCTGAAGAACCTAAACCAAAGCAATTAAATTAAACAGGAATTCGCTTTGGGGCTGCAGCCCAAACCGCCTGCCCGGGCATTCGGGATGAAGGGGTTAACATTATCGACTGGCATCAGGCTGCTTTTCTGATTCAGGAATGGGCCCAGTTGTCTGGCCAAGGGTAGCTTCCCCCTTCCCTGGCTTGGAGGAGGGGAAGGCAGGGAGGGAGGGGTGTTACCCTGGCCTGCGTTTAGCTGAGATGGGTAACCTTGTGATTTGCTAGGATGGCATATTATCCAGCCGCAACCCTGCGCTCCCTTTTCAGATGCTTGTCTTTCGGCCTCCTCATCAAGGCCGCCCAGCCTAGGATAATTCCGAGCCGACAACCAAGGCTGAAAAGCTCCTTTGCTTCAGTGTTACCGCGGTTCCGGAAGCGAAACCAAACAGCCCTCTCTGTTTAGACTGCATCCCCTCGGCCTGGCCTTTGTAGAGCTGCCAACCTGGCCCACATCACAGAGGCCACTCACTCAGCTTTGTCCCGAGAAAGCTGCTTGCAAGATGGGCTTCCACCCGACCCAGTTTTAAAGAGATGGGGGAGGAGAACACAGCCCTCGGGCATTCAGGGGGGAGCGGATCACGAGAAATGACTTGTTTGGATTTGGGGCTGATTTTGATTTGCCGGGTTGAGGGCCTCCAGGCTTTCCGTCAGGTCTCCAAACAAACAGACCCCACCCCAAACCTTGTAACTTTTGAGGTTTGTAAATTATTTTAAGACCTGTATACATTTGCACTGAGATGGATTTGTGACAAGATGCTATCCCGACTTCTACCCATTTCTGCACAGATCTTTCTAATTAACTGTTAATGAGCTACCGAGGTGGATACTGAGACTTTTCGCTGACATTTATGTAGGTTTTAAGGTTTGCGAATGGCCTTACATACATTAGCTCCTTTGACCTTCTTAACAAGTAGGTACTACAGGTGTTATTTTGCAGGGGGGGGGGGGGAGAGAGAGAGAACAGAGACCCAGAGACCCAGAGACCCAGAGAGAGACCCAGAGAGACAGAGACAGAGAGATAGACAGAGAGACAAAGACAGAGAAATAGAGTCAGAGACATCGAGAGAGACAGACAGAGACAGGGAGACAAAGAGAAACACACAGTGAAATCAAGATTTTAAAAAAGAGGGGAAAAAATCCTAACCAACACATCACCTGATTCTGTCATGATACTGTTCTACACCCATAGGCCTTCATGCTTATCTCTTCCTTGGGGCCAAGATTGGGTATCATAATTGGTATACTTGTGGTCCAGTGGAAAGATAACTGGTTCTGAGCTCAGACCCTTGATTCTACTATTTCGGCATAACTCAACCTCCTTGGGCATCAGTTTCCTCTTCTATAAAATGAGGGGATTAGATTAGATTAGATGGTCTCTGAGATTCTTTCCAGATCTACGTCTAAAATAACAGTACACTTACTATGTGCTGGGTTCTTTGCAAATATTATTTCAATTGATCCTTACAACAATCCTGTGAGGTAGCTGCTATTATCATCCTGATCTTGCAGTTAAGGAAACTGAGGCAGACAGAGGTTAAGTGATTTGCCCAAAGTCACATAACTAGCAAGTATCTGAGGGTGGATTTGAACTTGAGTCATCCTGAACTTCAGACCCACTATTCTATACACTGTGGCACCTAGTTGTGTGTTCTAGGTACATTTTCTTTCCTTCTTTGGGACAAGATTGTATTTTGTCAGAATACCTAGAATGTTGCTTGAGTTTCACTCACCTGAATTGCTTGGAGGCAGGATAGATAGCAGATATTTCATTCTGCCTGAATCTGTTTTCAGCAGGTATAATTCAATCCAGTTGCAGCTATGATTCTTCCATTGCAGTATTTGAGATTCAGCAAACAACCTTCTCTGGCAAACAGCTTCAGAAGCTACAACCAGCCTTCAAAGCTCCTCATATGACCTCCCAAACACAGGTTCCTCAACTCCTGACATAAAGTCAGTTGTACTGTTTTGCTGAACCCTTTAGGTGTTTCCACTTTTGTTCAGTTTCAGCAAAATACTTGGCTAGCCCCACGGCATCTTTACACATACTTCAAAACAGAGCACTCTTACCCCTGCCAAGCCCACCCTCTACCTTCATAAACAATCCCCTTAAAGTCATGTCCTTGTCTTTAGACTGAAAAGTTATGTAAGAGAACCAATCAAAATAGTCCTTACCTTCAGGGAGCTGATTTCCTTCAAGTCCCAGTTAAAAACCTATCTTCTACTCAAAGATTTTCCACATCACTCTTAATTCTAGTGCTTTTCCCTCAATTCATTATTTCTAATTTAACCTTTATAGCTTGTTTAAATAGTTATTTGCGTGTTGTCTACCCCATTAGACTATGAGCCTCCTTGAAACCAGTGACTATCTTTTATCTTTCTTTGTATCCCTAGCACTCAGCACAGTATCTGTCACATACCACACACTTAATAATTGTTTATTGAGTGACTGGCTGGCATTCTAAGGGAAAACCAGCATGTAAATAACTATAAGGTATTGGGTCTTAAGACCCGTTTCAGAGGGAACAATTTAGTGCTGAAAAGATGAGAAAAAAAATACCTTTTTGTAAAAGAGTTAAATCAGTTGATAAAGGGTTTAAGATATTGCCACTATTACCTATGAATATTTTGAGAGATGACAGGTTCAGGGAATGAATTTTGGTTTAATAAAAGCTTAAAATATAGATATGAAGAAGGAGTTTTCATATGTAATTTGAACAATTTTGGGCAGAAAATTACCTGGCATAAACACCAAGATCTAAAACACCTTGTGAAAGATATAACTACATAATATACATATAAACATACATGTGTGCATACATACATATACATGTGTGCACATGCATATACACATACAGATACATGTATACATACACATTTACATATGCCTCCCATTGATTCTGGGACACACAAGATTGATAAATATATTTATATATACATTTCATGCATAATTATATATATGCATGAATATATGTTTATGTATACTCAATATACTGAATTATATACTGTATAGATATACAAAATTGATGGTTGACTGGGAAGGGTCTCCTGCAGAGCATGGGATTTGAGATGAACCTTGACCAAAGCCAGGAAAGGCATGAGGTAGCATCAGGAGGGAGGATATTCCAGGCCTGAGTAGATGTCATGTTGTGTTGTGTTGAGCAACAAGGTGACCAGTGTCACTGAATCATAGATCTGGAAGACTAGAAAAGTAGGACAGTGCCAACTTATGAAGTCCTTTCAATGCTAGACATAGAGGACTTTGATTCTGGAGGTAATAGGGAGCCAAAGCAATTTGTTAAGAGTGTGGTGACATAGTTACTTGACTTCAGGTGCTTATGATTTTCTCAACATATTTCGTCCTATGGGATACAGTTGTTCATACCTGTTTTCCACAAAAAAAGCAACTTTTTCCCTGAAAAAATTGGGAATGGACAACTAGTAAATCAATATCTTGGGGACCTCCAAGTATAAGAGACAGTTTGCCACTGCTGACATGTTTTTTTTTTTTTTTTTTTTTTTTTTTTTTTAGTGAGGCAATTGGGGTTAAGTGACTTGCCCAGAGTCACACAGCTAGTAAGTGTTAAGTGTCTGAGGCCGGATCCGAACCCAGGTACTCCTGACTCCAGGGCCAGTGCTTTATCCACTGCGCCACCTAGCTGCCCCTGACATGTTTTAATGTATGCTCTTTTCCAGTGTACCAAGAACTAAGAAGAACCTGCTTTTAGTCTCAGTGAGAGGTGTAGTAAGGTTCCTAACAGGGCTAACATATGTGTAGCTGGAATTGTCCTTAGTGGACTGACAGGAATCCCATCCTCTTGGTGTGCTATGGTTCATAGATTGCAGGTTTCCAGAGGCACTCTCAAGGAGACTGTTTAGGTTTCCATGACAACAAAAATGAAATATGAAAATTACCTCTTCTGTCCCTTAACACCCCTCAGCTTAACGTGGTCCCCAGCCAAGGAATAAACTTCTTTTGCTGATGGTTGGTCACTGAGCAAAGAGGGGCAGAAACATTTTTGAGGGACAGGAGACTTCCATGACCTAAAAGTGCTTAGAGACCTTTTCCCCTTGAAAAGGAGTTAAGAAAACCAGTTGCTTTTCTGTCAGTCCTAGTCTATTTTTCTAGCTTCCTTCTTGGAAAGCATTCAGTTGTTATTTTGTTCATCTTGGCATCAGTCTGAAAGCAATGGAGACAAAGTTGTAGTTATCTTCAACTTGTCGGGTCCCCTGTGTAAAGTCAAAGTCAATAGGATGGCAGTTTGGGAAAACTGAATGCACAGGCTGATTCTTTTGGCTAGGTACTCCCTCCAGGAAGTGTGGCACTGTGGTTGTGGGGGTCGATTCTTTGCGGTCATAGTTTATGTTTTTTTCTTGTTTGTTTTAAAACATGAATTTGATTGCAATACAGTATGAAAGCATCAAGTCTGGGAATGCAATTTGCACATTAGTTCCATTTCCCTGAGGAAATAGGCCTTCCCATTGTCCTCCATATTTTCTGAGCAGTGGTTTCTTAAGAGTACCAAGAACCATGCTAAGTCATTTCACTGAATTCTTAACAGAATAGCCCTGACCATGGCTGAAGAATGGGGCAAATCAGAGAGAGGCATAACTGACTGAGCCAACAAGATAAGAAAAGAATTTTGATGGGCTGCTGGAATGTGAGACAGATACATATCTCCTTGGACTTGGACCTGTCAGCACAGCCAGGAGGGAAACTTTTGCCCTGCTGTGAAACAGGGACATCAGCCTTTGGAATCTTCAAGATTTTCCTTTGTAAGTTTGCTTGGCAGATTGTCCCTAAGGATTTCCAGGAAATCCAATGTATTGATACTAGAGGAGAAATCAAAGACTTTGCTTCCTGCTTATTCCTTCATGTCATTGTTTCTGGACAAAGGCAGTATTGGAATTTCCCCCCACCGTTACATTGCTTTTCTTTGTCCCTATTTTGGCATTCCTCAAAGATATTTTCTTCAGAAGAAAACATTTTTCCCCCTAGGATAATGAAGTAGCCCGGGTTTCATTTTAATTCTTTAAATCATACACTTGCATTTAAAAAAATTAGCATTTTGTGTACCTGTGCTACTCAGGTACCATCTACTAGATAAGGCTTATGTGATCTAGGGGGGATAACCATTGGATTTTTGTGCCAAAGGACCTGGGTTCCAGTCCCAACTCTAACACTTATTAGCTGTGTAACTATAGAAATCACTGAAGCTCTTTGGACTTTAGTTTACTCATCTCTGTGAAGAAGTCCCTCTGGAATGCTTCATCTTGCCCCTCCCTCTGTGGTTGGGTCCTCCGGTTGCTGCTTCTCCCACATTCTAGGATATCCTGTGGGTCTGCCTTCCTAAAGCTATAGATCATAAGCCCCAACCAATGTGTTTCTCTTTTGTGTTAAACTAGTAGATATATCTAGCTCACAGCAAAAGTATTTAGATGGCATAGCAAGAAAACTCCCCCTCCATGCTCTCTGGCCCCTACCCTGCCCTCTGCCCCTGAATAAGCCATGACTGCAAATGCCTGGCACAGTGTAGGGTCTTAATGCTTTTTTTTTTTTTTAATTTTTGCAGGGCAATGGGGGTTAAGTGACTTGCCTAGGGTTACACAGCTAGTTAAGTGTCAAGTGTCTGAGGCTGGATTTGAACTCAGGTACTCCTGAATCCAAGGCCAGTGCTTTATCCACTGCGCCACCTAGCTGCCCCCCTTAATGCTTTTTTAATGATTGACTCAAAATTCAGCACTGTATTGTCATGCTATCTCTGCCTCCTTCAGTGTTATAACCCTGCTCACAGACCATAATTGCTTTGAAAAGGCCCTCTATAAACATACTAGATCCACTATACTGGGCATTTTAATTTCAGATGTTCTAATTTACTGTACATTGGAGTTGCTGATAGCACTTTTACTGTAGAGGGTGCATCTCTATCTTTATTCACTTTACTTCTACTTCATTTTATTTAATAACCCCGAATCCTGATTCTGCTGGGTCTTATATACAGATTCATACAGACTTTTCTGGCTTGCTAGTCTTTGCCTTACAGAGAAGCAATGATTTTATCTGGAATGAGATCCATGGACTTAACCTTTTGCTGGCTTTCCCTAAAGAAAGCTGAAGCTGTTCTTAAGGCTTAGTTTTTTTTCATCTTATCAGTGCAACTAGAGGCAGCAACTCTAGGCCTTCCTAACTATCTATCCCTTAGGTTGACCTGACCCTAGGGCCATCAAGGATGTTGTTAAATCCATAGATATCTTAAGCCCTGGGACTGCTGACAACAGCCTCAGTCCTGATGGTATCATCCCTTCTGGTCCACAACAGGTAAGAGGGAGGACAGGAGTGAGATAGAGCGAATTTTCTTAACCTGGGATCCATGAATTTGTTAGGTTACTATTTTGATAATTTCATTTCAATATGGTTGGTTCCATTTTTAATTATGTGTATTTTATGCATCTAAAAGTATTCTGAAAAGGCGGCTATATCTTTTATCAGACTCCTGAGGAAGTTCATGACACAAAAATGGCCAGAAGGAGGCCAAAGCAGAGTTGGGGAGGAGATGGACAAGATGGACAAGAAATTCCATTTTTAAATGAGGGGTGGCTAGGACTAGTCAGATAGGAGAAGAGGGCAGGCAGAAAGCTTTGGGGGCTGGTGGCTGAAGTTCAAATTAATTTTTAAATGAATCAAGTAAAGCATTCCCATGATTCATTCATGGGATAAGAACATTTGAACAGTCTCACCATGCTTAATATTTACTGTACCATTGGACAAAAGCTGGAATTTTCCTCAGTGCATTAACACAGAAAAAAAATTCTAGAAAAGCAGTCATGAAACAGATTATTGTGTCTCACTCTTTTTGGTGCCATATTTCATTTTCATATTTCCTTAGTTTTAGAGATTAGTAATAGCTAAGGGCAAGTGTCTCGTACTTTCTGGAGCTCTGGGAGTCCCTGATGATAGAGAGTAGACTCTGTCCTGCTACAGTGCACAAGTGGGTAGACTGAGCCCTAAATCAACCTCTTTGTCTCAAGTGAGAATTTTCAAGTTTCCCTTCCCCCCAAAGCTATTACTCCTGGTTTCCTTTCCTCTGAAAGTTTTGACTAATCTCTAATCCCCAAGTAAGTAAAATAGGTCTTTGATCCTGGATTTCCTCTTTGACTATTCCACTGACAGAAAGGCTTGTCCTCTTGTCTCTTTAAACATGTCATTCATGAGGGATACACTGGAGACCAGTCCCAGTAACAGTAGGGAATATGGCTTTACTCAATTTTCTATGCCATAAAATCCTCCTGGCTACTGAAGCAGATCAAGGCTTGCCCTGGGCAGCACTGTTAAATCAGCAAAGTTTGTCTTTGCTAATCCCCACCTCCCATTTTGAATCTTCTGGTGATGAGCTGTTCTAGATTTAGGTAATTTGCCCTTCACATGACAAATTTCAAAATTATTGAATCTCAGAGACTGTGAAAGTGCCTCAGAGGTCATTTAGCCTAATCTGTATCTGAGCAAGTCACTGTACTCAGCTTGGGGATACAGATAAAAAAAATGAGATAATCCCTGCTAGTAAGGAGCTCACATTTGAGATGGCCATGGGCCATCCAGTTTGAAATATTTAATAGGCTGTCTATGATGTGGAACTCTGGAGAGAGGCAGACTAGGGTTAGATATATAGATCTGGGAATCAGTTACATAAAAGTGGTAATTTAATCCAGGAGACTCGACCTCACCAAGAGAGTATAAAAAGGGAAACAGAGGACCTAGGGCAGAGCCTTGAGGGGATACACCCAGGGTTAGGGTACAACATATAGCCGATAATATCACAAAGCAAAATAAATGGAAAGGATCATATTGATAAGAAAACCAATAGAAAGCAGTCATGAAAACCCAGAAAGGAGAGAGTATCTAGGAGGAAAGGAGTGTTACATGTAGCAGAGAGGTGATGAAGACTAACAGACCATCAGCTTCTGCAGTTAAGAGATCATTGGTACCTGGAGACATTGGCTTCAGTTGAGTCAACAGATTGTCTCAGTTCTAGCTTTAGATTTTTATTTGCCGAAGGACCATGGGCATGCCACTTAATTTTTCAACTTAATTTTCCTTATCTGTAAAATGGAAGTAATAATAACATCTAGCTCAAAGTGTTATTGTGAAGATTAAATGAGATAATGTATATAAAACACTTTGTGTTAAAGCACTTAAAGTGCTATATAAATGCTGGCTCTGTTATTATTCTGGTTCATAGTCAAAGTCTTTCAGAACTTGTGGTCATCTTAATTTCATGGAAGTCTTAAAAAGTGGATTTGGGTTGATAATCTGAAAGACTAATGTATTCTAGTGTTCTACTGGGTTCTAATAGTTTAATGCCTTATCTCTCACCTATTAACTTATTTCCACTTGAACAGGGACCTTCTGGTGACACAATTACTTAATCTTAAGGAATATGTCTATGGAGCATGTGTTGTCCAAAGCGGGAAATATTTAGGGGCCAGAGGACTTTTGGCTGCCCAGAGATTACTCATATAAGCAGCTCTCTGTTTTACTGACCTTAAAGTCGTTAGTGAGAAGGGGTTGCTTGATAACTAGATTTTCCTGTGTGTTCAATATCTTTCTTTATGCTTAAGATAACTTTATAGTGAATTTTTGGTATTCCTTTGTTTTCTAATGTCCCATGGTAGAAATGGGCTAAAGGTTTAAAGGTCTGTCTCCATGACTTGATGCACTGATTGAATGTATCAGGGAACGTGAAGGAGGTGTTCACAGTGATGAGTCAGGTGCTGCTATTCCAAATACTTATCAAAAGGCTATGTTTTCTGGAACTCTTAAACCCATCCATTATTTCAGGGTAGAATGGTTTCTTTGCACCTAATTATTCAAGAATTGCCACCACAGATTAAAAGCATACCTTGTTTTTAGCACAGTTATAAATCCTTCCAGGACAGGGTTTTTGTATAGCCCCCCATAGTGCTCTTATTGGTGCCACAAACTTAGGAATGCCTAGTAAATGTTTGATGGAAATGCTGAGGGAGCCATGTGTAGCTGTTGCCATGGGGAACCAGGAGTTGAAAAGGCCTGGAACTAGTTTTGCTTGTTTAAGTTTTGTACATTGGCAGCTCTTGGTTTATATCATAAATTTAGTTTGGATATGGTTAGACCCCAGCAGGATCAATGAAAACCAGGACTAAGTGCCAATTCCTTCTGGGGCCCCATCATCCTGTTGAAATGTTACCCACCCTCAACCCCATGACTCAAATGCTTCTTCTGCAAGATCTTTCCTGATCACCACCCCTTCCCCCATTTGGAGAATGGTCTTCTCTCCTTAGATCTCACAGAGTACTTTGTCTCTCCTCATATACCTTAATCCTATGTTATTTTGCATAAGCATCATTTATGAATGTGTCATGAGCAACTATTAGATTAGAAACTTGATGACAGTGGGGACTATCTTTTCTTCTAATTTCTTATCTCCACCAGCTTTGCCCTGTTAAGGGCTAAAATTCTAGCTAGTCTAAAATATCTAATGAGTGGTCACCAATAAATTATAAGCTTTAGCAAGAGTTAGACTTTTAGGCATTTATTAAGGAGAATAAGAATTTGGTAAAGAGAGAGAAAGGCCTAGATTCCTATCTATTAAAGGGAGAACACATTTCTAGCTCTGCTCTCCACCAGAGTCCTCAGGAAAGAGAGTGAGACCAAGCGCCAGTCTCTTCCTTCTTCCTTCCACTAGCCCACTAGTCACTTCCTGACTCCTGGTCTTGCCCTCAAAGACCTTCGCTTCATGGGCAGAACTCTTCTACAGTAAGTCTCCAGCAGGTGGCGTCATTCCAATCGTTACAGCCCCTTAGGAAAATAAATCTGTGATGTTATCCATTTGGAGTTGCCTTCAGGGATGCAGATCTGCACTTGCCCAACATTGTGATTCTTGTTTGTGGTCTCTCATAAATTCACCACAGGGTGACCACTCAACATGCTAGGGGACTTCTTTGATTGCTACAGACATTGGAAAGATTGAAGTGGAGCCCACTTGCTATCCCTGGTCCTCACCACATGACCAGCTTTTTTTCCTTCCATATGTTTCCTTGTGGACAACATTTATTCCAGATCTTCTTCAGAGTTTCTCATTGGCTATAGGTTAGAGCCTGTTTAAACCTACTGTGTACTTTACCATGTTGAAGTCACCTGCTTAATGAACTTGCGTGGAACAAATGAATGAGTAAACCAACCACAAATGTAAAAAAATATTTTAGAGCTTCTGTTGCAGAGTAGAAACTTAGGCAGTCCTGCAATAGTTATTAGCAGACATCCTAGTGAAAGGGAAGGTGGTATTAATATCAATAAGAGCCTCACTTAATTCTCCTGGGGTGATAGATTTTTATGTTTATCCCTGTTTTCCTCTTCCCTCCCCTCCTTTTCCCACCTCCATCTTTTGATCGCCTGAAGAGAAAGAGGTTGAACATTTAGTTAAAATATAACAGAAAAAGGAAAGAGGTATATCCTTGTAATACTTAGTTTTATTCATCACAGAATACAGTGGAGGCTTTAAAAAATTAAATAGCTGGCCTCTGATGGAGCAGCTTGGAAATTCTAATAGCAGAAGCTAGAAAAATCCAGATTGTAAAATGTTGAGGCTAACCATTGGAATATATCTTAGATCCATCCTTTTGATGGATTTGACTAACTATTCAAACATGTTGAGTTTAACCTAGTCCCTGTTGTCATTCAAAACATTGTTCAAAAAGTGTTTGTCAGTCAAAAGATTAATTAACAATTGTTTTTCTGATCATCTCTTATTCCATTCATCTAACAATTATTTACCAAACTCCTACCTGGTGCTAAGTATTGTGTTAAGTGTATGGATTAGTGAAATGAACAATACTCCCTCCCTTCCCTTGAGGCCTGTAATACTCACAATCAAGGATATACAGTGATATAATGGGAAGCAGAATGTAAATTATATGGGCAGGTAGGTAGTACAAGATGATAGAATTCTGGGCCTGAAGTCAGGAAGACATATCTTCCTGAGTTCAAGTCTGACCTCAGACATTTATTAGTAATGTGACCCTGGGCAAATCATTTAACCCTGTTTGCCTCAGTTTCCTAATCTGTAAAGTGAGCTGGAGAAGGAAATGATATATCATTTTAGTATCTCTGCCAAGAAAACCCCAAATTTGGTCACAAAGAGTTGGATGTGACTGAAATGATCAAACAACAATAAAGAATGTAAATAGCATAGGGAAGGTATCAATAAAGGGCTCTCAGAAACATATGAAGATTAGAGAAGTCTTCATAGATGAACTGTTAAGTTGAATCTTATGGTGGAGATTGTGGGGAAGAAGGAGTGAGGCAAACATGGACATAGGTACAGAAAAGCAAACAGTACATGGCATATTCTTAGAATATTTGGAAAGGTAGTTTGGAGTAAGATGGTGCATTGACTTGGCCTAAGAAATTGAGACTTTATTGAAGGTTTTTGGGCAAGGGAACAATATGATCAAATCTTTAAAGACAGGTAGATAGACAGACAGACAGACAGATAGACAGATAGACAGATAGATAGATAGATAGATAGATAGATAGATAGATAGATAGATAGATAGATAGATAGATAGATAAAATATGTAAGGGGTAAGAGAACAAGTAATTGTCTACTCTGATTTAGTTGCTATACTAAGCTTTTTACAAATATTATATTGTTTGATCTTAAGCACTTACTGTAAGGGGCTAAAATTCTAGCTAGTCTCTCTAAAATGTCTAATGAGTGGTCGCCAATAAATTATAAGCTTTAGCAAGAGTTTAGCCTTTTTGTTGTTGTTGTTGTTGTTGTTTGTTTGTTTGTTTTTTTAAGTGAGGCAATTGGGGTTAAGTGACTTGCCCAGGATCACATAGTTAGTAAGTGTTAAGTGTCTGAGGCAGGATTTGAACTCAGGTACTCCTGACTCCAGGGCCGGTGCTCTATCCACTGTGCCACCTAGCTGCCCCAAGAGTTTAGACTTTTAAACATTTATTAAGGAGAATAAGAATTTGGTGAAGAGAGAGAAAGAGGCCTAGTTTCATCTATCAAAGGGAGAGCGCATTTTAGCTCCACTCTCCATGAAAGTCCAGACGAAAGAGAGCAAGAGCCCCAGCCTTGCCCCCTCTTCCTCCCACAAGCAAAGTCACCTCCTGTCGCCAAAGAGCTGCATGCCTTCCCCTCAGACGCCTTTTCCTTGTGGCGGAGCTTTCCTACAGTAAGTCTCCAGCAGGTGGTATCATTCCAATCCTTACATTACTGTGTGCTAGTTACAATATTAAACCTGGGCAAAAAATATTGAGTAAAGAAGGCTACCTCTACCTTCAGGGAACTTAAATTTTAATAGGGGAAGACAACAGACAAAGGGAACTGGAAAAGAGGAGGAAGTACCTTCATGGGCGGGGGGGGGGGGGGGGGGGGGGGGGGCAGTGTACTGCTGAGGAGCTAGAGAGGAAGTCCAGAGAGGCAGATGAGTCACGAATAAAGTAAGCATGATTAGGACTCCCTATGAAATGATGATTTTAGGTTCTAGCTTCTTAAATTGTGGATCACATAATTGAATGTGGGGATCACGAAAAATTTGGCAAAAGTAAAAGGTTATATATGCCTATTTTATATACCTGTATGCTTGTGATCACATAAAAATTTCTCAGGCAAAAAGAGGTCATAAGTGGGAAAAGTTTAAGAAGCCCTGGTCTAAATTAAGACCTCATCATTCAGGATGCTGGGAAAAGGAAGCTGACTGTTGTGTCTTAGATGGATTGGGGGGGGGGGTGGAGAACTAGAAGAGATGGGAAAGAAAACATGAATTAGGTTGTTGGCAGCACAAATGAAAAAAGTGGAGATATAGCCAAGGAACACATGGGGGCAAAACCAACAGAGGGAAGGAGAAAAGACAAAGTCTATAGAGGGATGGCATGAGCTAAATTGTGAAAGTAGGAAATTATACTTGAGCAAGAATTCTTTAAAATGAAAATTGAAGATGAGAGAGGGAAAACAATTTTCTGTATGTTTCTACCAACCTAGCTACCACAGAAACTAGCAGGGACAACTTGAGAAGAAGAATGTTGGAGTAGAGAACTAATAATTCTTAGAAAACAACAAGCAGAGGGGCAATAATAAAACTCATGGTCTCAAGATATTCACATAGGGGGCAGCTAGGTGGCATAGTGGATAAAGCACCAGTCCTGGATTCAGGAGGACCTGAGTTCAAATCTGGTTTCAGACACTTGATACTTACTAGCTGTGTGACGCAGGGCAAGTCACTTAACCCTTATTGCCCAACCAAAAAAAAAAAAAGATAAAAGATATGCACATAAATGCACATATTATAGATAATGAGAAGGAAGAGCAACCTTAATTTTAAAAAAGCCAATTTAATGTCATAATTATGACTGAGACAGGGTAGGATATGTCATGTCTAGAATGTGGTTATGGAAGAGGATGTCTTATTCAAAAAGGAACAAATTAGGTTAAAATGGATGATTGAGTAGAAGATTCTCTAGCAGAATATAAACTCCTTAAGAGTGGGAATGATAAATTTAAAAAAATTTTTGTAAACTGCCTAGAAAAGCTCTTGGCAATAAGTTGGCTTTAATAAATATTTCTGGATTGAATTTTCTAATTTTTATATTTAGAAAATTTACCAATGTCAACTCTCCATATAAGGGAGAGTTGAAGGATGGTAGAAGGGATTTGAATGAAGATAACTGGAGAAGCAAAAGCAGCATTGTGATGACAGTGTGCTGTAGACTGCCTGAATGATCCGGCAGATGTGATTTCTGTTGGTTACTATTGTTGATCTTTGAAAAATCACACAATACCCCAAGAAGGTTACTGAGAGGAAGAAGAGACCTATCTGTATAGAAACATCCATAGCAGTTCTATTTGTCATGGTAAAAAGTTGGAATCAAGCTATGCATCCAGGGATTAAATGGCTGAACAAGCTGTGGAGTATGATTGTAATGGAATATTATTACAGCATTTGGAATGAAAAATATCAAAAAATTCAAAGAAATATAGGAAATATAGGAAGACTTGTACGAAGTTATGTATAGTGAATAAGAACTGACAACAGTTGTGTAAATGAAGACAAGTCAATTTAATTCAACTTACAGTCCATGAAGGGGAGTAATGAACAATAAGTCTAGAGAAGGGGGCTACACCCAAGTTATAAAGACCTTCAAAACTCAAACAGAAGCAAGAAGAAGACCCTGAAATTTCTTGAGCAGGGCAATGTCATAGCCAAAGCTCTGTTTTAGAATTTTGATTCAGCAGCTGTGTGGAGGATGGATTAGAGGAGGGAGAGACTAAAAGCAAGAAGACAAATTAAGTTGCTATTGTAATAGTCCAAGGGAGAAGTAATGTAGCCCTGAACTAGTGTAGAAGCTTTATAAGTAGAGATGCTTTTGAGAAATGCAGATTTAGCAAGTGATTGGATATAGGGCTTTAGGAAGAGAAAAGTGTCAAGGATGACTCCAAGCTTATGAACCTGACTGACTGGAAAGGATGGTGGTGTCTTCAGCAGAAATAAGGAAGTTTAGAGGAGTGTTACATTTCTTTTGGGAAAGGGAGGATATAGCCAGTTCTATTTTGGACATATGGGATGCTTACTTGGTATCTAGAGTAGATCTCCTGCAGTCACTTTGTAATTTAAGATTGGACTTCAAGAAAGAGACTATGGCTGAATGTATACATTTGAAAGTAATTTCCATAGGCATGAGTAAAAACTAAAAGAACTGATGTTATCGTCAAGAAAGAAAGTAGTAAGATCATGAGATGGTAAGAAAAGGCCCAAGACAGAGAACCTTGACTTTACAGGCACTGATGGGAGGAAAATGATGATCATTGGACAGTATTACATAGCCAAAAAATTCAGATGAAATACAGTGGACTGCCTTGTTAGATTTAAAGCACATGATCTTTTTTCGAGTAAATAATCAATTACAAAAGTACATTGTTGTATGAATTATCAGTCACAGTTGTTCTTTTGCATTGTTTTGCATAACTATTTTCATATTTAGTGTTTTCTTATGTTTGCTTTCTTAAAACAAATGTTATTTTTTAAATGGAAATGCAGAGAATTAAAGAAGTACTATATGATTAGAAAAACTCAAACTTGTCTTGCTTTTCCTAAAAAGGAAAAGATAGAAGGGCAGCTAGGTGGCGCAGTGGATAAAGCACTGGCCCTGGATTCAGGAGGACCTGAGTTCAAAGCCAGCCTCAGACACTTGACACTTACTAGCTGTGTGACCCTGGGCAAGTCACTTAACCCTCATTGCCCTGCAAAAAAAAAAAAAAAAAAAAAAAAGGAAAAGATAGATTATTTAAATCACAGGCTGGTGAATTTAACTTTAGTTCTTGGCAAAATTCTAGCATGTATTTTTAAAAAGGCAGTTTTTGAGCATGTAGATTGGGAAATGGTGGTCACTTTATAATGGGAAATGGCTGAGTCAATATGGATTCATCCAGAATAGCTCATATCAAGACAACTTGCTTCTTTTTTTATGAAATTAGGGTATTACCACAGGCATAGTGTATGCCTGGATTTCAGCAAGGCATTTGTAAAATATCTCATATCTGCTAATTATTGTTCATCCATTTTTGAAGAGGACCAATGATATCATGGGTAATATCTTGACTCATGAGTGAATTGAATTTAAGTGAGGTAGAGTTGTACAAAGTGGTCAGCCTTACTCTCTCTTCTGGACTCATGAAAATCTAGGAAAAGCTAAAAATATGTGAGCTAGATCATTGATTATTGGATTCAGAGGTCATTTAGTTCATTCTCCTTATTTTAGAGATGAAGAAAGTGAGACCTTTTTTAGGCAATTTATCTGAGATCATGTAGGTGAGAGAAGTGGGCTCTAAACCCAGAGAACACAGGTTCTTTGACTCCAAATCTAGCATGCTTTGTATTGTACTATCATGTACTATGGTATATACTTAAGCAAATTTGGTATTGTTTGAATAACTACACCCAAAGAATGCTGATTAATCAATCTCTGTCAGCCTAGAGGGAAGTCATGCAGAAGAGAAATTAGGCTTGTTTTCCTTGGCCCTAGAAAGCAGTTTTAGGAACAATGGGTGAAAGTTTCAGGAAGACACATTTCTGGCTATAATTCAAACTATACAAAAGTAGCATTGATGGACACATAAGGTACTGGGTCCTTCATCCATCCACCTATCCATTTATCCAATGTATCTAAATGAAGGCTGAGTGACCATTGGTCAGAGATGTTATAGAAGGCATGATGTGTAGTAGTTGGTCTCTCATGTTCTTCCCAAATCTGGGGCTCTGTGATCTTGTTATATGCTAATTATGAATTATGGATAGTTGCAAACCTTGCCCCTTTTCTTAAATAAATCTGTTTCTAGTTTTCATTGCATTGTTAACCTTGAAACCATTTAATTCTTAACTGGAGAGGCAATGCTGTATTTCTACAAATTTGGGGTAGCACATTTTATGAAGGAGTTGGACAATCAATGGGCATCGAGAGAATGGTGACCAGGATAAGGGAAGGCAATGGAGAACATGGTACATGAGGACTGGTAGAAGTATCTAGGGATCTTTAGCCTGGAAAAGTAAACAATGTAGAGGGAATAAGGCTACCACATAGAAGGATTAAACTTGTTCTACTTGGTAATGGGGTACTAAAGGAAGGAAGTAAACACGTATTTATTATGCATTACTATGTGGAACTTTAAAAATATTCACTCATTTGATCTGCATAGGGCAGGTATTATTATCCTCATTTTCTGATGAGGTATTTCACATTTTCTTCTATTATTTTCATTCTTTGGATTCTGTTTTTTTGGATTCTTGGTGTAGCATGGAGTCATTAGCTTCCATCTGCCCAATTCTAATTATTAAGGTAGTATTTTCCTCAGTAAGCTTTTACACCTCCTTTTCCATTTGGCTAATTATATTTTTTTAAGAAATTGTTTTCTTCAGTCAATTTTTGTGCTTCCTTTTCCCACCTGTTGACTCTTTTTTCATAGTTTTCTTGAATAACTTTCATTTCCCTCATTTCTTTTCCCATTTTTAATTCTACCTCTCTCATTTGATTTTTAAAATCCTTTTTGAGCTCTTCCAGGAAAGCTTTTTGGTCTTGAGACCAATTTATCTTCCCCTTTGAGGCTTCACAGGTAGGCATTTTGACAGTATTGTCTTCATATGAATTTGTGTTTTGATCTTCCCTGTCAACATAGAAGCTATTGAGATAGTAAGGGCCCTTTGCTGTTTCTTAATCATATTGTAGCTTATTTTTTTTACTTTTAAAGTTGAGTTCTACTCCTGGAGCACAGGGGCCACTGTTGCAAGCTTCTTGTGCTGAGGGATAGGAGCCTGGGCTCTGGCTTCCTGCTCTGAGGTGTGATGAAATAATGGGACTTAGCAGATACTCAAAGACCCACCTGGAGATAAATCTAGACTGATTGAATCAAGTGAGAGTGATTGACTGCTGATTAGTTAACTGGATTGTAATCATACCTGACTATCCCTTAAGAAGGTATTGTTCTCAGAAGCTAGACTGTGAACTCAACTTGAGAACACCTTCAAAACCAATGGATTTGGAGGACAGCAACCAATCACCTTGAAGCAGTGTGTAAGGACCACCTCTGTTCCAGACCTATAAAAAGCTTCCACAATCAGCTTGCTGGGGAGTTCCTGATTAAAGCAGGCTCGGCTTGTGGAGGAGGACTTGAGGAAGAACCCAACCAGGCTGAAACTCTAGGCTAGGTAGGACTTCTTTTTCTTAACTTTCTGAACTCTTTGTAAATATCTGTTATGTTTTAATAAATGTTTAATGCCCAAAGACTGGTATTGAAGCTTTTTAATTTAAGGTGATCACACAATATAGATTTTAAACATCACAGAGGCCTCTGTGGCTTGTGGATTCCTCACCACCCTGGACTTGCTCCCTGTGCTTGCTCCCTGAGCTAGGATGGCTTGGCCTAGTTGTGCCTGTCCTGTGGGCTGTTCTCTATCTAGCTGGCAGTTTGCCCTCTCTGCTGGTGCTGCTGGGTCTCACAACTGGCCTGCTGAGCCAGGAACAAAGGGTCTCAGCTCTTGATTTGTATTCTATTCTGGAGCCTCCTCCTGACTTGCCCAGACCCTGTCCTTGCTGTGCTGAGCTGTGCCGTGCTCCCCTTTCCTTCAAGTGAGACAGACTTTTCCCAAAGTCTTCTAAATTATCTCAAGTTGGAAGATTGTGTCTCTCTGTCTTTTTGTGGGTTCTGTAGTTCCAGAATCTGTTTAGAGGCTTGACTTAATGTTGTTTTTGAGGGAAACTTGGGAGAGCTCAGGCAACTTCCTTGCTTCTCTCAGCCATCTTGGCTCTGCCCCCCATCCTTATTTTTTAGTTGAGGAAACTGAAGTATACAGAGGTTAAGTGACTTGCTCAGGGTTACATAGCTGCTAAGTGTCTGAAGCTATTTGAACATATGTCTTCTTGATTTCAAGTCTAGCACCCTACTCACTATACCATGGTAGAAGTACTAGGTTCCTGCTTAATAGATGGAAATACTTCCTTGTAATTAGTTGTTCAAAAGTGGAATGACCTGCCTCAGGAGATGATGGCAATTTTTAGGAAGATAACCCCTCATCAAGAACATTTTAGAAGGAAGTTCATGCTTCAGATTAGAGTTTAATTTGAAAACCTCTCAGTTGCTTTTTCTTGTATGAGACCATTTAGATATTGAATTTTGAGCTAGAAGTATATCCAATCAAATCCCTTCATTTTAGAGATGTAGAAGTCCAAAAAGAGTTTCAGAATTACATGGAACATATAATTAGACCAGTGTCCTTAACCTGGAGTCAATGAACTGTTTTAAAAAAAGATTTAATAACAATATTTCAGTGTAATTAGCTTCCTTTGCAATTGTATTTTTTTCATTTAAAATATTATTGAGAGAAGAGGTCCATAGGTTTCAACAAATAACCCAAGCAGTCCATGGCACAGAGTAGGTTAAGAACCCTTAAACTAGACAGTGGTCAAACCACAACTAGAAATGAAACCTTCTGATTTCTAATGAAAATAACATTGTCATCATCAAGTAATAATAATAATAGCATTTATCATTTATATAGAACTTAAAGATTTACAATTACCTGATTTCATCACTGATTAAAATTTCTGTTGATTTTAATTCAATATTTCTTCCAGTTAAGGCACAATATCTTCTCTAGCTAATCTGATGAACTAATTTAAGCTAAATTGCAAATGGATTATTGTTTTAATTGTCCCTAATCACATTTGTATTTTGACAAGGACCTTCAGTAGCCCAACCCTAAACTGAGTAATGCCGTAGTTTGCAGCATAGAGGACAAGGGGGTGGGAAGTAGGTCTGGTTTTGGTTATTGTAGGAGGACTTTGTGCATATTGGACTTTCAACACTTTTCAAGTCATACCATGTCATAATCCATAATATCATACCAGGATCATATTCTGATCCTGTTGACTATAAGGAAAAACCAGATTAAAAGTTGGTTATAGGTGAGCAAGCATCCAGATGATTGCAAGTTGCTGCTACCTATTAATGTTTTCCCCTATGCAATGAAGTTAAACTCACTTCAATTCATCATACAGTTTTTATAAGTTTCTACTCTTTACAGAACACTGTGCTAAAGAATAAGGGGGACAAACAGTTTAGTTAAGATATAACCCTACTTATCCTAAGGAGGTGGGAGGATGCAGAATCAAGGTGATGAGTGGAACGATCAGCCTTAGACAACATCCAGGATATGTTTTCCTATAAATCAGGAGTGGAGGGGAGACTGGTGTTGCTTCCAAGTAGTTTGAGGAGTGGAAGAGGGGATGAATACACCCCCATCAAATAGACCCAGTCTTCTCAGTGAAGTCATCTACTCTAAAGGGGAGGAGGGGCTCTTCCTTTTCTTTTGTGGTTTAAAACCTACCAACCAAAGCTATAAAAAACTGACTTCAACCATTAAATATGTGTTGGTTTATGGGCCTAGGGCCTAACTGAAATCAAGCTGTAGTCTTGATTTCTAAATCGGGCAGCAGGACCAGAAATTTAATATATTTTGCAAGGGGATAGGGGAAGAAGTTTGTTTCCTTTTGTTTAATTTCATGTGTTTAGGAGGCAAAACTCTTGACATGCTTGTGAAGATTAAATTTGAGTAATTTCTTACCCTAGAAAAGCCAGGAGCTTTGGAAAGAAGTGGGAAAAGTAAGGAAGGTAGAAGGAGTTATCCGTTAATGTGGGTCGGGCTAATGAAATACTTTTGGGCTGATTAGAATTGTAGAGGGTCTGCTGCCTTAGGAGGGAAAACTATTTGCAAAACTGCTTTATTTATTCACATTCCTTTATGTGATTCCCAATGCATTTGTTTCTTTCTGGGAGTGAGGCACAATGAAAGGAGGACACTGGAGGGCAAGCTGTATAAAACAGTGGTAAAAATAACTTAGGGGGAGAACCCGCAATGGGGACCATGGAAGTCTTGATCCCATGAAGAATGAAGAGAAGGAAAAGGGACTAGATAAGCCATGAGAGAATTCAAATCTAGAGTAGGCAAAAAAGGAGGATGGATAGTGAAGAGAATGAGGGAGGGAAATTCTCTCTGAAAAGGGGTGAAAAATGGAATTTAAAAATCTAATGAACAGGATTAATTGAAGGTGAAGAGAAGAAAGGAGATTATACTTGGCTGAGAGGTAAAAAAAAAAAATAGGAAGAAGAATTAAATAACCAGAAAAAAGAAGTAAGAAAAAAGGAGCTAAAAAGCAAAACTCCAAAGGGAAAGAGGTAATAAACAGGAGGAGTGGGTGACAGGATTGAGGACATAACACAATAAAAATAGTAATTGGTTGAGGGACCACAAACAAAAGACACAGACTCAAATGGAAATTTAATAATGTTGAAACCCTAAAAAATGAATGGATCAAAAATAATTCATACAAATAATAATGTGAAACAAAATGATAATGATGATTCAACATGAGAGGATTAATGAAATGAATATGCATTAAAAATTAGAAAGGCAAAAAAAAAATTAGAAAGGCAACAACTAAACCTGAAACAAGCCCAAAGGGGGAGATATTAAAAATTAGAGGTCAAATGGATGAATTAGAAACCATGGAAATGATAAATAAAATGAAAAGTTGGTTCTTTGAAAAGACTAATAAAATTCATAAACCTTTAGCAAATCTGATTTAAAAGAATAGAGCAGAAAATCAAATCAGTAAAATAGCAAAAGACCAAGGTGAAGTCACAATAAAACCAGAAGAAATTAATTGAATCAGAACATATTGCATGGTTATATGACGACAGAACTGAGAACACAAAAGAAATATAGGAATGCTTTCAAAAATATAAAAATACCCAAACTATCAGAAGTCCAGAGAGACATCTTAAATAACCCAATCTCAGAAAAGGTAACAAATCCACCTTTAAAGAAACTAACAAAGAAAAAAAAATCTGGTCCTAATGGATTGACAAGAGAATTCTATCAAACTTTTAAAGAACAATTAGTACCCATACTTAACTAATTATTCCCAAAAATAGAAAAAGAAAGCATTTTACTGGAATCCTTTCATAAGAAAAATATAGTCCTAATACCTATGTGAGGAAGTAATAAAACTCAGAAGGAAAATTATAATCCAGTATCATTAATGAATATTTATTAAAACCTTTAAACAAAATCTCATCAGATTACAGCAATTTATCCAAGAAATAATTTATTGTGACCAAGTGGGATTTACTCCAAGGATGTCATGATGGTTCAACATTAGAAAAATAACATAATTAATCAAATTAAAAACCAAAACATCTAAAACACATGATTATTTCTATATATATATATATGGAAAAGGCTTTAACAAAGTACAGCTCTCATTTAAGCTAAAAACTCTGAAATATAAGCATAGAGGGACATTTTTATTTTATAAAAATAATAAAAAATAACAAAGTAAGCATCACATGCAACGGAGTTACACTGGAATCTTTTCTGATGGGACTGAAGCAAGGATGTCAACTCTCTTCACTATTATTTGATATAGTTTTGGAAATATTAGCAACACCAATAAGATAAGAGAAAGAAATTAAAGATAGGTAAAAAGAAGATAAAACTACTTATTTGCTGATGGTACGATGGTATGTTTGGAAAATCTTAGGAAATCAGCAAATATGCAAATTGAGACAATTAACTAGCTTTAGCAAAGCTTCAGGCTACAAAACAAACCCTCAAAAATCAACAGCATTAGGGCAGCTAGGTGGCGCAGTGGATAGAGCACCAGCCCTGGATTCAGGAGGACCTGAGTTCAAATCTGGCCTCGGACACTTAACACTTACTAGCTGTGTGACCCTGGGCAAGTCACTTAACCCCAATTGCCCCACAAAAAAAAGAAAAAGTAAAAAAAATCAACAGCATTTCTGTGTAATAATAATAAAATCCAAGAAGCAGGAATAGAAAGGAAAATCCCATTCTAAAGAGATACAAAATGCACAAAGTATCTGGGAATTGACCAATCAAATCACACAAAAGACTTGTATAGATTCAATTATGAAGTGCTCTTTTAAAAAAAATAAAGAAAAGTATATCACTAGAGAAATATTCAGTGTTCATGTTTAGGTTGTGCCCATGTAATAAAAATGGTAATATTACCAAAGTTAATTTACATTTTAATGCTACATCAATTTTGTTATCAAGGGCTTTACAGAGCTTTATAAAATAATTTTTAAAAATTCTTTAAAACAACAACAAGAAGAAGACAAAATATCTAGAACATCAAGGAAAATGATGGCAAGTGGTAGAGATGAAAGAAGAATAGCACTTCCAGACCTCAAATTATAATATAAAGCAGCAGTCATCAAATCCACCAAGTATTGGTTAAAAATAGAGTTAGACCAATGGAAAAGACCAAATAAGTGAGAATGGGAAACAGTGGAATTCAGTAAAGCAGTGTTTGGTAAAGTGGAAAACACAAATAACCTAAGGTAGAACTCTGTATTTCATGAAAACTATTGAAGCAAACTAGAAAGCAATCTGGCAGAAATCAGGCTTGAATGAACACCTTGCACCATATTCTACAGTACATTCTAAATGGACATATGACCTTTTTTTGGGGGGGGGGTGAGGGTTAAGTGATTTGCCCAGGGTCACACAGCTAGTAAGTGTCAAGTGTCTGAGGTCTGATTTGAACTCAGGTCCTCCTGAATCCAAGGCCAGTGCTTTATCCACTGTGCCACCTAGCTGACCTGACATATGACCTTTAAAGATCATACTATTAAAAAAATTAGAAGAGAAGCACATCATATAGCTCTCACAACTCTGGGTGTGAGGTGTATTCACAACTAAACAAGGGATAGTGACAATAACAAAAATTAAAATAGATGACTTTGATTACATAAAATGGAGAAGCTTCTTTCTGTACAGACCAAATTATTTTACCCAAGATAAGAAGGGAAGTGATTGGATGGGAAAATTCTCTTTGCCATATTTTTCTGATAAAATTTGGGTATCTAAGATAAATAAATAATTAACATATATGCACATATTATTAATAGTCATTACCTAATGAATAAATGTTGAATAAACTATTCTTAAAAGAATTGCAAAGTATTAACAACCAAATAAAAGAATGTTCCAGATCACTAATAACTAGACAGATACAAATCAAAACAACCCTCACACCTGGGAAATTGGCAAAGATGATAAAAAGTAGCAATAGGCAATGTTGGAGGAGTTATGGGATGATAGACACATTAATACATTTTTGATGGAGCTGTGAATTGATTCAACCATTTTGGAAAGCAGTTTGGAATTATGCAAATGAAGTAACTAAAATGTCCATAATTTTCTGAAACAGGGACTCTATTACTGGGCTTACCCTAAGCCTAAGGATACCTTAATATATCCAAGAAAGCCATTAATAAAAAAGTCTTCAGGTAGACCAAAAAATTTATAGCAGTACTTTTTGTGATAGCAAAGATTCAGAAACAATTGGGGAGTGTCTAAACAAATTGTGACACATGAATATAGACTATTACTGCACTATAGAAGATGAATGTGATAAATAGAGAGAAACATGGAAATATCTACATGAATTGATGAAGAGTGCATTAAGCATAGCCAAGAAAATAATATATACAATGCCTACAACAATGTAAATGGAAGGACCAAATGCTACACTTGTATGAAAGTCTAGGAAAATCACTCAGTAATCTTCAGTGACTCCCTTTTGCCTACTGAATACCTTCTTTGCTTACCATTTAAGACCCTTAATGATCTGGTGAAAACTCTTTTGAGACTGGCCTCATATTACTACCTTACATGTATTCTTTGCTCAAGTCAAATAGAATTACTCTTTCTCCCAACCTGACCTACACTATCTAACTTGAATACTTTCCCTCACATTGTTCCCCCTACCCAGCATCTCCTCTCTTCCAGTCTTTGCCTGCTGGACTTTTAGCCATGGTTTAAAGCTCAGCCCAAATGCCAATTCTTCTGTAAAGCCTTTCCTAATATTCTCAGCTGGTAATACCCTTTTTAAAAATGGAAACAATCTTAAATTGTACTTTAAAAAAAAACCTCTCCATTTCATTTATCATGTAGTATATGGTTATTTCACCTTTATGAAGATGACTTTCAAATCAAAGAATTATGATGTAATTATATTTTCTGTGTTTAGGTCTTATTCTCCCAATGGTATGTAGTCTTTAGGAGGGCAAGGGCAATACATTTACTCAATTTTCTATTTTCTTCAGAGCCTAGTGTGGTGGTCAGCAGTTAACATGGTCCAAGGGAAAGAACATTAGAGTCTAAGAACCTGAGTTGAAGTTGGAGTGGTTCTACCACTTGCCATCTCTATGACCTTGGAAAAGGTGCTTAGATACCCAGATGACCTCCACAGTCACTTCCAGCTCTAATTTACAATCATGTGGTCTTATGATCCTAAATGTTTGATGAACCTGTGTGCTATTTAATTCAAGGATTATCATCTGATCAGGGTGTTCCGAAAGTTTCAGTGCATTTTTAACCTGTTAAAGAATTTGGGGGCACCATAGATGAAGAAACCCAGGCTCAAAGATATCGCATGACTTGGCCCAGACTCCACAACCAGTAAAGAGTAGAGCTGAGGGGAAGCTAGGTGACTCAGTAGATAAAGCACTGGCCCTGGATTCAGGAGGACCTGAGTTCAAATCCAGCCTCAGACACTTGACACTCACTAGCTGTGTGACCCTGGGCAAGTCACTTAAACTTCATTGCCCTGCAAAAAAAAAAAAAAAAAAAAGACTAGAGCTGGGACTTGACCTGACGTCTTCTTGACTCCAAGTCTTACATTCAAGCTCATTCTCTATAAACTGGCATGGAGCTCCTTATTATGAGCCAGGGTCTTTCCTTCCCCCCTCCCCCATCCCATTTCCTTTGCAAGTAAATGCTTATAATCATTGAATGTTTCTGTGACCTAGAAAAGTTGTGAAATTCTCCATTAATGAAAACATAAGGACTTAAAAAATACTCTTAGTACCCTACATACAGTAGGAAAATTCCTGATGCCAAGTATAATTAGCCAGCTATAATGCAGGTAATGAACGAAATGTGCTGGTGGTATAGTTCCATTACTTTGAGTTCAGGGAGAAAATATATTGGGGGAAGGGGGGTTGAAACCTTTTTAACAAGCTGCTAGAATTGGCTGGACTTATGCTGGCCTTGCAGCCTGGATGTCTTTCTCATTCGTAAACTTTATTTGTATTCTGGAGATCAGCTGAATCTGCTCTGGGTTCCCAGTTTCTTTAATATTTTTGTCCTGGCTGGCATGCATATAAATCAGCTTCAGACCTTCAGCTATGTACTGCACTGGCCTGTGTTTGTGTGAGGATGAGAAACCTTTCTTTGTAGGCTTGCACCCAAACCAGGGTAGCGCATCTGCAATCCTGGACATTAATATTGTTTCCTATTAATAATGAGTTGTTGTTTATGGGGCAATCGAGGAGGCTAAAATCATAGAGTAATAACAACAATAGTAGCATTTTCTGGAGCATCTTAATGTCTGCAAAGCACTTTAAAAGTATTTTTTCCCTTTTATTCTTGCAACAACTCTGGGAGGCACATGCTATTATTTATTATCCTTGTTTCACAGATGAGGAAACTGAGTCAACCACTTGTTAAATGACTTGGCCAGGATTATATAGTTATTATGTGTCACATTTAAAGTCAGATCTTCCTAACTCCAGGCCTAAAACTCTATCTGTTGTGCCACCTTGCATCCCCAGATTTAGAGCTGAAAGGAGGCTTATAGATCAACTAGTCCAATCTGTCATTCAACATTTTTTTTCTTTTTTGGTGAGGTAGTTGGGGTTAAGTGACTTGCCCAGGGTCACACAGCTAGTAAGTGTCAAGTATCTGAGGCCAGATTTGAACTCAGGTCCTCCTGAATCCAGGGTCGGTGCTCTATCCACTGTGCCACCTAGCTGCCCCTGTCATTCAACTTTAATGGTGTTGTATTAGAATGTAACCTCCTTAAAGGCATGGACTAATCTCACTTTTGAATTGTAATCTCCAGTACATGGCACATGGTAGACTCTCTCTCTTTTTTTTTTGCGGGGCAATGAGCCTTAAGTAACTTGCTCAGGGTCACACAGCTAGTAAGTGTCAAGTGTCTGAGGCAGGATTTGAACTCAGGTCTTCCTGAATCCAGGGCTGGGGCTCTATCCATGGCACCACCTAGCTGCTCCCAAAACTCTTATGAATAGTTTTCTATTCACCTATTTTTTCATTTCTTCAAAGATGAGGAAACCGAGACTAAAGAGAAGTTAAATGACTTTCCCAAGGTCCATACAGAGAGAATATGGCAGATCCCATGATTTGAACCCAGCTACTCTGCACCAAATTCAGTGCTCTTTCAATTGTGCAATAAGGCCCTCAGTACTACTCTTCTGGTAGTCTTAAGAAGTGTTTTGGCCTCTCCAGCTCCCTCTTCCCTCCCCTCCCTGCCCCTTCCCTCCCTTCCTCTCTCTTTTTCCTTTCCTTTCCTCTCCTCTCCTCTCTTTCTTTCTCTGTCTCACTTTCTTTCTCAATGTCTCTCTCTAACTCTTCTCTTTCTCTCTCCTATTTACCATTCTCTTTCCTTTGTGGGAATAGTGGAATCACAAATGAAAGCCACAAATATAAAGTATAATCATTCTCTTAAATAAGAGTTTACAAAATGAATAGGAAATATTATTTCTTTTGGAACCCTGTATTTGCTCATAATTCTTACATCTTTATGTACATTATACACCAGTAGTCTTCTTGTCCTAAATATTGATTGAATGAAATAATTTTTCTCTCTTCAAATACAGAAGTCAAAGACTGGGGTGAATAGATAAGGGGAACAAAGGCAAACAATACTGAAATAGAGAAAAGGGGAAGATATTTAGTCATTAAGAAAATGACTGAAATGTTAAATTCCTTTAAAAAGAATGTCCATGAGGATTATACCCCCAAGTCTTTCCCTCTCCTCTTTAGAGAGAAAGCAAAAATATTGCATTAGGCTACAGTTATCCCTCTTCCACATTGCGACTTTCCCCATTGCGGTTTCAATATATCATGGATTGGCATAAGCAATTAAATGGGAATTTGGGGGGAGTTTTGTGGAAACTGCAGATGACACAGACAATGTTTAGAAACTCAGAAATTCACAAAATATATAGTATTATATGGGATGGGCTAAAAGTCATGATGTTTTAATGATTTTTGGAAAATTATTTTTTTGCCATTTACAAGATTTGATTTTTTCACCATTAATGAGATTTGATTTTTCACACATAATGTAAATTCATTTCCTATATATACTGTATATGATGTTATGGTATTATAAATTAAAAACAAAAAAATAAAGGAGTTATTAAATATTGAAACCCCTTTGTGACTTTTGACCCAGCTTGTATACTATCAACCCAAATCTTACAATGAGGCACTGTAAACACCCCATAAAAGCAAAAGAAAAATATCATACTAAATGTTTCATAGAAAGAGAGGGCCAAAAATTTTAGACAGATTTTCCAGATCATGGGGTACTATACCCCTATCCCCTGTGATGTGGGATAAGAACAAGACAGACTGATGGCTAATTTAGGGGGGAAAGGTAGATGGCTTGTTTTTTCCAGATCATGATATGCAATTTTCTTGTATTCCTGACATTGGTGGAGAATTAGGAAAATCTTGGTTCAGATTTTGCTTCTGCCACATCCTGACTGTATGACCTTAGTCATATCACTTGACTTCTTAGTGCTCCAGGTGCTGATCTGCATTAGTAGATGTAGTTCCTCACCAGGAATTTTGGTCCTGGTGGAATTATAGGTTCAGTAGGAGGAAAAAATATGGTTAAATCATAAAAAGTGATTATTTTTATGTATTCTGCTATCTGTGTAGCTCACCCTCTACCTAATTAGGTTTAAAATTTTTAAAGTAAAACCTCATTGATTTTTTTAAAAAACCCTGGAATATGATACAATTGCCAGATGCTATTGTCCTCCCTAGTATAGATGCTCCTGAAACAGAAGCACTCTGTAAGCCAAGTTCTTAGTGCTCTTACCTTACCCTTGACCTCTTACTTGATTTGCATTCTTGGATCCACTCTTGGTTAAGATGGGGTCAGGGAATGGAGCAAGGAGACAGATAGATGAAAGGGACCCTTGGTGTGACAGAGAAGTAAGCCAGAGATCAAAGAACCACCGAAGGCTCTTCTTTCTGTCAAAAGTAAAAACAGGCTACTGATGAAGCTTTGATCTATGACAGGACCCAAGGGACTGTATTTAACACCTCTGCTTATCCCTCCTTCCCCATCCACCTTGGAACAGCTTTCAAATATAATCAGGTGGCTTAAATTGTATATTAAGTGATGGAAAAAGCACTTAAGTGCTTACTAAGACATCTAAATATCAGACACTACCCTTGAGTACCTGTGTGACCCTTGGCAAGTCATTTAACCTGTTTGCTTCAGATTTCTTAACTGTAAAATGTGGATAATAATAGCACCTATCTCCCAGGGTTATTGTGAGTATCAAATAAGATGATATTTGTAAAAATCTTAGCACAGTGCCCCACACAGAAAATTCTCTCTCTCTCTCTCTCTCTCTCTCTCTCTCTCTCTCTCTTCATATATATGTGTGTATATATATATATATGTGTGTGTGTGTGTGTGTGTATGTGTATATGTATATATGTGTGTGTGAATATGTATATACATATATGTTTGCTGTTGCTGCTACTACTACTACCACCACCACCACTACTGCTACTCCTACTGTTAGTACTACTTTTACTCCGATATGCCAAGCACTGTGCTAAACCTGAGGATAGAAATAGAAAAATGAGACAATCCATGCTTTCCTAGAGTTTATCTTTGAATTGAGGGAAATAATACATATTGGGGACAGCTAGGTGGTGCAGAGGATAGAGTGCTGTGCTTGAAGTCAGGAAGACTCTGAGTAAGTTTTGCTCTCAGGCACTTACTAGCTAAGTGACTCTTGGGCAAATCCCTGAACCCTGTTTGCCTCAGTTTCCTCATCTGTCAAATGAGCTGGAGAAGGAAATGGCAAACCATTCCAGTATCTCTGCCAAGAAAACCCCAAGTAGGGTCACAAAGAGTCTGAATAACTGAAAGGACTAAACAGTAATACATATCAGAGGGATTAGCTGCAGGGCAGACTGAAGGATTAAGAAATCCTAAAGTCTGATGGCAATGCCTGGGAGAGTACAGAGAAAGGATAGATGGTAGAGCCTGGAGGACCTCCATAAGACATGGCAAAGCAGATAAATGATAGGCTTGGTCTTATTGGAAAGAATACATTTATCTAAACTCTCAGCTCATCCAGGCAGTATGAATTGCACTATATTCTCTGTAAGAGGAAGGGATTGGGAGACAGCCTAGAATGGCTTGCCCTACCCACCATTATAAAGCTGAGGGTGAGGCAGGAGGTCTGAGTGGTATGGGGATTCTGGATCCCCTCGTGTAAAGCCAGTGTCTGGCCAGGAGGAGGGGAAGGGGAAGTTAGCATTGTCAGTATGGCTCGAGAAGAAGGATCCCCACAGGTGGCTCTTCCTGGTGGGCTAGTCCTTTCCAATGAGGTCTCATTGGCACATGGGGCAGGCAGAGGTGAGGGATGAGAAGGGAAAAGGGCCTTGTGCTGATGGGTCTTTCTTCCTAGGCTTGATAAGGTCTGGGTGTCCTGGGGTAGGGATAGGGGGAAGAGGCATCAATCAATCAATAAACATTTTTCAAAAGCTCCAGGGTTACAAAAAGAAGCAAATGACAGTCCTTGCTCTCAAAGGGTGTACAATTTAATGGGGGAGACAACATACCAATATATATATATATATATATGTAAAGCTAAATGTAGGATAAATAAATAATTAACAGAGAGAAGCCACTAGAATTGAGGGGTTAGGGAAGTCTTCCTGTAGAAGGTGAGATTTTAGTTGGCACTTAGAGGAAGTGTGATAATTTTTCACCTTTGATTTATTTCCTTTTATTAATTTTTATTATTTGAGGAGTCAGGGCTGGTTCTCCTAGATAGGAGGTTATTGAGTTGTCTGAAACCTATTCCATGGTATGTAAAAATTGCCTTAAGGCCTCACACATTTCTCAGCTAGGAAGCTAAAAAGGGAGCCAAGGTTTCCCAACCAATTTGATGTGCCTTATTTGAGGAAAGGATTCTGTAATCATGCAAATCTTCCCCTTCAATCAGCCCATTATGAACACTCTAAATGTAATTTAATCTGTAACCTGATAGTTTACCTTTGGTCTTTTGAGGATTCAGGAGGACCTGAGTTCAATCTGGCCTTGGACACTTGACACTTACTAGCTGTGTGACCCTGGGCAAGTCACTTAACCCCAATTGCCTCACCAAAAAAATAAAATAAATAAAATAAATAAATTCCAAATAGAGTCTATTGAACTAGATTTGTTTTCTTAGGGGACATGTGAGATTATGATTCTGTTTAACTGAGTTCATTCAACTTTTATGACATTCAAGGAAGTTTGGGATTATTAATCTGTCTTTTAAAATTTTTATAGCCTAAAATAAGATAAAAATATATAAAATAGGGGGCAGCTAGGTGGTACAGTGGATAAAGCACTGGCCCTGGATTCAGGAGGACCTGAGTTCAAATCTGACCTCAGATACTTGACACTTACTAGCTATGTGATCCTGGGCAAGTCACTTAACCCTCATTGCCCCCCAAAATAATAAAAAAATAAAAATATGTAAAATAATTTATTTCTACATCTCTCTGATATAGTCTTCTCTAGAAAAGATTTTCAGAAAATCCTAATCTTGAAAGGTTCAGGGTTGTTTTTCTGCCTCTTGTACCTGTTTACACATAATCAAATCCAAGTTTTTATCTTTACAATGTCTGCATTTGTGGTAGATTTATCTTAGTAGCAGTAACCTTCCATATGAACTCACAAAGGAGATCTTTCTCCCATAACAGAAGCCAGAGAGGTCGGTAGTTGGAGCTGAGGAGGAGAGTATTCCAGGCATGGAAAACAGCCAGAGAAAAATGCCTGAAGTCAAGAGATGGATTGTCTGTGGAACAAGCCAGGAGGCCAGTGTCACTGCATCAAAGAGTACATGTTAGGGAGTGAAGTGTAAGAAGACTGGAAAGGTGGGAGAGGCTAAGTTATGAAGGGTTTTGTTTTTGATCCTGGAGGCAACAGGAAGCTACTAGTTTGTTGAGTGAGGTGACATGATCGCACCTGCACTTTAGGAAAATCACTGTACTCCCTGAATGGAGGATTGATTGAAGTGAATCAAGACTTGAGGCCAACAGACCCACCATCAGGCTTCTGTAGTGATCCAGGTGCAAGGTGACGAGGGCCTGTACCAGAATGATGGCAGTGTCAGAGGAGAGAGGTGGGTATTGGTAGATGTTGCAAAAGGAAACTGACAGGCCTTCATAGCATCTTGGATATGGAGGGTGAGAGATCATGAGGAGTGGGATGATTGTATGTTGATAAAGGAGGTATGATAAAATTGCCTAGCATCAGTGAGCCTAGCATCCTGAAGGAGGTCTAGACATCCTGAGGCAGGCATCTTTTTCTTTTTCCTTTTTTTTCTTCTTTTTCTTTTTCTTTTTTTTTGTGGCAGGCATCTTTTTAACCTGGTACCCAATAGATCTTAACACCATTCCTTGAGAACCAGCCTTTTATTTATGACTATATTCTTTGACCATTTTGGATTGGGGTTAAGGGAAAGGGAGGGAAGGAAATAATCATTTATGTGTGTATCAGATATGGTGCTAAGTACTTTTATAAACATTATATCATTTGACCCTTACAGCAATTCTGGCAGGTAGGTTCTATTATTATCATCCCCATTTTTCAACCAAGGAAATTGAGGTAAACAGAAGTCAAGTGACTTGCTCAGGGTCACACAACTAGTAAGTGTCAGACTGGATTTGAACTCAGGACTTCCTGACTCTAGGCCTAGCACTCTATCTGCTGTGCCACCTAGCTGCCTCTGATAACTCTCGCCTCAGTGTGTCAGACATCCTCACTCCTTTTTGGTTTTGGCTCAGCTCAATTAGTCTAACCTGCTCTTACATGAGCAATTCTCATTCCCCAAAAATAGACCCTAAAAGTCCAAACTCTCTCAGTGTCCTAAGAGTAGCCCTGTTATAAGGAAATGAGCTTCCCAATTACCACCCTAGCTCTTAAGCATCTATTCCATGGGTTTTCCATCTACTGGACCATAAACACAATTTGACCCCCACACACCCAGTAATAACACCTTTGGATCTTAAACCTATCCATTTGCTTAACAATGAAACAAAAGAAAGGACAAATACTGATATGCTAAAGCAAATACATAATAATGAAATGTTTTACAATGAGCACATTAAATCAATATCAAACTCTCCCTTCAATTCATTAAGTATCTTTGTTAGAGAGTGGGGCTCAGACCTCACCTCAGAGGCTTACTAGGTGTGCAAGTCACTTAACCTCAATTGCCTTAAACATCGGGGGCCATCTCCAGTCGTTCTGATGTACATCTTGCCCCTGGACCCAGATGGCTCTGGAGGAGAGAGTGAGGTTGGTGACCTTGCACAGCCCTCCCTCACCTCAATCCAATTCACTGCAAGTCATGACATCTCCTGGATGTCATGGTCCTCTTCCAGAATGAAGGACAGGCAGCTAGGTAGTGCAGTGAATAGAGCACTGGCCATGGATTCAGGAGTACCTGAGTTCAAATCCAGCCTCAGACACTTGACACTTACTAGCTGTGTGACCCTGGGCAAGTCACTTAACCTCCACTGCCCTGCAAAAAAAAAAAAAGAGAGAGAGAGAGAGAAAGAGAGAGAAAATGAAGGACAAACAATAATAGTGGGAACACCCTTATAGGAACCTTGGCAAGCAAACACATGAGGGAGGAAACCTCTTTTGCTTAGGATGACACAGCTCTGGACTAGAGGCTGTGATGTTATTAGTCCATTCAGGAACTGTATAAGTGTGTGTTTGTGTTTTCAACTCCTATTGGGCATCAAAATGTTCATCCATAACAATGGCAATATCTTACATTTTTTGATAATCAATATAAATCTCTTTACACAGGACACTTGTTTTTCTGTCCCTTTCATTGCTAAATAACTCCATTTATCTTAAAGGGATCCTGTTTCTTATCTGAGCATGTCACGCTCAACAACAAAAAAAAAACATCCAAAAGAGAATTTTTCTTCTTCCCTAAACCCAATAACTTCCTAGAATTTTCTAATTCATTTTAGTCATCATCTAGGGTCCTAATCTTAGAGTTATCCTTAACTCTTCCCTATTCTTCTCTTCCCCATATCCAATCCAATCCAATCCAAGCCTCTACAACATCAATCTTTCAACATGAATTTTAAGTATTACTATGTTCCAGATATTGGGGATACAAAACCAAAAATGAACAGTGCCTACCTTTAAGTGACTTCCATTCTCTCGGGAAGGCAATATGTATATCCATAAATCTGTATACACAAAACAGATAAAGATGATTTTAGCTGGGGGTTTAGGAACACCTTCATCTAGAAGGTGGTCCTTGATTTGAATACTTGACATCAAAGCTGGAAATCTGATAAATACAAGACACTTTGGTGGCCAATGGGGAATGAGAGGTAAAATGAAAATCATTTAGGTCCTCTCCATTCCACTGGGTGCTACAAGCAGGTAGGATAGAAAGGGAAATAGGAGATAATTATGAGAGAAAGACCACTGATAGCTACACCTGAGTTGAGTCTTAATGCAAGCTTTGGATTCTAAGAGGCAGAGTTGTATAGAGAATGCATTCCAGGCACGTTGAGACAGCTCATGTGAAGATGCAAATAGAGCACTGAGTTCAAGGATCAGAAAATAGGCCAGTTGGACCAGAATGTAGAATGAGTTGGGGCATGTAACATGAAGAGTATGGAAAGGTAGGCTCGAACCACGTCTGTACAAGGTAGTCATTGCCAAACTGAGCAGTTTGCATTTTGTCCTTTAGGCAAAAGGGAGCCATGGATTTTGAGCAGGGGAGTAACACGATCAGACCTGTGCTTAAGGAAGTTTATTTTGGCATCTATGTGAAGAATTGGAGAGGGTGAGAAACTGGAAGCAGGGAAGCCAACTAGGTAGTTATCGCAGTAGTTCAGTTACAAGGTGATGAGTCCTGAGCTAGGGTAACAGACACATGAATGGAGAAAAGGGAAGGATGCAAGAGATGTTGTGTAGGTAGAATTGGCCAGATTTGGAATCTGATTAAATGATTGGTGAAGGAGAGGAAAGGGTCAAGGAAGATGCTAAGGTTGGGAACTTGGATGACTGATATATTATGGTAGTGCCTTCAACAGAAATAGGGAAGCTAGAAGAAGGAGCTGAGCAGGAGATATTTCCTGGTGAGGGGCTAAAATTCATAACAGAGATTAGAAAAGATATAGAGATGATTATTCAAACTCTGGGATCTAATGCCAAGAAATAAAGTTTTAAAGAAGAAAGAAACTAGTCCAGGACAGTGTGTGCATGTGCACGCGTGTGTGTGTGTGTGTGTGTGTGTGTGTGTGTTTGTTACTTATTGACTGACAAAATTCCAATGTGCAGATAATTTACAACCTTCGCTTCACATATGAGAAAATTAGGTTGATGAATATGTGCTTCTTCCAATAATATAATTCAAGATCTCTCAGAATTAGAGAATTTCAAAGGTGGAAGGGAATTTGAAGGGAATAGAGACCAGCCCATACCCATTTCCCCTGCACAAACTCCATGATAGTATATTGAATAACTTAATACTGTGCCTTACACATAATAGGTGCTTGATAAATACTTGCTGACATGATTTGAATTATATAATTTTTACTTGAAGACCTACAGTGAGGGGAAACATCTCTTCATTAGGCAGCCCATTATGTTTTTGCATACATTACATCCATCCATCCAAACATACCTACATATCACGGTAGGTGGCTGCATAGAGAGTCGAGCCTAAAGTCGGGAAGACATCTTCCTGAGTTCAAATATAGACTCAGACATTTACTAGCTGTGTGACCCAGAGCAAGTCACTCAACATTCTTTGCTTCAGTTTCCTCATCTGTAAAATGAGCTGGAGAAAGGAATGGCAAACCACTCTAGTATCTTTGCCAAGAGAATCCCAAAAGGGATCATGACACAAAAATGAAAAATGACTGAATGACAAACAACAACCATGAAGAACGTCCCCCTGCCCATCAAGCTGAAGGTTGCCTCTTTAGAACTCTGAGTTATTGCTCCCAGTTCTGCCCTTTGGTTCCAAACAGATCAAGTTTAATACCTTTTCCATATGACAGCCTTCTAATCATTTAAAATCACCTATCATGCCTCTCCTGAGTCTTCTCTTCTCTAGGCTAAACATCTCCAGTACCAACTAGCCCTCATGGGGCATGAGTGAAAGATTCTTAACTATTCTGGTTGCTCTCCTCTAGTCATTCCCTAGCTCATCAATGTCCTTCCTCATTTGTTGTACCCAGAACTGAATAGAACAGCAGTACAGTTGGAATATTGCATCTTTATTCCTGGAAGCAATTTCTCTCTCTATTGCCCCAAGATCACATTAGCTACCATATCATAAGGCTGGCTTATATTGTTTTCATGGTCATGACAGCTGGGAAATATCTCTGGGTAGGATTTAACTCCATTCTATAATTTATTGCCTTCATTGGAAAAGTAGATTAGTTATTTGTAATCTTCTGGTGTCCCCTGCATGTGAAAAGTGCTGTTAAATTCTCCATTTTTTTATCCCAAGCCTTTTCTTCTCCAAACTAAAGAGCATTGTCTGTGTTTTACTTCCAATGCTTGAATATTCTTCCAACTCAGTTTAATTGGTTCTTATAATCCTCGATGTGGTTAACAGGTTTTGGGTTTGGTTTGGTTTGGTTTTTTCATTAACAATCTTAGAACATTTGTTTCTCCCTCTCTACTTCCATAACAATTTGTTTTTTGTACTTTGTCTCAACACTTTCCTTTGTGTGTGTGTTTTGGGGCATGGGGGACACTTTTCCTCTCTACCCTTTCCCCTCCACTAGACTGTAAGGTTCTTGATGATCCCAGTAGCCACCTCCATCATAATGCCTAGAACAATGCCTTTGTTAGGTGCTCCATCAATTTTAGTTGAATTTATTGAATTGGAGGACTAGAAGATGCTGCTTCACATTTCTCATTTTTTGCAGCCTGATGCAAAGTTCCCAGTGGTGGAGGTGTGGAATTTGTAATATTTCAGCATGGTGTAACCTTTGGGGGATTTAATGAAATAAGCAAACACAGTCCATTGTGTGATAGTGGAAATGAATCAGGGCCGTTCTTGTAGAACAGCCGACGTTCATTTTCAGCACACATATGGACCCAAGTTTTAAAATATTTGTTTGAAAAATGTCATGCTGCTTATTGTTTTAGAGTATTTGAGAAAGCTGATGGATATTCTTCAAACACTTGTGCTTCTGAAAGGTTACAGTTTCTGCATATTTTATTTCTTTTTTTTTCTCTCCTAACTTTTACAGGTTTCTGGTTGACATGGAGAGTGAGGGAATGCCTTGATTCACCCTCCTATAATATCTCAAATTTCTTTTGAAAAATTTTTATTGCCATCTCTTGTTTTTTATATCACCCCCAGGGAGCCAGCCATGAGTTATAAGGAAGTTGTTGGGTTTTTTTTTTTTTTCCAAAGGGAAAAATAAAAACAGTTCAGTAAAACTAGATGCCACATGGTATACTAGATAGCTCAGTGGACTTAGAGTCAAGAGGAATTGTGTTTGAATTCCATTTCAGACACTTAGTGTGTAAGCCTGGACAAATAATTTCATTTATCTGGGTCCTGGTTTCTTCATCTTTCAAATGAGGGAGCTAGATTCAATGACTTCTAAAGTCCCTTCCAATGCTAAGTTTATGATCTGGTGATCCTATAAGCTGAAATGTCAACCAATACTGACATTATATATGGTATTCTACAGTTTTTATTGTTTAGTTGTTTTTCAGTGACACCATTGGGGGTTTTCTTGGCCAAGATACTGGAGTGGTTTGACATTTCCTTCTCCAACTGATTTTACAAATGAGGAAACTGAGGGCTACACAACTAGTAAGTGTCTAAGGCCAGATTTGAACTCACAAAGATGAAACTTCCTGACTCCAGGCCTTGTGCTCTAGCATCACCTTTACTACTGGCAGCAGGGCTCTTAGCCCAAACACCAAACTATCAGACTTCATCTCTCCTTTGGATTCCCTCCTTTGAAACTTAGTTTTTAACTTTCATCATGACCTTTGTTCCCACTGTCCCCTCCAGTTTAGCATGTCTGTCACTCGTGTTCTCAGCAGGTATCAGAAGAGGCAAGATGTTAAGAATCAAAACATCAAGATGAGTCAAAGATCACAGTTACCAAAGATCAATGAACTTCTGTCTCTCCATGGTCTAGATAGAGATATGGATAATAGAGCATTTATTAAGCGCTTACTTAGATCAGGTGCTGTACTAAGTCCTGGGAATACAGATATAAGCCCCTCCCTCCAATAGTCCTTACCTTCAAGGAGCTTACACCACATACAAGGGAGCTGGAAAATGGGGGTGGGGTGGGAGGGAGTAGTGTATCTGCAAAGGGATAAGCATAGATGGCTTGGGCACTTCCTAAATTGATTGGCCTAGGCAGGGACTAATTCATCAGAGGATTGGACCACAAGGACAGAGGTATCCCCTGGGGAAGAAGGCCCCTGAGACAGAGGTGGGAAAGTCCAAAGGCATTTGCTTGATTTCATAATCAGCCACATCACTGATGAACCTTTGGCTACCTTTGTTCCTTTGGCCTCATACTTTTCTTATCCTGCTAATTTCCAGAACCAGGTAACCCTAACCATGGGGAAGCTGGGTGGCAGAGTGGATAGAGCACTGGCCTTGAAGTTGGGAGGATCTCAGTTCAAATCTCACCTCAGATACTCACTAGCTGTGTGACTCTGGGCAAGTCATTTGACCCCAATTGCCTTAAACATTAGAGGCCATCTCCAGATGGCTTGACCTATGTCTTGTCACTGGACCCAGATGACTCTAGAGGAGAGAGTAAGGTTGGTGACCTCGCACAGCCCTCCCTCACTTCAATCCAATTCACTGCAAGTCATGACATCACTCAGGTGTCATAGTGTTCTTCCAGAATGAAGGGCAAACAACAACAATCTCAACCCTGTTATTTTTATGTTCCAATTCCAAATATGGAGAAAGTTGAAAAACCGATGACTTGGTCTGCTACAAACCCAGGTCATCTCATGTCTTTGGGACCTTTATGTCTTCCCAAATGTCTTTTAATTCATCTTTGATTGATTTATCTCAAACTTCTCACCACAATGAATCCAACTGTATCCTTTTTTCTTTGTCTCTTTGTTTGTTTTTTCAGGGCAATGAGGGTTAAGTGACTTGCCCAGGGTCACACAGCTAGTGTCTAAGACCGGATTTGAACTCAGGTCCTTCTGAATCCAGGACCCGTGCTTTATCCACTGTGCCACCTAGCTGCCCCTCCTTTTTTCTTAAGTGCCCAACTTGAATGTTGTCATCTATCCTAGGCATTTTAGCTTTTTGAAATTTAAGCTATTTCCCTTATTTTCCCTCTGCCACACCTCAAAAATATTAATATAGTGGAATAATACATATAAAAGTGCTTCACAAACGAATGCTTTTTGTTGTTTGTTGTTGAATTGTTTCAGTTGTGTCCAATTCTGTGATCTCATTTGGGTTTTCTTGGTAAAGATGTTGGAGTGCTTTGCCATTTCCTTCTCTAGCTTATTTTACAGATGGTGAAACTGAGGCAAATAGGGTTAAGTGACTTGCCTGGTGTCACATAGTTCATAAGTGTCAGAGGATGGCTTTGAACACAGATCTTCCCCACTCCAGGCCTGGAACTCTATCCATTGTACCACCTTGCTACTCTAAATGCTAGTTAATAACAATTATGATAATTAGTTATATATAATAATTGTTAATGAATAAAAACAATAGGGATATAACTTCCTATATAGTGAATCAATGAATGAAAAAGCATTTACTATATGTCAGGAACTGTGCTAAGCCCCGGGAATTCAAGTATAAGGTAGAGGTAGGTGGTGGCACAGATGAGGCAACATAGTTTGGAAGTGCCTGGGAAGTGACAGGGAGGTGACTGAAGCCAGGTTGCCCCATCTGGAGGGGGATGGAGCAGATGGTCAGAGTACAAGCAGCATGGTTTGGAAGTAGCCAGAAAGTTGAAAGGTTTAGCATCGGGACTAATGGGTTTGAGTCTGAACTCTTGAGAGTTACAAGCTGCGTGACTGTGGACAAGAGAGTTTACTTCTCTGAGCTTTAGTCTTTTTATCTATAAAATGAGGACAATGGTACTTAGCTACTTATGACAACATGATTGTGAGGAATGATCTTTGTAAACTTTAAAGTATTATAAAACTGTGAAGTATTTTGGGTGTCATAATGGGAGCGGTACTGTAGGCATGGAGGCTGATGGTTAGGGTGTTGGTTTTCAAAATGGCAGTGAAGGTCTATTTTTCAGAGTATAAAAAGTGAGTGACCTTGACTTAGATTCCTGGCAAGATTCTAAGTAATGTTGTTATATAATAGATAATGGAATGGTTTTTGTGCACTTGATCACTATGAAATAGGATAGAGTCATCAATTAATCAAACAAGCACCAAGCATTTCTAAAAGACCTACTGTGTGCTAGGTACTATGCTTGGTTCTGGGGATTAAAAAAAACCCAACAACACACACAAAAAAAATGAAGCTATTTTTTTCCTCAAGAAGCTTATGTTCTATTAGGTGACCCACATAGTTGTGGGTGGAGGAGTGTCTGGAAAGCCTTCATGTGGGATGTGGTGTTTTAGCTATACTTTGAAGGAAACTACAGATTCCAAGTTGGGAAGGTGAGAAGCAATGCCATTCTAGGTATGAGGGGAACAGTCTGTGCAAAGGTATAGGGATAGAATCTTGTGTTTGAGGAGCAGCAATGTGGCCAATTTAGCTGGGATAAAGAGTGTGTGAAGGAAGGTAATAATTAAGAGCAAGGTAAGGGATGAAGGCTCAGAGAGTTTCAATGAATTTCCCAAAGTCTCCCAGCTAGTAAATGGCAGCTTTTACCCCAGTGCCCCTCTATTGCATGGCTGCATATCCCTCAGAATTTTCAATATCCCCCTAAAACATAACCTGATGATTTTGCCAGAATTGTTCACATAGGGATTCTTCTTTAATTAGCTTTCACTTGTTCCTCGGTTTCTGAGATAGAAACCCTTCACCTTCAGTTGTTGCTAGCCCTGTTTATGCTTGTTGATTACCTCTACCTGGCAACACTGTGAAATGCAATTGCCCCAAATCAGCTGCAAGGTGGTTGTCTTTCAGCAGTGGCCTTGCTTTCCCATCCTTCTAGAACCCCTGCAGGTGTGTTGATTGGGTGATGTTGGCAGAAAATCAGACTGCTCAGACAGGTGCTATCTTTTGTGATGTCAGCCTTTCATTGGACTTTCCCCAAGGACTGATTTCTCTGCTCGTGTTTTTCAGCTACCTCATTGTTTTCTTCACAGGTAGTCCCTTGGATTCCCAGTGCATTGCCCAGTGCCTGGCACATAGTAAGCACTGAATAAATCTTTCCTTCCTTCCCTCCTTGAACCCAGGTCTCCTTGACTTTAAGGTCATTCTTCTCTCTACTCTAACAAGGTATACAGATATAACTTTTTTAAAAATTATTTTGTTTGTTTTTTTTGTTTTTTGTTTTTTTTGCAGGGCAATGGGGGTCAAGTGACTTGCCCAGGGTCACACAGCCAGTTAAGTGTCAAGTGTCTGAGGCCGGATCTGAACCCAGGTCCTCCTGAATCCAAGGCCACTGAGCCACCCAGCTGCCCCCCAGATATAACTTTTAAAAGAAAATCCTGGATGTGTCTTTCCACAATATTTTTATTAAAATTATATACTTAGGCTACTTTCACATCATATACTAGCCAATATGAATGGTGGTTATGTTTAGAAAGTAAGTGTGGAAAATCACACTATCCAACAACTATCCAGTTGTCCTTTCTGTTTTTTTCCATGCTTGAAGGTAATTAATTGCAACATTCTGTGTGAATCAGCTGGTAAAAATTAAATTGATCTTCTGGCTTCCTATATTGCTTTACCCATCAATTCTGGGTGTTTTTTGTTTTTTTGGTGGGACAGTGGGGGTTAAGTGACTTGCCAGGGGCCCCACAGCTAGTAAGTGTCAAGTGTCTGAGGCCGGATTTGAACTCAGGTACTCCTGAATCCAGGGCCGGTACTTAATCCACTGTACCACCTAGCTGTCCCTACCCATCAATTCTAAAAAAAATTCCAAAACCAGAATTTAACTGATAAATTTTTTAGATTTCTGTGGAATACTACACTTTTAATTTCCTCACTCTTCTGTAAACCATAGACAAATACATGAAGACTTTGTGAGGAACCCTCACATTTGATTATTTCCAATTTATCCTGTGTATTTCTTGTTTGCATAGTTTGCATGCTTTCTTCCCCATCCGACTATGAGCACCTTGAGAGCAGGGACTATCTTTTACTTTTCTTTATATCCCTAATACCTAGCACATAGTAGGCCCTTAATAAATGCTTATTGAATAAAATGTCCTAATTTATGGTTTATGGTCCTATGTGATTCTGATTTTTGAAGAGGAAAGTAAAGGTTAATCCTTTTTACAAATGCATATTGTTTACACTCTTAAAAAAAAAAGTGAACAATATAGTGGTGGCTTGCAAGTTTATTTAGTATATCTAAAGTTATAAATGGCAAAAGTAATTAGTAGAAACATAGTAGGAATCACACATTAATCAGAAAGTAATTTAAACTTTATCAGTGATTGGACATATTCCTAAATCAAATGTTACTATCAAAGAAAAGTCAATTCAATGAGTAATTTTTCAGTGCCTACAATAGATATGCCCATCACTTCCCAACAGTCAAATGAATCTGTGATCTCTTGGGTTTGGGAGCCTCCTGCCAATTATTCAGATAACAGCCTAACCATGCCTGCTCATCCAGTGTAGCTTCTATTCATGTGCTCTCATAAATTTGCTTCATGGAGTCACTGGAGGCCATACAACAGTAATGGTAGCAAGTTGGTATTAAAAAGTTGAACCTTTATCTTCCTGGGAAGCTTAGGGTCATTAAAGGAACTTTGGCTAGATTTCCTTTGGGAAATTGCAATCTCCTCTTCTCTTCCTAGTCAACTTCACGCCTATCCACACTGTACATGGTCTGTCCCAGATATATGTACTCATGTCTATTTTCCTAGGACCATCATAGCTATCTGTATAAGCACATCACCAATAGGCTGGCCAACAAATGAGGATATTTTATTTTGGCCATGATAACCATGAAACAAATAAAAAATTTAAGGTCATCTTTAATCCTATGTGGCCTCTTTCTCATTTTGCCATGATGCTTATAGAGTGCGATAGAAAAGAGATCTATGGCTAAGAATCACATTGTTTTTAGACTCTTGGGTTTTTATTTGATTATTGGTACTCTAACTAGTAAGATCATCGCTCAGTGACTGAACAACATATTGCTAGAGGGGATGAATCATATAGCTCTTCATGGAACATAAAGTCATAACCACTCCCAAATGTTAAGTAGTTACTAAGATATATAAAGTAGCTGTTGAAGAGAATCAAGCTATTTGTTGTTTTTTACAATCAAATCTTTGAAATGCAGATGTTGTAAATGAGTGTAATGTACTTTGAGGCCAATCAGTCAGCTAACAAGCTTTATTAACCACCTACTCAATGCTAGGCTCTGTAAGTACCAGATTTGGGGGCATCAAATTTAGACTGTTAGTCCCTCCTCTCAGAGGAGGCCAAGGAAGGAGAACCAGTGTCTGGAAGGTAATTTGATGTTTCCTGTTTACTTCTGAAGTGAAAAGCCTCCTTTCCTTTTGATTATTAAAGGTAAGAAATACCTTTAGATGCCTAAACTTTACAATAATGTTAATACTGACTAAAGACAGCCCTCTCACTATTTATAATCTGTGGGGCTTCCTTGAATTCTTAACACAATGATAGCTCTACCATTTTACAGATAAGGAGACTGAAGCTCAGAGAGGTTAGAAAATTTTCCCTGGATTCCACATTTAGTAAGGGGTTGTTAAGACAGGCTTTAAACTTTGGTCTTCCTGACTGTAAGGTCATCATTGTATCCACTTTGTCTTCTAACTGCCAATACATCATAGTTTGTGTGAAATGGGGTAGAAAGTAATATTGTCCCCTGCTTAACCATCACTTCCCCAGGTGAAGTTCCTCTTTCCCTTTCTTTCAAATTCCTGTTTCATTCAAGGACTACATGCAATCAGGAGACTCTGAGGGAAAGGACTTTTGTGTTTCTGTTTTGCTCAAATTGGTGAATGAAAAATGACAGTTGGGTGCCAGTGTTGAATTTGGAATATATTAGTTAGCCCACCCTATACAGTGCTTTTCAGCTCAGATAAAGGGGATGTTCCCATCTGACACACTCATTTCAGATTCATTCACTTTTACCTCATTCCTGCACCTTGTATCTAAAGTGGTATTTGAGAATGCCACAATTATGTTATTCCTTGGCATGCAAATTCTCAACCAGCTATTCAACATCAAGATACAACTCAGTTATTTTTTTCCAGTTGCCTTCATGTGGTATATGATGTTTTCAAAGGAAAATAAGTTTTCTTGGCTTGAATTATGCTTCCCAAACAAGATATTTTAGAATATTTGTCAGATTTCTCAGTAATAGGTACTTGAGAATGAATCCCTCCATAATTTAAAGTGATAAACAATAATGATTGCTCCCAAACCAGCATCTTTCCATTGAAGCAACCTGTTTGGAATCTACTTACTGTATCTATGTGCTCAGTAGGAACCTTTATTGGTGAGAATTGACAATAATGCTGAAAGCCAGTCTTTAAGATAGATAATATTTTTTTAAAAAAAGATGAATTTATCTGAGAATAGATTCTTCACTTTCTCTTAAATATTTTCTTTCTATTATAACCTTAGACAATAAACATGAGCATTTCCATGATAGAAAAAAATGATTCTATATAAAACCATGAAGCTGTTATGTAAAGCCTGGATTTACTTTTTTTTTTTTTTTGGAGTATTAAGTTTAACAGTCATATCAATTGTTGTTATTGTATGTCCTTCAGTCTCCAAGAGGACCATGACAGCAGGAGTTGATGTCATGACTTTTGGTGAATTGGATTTAAGTAAGGGAGGAGTTTGCAAAGTCACCAGCCTCACTCTCTCCTCCAGAGCCCTTTGGGTTCAGTGGCAAGATATATTATTAGGATGACTGGAGATGGCATAGGATATTTAAGGCAATTGGAGTTAAGTGACTTGCTAGGTGGTACAGTGGATAGAGCACTAGCCCTGAAGTTGGGAGGACCTGAATTCAAATTCAAATCTGACAAGAGACAATTACTTAGCTGTGTGACCCTGGGAAATCCTGCCAGTACTGCCCTACTTGTATGTATTTGCTGAACGTTCTTCTGTGTATTTTTTTTGGTGTTTCAATGACATTTATTTAGGATCTCTATTACCTATTCACCTCTCTCCCACAATATTACAACCACTCCCCCCCCCAAATACATTGATAACAAATAAATAAATAAGAGCAAGCCTTTCCTTGTAACAACTAAGTAGAGTCAAGTAAAACAATTCAAGTAAATAAATTCACATACTGGCTATGACTGAAGATTTATGTCCAATGTTGCACCTCTAATCCAATATCTCTGTGCCAAGAGGTGGGAAGGTTTTTTTTCTTCATCATCATTCATGTGGAATCATGATTGGTCATTCCACTGATCACAGTTCTTAAATTCTTTCTAATATATTTTCTTTACATTATTATAGTCATTGTATAAATTCTTCTTGTTTTGTTCACTTTACTCTGAACCTGTTCATAAAAGTCTTCCTAAGTTTTGAATCCATCTCTTTTGTATTTTCTTTTGTGACAGTATTTCCATTACATTCATATACTATAGTTTAGCCACCCACTTTGTTTTTAGTTCTTGGCTACAACAAGAAGTGATAATATAAATAGTTTTATGCATATGAATCCTTTCTTTCTGCCTTTGACCTTTAGTAATGATATCAGGTCAAAGGTATATAAGGTTAAATACTTTTTGAGTATAGGTACAAATGCATAGTAGGTCCATCAACAATGCCTTTATGTGCCTGTACCCTTGCTACTTCTCCAACACTTGTTATTTACCTTCATTTGTCATTTTTGCCAATCTCATGTGTATGAGGTGGAATGTGAGTGGTTTTAATTTTCATTTCTCTAGTTAGTGATGTGGAACATTTTTTCTCCATATAGTTGTTGATAGCTTGTATTGCTTCATTTGAAAACTACCTATTTATCTCCTTTGACCATTTAGCTATTGGGAAATATGTCTTATTCTCAGATATTTATATAAGTACCTAATCTATACATGTATGTGTGATAAGTATCATGTATGTATACAACTATGTATACATATATGTATATATGTGTATGTAGATTATATATACATTGTGTATGCATACACACATTTAGGCTATATATATTATATATGTTATCAGCTCTTTATCCAAGAAGCTTGCCAAAAAGGTATTTCCCAATTAACTGTTTCCCTTCTAATTCTAACTGCATTGATCTTTTATTTGGACAAAACCTTTTCCATTTTATGTGATGAAAAATTCTCCATTTTACATTTTTTTTCTCATATGATCATCTTTCTTCCTTGTTAGACCAATGACTCTCTGCCCAGATAGAGTCATAAAAGGTACTACCTTCCTTTCTCCTATATGACCATACACACATGTCATACATCTATTTGGAGTTTATAATGGTCTACATTGTGAGACTTTTGTCTTAATCCATTTTCTACCATACAGCTTTCCATTTTTCCAAAGATTTTTGTCTTTACCTTAGTAGTTGACATCCGTCAGTGTATTAAGCACTTTGCTACCATGCTTGATTGCTTTTACCTCGGCTGTATCTGATCTGATCCATTGATCCATTTTTTAGTTTTTTTAAAAACCAGTACCAAATTAATTTGATGATTATTGCTTTGTACTTTGTATCTTGAGAGCTTGTTATTCTGAGCCCTTTTGTTTCTAACGTTCTTCGTTTCTCTTTAGATTCTTGACTATTTGTTCCTCCACATGTATTTTGTTATAATTTTGATTAGTTTTATAAACAACCCTTTGGCAGGTTAATTGGTATAGCACTATGTATGTAAATTAATTTAGAGGCTATTGCCATTTTTATTATATTGGTATGTATGGACCAGTTGAACAGTTAATCTCTTTCCAATCATTTGAGTTTTCCCTTTTTTCTGTGATAAGTATTTGTAGTTATATTCATATAATTCCTATGGGTATCTTGGTAAATAGACTCCTAGATATTTTATAAATTCTGTAGTCATTTTAATGCTATTTCTAATTCTATCTCTTCCTCCTGGGTTTTGTTGGTAATAATAAAAAAGGCTGATGATTTTTGTGGGTTTATTTTATATCCTATATACTTTATAGAAGGTATTGTTTTAATTAATTTTTATTTGACTCTCTAATATTCTATAAGTAAACTATCATATCATCTTTCTTATTTTTTTATTGGGTTCAGCTAGAAAAAACCTAAAGACAAGTTGCTATCTTGCTACTTTTATTTTATATTTTATGTTTTGCAGTCTGTTGCACAGGTGAATAAAACGACTACTTTTTGTAATTGAAAAAGAGTATTGGATTTAAGCTTATTTCTAGAGAGTCACTGAAATTATCTTTGGAACAACTCTAGTAGCAGGCTAGACAATGGGAATGGCACATACCTCATCCTGTTTCCACATGGTTTTATTATTATTTTTTTGCTAGTTCTCTATCTTTTAAACTCTTTTCATTCAATGTAGTTTGGATATTATGAGTGTGAAGTATGGCAACAGCTATGAAATATGTTATTTTTAATTTTTTAATCATGTTATATTTTGTAAGTTGTGAGTAACAGTTCTATCTATAATCATGCTATGGATAAAATCTAGTTTATTGCTGATTTGTATATGTAATAGATAGATTTTTTTTCTCTGTTAGTTGATAAAAGATAGTGAGTTTCTGGTGTATAATTCTAGCCACCTGATCATGACTTTCTAGGTAGGAATCTAGTAGATGCTATTTTTTTTGCAACCCATAGTGATATATCATATAGTTTCCACCACTTTATTGCAATATTTGCATCAATGGACAATCCCAAGCTTCTTAAGGATAATATTTCTGCAATATCGGGTGACACTTACCTGAGTCTGAATCATGGTCATAAACTCTTTTGTTTCAATGATTTTTGTATTATTTATCTTCTCAATTAGTGGGTAACTGAAAATAAAAAGAAATTATATTAAAAATAGAAAACCTCCTGTGCTTCTACAAACAAATCCATGTGGCAGCCATTTATTCCACATTTCTTTGTCAACACATTATTGAGTGAGTTTATGGGGATGATGTACAGGGAGCACCTTTTGATTTCACTCTTGGATGGAGAAAAAGCACATTGGGTTATATTCAGCAAATTAAATAGTGAATATTTGTTATCACCTTTTATTTTTGCTTTGGGAAGTAAAGACTGTTCTAAAAGTTTAGACATAATTCTTTGCATATTGTTTCCTCCTCACTTCCATTTCAGTGTGAACTCCTTGAAAGCAGGGTCCATAGCTTTTCCTTTCTTCTTATCCCCAACACTTACCATAAGGACTGGCACATTCAATATTTAATAAATGCTTCTTGACCAACTATTGATAGAGAAATTATTCATCTTTCTATAATTGCCTTAGAGTGAAGGATCTTGAGTTTCACTCATGTTTTATGGGTTTTATTGGGGTGTATGAGGTATTTAAAGAGGGCTTGTCCAGCCCTTTTCAGGGTTACTCATACACCTTTGATGTCCACCTGCCACTCAAATCTCACCTGTGGCTCGAAGAAGATGTAGCACATGTAGCAGCTGAAGCAGGTATTGTGGAGTGCTTAGATCTTGGTCAGATGTCAAAGACATCTCAATCTTCCTCTGCATCTAGGGCCATTGCCATTCATCTTGACTTTTGTCCTGCCACTGGACTTTGATGACTCTGAAAGAGAGAGTTAGGCTGAGGATTTTGTGTAGCTCTGCCTCACTTAAATCCAATTTACGTGAGTCAAGACATCACCCTGTGATGTCATTGGTCCTCTCAGAAAATGAAAGCCTGACAACAACATGGGTTTTGTTAGGATGCTTTCTAAATCCCTTGTGGTCTATTTTAAGATTCCAAATGTGTACATTATGACTGGTGTTATGTAGGTATTAAATTGTTTTCCATGGTTTCATTGAGCTAAGATTTCACACTTTTCTCCTTGCTATCTTTGTGTGTGTGTGTGTGTGTGTGTGCAGGGCATTGAGAGTTAAGTGACTTGCCCAGGGTCACACAGCTAGTAAGTGTCAAGTGTCTGGGGCTAGATTTAAACTCAGGTCCTTCTGAATCCAGGGCCAGTGATCTATCCATTGCACCACCTAGCTGCCCCCACAATGTGTCCTAGTGGTGGGAACCTGTGGTATTTATAAGTATCACTTTGGGCCATTAGTTTGATTTGACTTTCTGGATTCACTTTTTTTTAAACTATTTTATTTTATTTTATTTATTTAATTTTAGTCTGTGTTCAATCAATATCAGTTCTTTCTCTGGGAGTGGATAGTATGTTTCATTGTTAGTCCCTAGGAATTGGGATTGTCTTGGATCATTGTATTGCTGAGGGTAATTAAGACATTTACAATTCCTCATAGAATAATACTGCTGTCACTGTGCACAATGTCCTCCCAGTCCTGCTCACTTCACTATATATCAGTTCATATGAATCTTTCCAGGTTTTTCTGGAATCGTCCTACTTGTCATTTCTTATAGCACAATAATATTCTATTACAATCATATACCACAACTTGTTCAGTCATTCCCCAATTGATGGACATTCCTTTGATTTCCAATTCTTAGCCACCACAAAGAGTTACTATAAATATTTTTGTACAATTTTTATCTCTTTTCTCTTTTTTCACAATTAATATTGTTAACTATTTCCCTCCATGCTATTCCCTTCCCCATGGTATTTACTCTATTATCTATTTTCTTTCACCCTATCCCTCTTCAAAAGGGATTTGCTTCTGACTATCCCCTCCCTCAATCTGCCCTCCCTTATTTTTCCCCTCCCTTTTTATCCCCTTTCCCTCCTATTTTCCTGCAGGGTTAAATAGATTACTCCACCCAATTGAGTGTGTATGTTATTCCCTCCATGAGCCAATTCTGATGAGATTAAGGTCTTTGAGCAAATTCTGATGATTATTAGTCTCATTTACTACCCAGTTTAAATAGATTACTCCACCCAATTGGGTATGTATATTAACCCCTCCTTGAGCCAGCTCTGATGAGATTAAGGATCTTGAGCCTATTCTGAGGAGTGTAAGGTTCATTTACTGCCCTGCTCCTCTTCATCTCTTCCCCCACTCCATAAACCCTTTCCTATTTCTTTCATGTGGGATTTCACCCCATGCTACCTCTCCCCTTCCCCCTCCCCCAGTGCATTCCTCTCACCCTTCAACTTCATCCTAAAGATGTCATCATGGGGCGGCTAGGTGACACAGTGGACAAAGCACCCACCCTGGACACAGGAGGACCAGAACCCAAATCCTGCCTCAGACACAAGGCACTCACCCACTGCAAAATCCCATGCATGCCACCCAACTCCAACTTTTTATGGTTCTCTAGGGTCTTCTGTTTGAAAGTCAAATTTTCCATTCAGATCAGGTCTTTTCATCTTGAATATCTGAAAGTCCTCATTTTCATTGAAGTCCCATTTTTTCCAGTGAAAGATTATACTCAATTTGGCTGGATAGGTGATTCTTGGTTGTAATCCGAATTCCTTTGCCCTCTGGAATATCATATTCCATGCCTTCTGATCCTTTAATGGAGAAGATGCTAGATCTTGTGCTATCCTGAGTGTGGCTCCACAGTACTTGAATTATTTCTTTTTTTGCAACTTGCAATATTTTCTCCTTCACCTAGGAGCTCTAGAATTTGGCTATAATATTCCTGGGAGCTTTTCTTTTGGGATTTATTTCAGGAGGTGATTGGTGGATTCTTTCAATTTCTATTTTACCTTTTGCTTCTAGAATACCAGGGCAATTTTCCCTGAAAATTTCTTGGAAGATGATGTCTAAGCTCTTTCCTTGATCATGGTTCTCAGGTAGACCAATAAATTTCAGATTATCTCTCCTGGATCTATTTTCCAGGTCAGCAGTTTTTCCAAGAAGATATTTCACATTGCCCTCTATTTTTTATTCATTTGGATTTGCTTTATTGTGTCTTGGTTTCTCATAAACTCACTAGCTTTCATTTGTTCAATCCTAATTCTTAGTCAATTATTTTCATCAGAGAGTTTTTGTATCTCCTTTTCCATTTGGCTTTGCAAGATGTTGACTTTTTTCTCATGTCTATCCTGTATCACCCTCATTTCTCTTTCCATTTTTTCCTCTACCTCTCTAACTTTATCTTCAAAGTCTTTTTTGAGTGCCTCTATAGTCTGAGACCAGTTCATATTTTTTCTTGGAAGCTTTAGATATAGGGGTCCTCATGTTGCCATCTTCCTCTGGGGGTACACCTTGATCTTTCTTTTCACCAAAGAAACTTTCTATGGTCCTCACTTTCTCTGTCTTTTCATCTTGCCTTTCTTTTACTTGACTTTTAGCTCCTTAAAGTGGGGCACTCTTTCCAGGCTGTACTATTCCAGTTTCAGGGGACCCATGTGGTATGATTAAAGGAGGGGCAGGTTCTTCACTTTCCTGGCCCTTTCTCTGGTCTGTAGATAACTCTAGGCCAACTTGCTAATCAACCAGACAGAAAAACTGTGTGTGCTGTAGTTTTCAGCTTCTGTGCCCTTCCCCCACCTTGGCCACTGCTACTCAAGCCTCCCTCCTGGTTCCCAGCAGGGGTGAAAAACCCAATTCTGCCTCAGCACCAGCAGAGACTCTTGTTATCTCCCCCCTGACAAGGGCTCAGCCCTCTCACCAGAATGTGAGCTTAGTTACAGATGACACTGGCCCTGCAGGTGATTCAGAGGCTCTGGGGTTCTCTTTCTAAGGTGATGCCTTCCTGAGATTGGATCTGTGTCAGCGCAACTGTGGGGCTGGGCTCCACTCCTATCTCAGCACAGTAGCTCCCTTTTTCTGACCTTCCTTGGTTGGAAAATGATCTCACCACGTTCTTCTGTGGATTTTGCTGCTCCAGGAATTGTCCTATGGCATTATTTGGATGTTTTTTGGTGTGATTGTGTTGTGAGTTTGAGAACTCACTGCCTTTCCTCCAGCATTTTGGCTCTACCTAGGAAATGCTGGATTCACTCCTTTTTTTTTTTTTTGAGGCAATTGGGGTTAAGTGACTTGCCCAGGGTCACACAGCTAGTATGTGTTAAGTGTCTGAGGCCAAATTTGAACTCAGGTCCTCCTGAATCCAGGGCCAGTGCTCTATCCACTGCGCGACCTAGCTGCCCCTGGATTCACTCTTATTGTAAATATTGTTATCTTGTTCTTCTCATCTTTATTGCTAGGGTTCAGATAGAAATACTCCTGGGATAAGTCACTGTCTTGCTATTTTTATACATTTAGTGTTTTATGGATTGTTACACAGGTGGATAAATAACTGCTTCTAGTAGAAGATAAAACATAAACTCATCCTCTATAGGTTCACTGAAAACATACTCAGTACAACTCCAGTAACGGATAAGACAACAGAGATGATAAGTGTCTTATCGAGTTTGTACATGCTTTTGAATTCTTGTTAGACCTCTATATTTTGAAATACTTCATTTCATATCATTTGGCAAGTATGAGTATTCAGCATGGTTACATATATTGAAAATATTGTTCTTAAATTTTTATGAATCGGTGCTTTTTGTTGTTGAGTCATTTTTCAGTCATGTCTTACTCTTCCTTGACCCCATTTGGGATTTTCTTGGCAAAGATACTGGAGTGGTTTGCCATTGCCTTCTCCTGCTCATTATACAGATGGGGAAACAAGGTGAAGTGACTTGTCCAGGGTCACACAGCTAGTATATGTCTGAGGCCATATTTGAACTCAGGAAGATGAGTCTTCCTGGTGCTCTATCCATTGCTCCCCCTATCTGCCCAGGGATCAGTGCTAACCCCTGGCAACTGTATGTAACATTTTAGTATTTGATACTGGTCTCTTATCAATATAATTCATTGATTCAGTTCTTTAGTAAATTTTGAGGATATTTTTTAATAGGAAGAAAGGAAATAAGTATTTATTAAACAATTACTATATGCTAGACACTGTGCTAAGTGTTTTATAAATATTATCTCACTTAATCCTCACCCCATCCCTGGGAGGGAATTATCTCCTTTTTACAGATGAGGAAACTGAGGCAAAGAAATGTTAAGTTATTTTTCCAAGGTCACAAAGCTGGTGTCTGAGGCCAGATTTGAATTTAGGTCTTCCTAACTTTAAGCCTAGCTCTCTATTCACTGCACCACCTCTACAGCATGTCCCTTTATAATAAAAATTTAGATAACAATCTAAATAATTTTATCTATAATCTACATATATATTATGTTATTAGATAATGACCTAAATAACTTGTCTTTAAATCCTGGCTCCTTGAGAATAACTATTCTCTAATTTCTGATGACAATGTCCAGGTTCTGAGCTGCCATCCTAAACTCTTCCTGTTCCACAAGCAAATCCACAACTCAGCCATCTGTTTAATGCTTTCCCCTCTTTCCTGGCATACTATTGGCTGAGTTCATAGGAATCTTGCCCCTGGAATGCCATTTGGTTCTTGTATCATAGCAGGTTCCATTTGGAGATAAAACATTTCAGTTTCAGACAAATCCAATGAAATGTACCTATTGTTAGCCTTTCCTATTGTTCAATGAAATGATGTCTGCTTGTTCTAGAAATATCTCAGTTGATTTTTTTAACCTGTTTATCACATGACCTTAGAATGTCTATCCATCCTTTTCTTCATCTTTGCTGGGGAAATGTTCATTTTCCTATAGTTACCTTAGAGTGATAGACCTTGTCCTTTGTTAGTACTGATACAGTACCACAGAGGTAGCTGAGCAGCACAGTTAATAGAGCACTGGCCCTGAAGTTAGGAGGACCTGAGTTCAAATTTCACCTCAGGCACTTACCAGCTTTGTGACCTTGGTCAAATAACTTAACCACAATTGCCTTGAATATCCAGAGCCACCTCCCTCTATATCTTGCCACTGGACCCAGATGGCTCTGGAGCAGAGAAGGAGGTTGGTGACCTTGTACAGCCTTCCCTCACTTAAATCCAATTCACCACAAGTCATGATATCACCTCCTGATTTTATGGTCCTCTTCAAGAACTAAGGGCAAACAACAATATAGTTTTATATGTATATTTTAGGATTTTTGTTAAGCTACTTTCTCAAAGACCCTTCAACAAGGTAACACTGTAAAGTAACAATAGTCTTCCCTCTTTTACAATATGAACAATGGATAATCAATTAGCTTTCAAACCAGTCAAACTTGTTCACCTTCAATTTAGTTTATCCACTGTATTTATATTTCAAAGACTCTTAACTAACTCTTCTTTTCACAAATGAATGCTTGCAAGCCATCAATGCTGTTTAAAATCCATTTTCCCCTTGTTAGATTATGCTTGACTGTTCTGGATAATTTATTCCTGGGAGAAAGACATTTAAACAAATTTCCAGCATACTTGATTTCACTTTTTTCATTAATTTCTCATGGATCGTAGTCCACATGATTCTGATTGTATTTCTTTGAAGCATGACCTAGCCATTCCTTGCTACCTATAGTCTTTTATCTTTGACTTGCTTTCTCAGGAAATTGATGCTCATATATTTGAAAGAACTTAATCCAAGGCTCATCTCTGGTGGCATTCAATGGATTCTGTTACTGTCATATGGCACCTCTTTGACTCCAGTATTTCTGAGACTTCATCGTTTTCCAAAATAGGGTAGTCAGAGTTTGGCTGTTTGTTGTAATTATTGTTGTTGCTGTGACCGCTGATGCTCTCTTTACTCATGACCTTTCTTCATATTTTTCTGGGAGACCAATGATTGTTAGATGATTTCTTTAAGACCTTTTTGTCCAGCTCAAATTTTTTAAAATTTTAACTATCACACAGAATTGCAAGGGAGCTCAAATGATATCTCCTCTGATCCATACATAACAAAAACAAAACCCCCCAACTACAACATACCCAGTAAGTGATCTTATAGGCTTCACCAATGAGGGAGAGCCCACCACTTTCTGAAGCAGCCTACTCTAATTTTGGCTAGCTTTAATTATTAGGAACATTTTCCTGATATAAAAACAAAAAGTTCCCTTTTCCTACCCATTTGTACCCATTGCCTCTTGTTCTGCCTTCTGTGGGAAGAATACCTTGTGTTCTTCCAATTTTCATGCTTCTGAATTTTTACTCATACTTTTTAATGTTTTGGGCTCCATTTCCTCTGTCTTTTTATGGTGCCTCCTACTTCTAGTTTCTATTCCAACTCCTTTAGGAACTTTTCCTTCTAAGATTCTGCTCCTTATCTGTTCCCTCTGATATCAAATCAAATGGGCAATAGACAGTTCCCATTTGATATCTTTTATTGTATATCTAACCAATCTCAGGTTCCTGTGGCCCATTTGTTTTCTGTTTGTAGGTATTACAAAATTATTCTCTTCTGGAATTTTTATGCCCCCCCCTCCCCAATAATTTTCATTGTATTAGTAATTGTAGTAGACTAAACATTCAAATGTCATTCAACAAATTTGGCAACCAGTGCATTCAAGGGTCTTAAGATGATTGCATAATAAAATTTTAGGAACCTATGAATGTTTAGTGTTGAGAAAACTTGGGAAAATGGAGGACAATGATGTGATAACTGTGTTGTAATATTTGAAGGACTTACTTTCATGTGGAAGAGGGATTAAAATTATTCCCACTCCACCCTCTCCCTTTGATTGGCCACAGAAGGCAGAATAGAAGGGAAAACAATAGGAGGAAGCTACAGACAAGCAGATTTGGGCTCAGTTTCAAGTCTAAGAATTAGAATAGTCTGAAAGTGGAATGGGGTAGGGGGAAGGTGTGTATTTACTCATTAGGTATGCTGTAAAGGGAAATCTTGGTCAGGTACAAATTAGAACTGATAATGTCAAAGGAAAATTTCACTTAGAGACTGTTCACAGTGTGATGTGGCAGGCTAAAAAGAGAACATCTGAATTCATATAGGTAGAGTATTCACACATAGGGAGGTGATTGTTCTGCTGCCTACAGTGTTTTGATCAGGTTGTATCTGGAGGATGTGCCTATTCTGGGCACCACATTTTAGCAAGGGCATTTAAAATCTGCAGCCATTCTAGATTGCACAGGCAGCTAGGTGGCATGATGTACATAGTACTGGGCCTGGAGTCAAGAAGAGCTGAGTTCAGATCCAGCTTCAGACTCTCTGGACCAATCACTTAACCTCTCTCTGCCTTAGTTTTCTCAAAAGTAAAATGGGGATGATGATGGTGGTGGTGGTGGTGATGATGGATGATGGTTATGATGATAATGCTGACAACACCTACCTGACAGGGTTGCTGTGAGGATCCAATGAGATATTTTTAAGGCACTTAGCACAGTACCTGACACATAGTTGGAGCTTAACAAATGCTTACTCCTTCCTTTCTTCTTATTCTAAAGGAAGTTGACTAAGATGGTACAAAAACTAGAGACCATTGTATGTCAGAATATTTTGGAAGACCTAGGGATGTTTAGCAAAGAGAAAGGCAGTCTTGTGGCAGGAGGAGAGGGACAGACATGAAAGTTCTCTTCAAATATCTGAAGGGCTGTTATGTGGAAAGTGGGGAAGAAGAAACATTTATATAGTGCCTACTACATTCCAGGATCTATACTAAGTGCTTTACAAATATGATCTTATTTGATCTTCACAACAACCCTGGGAGGTAGGTGCTATTATTATTATCCCCATTTCACAGTTGAGGAAACTGAGGCAAAAAGAAACGAAATAAATTTCCATGATCACACATCTAGTAAGAGTGTGGGCTGGAGTCAGGAGGACCTCTGGAGTCAGGAGGACCTGAGTTCAAATCCGGCCTTAGACACTTGACATTTAGTAGCTGTGTAACCCTGGGAAAGTCACTTAACCCCAATTGCCTCACCAAAAAAAAAAAAAGAGTGTGGGCCCAGATTTAAACTCAGGTCTTCCTGATTCCAGGTCCAGACTTCTATCCACTATAGATAGCTACTTCAGGGGAATTTGAATTATTCTGCTTGACCTGAGAACAGAAGTAGGAGAATTGGTTCAAAATTGTAGAGGAGCAGATTTTGGCTCCATGAAAGGAAATCTTCCTAACCATTAGGGCTGTCTAAAAGTAAAACGGATTTCCTTTTGAAGTAGTGGGTACTATGGATGTAATAAGAGCTGAATAAATATATGTAGGATTGAAATCCCTTCAGGTCTCCAAATGGAAAAATTGACCACTTCTTGGAGATTTTTGTAGGTGTTTTGTACCTGTTCAGGTATAGACAGGTGGAACTGTATGAGATTCCTTTGAGCTCTGTAATGCTATAATTTCCTTCTGTTCATTTGGACCTTCATTGAAGGCCCCAACTGTAGGCATTAAAATTAGCCTCAGGCTCCCCAAGCGGAGCCTTGGCCTCCTGCGTTCCCCCCCCCATTTCAGCTGTGGGGGGCCTCTGAGCTGGACTAGGTGGTGCAGACAAAAACTCTGGGTCCCCAAGTATGGCGTGTACGCACAGCAGGGAGGCGCACAGGAGGCCTGAGGAACTCTAGAGCTTGCTTCGCCTAGCTTTGCCCAGCCCCCAGTTCCCGGGCCACGCAGCCCGCGGCTCTGCCATGGTCCTGGGGCGGCCAGCCCGAGTTTCACCTGAGAAAGGAGATTAATTAAAAGAGACGCAGGGAGACGTGAAGGGGGGCTTTTCAGTTAGAAGGTTGGGACACTATGGAGAAAGGGAGATGGTCAGAGGCTGCTACAAGGACGCTACAGAGACAGAGAGATGAGCGGAGCAGTGAAAGTGAAGGGGGAATGAATGAGAGAAAAGAGGACTGAGAAAGTTGGAGAGGACTGAACCAAACCAGTTGGAGTGAGGCGTGTCTGCAGATGAGCTGGCTGGAGAGAACGTTTAATAAGTAGACAGGTAGTATTTTACTTTTGTTATCTTACTTCTCTTGTTATCCTTATCTTTAAGTTTATTCATATAAATAAACCCTGCTTTAATTGTTTTTTTTTTTTAAAGGCGTTTGCTTATTAGTCGGAGAGGCATTTGGGGGAAGAGGTTGGCATTTGCTTAAGGAACCTGGGGGAATTTTTAAACCCCCAGGCAAGTAGGCAGCTAATAGCCAGCTATAGCTTTACCAACTAAAAGCAGTCAGATAGCCAGCCAGGAGTTCACAGGTTAGGCCACCGGGCACTAGTTAAGTTAAATATAATTTTTATACTACGTTCTTTTGTTTGGGATCCTAACTCATATTGACTACCTCTCACCCTGAACACCTTCATCCCAAATGCAGTCTATAATCTCTCCAAATCCAATTATTTCTCCCAAACATTAAAAGAAGTGAAGGGTAGAGCTCTATTTCACCCAGTCCAGTGTGACATTGATTCCTTTATGAATATCTTGTAGAGTTGGTCCTCATTCTTAAAGAAAGGACCAGATAAGAAGTCTCTTATGTGAGTTTGTGAGTCAAAAGCAGTCTCAAGCTCACAAGCTTTTCAGGACATTTGGAAATGAAAATGGTAGCTCTATTGGAAAATAAGGTAAAGTAAAATTCCCAGTTGGAAAGCCAGTTTTTCCAGTAATTCAATTTCTTGCTTTTTGACAATCTTTCTAAAATATATTAATTTGAACTCCTACTCATTGAACATAGTTATATTTAAGATATTTTATTCTTTTTTAATTATTTGGAATTTCACAAGATCCAGGACTTCATTCTGAGCATCAATTGTTGTCATATAGCACTTTAAATGTTGATGAGGAAAACGTAATAGATTGGGCTGAATTTCTAGGGAGGTGCTCTGGATCTGTTTTTTTTGTTGTTGTTGTTGTTTCTGTTCTTTTGGGGGGGTTGTTTTTGCTTTTGTTTGCTTTTTGTTTGTTTTTGTTTTTTAATGATTCATTTGGAAGAGTGATGCATTTGGAGACAGAGGACCTGGGTTCAATCCCAGCTACCTTACCTGCCATTTGTGTGATCACAGACAATTCACTTTACCTCTTTCCTCTACTGTGAAATGATGGGATATGACGTCTGTGGTCCCTTCCCACTCTCGCAATCTAAGAGGTTCTCTTGTCATCTCTCTGTTGTTCATCAAAGTCGAGAACAGAAAAAAAAATAATCCACACTATGTGGTGGGGGCCTGGGGGGGGGTGCATTTGCTGGATCATATGTATTTGAACTGGTCATCATTTTTGCTTTAAATTCTAATTAGCACTTAAGGGATGAGAAGCTAGCTAGCTGGCAACATTTAAAAGAGAATCTAATGAAAGAAGCTAAGATACTTAGGTTTAGTTTAGTTTTTGAAAAGAGAAAATAGGATTCCTTAGAGTAGGCTTAGGGTCAGAGCTACAGGGCAGGATTGTTGTTGCCTCTCTTTGGAAGCATTTCTTAAACATCTCTTTTCACACATGTACTCGCAGCTATTTCCTCATCCACAGAAGACTGAGGAGTCTGTGTTTATTGTTTTTCTGAGTCTCTCATCTCTTGGTATGACATCAAGTCAAAGCTGCAGCAGGCAATAGATTGAGGTGAAGGTGGAATCAGCAAGAGAGAAGTTTGTTAAGCCTGAGAGGAGATTATCTTGAAGATAATATGGGTCATTGCCATTTTCACCCTGCTTACTTCCCAAGAGTTCTAGAGCTGATTGTTACTCAAAAGCCCTTGAATAAGGGAATAGGAAAGCTTTATTAAACATTTCCCATGTGCCAAGCACCTTTGGTCAACTCTGAGGAAACCATGCGTGCAAGCAAGAAAGATAGTCCCTACCCTCAAGGAGCTTATATTCTATTAGAGAATATCAACACATCTAGGGGAGGTATGGCCCAGAAGCAGTGTTTAGGGAGTGTTGATTTGATTATTTTTCTCCAAGCTAGAGTAGGAAGGTGGATAGGAGGGAAGAACCTGTGCTTCCTGCTGTGAAGATGGCTGAGAAATAGAGTGGTCAAAGTTACCTATGGTGAATACTTAACAATCAGAAGCCCAGGGTCCCAGGGCAGGAGCTTTGAGAGCTAGGTTGGAAGGGATGGATGGAGGATAATAGCATGGCACTATGAAGATAGTCTACTTTGTACCTGTTTGAAAACTGAAATATTGTTCTTAAATGTGTCAAAAAGGTTTGTTTGGGGAAAACATGATTTTTTGTTTGTTTGTTTTTTTCATAACTTCAAATGTCTTAGCAGAAGGCAATGTCTTTCATCTAATTCCAAAGGCCAGAGTTGATTAACAGGGTACCAATATAGATGCAATATAGTTCGTAGATGGTAGAGGGTATGAGAGAAATCTTCTCACAACAATAAAAGTGGAGAGGTGAGCTAAGGGGAAACACTTTGACTAGGAAAAAGATAATATTATGGTTCCTTATTGGGGAAAAAAAGATATGAAGTATAGTGAAGGACAAACTCCAGATGAGTAAATGATATGATGTGACAATCCGCCCTTCAAAAAAAGCCATAATGTAATCTTGGGCTGCATTAAATAAGGCATTTCTAGGAATATGAAAGTGTTCATCCTACTTTACTATGCTTTGGTCAGCTTCTCTACCCTCATCCTTTTAACAGAGGACCTGGCTTCTTACTTTGGGGGGGGGGCAGTGAGGGTTAAGTGACTTGCCCAAGGTCACACAGCTAGTACATGTCAAGTGTCTGAGGCCAGATTTGAACTCCAGTCCTCCTGAATCCAGGATCCAGGGCTGGTGCTTTATCCACTGCGCCACCTAGCTGTCCCCTAGCTTCTTACTCTTATGAGAAAATAGAGGCTTTTGACTGTGAGTTTCCTTTTCTCCTCCTTTTTTCATCTCAAAGTATCTTTATATCATCTTCTTCTCTCTCCTTCTTTCCCCCAATTTCTGATTATGTGGCTTTTCTCCTTGACAAGGCCAACCCTCCTACATGGTTCTTGGATTTTATCAGTTATCATCTTCTCCAGCAGATTGCCTCTCCATCATCACCCACCCCCCTAATCTTTACCCATTTATTCTTTACCTACTGTCTTTAAACAGACTCAAGTTTTCCCCATCCTTTAAAAAGAAAAAAATAACTTTCATTAGACCAAATTTTTTCACTACTCCTTTAATTATTATTCATTCTTAAAATGTATTTAAATTTTTTTGGGTTCCCATTTCTGTCCTTTTTTTCCAGAACCTTTGTCATTGTTGAGAAAGCAAGCAATGTTATCAAGTATATATATATATATATATATATATGTATATATATATATATATATGAAATCATAAAAATATATTTGAGTATTATCCATAATGCAGAAAAAACCATTAAAATGCAAGAAATTAAACCATCCTGCTCATCATTTGCTATAACACAAGAGTATTACATCACAGTTATATACCAAAACTTGTTCAACCATTCCCCAATCAATGGGCATCCCCTCAATTTCTAATTCCTTTCTACCACAAAAAGAGCTGCTATAAATAGTTTTGTACAAATATGCCCTTTCCCCTTTTCTTTGATCTCTTTGGGATGCACACCTAGTTCAGGTATTGCTATGTTAAAAGGTATGTATGTACAGTTTTATAGCCCTTTGGACATAGTTCCAAATTGCTCTGCAGAATAGTTGGGCCATTTCACAACTTTGCCATCAGTGCATTTATGTACTTATTTTTCCATATCTCTTCTAGCATTTATAATTTTCTTTTTTCTGTCATGTTAGCCAATCTGATAGGTGTGAAGTTGATATCTCAGAATCTTTTTAATTTGTATTTCTTTAATCAATAGTGATTTAGAGCATTTTTTCATGTGACTATTGATAGCTTTGATTTCTTCTTCTGAAAACTGCCTCTTCATATCCTTTGACCATTTATCAATTGGGGAATGGCTCTTAGCTTTATAAATTTGGCTCAATGACTAGATGGATGTCGGATGGGGTCGGGGAGGAGCAGATTTCAGCTCCAAAAGAAAGAACTTCTAAATAATTGAAGGCCCCAACCCCTGAAATAGAATGGCTAACCTCATGAAATGATAAAATTCCTCTCATGGAAAGTATTAAATCAGCTTCCTGAGGGGAAGGGAAGGAAAAGAGGGAGGAAGAAAGAGAACAAGGGGCTAGAATAACTATCTAGGTTGTTGTAGATATAATTCGTACTTAAGTGTATATATTTCTTTAAATCTTGTTTTAGATGTAGAGCTTATTAACATAGAACATTTATGCTAATACTAGTTGGTTTTTATGTTAAGCTGGTTTTGTTTTCTTTGGTTTTGTTTTGTTGTGGTGGGGCAATGAGGATTAAGTGTCTTGGCCAGGGTCACATCGCTAGTAAGTGTCAAGTGTCTGAGGCCGGATTTGAACTCAGGTCCTCCTGAATCCAGGGCCAGTGCTTTATCCACTGTGCTGCCTGGCTGCCCCGTTAAGCTGTTTTAACTGCTCTATTTTTTTTTAAGTATAATTCAATGAAAAAGCATGCTAATCCATCCTACTTCACTGCATCAATGGGCAGCCTGCCTATCAGGATACAGGGTTATAAACCAGACACTACCATTTGCCTAAGATTAAAATAGACAATCACCTAGTGAAGTACCTAAGAGAAAATAAAAAAGCTTCCTAAGTATTGACCTCATAAACTCAAATCTATGAAATGCCAGCAAATACCATACTACCTTTGCTTCTACTTTCATGATGATCATTTTAATTAGCTTCAGTTTTGGAGAGGAGGAAGCTAAGGCAAAATATTCCTGGGCTCTGTCGAGATCTAAAATTACCTTGTCTTTCTATCATGTTCTCTCTTTTTTTTTTTTTTTTATAGTAGTCCCTCATCAAACCTCAGGGTGGAATAGCAGCTAATTTAGATTAATTTCTCTTGGGCATCTCCTCCTTCCTTGCATGTTTTGACAGTTCACACTTCTCAGGCTTCTTTCTTTGCCTTGTCACTGGCTCATCATTAGCGGGGATAGGTGGTAAGTTTTACTTGAGAGCTCTGTTAGGGGATGACCATTGTCCCTGCCCAACCTTGGACTCCACAGAAGCAGCAGCTTTCACAATGCTCTTTGTGAGTCAAGGTACTGAACCTTTAAAAGCTAATCATCAGGTTTTAACAGCTAATGGCTTTTGAGTCTTGTGAGACTAGGAGTGTCACTTCTGGTCCTCCTGAAACTCTGTCATTTAATCAGGAGCTTGGAAGTTAAGATTTATTACATTGCATTTCAAGTGCTTGGGACAGGCTGACTTCCCTCTTCCCCCAATTTATGCCTAAACTGTATGTGTAGACAGTGTACACATTTTCTCGGATTCTCACAGAGCCTGTATAAACATCATTTGTCTAGGATGACTATGCTAAATAGTGTTCTGGGAAAAATGATGGATTTAGCCTCAAAGGAGGGACACAGGAGCAGAGGGGCGGATGTTATAAAGAGGAGAATTCAGGCTCAAGGTCAGGAAGAACTTGCTAACATTTGGTGCTATCCAGTGGAGAAGGAAATGGCAAAGCACTCCAGTGTCTCTGCCAAGAAAACCCCAAATGGAGTTGGACAAAGAACCAAACAACAATAGTGAAACGAGCTGTCTCAGGAGGTGAGTTCCCTGCCTTTGAACATCTCCAAAGGCAGAGAATTCAACCAGAAGCTGGACGACTATGTTCAAAGCAAGGGTTACTTTTGGGGTAAGGGTCAAATCAGCTAGCTTCTTCCAACTTTAAAATTCTATGACTCTATGTTTTAGGATAAAATCCTATCTCAACCCTTTATGTCCTGTGTGACTTTGGAGAAGCCATTTAGTTTGCATGGCCCTCAGTTTCCTCTTTGGGGTGGGAGTGGATGACATTTGAAATTCTTTCCAGCCCTAAATCTATGCTTCTAAATGCAATAAAGAGAGACCAGGCTTAATATGTAAAAATAATATTATTTTGGACAAATGTGCACATCAATAAAATACTTAATATTTGTAGTAGCCCTTTTCTGGACCTAAATATTCATGAAGGTTTCCTGTAGAAGGTTCCAGCCTTGTTCACCTGAGAGGAACCCTAGAGATTATGAGCAGAAATTGTCTTAAAATGACACAGAGAAATCAAAGATTATCATAAGCAGCAATGAAGGTCAGTTAATCAGCATTTATTAAGCACTTAAAGTGTGCCATGGTGTTTTGCAAAGATTGGAAGCTACAAAGAAAGGTACAAACATGGTCTTTGTATTCTAAAGGATAATGGTGGGCCACATTTGGAAAACTGGCTGTGACTTTCTGGAAGGCCTTGTTTCCTTTTGACTGAATTGTTAGGCTCATTGTACCATAATCTTAGATCTAGAAGAGCTATTGAGAGGGTCATTCTCACGTCATAAAATGTTTTTGCTAAACATACCACTATTTAATGATAATAGCTAGCATTTATATATTGCTTTAAGACTTCTAAAGTACTTTAAAATATTATCTCAGTTTATCTTCACAATAACCCTGCAATGTAGGTACTATTATTTTCCCATATTACAGATGAGGGAACTAAAGCAGGTTAAGTGACTTGCCCAGGGTCATAAAGCTAGTCAGTATCCAAGGCTAGATTTGAACTCAGGTCTTTTTGACCCCAGGGCCAGTGCTTCTATCCATTTGTACCACCTAGCTATCTAGCTGTGTGACACAGGACAAGTCACTTAAGTTCTGTCTGCCTCAGTTTCCTCAAATGTAAAATGAGGATAATAATAGCACTCTCCTCCCAAGTTTGTTGTGAGGATCAAATGAGATAATGTTTGTCAGGCCCAGCGTGGTGCCCAACACATTGAAGGTACTTAACAAATGCTTGTTCCTTTCCCCTCTCCTTCCAGAGTTACCACTGATCTCTTAATTGTGGAATCTGATGTTCTTGTCTCAGTCTTCAACCTTCTCAACCTATCTGCTGCATTTAACATGACTGACTATGCTGTCTTCCTGTATACTCTCTCATCTTGGAGTTTTCATGGTACTTTTGAAATCTTGGTTTTCTTCTTATTTGCCTGAACTTCCCTTCTTTTGTTTAATTGTCCCTCTATTTTTGAGTGTATACTATAGCTCTCTCCTGGGTCCCCTACTCTCACTACACTGTCTTTCTGACTTCTTTCATCTCCCACAGATTCAGTTACCATAAAATGAGACAACCACGTGGCATGGCGGTTAGAGTGACAGATTTGGAGTCACTTAGACCTGAGTTTGAAACCTGACTTAAATGCTTACTAGCTAGGTGATCCTGAGCAAGTCACTTAAACGCTCTCAGCCTCAGTTTTCTCACCTGTAAAATGGGGGTGTTAATAGCCCTTATGTCACAGGGTCATTAAGAAGATCACATGAGATAATATATTTCAAACCTTGCAAGCCTTAAAGCCCTCCCATATATATATATATGCACCTGCATTCTGTTTGTGTGTGTGTGTGTGTGTGTGTGTATGTGTGTAATCCTAATCCTATTCTCTCTCCTGAGCTCTGGTTCCACTTTAATGGCAGACTATTGACAATTTCAAACTGGACGTCTCAAAGATATCTCGGGCTCAACATGTCCAAAACAGAACTCATGATCTTTCCCCCCAAACATACCCCTTTTTGGTAAGATCTTTATTTCTGATGAGGGTCCCACTGTCACTTCAGTTGTCCAGGTTCACAACCTCAGACTTCTCTCTTATTATACATATCTAATAAGTTGCTAAGTCTTGTCAATTGGACTATTCCCTTTTCTCCATTTACAGAGTAGCACCCTAGTTCAGGTCATTGGTTACCTATGACCTGGACAAATTCAGTAGCCAAAAAATTGCCCTCCCTGCTTCAGGTCTCTCTCCTGTCCAATCCATCCTGCACACAGCTTCCAAAACTATATTTTTAGAGCATAGGTCTGACCATGTCCTTCCCTTACTAAGTAAATTCCAATGGCTCTCTTTTATTTTTAGGGTGAGATATAACACACTTTGGGGCATTTAAACCCCTTCACAACCTAGTTTCATCTTACCACCTGATCTGGTCAGCCTTCTTACCACACTTCAAGGGCCAATCAAACTTAAAGTCTTACTTTTCCTTAGTACATACCCTCTTGTATCTCTATTCCTTTGTATAGGCTGTTACCCATTCCTCCAATATACTCCCTTCTTAGAAGCCCTGGTTTCCTTCAAAGCTTCTTTCAAATGTCACCTTTACAAGAGACATTTCCTAACCATCTGCCAGTGCATCCCTCACCCACCCCAGTTAATTTGCATTTATTTTGTATATTTTTATATGTATACTGGTTCTCTCTCCTGGTAGAACAGTACTTGTTTAATTTTATCTCTAAACATCAAGTGCCCAAGACAGTGTCTAGCACATAGTAGGCATGTAAATGCCTTTTGAGTGATTAAATGTTCTGGTCTAATCAACCATATAAAATTTTACTCCACACTACAAATGATTTCCAGGATTTCAGATACTATCATAGTTCCAGAAGAACTCTGAGACCTGATTGTAACAGAACAAAAGTTAAAACAAAAAAACAGTAGGGATAATGCTAATAGCTAATATTTGTATAGGACTTTTAAACTTATTAAGCTTTTTCATAACAATAGCCCAGTGATGTGAGTATTATTTTTCTTTTTTTGGGGGGAGGGGGTAGGGCAATGAGGGTTAAGTGACTTGCCCAGGGTCACACAGCTAGTAAGTGTCAAGTGTGTGAGGCCAGATTTGAAACTCAGGTCTTCCTGAATCCAGGGCTGGTGCTTTATCTACTGTGCCACCTAACTGCACCCGAGTATTATTTTTCATTTTATAGATGAGGAAACTGAGACAGAGCATCAATTCATATTATACAATGCTTAAATGGATGTAGGAGATATGATGATAGCTGGTATTTATATAGTACTTTACAGATTGCAAAGAGCTTTATATATGGTACCTACTTTGGTCCCCACAACAGCACAAGGTACTATTATTATCTTCATGTTACAGTGAAGAACTGAGCCTGAGAGAAGTAAGGTGACTTGCCCAGGGTCACACAGCTAAGTAGATGTTTGAAAAAAGGTTCAAATCAATTTGATTTTTTTTTACATGTAACTTGGGGAAGATTCTAAATAAATAAATAAATCCCCACCCTGTCCCCCCCCCAAAAAAAAAAGAAAAGAAAAAAGAAGAAAAAGAAAAAGGGTTCAGCTCAGTTCTTCCTGACTGTGGGTTCAACATTCTCTCTTCTTGGTGACCTGGCTGCCCATGGGTATTGGGCTGAATCACTAGGGTATTGAGATAGCTAGGCCTTACAAGAAGAAGATTTAGAGCTGGAAGAGAAACTCGGTGAAAAATAATACAATATCCTTCCATTGAATTGTATTTTTTTTAATATAGGTATTTGTATACACAGACACATATAAGTATGTAAACCAAGGCAACCACTCTCAATGGAATTTAGATTTCTCTTTCCCCAAAGGGGAATGCCAGAGAACACAAAAGCCAGTTCTCCAGAGAATGCAAAGGCCAGTTCTTGAAATTTAAATCCCCTTATTCCTAAGAGGGAAGGAAAGCAGAGGAAGACAATGCCTATAAAAATTAAAAGAAGGGTTTTATTAAGCAGGGATGAAAATCACACATGATCTTACTATCCAGCCTATTGTGGAATAGGACATCATGCAACAGATTGCAGGGATTTTTATACAACTTAAACAAAGGCAGATGAGGTATTTGGGGAAAAGGTGGGCTTAGAAAGGCCCACTCCCAAAGGGAGGGTGTGTGTGAGGAATTCCAGTGGTGGAGCATGTGGCCTTTGCTACACAAATAAGAAGGCATTCTTGGTGATAGGCAGTTCAGTTCAAGGCTTGATTATGCAGATCTCTTCAAAAAGAAAAAGAATTATTCCAAAGTTAGAAAATAGTTGAAGATAAGATCCATATCCATAGTCCCATATCCTGCAGTCAGATAAGTCTTTGATTGGCTTCAGGGTTACTGATTCCTGTCATGTCCTGCCAGGTTTACTCTTGTCCAGCTAGGTTGGGTCTCCCAAAGGATTGTTTCTGTGTAAAACAGGTACGTTCCTTAGTCAGTATGACCAGTGCTTATATAACTCTTCTCTGTTACCTGGATAGTTAGAGAGCTCCAGTAAGTCTAGGTAATTAGTGTATTCGTTTACAAAAACACTCATACACGTATATGTATTTTTTGTGGGGCAATGAGAGTTAAGTGATTTGCCCAGGGTCACTCAGCTAGTAAGTGTCAAGTGTCTGAGGCCACATTTGAACTCATGTCCTCCTGAATCCAGGGCTGGTGCTTTATCCACTGTGCCACTTAGCTGCCCCCATACATGTATATGTAAAATAAATATATGGCATATGATATATGTATATAACATATCAAAGTACATAGTGTGTTTATATATACATCTATAATATGTAAGATGAAATAATATATGTATATACACATGCATATACACATATGCATACACACACACACACATACACATGTTCTATTTCTATGGTCCCATGGTTGCTAAGAAAGGTAGGACTAGGATGCAGGATCTTTGACTCCATGCCCAGTGCCCTTTCCAGAACATTCTCAAACTCTTTAACAAAGGGTTTTCACCCTATATCTTACTCTGCTTCAGTAGTAAAGGGTCTTATATTTTCTCTCAACTTCCTATGGAATTTGTCTAAAAGGAGAGTGTCAGTATTGTTAACTTGATGGTGTAATGGAAAGGCCTGTGTTCAAATCTTGCCTTAGATATCTACCTGAGCAAACCATAAACTGAGCCACACTTTTCTTATTGATAAAGTAAGGGGGTTGAAGTTGATGGCCTCTAAATCTATGGTTCTTGGTCTAAGGGAATGAAGCTCTCTCTGGTCTCCTTTACTGTCCTGAGACCAGCACTGGAAGGCATTCCTCCAGCTTCTGTCATGCTCTCATGTGGGGTAGTACATCCCATTGGATGGTTACAGGGCTCTCTTTTCCTTTGCTTGAGAGATCATCTCCTATTGCAGCCAGTCATTACAGCTGTTCTGAACCCCACTGCCGTCATTTAATCAGAATTATTTCCTCCCACAGACATTCTCTGTTCCCCTATCCCCAAATCAATTTTTAATCCATTACAGGCATTTTTCTCTCCAAATGCTTTGCAATCACATTTTGTAAATCCATCAATGGCTTGGCTTTCTTGAGCCCCAGATAAATTAGGTCTCCTCATGTTTTGTCCTCATCTATCAGTTCAATAACACACTAAGAGATTTCAGCCAGGAACAGGCATGATTTTCCTTTCATGAAGCAAATCTGAGTCTCCCTCCTGCACATAAGAGAGGGGGCAGACTGGACGAACCTTACTTAGCACTTTTCCCAGGAGCATCTCATCAGTCAGTGTGAGCTTTTGGACAGATGGCACATTTCCTTTTGAAAGTGATGTGTGTCCTCTCAGCTAGCAACACCCAAAGGCTGAATCAGTAGGAGGGGGAAGTGCCAGTATTTGCTAGGTAGGAGTCAGACACTACTTTCTATTGAGAGGTCTGTTTTGGTTCCACAGGCATGCTCCTAATGTTTGCATAGGGAAATGTTTGTTTAAACAAAGCCACATTTGTCTATGCTGAGTAGTATCCAAAATGTATTCACCATCAGTCTCTTGCAAAGTACAGGGTTCCTATCCAAATGCAGGGAATGCAGTGCCTAGAACATTGGTTTTGGAGTAAGGGGATCTGGATTCAAATTCTACTTGTGAGTCAGGTATAATTCTTACTGCTAGGGATACTGAGGCTGATAGATTGCTTGCTGAGTTACAGTAGGGCTAAAGCTGATTGACTGTCTAAACTAAATCTTGCACCCATATAGTGAGCCATGGGGAGTTGGGGGCCAATAGGCTGGCCAGGGAAGGGTGAATGACTCAGATTGAAAATGGAGCAGGTCACAGCACCCATTCCAAAATGTAATAGGAATAAAGCTAAGGGATATAGGAAGACCTGTACTCTAAGAAAAAAATCCAATTCTTATGCTAGTACCCCTGTGATCTTTACTAAATGTCTCTGAACCTCAGTTTCCTGATTTGGAAAACTAAGCCATCCATGCCCTTCCAAGAGTTTAGTTCTAACAAGTGAGAGAGCATGCACACATGTAGGTAATATATATAATACACACATACACCTGTGTGTGCAAATATATACACATATACCCTTACGTATACAGATACACACGCACATCTACATATATAGAGAGATATACACACATATATTCATATACACATACATATACATACACACACATATATATATATACACACACATGCACAGGCACAGAATATATACAAGATGGGCCAAGAGTTATGATGTATTAATGACTTTTTGAAAATCATTTTTCTTTATTTTTTGCCATTTATAAGATTTGATTTTTTATACATAATGTAAATTTATTTCCTATATATACTGTATATGAGGCTATGGCATTGCAAATTAAAGACAAAACAGAAAAAAAAGGTGTTAAGTATTGAAACCCCTTTGTGACTTTTGGCCTACCACATGTATGTATGTATGTACATGTAATATATATGCTATATATCATAGTCAGAGCTATGAATCTGTATAAGGAGCAGATTTTAAGATGCAGATGCTCTCCTCCTGTATGTACACATGCATACACATATACACAGAAAAAATCATTTGGAGATGAAAAGCACTAGCATCTGGGGGGGGGATCAAGAAAGGTTACATACAGAAAGTGGCATATATACAGTCAGGAGTTGAGTCTTGAAGGAAACTAGGGATTCTAAAAGGTGGTACTAAGAAAGAAATGGATCCCAGGTGTGGGGGATAACCGGTGTGGGGGTCTATAGAAGTATTACATATAAAGAGCAGTGAATTGGCTATTCTGCCCAGCTGTTCCTAAGAGTAATAGAGAGTCTCTGGAATTTTTTGAATAGGAAGTGGGGTTTGAGAAAGTTACACAGTCAGAACAGAGCTTAAAGGAAATAGTCTTGGTGGTTGTGTGTAGGATAGATTGGAATGGGGGTAGATTTGAGACAGAGACTGAAGAGGAAGCTATTGTAATAATTCAGGTAAAAGGTGATGAAAGTCTGGACTTGGGTGGTCTCTGTGTAGGTGGAGACCAGGGGACAGATGTGAGAGATCTTGTGGAACTAGAAACAAGATTTGGCAACTGGTTTGTTGTTGTTTGTTTGTCGTTGTCATCACATGTCTGATGAGTAAGAGTGAGGAGTCAAGGATGAAACCTGGCACAACAAGAGGCTGCATGACTCATTGGGTAGAGTTCTGGACTTGGAGACAGGAAGAGCTTGGTTTAAATATTATGATATTACTAGCTATATGACCAAGGGAAAGTCACTTAATCTCTCTGAGTCGAAAGAATCTCCCTGAGACTTCATTACTAAATTATAGAGAGGTTGTTAATGTACGCGTGTTGCTTTTCCTAGTTACTGATTTTGCTGTATGCCACTTCATGTGTCTCATCATATTACCTTGCATTCTTCATATTTGTTGTTTTAGGACACCATATGTAAACATGCACATATCTATGTATATTATGTTTTTTCTATATCCAGACTTATGGTTTCATCAACAGAGGGAATTCCTAATATGGAAACTCCTTCTGTGACTGATTCTCTTCTATAACTTAGCCTTGGAAAGTTACCTGGGGCATGAAAAAGACAAATGACTTGATCTTGATTGAAATCACACAGCTACTATGTGTTAGGGGCAGAATTTGAACCCAGGATTTCCTGAATCTAAACCATAAGTCCAAACAATATAACATACTGCATGTCAAGATTAATATACTTTAATTTATACTGCTATTTCCTAATTGTTGGACATAGAAGTTGTTTTCAGTATTTATTCTATTAAAGAATACTTCTGACTATGTCTGTCTAGCTTGTTCCTCTTTTGCTTTTAATGACATTTCTAGATATTTTTTTTTCAAATTCCTCCCCATTAAAATGGACTCTGTAGCAATGGGATGCGTTGAAAACTGACATGAAATCATAGGCCTCATTGGGACCTGGCGAGGCCACCTTCTTCTCTTAGTCATTTCCTTCCTTTCAGGCTTCTATTCTAAGCATGAATTGATTCTATTTTAAAAATCCTATAAGTAATAGGCTTCCCCATCTTCCATTGTCATATATTCCTATGATTAGCCACCTCCCTCCAGAAATTTTCCCTTTTATGAAACCAAAATTCTTGTTGCTGTAGTTTAATCCCCCTTTCTTTGTTCTTATTCTCAGCTATTCACCATTCACAGAATACTCCATCAAATTTAAAAACCATTATTAGACCATCTTCCAGCCTGTTCCATCTATAGGTTAAATAAGCTGAGTTCTTTCATCTTTTCTTTTTCTTTATAGTCTTGAGCCTCTTACTGTTCTTCATTGTTAGGAATTTGAGGATTTCCCATGTGGTCTGGGAAATGCATCATCACTTGAATTTCATAGCATAAACAACCCCTTCTCACCTCCTGAAATGATCCAATTCAATATGATCAAAGTAATCAGTCTGGGGGAAAAACAATCAGGGACACCTGGTTTCCCAATTTCTAGTCCATGATAGAATGTATGTAAAAGAGAATATTCTCCAATAAAATGTAAAATCCTATGGCTTTCAAAGCTCCTCATAACCTGCCCTACCACCCTGCCCCCCCCCACTTGCTATAATTTTTATACCAGCATGTACTCTATGGTCCAGTGACATTGATATTTTTGCTATTCCTCAAATAAAACACTCCATCTCCATCTCTAGGCATTTTCACTGGCTGCCCCCCCTCCCCATTCATGGAAGGCTCTCCTCCTGCTTTCCCATGCCTTTCTTCAAGTCTCTGCTAAAACACCATCTCCTCCTGGAACCCTTTCCCAACCCCTTTTAATTCTAATATATTGCCTCTCTTCATTATTTCCTTTTTAGGCTGTATGTAGCTTATTTGTACATAGCTGTCTCCACCATTAGATTGTGAGCTACTTGAGAACAGGGACCATCTTTTGCCATTTTTTGTAGGCTCAGCACTTAGCAGAGTGTCTGTTACACACTAAGTATTTCATAAATATTTACTGCCTGACTATCTGACTGATTGACACTGTTTAGCAAATAACTCCACTTACCACAGTGCATGCAGGAGATCACAGTCATAGCTATGAATCTGTATAAGTAACAGATGCTGAGATGCAGAATATTAAAAGTCATGTGCCAAGATCATTCAGTCATTCAAAAGATAAGTACATAAACAGAGGAAGCGTGCAAACACCAAAATCCTGGGAAGGCTTTTTTTTTTTTCCTGCAAGCAAGTCAGGCTTCTTTTTACATGTGGTTTGGCAAGGGTGACCATTACAATCAACTGCAGGAGGTCCTAAGGTAGGGTGTGTGTTAGAAATAAAAGGCAGACATAAGTGAGATTGGTAAGAAGAGAGGGCCACACAGATTGTGCAAATGAGACAAATGGGAATGATGGTGGTGGGAAGTTGGGGGCTGGAACCTAATAGTCTACAAGAGGGTCTTAGGAGAAGGGTAGAACCTCTTTTCTGTTCAATTTTTGATGATTCTGGAGAAAGTGGCCCCCTTTACACTTCACCTCGTTATAAAAAAAATTTGCATTAAGTGAAATAATGGAGGTCTCCTAACAGACTTGACTCTGGATCTATAAGGTGTAAGAACTAAAAGTGACCTTAAATAATCTTAACTTGCTCACTTTACAGATGAGCATACTGAGGCCTGTTGAAATGAAATGAATTGCTCTAGAATAGATCATGAAATGGGTTCATTGCAGTGGTAGCACCAAAACAAATCTCATGGCCCACACAATCTAGCACACTTTATTTGCATCTCACTGCCTTTCAGTTATATCACTGGAAATTTAAACTTTGGTCAGAAGATGTTGGATATTTGATCTGTTGTTTAGGCCTCTGACTTCTTAAAATATCTACTTAAAAAACCTAAATTTCTATGTAATATTTTTTACAGTTTTTGCTAGCACATACTTCTCTAAATCCCTTTAACTTGTTCCACACATCTCTAAAACTGCAGAAAAGTGAAAGTACCGGTCATATCCCATTAGAACAAAAACTTCTGTATAATGAAAAAGATTGACATGGATCAATAAATGGTCCACTTCTTTTCTTTTCTTTTCTTTTTTTCTTTTTTTTTTAGTGAGGCAATTGGGGTTAAGTGACTTGCCCAGGGTCACACAGCTAGTAAGTGTTAAGTGTCTGAGGCCGGATTTGAACTCAGGTACTCCTGACTCCAGGGCCGGTGCTCTATCCACTTTGCCACCTAGCTGCCTCGGTCCACTTCTTTTCAGAAGTGCTTTAACGCACCAAAATTCCCACACAACAAAAATATTAATAATCCACTGAAATATTTGTCCTATATTGTCCCCAAAAGTTTGTTGAGATTTAGGTATACTGAGAATATCCTCTACTTAGATTCAATGTCCCACTATTATGACCACTATCCTTGTGGTTAGCTCATATTAAGTCCGTGAGTTCTAAATCCTTTTCTACACCTTTACATGTTGCCACTTGTTTGCTTATTGTGTCCTTAAAAAAAATTAAAATTCTACAGCAGTTACATGTTGTGCACTTATCTATAATAAGATTCTGAGCACTTTGATAATTTATTCTGAATTCTGATCTTGTCCTCCAAATCTGACCTCATTTCCAGATTGGAGTCCTTAGCAAATGTCCTCATTGTTACCTAGATCAGAATTCATTTATCTATATGCAAACAGTTGCAATGCAAGTCTCATGTGTCTAACATTAAGTTCATAACAAAAAGTAATAATAATAATAATAATAGTCGACATATAAGGCCTCTTTCCTCCAAGTGTAAACCTCAAAGATTTACAAAGTACTTTATAGAAAACATAACAACATCTCTGATTTGAAAGGGACATCTGAGGCCATCTTGTTTTACCCATTGAATGGCCATCTGTCCTTTGCTTGGAGATCTCAGTGAGGGGAGGCCAAAACACTACCTCATGAAGCAACCCATTCATTCATTCTGTAAACATTTATTAAGCACTTACTATGTGCCAGGTACTGTGCTAAGCTCAGGAGATCCAAAGAGAGGCAAAAGATGGTCCCTGCCCTCAAGGAGCTTACAATCAAATTGGAGAGATTCATTCCGCTTACTGATGGTTCTAATTGTTAAGATGTTTTTCCATGCAATTAATTATCTTATTTGAGAACATATCAATTTGTATATGAATAGTAACTATAGTTAATATTGTGCTGATCTTACAAATGAGAAAACTGAGGCACCAAAATGGTCAGGGACTTGCCCATGGACATAGCTAATAAGTGTCAGAGGTGGGATTCATACCCAGGTCTTAGCATATTCCAGGCCCAGTGTTCTTTCCTTCTTCCATACCTTGCTATCTCCAGTATTTCTTTTTTTCTTTTCTTTTCTTTTCTTTTGGTGGGGCAATGAGGGTTAAATGATTTGCCCAGGGTCACACGGCTAGTAAGTGTCAAGTGTCTGAGGCCAGATTTGAACTCAGGTCCTCCTGAATCCAGGGCTGCTGCTTTATCCACTGTGCCACCTAGCTGCTGCCCCTATCTCCAGTATTTCTATTCATTATTTCATTGTTCAGGGGAAGGATAAAGATTCTACAGAAACACCAAAGACCAAACTATATAAAATTTCCCTTGTTTCCTGAGTTTGACTATATTTAAATATAAATCCATCTTTGACTATATTTCCACTTCTAATTTTATATTTAATCCTGAATAGGATTTGATTTGAGGGGGGAATATGGAATATTTTGAAAAACATTATCAAGAAGTACCACTTACCAATCCATAAACACTTATGCCAAAGAAAAGTTACAGAAAAAGAAAGCAGAATTAACTTTTCTTCTCTTCTTAAAAAGAAATCCTGATCTAAGTAAAAGTTCATTCAAAAATTGTTAAACTCTCTTCCAGTCTGTTATTCATTTTAATTGTGTCACTTCAGGGATTATAAGAGAGATGAGAATGCCAATTGATTCGAATATCATCCCAAATGGGATTACATTTTTTTTTTCAAATTAGAGTTTCCTGTTGTTGAAATATATGTTTGACCCTGGGGTCAAAGGAATAATTCCACCTGGGTCAGCTCCATGGCTATTTAGGGGAACAGTGTGAAGTCATATATGACTACAATGAAATGGGACTTTGGTTTTATCTATGCAGACAGAGGCAACAGAGGAAAGGAGCTCAGTTCTTTCTTAAAGGCAGGCAATCAAGATAATTCACTCTGAAAGACCTTCCTTATCCTTAATTATCCAGATATTTAGTGCAACTCCACTTGGCAGATGTTCAAAATTTACATACACACACACACACACACACACACACACACACACAGAGGTTCAGGTGGAAACTTTATATATTTTCTTCTTTTTTTTTTCAGGGCAATTGGGGTTAAGTGACTTGCCCAGGGTCACACAGCTAGTAAGTGTCAAGTGTCTGAGGCCAGATTTGAACTCAGGTCCTCCTGAATCCAGGGCTAGTGCTTTATCCACTGTGCCACCTAGCTGCTCCCAGAAACTTTATATATTTTCTAAGACAAAATTACTAATTTTCCCTGCAGGTTAAGATAATCATGATTTGTGATTTTAGAAATTAGTAATTTTCTCTTAGGAAACTTTATATATTTTCTAAGAGAAAATTACTAATTTTTAAAATCACAAATCATAATTATCTTAAAGCTGCAGGGATTCTACCTCTTAGAACATGATATTATCTCCAGGCTTATTTAACAGTAAAGTAAATTTAAGTATTATAATTTAACTATTATAAGTATTATATAAGTCCATTATAATAGTTGGGTTTAAATCTCCCTTCCTCCATACACTTACTGCCTCCGTGACCCTGGGAAAGTCACTTGATCTCTTAGTACCTCATTTGTGCCTTTCTCATTTGTAAAATGAAGGAGCTGGACTTGATATCTTCTGAGAGTCCTTTCTGCTCTAAATTCTTTTGGATCATTGGACCATAGATTTAGAGCTAGGAGTAGCTTTGGAAACTATTTAGTCCAACCCCCAAATACTTTTTCTTATTTTTTCTTTTCCTTTTTAATTTTATTTTTAATTTGTGGAATAAAACAAGCATTTCCATTATATGGTACAATAAAAAAGATGATTGCACATGAAATATACAACAAAAATCACCACATAAAATTTCTTTTTTTTTGTTCCCTGCCTCTACCCTAGAGATGGCTACTATTAGGCACAAATAGGTGTGTCTGTCTATCTATCTATCTGTCTGTCCGTCTGCCTGTGTCTGTCTGTCTATCTAACAATCTAATCTCTATATATGTATATATGTATGTGTTTATGTCTATGTCTGTCTATCTATCTATCTATCTATCTATCTATCTATCTATCTATCTATCTATCTATCTATCTATCTATCTATCTATCATCTATCCATCTAAGAGTGATGGGGTTTTTGTTATTGTTATTGTTCTTTGGTATAGGCACAAGCCATGTATCTGAATATTGATTCCCTTGTCTTTGCAAAACCTCCAGAGAATCATGTGTTTCTCTGTCACTGGTTTCCTAGAACAGAACTAATCAGGTGTCTTTAATATATACTTATTTGCGTGAATATACACATGCAGGTATATTATATATATGTAAAAATTTTCTATACATACTTCTATTTATCAGTTCTTTCTCTGGATACAGACAGTGTCTTCCTTCATATGTCCTTTGTAGTTCATTTTCTTTCTTTCTTTCTTTTTTTTTTTTTTGCGGGGCAATGAGGATTCAGTGACTTGCCCAGGGTCACACAGCTAGTAAGTGTCAAGTGTCTGAGGCTGGATTTGAACTCGTGTCCTCTTGAATCCAAGGCCAGTGCTTTATCCACTGCACCATCTAGCTGCCCCCTCTTTGTAGCTCATTTGGGTATTTATAATAGTCAAAATGACTTAGTTGCTCAACTAAGTCAGTATTGCTAAAAAAAAAACCAACACAAAAAGAGTATTGCTATTATTGTATAGAATGTTATCTTGGTTCTGCTTATTTTGCTCTTCATTATTTTGAGCAAATCTTTGCATGTTTTTCTAAAACCATTGAGCTCATCATTTCTTACAGCACAGTAGTATTCCATCGCAATCATATATCACAACTCATTCAGCCATTTCCCAATTGATGATGAAGTTCAAAAAGGTTAGACAACTTGCCCATGGTCACACAGGTAATTAGTGCAAGATCTAGAATTAGAACTAAGGCCTTGATTCCAAATAGAGTGTTCCTTCTACTGTCTCATGAAATCCAATAGAGTACCATATGCACAAATCAATCACCAAGCATTTATTAAGCACTGGAATAGGCTCTGGGAATATGACTACAGTAAATTTTAAAAGCCTTGCTCATAAAAAGAATTCAATAAATCATTACTTAATGAAGGCAAAAGGTCATAGGATCAGAGATTCAAAGCTGGAAGGATTCCGGCATCAAAACTGGAGAGGGCCTCAGGGTCCATCCCCTTCATTTTAAAGATGGGGAAACAGACCCAGAGAACGCAATTGACCACTCCATGCCACACAGCTAATAAGTATCTGAGGAAAGATTTAAATAGAGATGCCCCTGACCCTAACTCTAGCTCTCCATCCATTAGAGCATAGCAGGTTGGAGGAGGGGCACCACGCAGAAGATGCAGAATTGGCTTTGTAGATTCTCTTGTGTCAGAAGCTTTCTCTTAACACATTTTGTAAAGAGAATAAATAAAGTCCAGAGAGTAAGTGCCATTTTAACTTATTTTTTCCCATTTAGTAAATCAATATCTCTGTATTTGTATTTTCTAGGTTGTCCTGATCAGTGGACATCTGGACAGTTGGGATGTTGGGCAGGGAGCCCTGGATGATGGCAGTGGAGCATTTGTGTCATGGGAAGCCCTCTCTCTTATTAAAGATCTAGGTAAATTTACATAAAGTTGTTAACTGAGGTGTAAGCATTTCAAGAGGTGGGGTGGGTTCTTTGCTGTTATTGTTGTTCATTGGGGTTTTAGCTCTAGGCACAAGCCCTGTTGCTGAATATTGGTTCCCTTGTGTTTGCAAAGCCTCCAGAGGGTCACGTGTTTCCCTGTCGCTGGTTTCCTAAAACAGAACTAATCAAGTGTCAGTAAGAGTGAAGTCTTACTTAAATTGTATTCCAGACACCGAAGTACTAAATAGATTAATCACCATGGAAAATGAGCATGCCACTGTAACTAAAACAATCTCAGGCATTGTCTGTGGTTGACACCCTGCAAGATTGATGAGGCTACAATTTCTGTGAAAAAAAATAGGAGGATTGATTTCACCAGTAAGACCAGCAGTGCCTTGCCTGTCCTCATCCCCTCCAGTCCCTGTTCAATTTCAGGAAAACTCTATATTCATTGAGTTTTTTAGTCCAGTCCTGTGCATGGAAGCAGCATTTGCAATCACAGAATTCAAAGATAAGCCCAAGTACTGAAATGGCATGGGTGAGTCACCCCACTGAATCCAAGACAGATTATAATATCCACCTCAGCTAAGTCTAGACTTGGAAGTCTGGAGGCGAGAAGAATTGAACAATTGTATTGTAATGAGCATCTTTACAAGGATAAGGCAGAGGTGTTTCTATTGTGAGGGCCAGAAGGTTTGGTTCTCCCGGGGCAGAGAACCATTTGCTCTTTTAAAGAAATACTGCTGTAGTCATCTCCAGTGGGAGTTAAACTTTTAGCTTTTTATTGGCTGTGGCCTTGGAATGAATAGTCTACTGTGTAACTCTGTGCTGTGGGATTGCTTGAAATTTTAATTGTTTCGTTATTCTGTAGGGAAGATGATGGAATCATAAATTTAGAGCTGGGAGAGACCTTTGAAGTCATCTAGTCCAATCCCCTCCTTTTACAGATAAGAAAACTGAGGCCTGGAATGGTTAAGTGATCTGCCTATGTTTACATTGGTAGTCATGGGCACAGCTGGGATTTGAACCCAAGGCCTCCAATGCCAAGCCCATTGCTCTTTCCAGTACTCCGAGGAAATGGAAAATACTGTTTGCTTTTTGCATCACAGTCATTTCTGGATATGTATAATGTATAGCACATGCTTGTAGCTGTGTTGTCATCACATATGCTAACTAGTGTGATGGAAACACTAATTAGAATTACATTTCTCACTATGTGAAATCAGACCATATTAATCAAAGTACACAAACAACTACCTGAGAACAAACTACCAATTTGAGACTTGGAGGTTAAGATAAGCAAGTATCTTTCCTCTTGTACTCACAACAAGGTTCCTTCTCTGCCCAGCTGGAGTTTGTGTGTCTCCCTCCAAGGTGGCAATCTGGCAAATTTCTGTTAGTCAGTCAACATTATATTCAAACAAACATGAACTTGCTTGAGTCTCAAGTTCAAAAAACACAGGAGCCGGCCCTAGTCACATCCCAGGAACAGGTAGACTGGTGGGGTCCCCAGTGTCTTTTTTACACTCCTAGCTATGGGTGTTCCTAAGTGGTTTGTTTTAAAGCACATAATTTGTTGGTAGTTTACTACATAAATGACTGATATAGTTGCTTATGATATTTCCCTCTCATCCTCCACAAACTTAACCCTTGTCCCTCATAAAATAGAAAGACAATAAAGTAACTATAACTTACTCAGTAATAGAATCTAACAACAAGTGCCATGTTCTGTTTTTCTATGTTCTTCCTCTCTGGTAAGATCTAGAAGGACTGAGATTAGTTATTACAGTTACTCAGAATTGGCCTTCCTTTTAGTGTTTTTTTATATCATTGTAGTTATTGTGAATATTTTTCTTCTGGTTTTGCTTATTTTATCCTGCCTCAGTTCATATAAGTCTTCCTGTATTTCTTGAAATTCCTCATATGTGTCATTTTTGCCATCCAATAATATCTCATTATATTCATATGATTGGATCATAAAGATAGCGTTGGAAGGACCCTCAGTGGTCATCTAGTCCAAACCTCCCATTTTACAAATGAAGAAACTGAGACACAGAGAAGTGACTTGTCCAAATCTGATAGGTATCAAAGTACAAAATTGAGACTCAAATCCTAGTTTTCTGGCTCTAAAGCCAGTAATCTTTCTATTGTACCATGCTGCCTCAGCCTGTCACCGTTTGTTGGGCATCCACTTTTCCCATGCCTCCTTCTTTGTTTCCATAAAAAAAGAAGGTGCTATGAATGCTTTTTATATATATCAGACCTTTGTTGCTGTCTTTGGCCTGCCTGGGGTAAATATTCAGTAGTGGGATTGCTGGATCAAAGGATGTGAACAATTTAGTTTATTTTCTTGCTTAATTCAGGATTGTTTTCCAGAACAATTAGATGTAATCACAGTTCCACCAATCAGGTATTAGTGTGCTATAATGCAATGTAAAATGTAGTAGATATAAAAAAAAAAGGTTTTTTTTTCTCTATTTTGGTTTGAAGAGACCTTAGCACCTGATGTCTTCTAGTCTTGGCAGACTTATAGTCCTGCCAATTATTCCATTGCATAAATTTACTTTTGTTCTTAAGGGTAGGGTTTTGGATATAGCCACAATGGGAAAAAATTCCACATGCAACGTACCTGTGTTTTGGAAAGGTGGGGTGTGGTGTGTTGGGGTGTGTGTGGGGAAGATCTTGTGCTTCTAATTGTATGAACACAGACAACTCTGGATAATATGAATGAAAGGTTAGTCCTTCATTGAAAAATTGGAAAGGTCCTAGTAAGGTTGAGCTATATATGAATTTTAAAATGAGCACATAGTTATAGTAATTACAAATGAGAGATCACATTGCAGGAGGAAAGCAAACTATATCATTAGAGAAATGTATCACAGGACAGAAAGACAGGCCAGTCATTTGGAGAGAACATGGGATAACTGGGGGATAATCAGCAGGTTCCATTGAATTGTCAAGAGATGTAGAGGTAGAGCCTTAGTAGTTTGGGTGGGTCCTCTGTGGCACACCTCCAGGTTAGCAAGGACAGCAATTGCATAGGGTGGACATGCATGAATGGGTTGTGATTGCCTCATTGGAGAGAGTCCCTATATTGATGAGTCTACAGAGGCATCAAAGTAGAAGTACTAAAACATCATTATCCTACATGGCCTCTCTGCCTTCTATCTCTCCTTTCTTTGCTCTATGCTATACTTTGCTGGCAGATCAGTGCACAGCTAATTCCTAATACACAACTCTAGTAATATGATTTCTTGTTTCCTTCTCAACATCCTTCAATGGCCCTTCATTGCCTACTGAATAAAGTACAATCTCAGCCTGGCATTCAAGGACTTCTACAATTTGGTCAATGCTACCTCATTTGGGTGCCTTTCTCACTATTACCCTTCACATATCCTACTGTTCTTGAAATTCTCAGAATATATTATTTATTTTCCTGCCTCCTTGCTTACATCTGTTATCTGTTCCCATTTCTACTTGTTAAAATCCTACCCATCCTTTAAGGCCACACTAAATTGTCATCTCCCCCATGAAGTCTACACTCATCCCTTCGGGAAGAATCGGCCTCTCCCTCCCCTGAATTTTTGGGAATTGTTTATTTAAACTACCACATTCTACTTTGCATTAATAGTTATAGTTTATTCCACAGTTAAATTCTAAGCTCCTTGATGAAAGGAACATAGGACCATAGATTAAGAGTTGGGGAAGACTTCAGAGGTCATCTGTTCTAAGGCTTTCATTTCATAGATGTATAAGCTGAGTACTAGAGAAATTCATTGGTTTGCCCAGGGTCATACTTCTAGTAAGTGACAGAACTATGATTTGAATCCATATCCTTTGAAGGGACTCTATCTTATTTATCTCCCATGCTATTTTGTGAGTACTACATGCTAAAAAAAATTGTGTGATGATTGAGCAAATGATGAAAAGATGATTTAGTGGACTTTCAGTGGTCAGTGTAGGGAATTCCTTGTATAAAAACTCCTTCTGCCAATGAACATTGGCAGTTCTTTTGAAACTTATTGTCTTAGAGTATTGCCCAGGTCACTAAGAGATTAAGTTGCTTGCACTGGGTCTCATATTATAAGTCAGAGGCAGAATTTGAACCCCAAATTGGTCCTTTTTCCATGATACCAAACTGGCTCTTCTTTCGTTGGTAATCAAAAAAGTTGTTCATTTCAGATTTTATCCATGTTAAACATTTGTTCAGTGTCTCCTGGCTTAATGTTAACTGATATTTTAAAAAATCTATGAAGAAAGTTTCCGAGTCTTTACTTTTAAGCGCAAAGGATTAACGATGGCTTTCCTTAAAAGGTCTGCTTTAAAGCTAGCCAGGACTTTCAAAATGATCAATTATCCTACTCCAGAAATCTATGGTGGATTTTTCTATTATTGTTGTTATTATTCTTTTCAGAATCATGGTCACGGATTTCTATCTTTAGCTTGCTTTTCCTGTGTGTGTTCACAGCAACAGCTGAGCCCCTAACATGCTGAGAATCAAAAATCCCTAGTGAAGGAACTGATATAGCCAAATAAGAAATAGGATATGGTACCGGAGGGCAAGAAATGGGATCATAATTACATATAATAGCACATGGAAAAAATGTTTAATTGGTGAAATCTGGAAAACCCTTTGGGAAAAATTATTTTCCAAGAAAATGAGGTGTGTTTTTTTAGGGGGGGGGGTGTTTTGTAGTTTTTCCAAAGATGCTATGTCATATAGCATGCATGTCAAAGGTCCTTGGTGGAGTTAGTATGAAGTGCTGATAAGTTATGGTCTTGGCCTATTGGGATTCTTTAAAAACTGGGAATGTTTTTCAAAGATACTTCCTTGCCTCTCTCCTCCCATTCTCCACCCCTATTGCCTCACTCCCAGCAGCCAAAAATTTGAACAATAGTCAACTAATCCTGCTCCAGAGTTATTTGTACTTTATCAATGCACAAACTCATCCCTGAACAACTGTAAACAAAAGGTTATTTTCCATGCAGTTCTGCTAAGTACGTTTTGTATCTGTAGGTTTTTTTTAATTTAATGCTTTGTTTATTTTGAGTATCCTTGCCAGGAATACTTTGTTGCCAGTGGACAAATCCTATGGCTAAAGATGTTTTGCTTCAGCTTATTAATTTGTTACTCAAAAAGTAAACACACCACCAGCAATTCTCAAAGTTTTCCTGCTGAGTTAACCAAGGCCAGAACATTGAGATTTTGGTTCTAAATAGATGTTAAGATAGTACTCGCCTTGTTAAAATAGCCACCATTATTAATTGGGTCCTCACAATTTAGGATATGTAAGAAATCTTGTTGCTTTTTGGGGGACATGGGGAGAAAAAATATTACCATGTTAGAAAGAAGGTTAAAGGATGATCTTTTTTGCACACAAAGCCTTGTGTGTTCCCCACAGAGCCTCTTAAGAGAGAGGGCATGAATCCAGTAGAGGACTGGTTGGGCTTCTTTTGCCCTCACAGGAACAATTCTGTATAAGTTAATAGGAATAGAACTGATGGTTATTGATCCTTGACTGCAACAAGAGTAGCAAAGTTAGAATTGCAAGGGAGGAAAATCATGAAAAGTCTGATAAACCATTAGTATAAAAGGACCTAAAGTATATTCGTGAAATCACTTACTTGTATGGTACATCTTTGAGCACTCTTATCTCATACTTATGGACCATAGCTTTTACATCACTGCTAATAGTAGATATTAATTGAAGAGTGGAGGCCAAATGTGGGGCATATTCTCCTACCTTGGCATAGTCCTAGGAGACTAATTCTAGAGAACTAAGGGTGGAGAGGTATTCTGAACTTATGAAATAAAACTTCCTGTTGTACCTTATATTGGGACTGAACCCCAAAGAGAAATGCTGAAATTAACTATTGTACAAAGACCAGTATAAGTAGTTGCCAAATATCTTATCTGGGAAAACTTATCTGGAAGAATCTCTGTACAATTCTACCCCTAGACCAGGTCTGGGAATGTTAGGACCAATCCAGGGAACTGAGATACAAAGAGCTTTAAATCTAAAGTACATCTGACTGACTTTGTGGGATTGGTTTCTTTTCTTTTTTCATTCTAGTATTTGAGAAGCCATCTTTCTGCACATGAGGATTGTATTAATTTTGGTTTGGTAGAAACATTTAATGATACAACCATAGTTGGAAAAAGTAATGAAAATACAATCACAAAACTTCAGAGTTAAAAAGGGAACTTAGTGGTCATCCAGTCCAATTATATTTGAACATATCTAACATATACGATAAGTGTCCATCCAACTTTTGCTTAAAGAGTGGTAGGGAAGCCACCACCACTCAAGTCAACCCATTCCACATTTGGATATCCAATTGTTAGGAAATTCATAGGTGATTTAAATTAAGCCTAAATTTGCCTCTTTGCCACTTCCATGCATTGCTCCTGGTTCAGACCTATAGGGTTGGGCTGAGCCAACTGTATTTTCTCTTCTACATGCCAACTCTACAATTACTTATAAAGTCAGTTCCTCCTAAATTGTGTGTGTTAGCACATACTCAAATGCAAAATGTACCCAAAGAATTACTTCCTTATTCCATGTAGCTGAACTTTAGTGAATGCACATCTTACAGATAACTCTTGAAAAAGGACAGAAAACTCAATGTGCCAAATTTTCATGTGACTCCAAATGATTCTGAGTTGGGAAGGGGATTTTTTTTCCCCTTGAGTTGATTAGTAATCTTATGAAATCTCTGCACTCTGACGCTTAGCATTTGTTCTCACTACTGGATTCTGTATACTGGGAAGAAGACTGTAGTCAGAAGAAATTGTGTTCTTTTAAAATCATTACCCTTCTCTCAACATCTTCTGGGAAATGGTATAACAACTCTACAAGGGAATAAAAGTTTTTAACTAAAGCAAACAAAGTCTCCCTAAATTCCTCACCATATTTTTCCTGTTAACCTTAGATTTATTATTTTTATTTCCTTTCCTTGTTTTAATTTTAATGTTTGGAAGTTTATATTTGTTTTTACTGAAAAGAACTTGTTACATAATTGACTAGATTTATTTTTTGTTGATGGCTGAATCATAAATATCAAAGCCTACAGAGAAATTCATTTGGTTACTTTTCTCCTTTTGTTATAGACATTTATAACTCCAAAAAGTAGGATGGTAGTGATATGGAATATATTTTGTCTTGTTTCGAGACTTCTTTTCATGGGGTTATGAGATGAGTTGCTCATTTCTTGTTAAAATATTGTACTTCCTCTGGTTGTAGCTTCTGTGTTTATCATAAGACCTGTGGTAGATACATGTTTTCTCAGCTGGGACTTGCTGAATTCTTTTGCTGTGGACTGGTTTGAAGTCACTTATAAGTTTTCTCGCTTTCATCAACACACTTAACATCTTTGCATTTTGCATTATCAACATAGAAATTTCCACTGTCTGCAAAAAAAAGGGGGAAGAAAAAGAAAATACAGGAAATATTTCTTGATAAATTTGCCAGATATACCAATGGCATAAATGAAGATTTACTTAATATTAACCACATAGGATGTGATTTAACTTTAGATTAGATAAAGCAAACTCCTCTTCCTCCTTTAGCCACTTTAGAACCTCTCCTCTGGGCAGCTAGGTGGCGCAGTGGATAGAGCACCAGCCCTGGAGTCAGGAGTACCTGAGTTCAAATCCGGCCTCAGACACTTAACACTTACTAGCTGTGTGACCCTGGGCAAGTCACTTAACCCCAATTGCCTCACTTAAAAAAAAAAAAAACAACCCTCTCCTCTGCCTTAGACTGAGTGAGTATATCTACAATACATCTATTTACTTATTTTAGCTATAACCTAGAAAGTGTTTTCTATGTGGAGGAGTCAAGATTCTGCTCCTGGGGATTATAGAATAGTGACCAATTTTTATGACTGTATGAAGAGAGGTTATCTAGAAGGTAGAAAAAGGGTATTCTTTAATGAAGAAAGTTAAGCTTCAGTGGGAACAAATGCCAGCTAGCTTAAGATATTTGAGTTGTTAGGAGAAGTAATAATCTTCAGTACTTTAAGGTCTAGATCACTTTAACTTTTACCATATTGCCTCTCAGGAAGCTTATCTTGACAACAGGGACCATTAAAGACTAGGTTACTATTGAACATGATGAGATATCCTCCTAAAAGGATTTTTTAAAATAACCTTATTTGTAGCTTTTATTTTTATATTGCCTTAATTTCCCTTACTTAAAAAGCCCATCCTCGGGGCGGCTAGGTGGCGCAGTGGATAAAGCACTGGCCCTGGATTCAGGAGTACCTGAGTAAAAAACTGGCCTCAGACACTTGACACATACTAGCTGTGTGACCCTGGGAAAGTCACTTAACCTCCATTGCCCCGCAAAAATAAACAAACAAAAAACAAAAAAAAACAAAGGCCCATCCTTTATGACAAACAATAAAAAATAAAGAGAAGAAGGGAAAAGCAGTTCAGCACAACTGGCATATGAGCCAAGTTTGACAGTATATAAAGGAAAGAAATGGAAGGAAGGAGGTGCTTTTCCTCTTCAGATCTTTAGAAACAATCTGGTCTTTGTAATTACAGTGTTCAGTTTTGGTTTTCTTTTCTTTTTTCTATTTATATTATTGTACACATTGTTTTCTTTTTCTTACTTCACTCTGCATCAGTTAATCTAAGGCTTCCCAGGCATCTCTCAATTTTTCATATTCATAATTTCTTATAGCACAATAACATGCCTTTACATTCATGTGCCAGCCATTCTTCTGGTGCCCTTTTTAAAAATTGATTTTTATTTCTATCTTTTGTTTTTATATCAACTTAATATTCCCTTGTAATTTTCTCCTTCCCTTTTTAGAAACCAGCCTTTAAAACAAAAAAAAGGAAGGAAGGAAGGAAGGAAGGAAGGAAGGAAGGAAGGAAGGAAGGAAGGAAGGAAGGAAGAAAACTAATTGACCCACTGGAAAAATCTGATGTTTTAAGCAATATTTCACTCCTTTGGTCCCTGACTTCTACAAAGGAGAATTCTTCTCAGAACTCTTCTTTGAAGCCAAGTTTAATGATCATAATTCGAAGCATTCAGTTTTTTATGGTTGTGGTTCTTGTTTTTTTCCATTTGTATTATTGTAGTAATTATATATATGCATACACATTCGTACACATGCATATATATAATATATATAACTATGTATGTGTATATGTATATATGTGTGTATATATATACACACACATAATTTTCCTGTTTACTTTGTATCAATTCATGTAAGTCTTCCCATGCTTCTCTGAATTTACAGCAAAACAAAATCCCATTACATTCATGTACCACAATTTGTTTACCCATTATTATTGTTGTCCTTTAAAATAATATTCTTATTATTAGAGAAGAGCACAATTAGAAGACTACACAAGGTCCCTGCCAGACTGATTTGGTGATGCAGCAAGACACAACATAATTAGGCTCTAGGGAGCCTGAGCCATGAGTATTAGTCAGGATGGAGATCCCAGCTGGGCTGCTCTTCAGGAACTACAGCCTCCACATTCCTGGCTAGATTCCCTGGACCATGTGGTTGTTGAAGGTGAAACTGTCTCCTTCCCCTGAACATGCTAAAAGTTTAAGAGCTAGAGCTATATCTTTCCCCGTTAGCTCTTCAATCGGTCAAGCAACAAGTATTTAATTTAATGCCTACTAGGTGCCAGACACTGTTATAGGCACTAGGGATATTCAAGATAAGTTAATATATTCTATTGGGGGAGGCAGCAAAAACCCAAGTATTTCTAGGCTAAATATTAAGTGAATAAATGAAAACATAAACACAGTAGTTAAAGACAAGATAGTTTAGGAGGGAGTGCACTTTCAATTGAGGGCTCGGGAAAGGCAGGAATTCTGAGGCAGAGAGAAGGCTGTGCATTACGTCCTTCTGGAAGCCCTCTTGTCATGCCTGTTCCTCTGACTTGATCAGGGGCTGTGGTCTGTGGTGCCTTTCAGAGCTACTTCAAAATCTATTGCATTTATGTCACTGAGCCTAAAAACCGAGGTCTGCTTCTGATACAGAAATGCATCCTGAGATCCCCTTGGCCCTGAAGTCACCCTTCCCTTTTGGCCTTGTGGTCAGCTTCATTTTAAAAGTGATCTGTGGGAGTTGAGTGGAATTCTACTTGGTGTGACTCCTTCTCATATTCCCCCACAACCTTGTGATCCTGGATGGAGGAAAAGACCAAGTAAGGAAGGACTCCTGGAAAAATTAAAAGGCCCTCTTAAGGAGTGTCAACATGGTATGGTAAAATGAGTAGTGGGTTTGAAATCAAAAGTCCTGGGTTCAAATCATGCCTTTGATCATTACTACCTGTGGGAGTTTGTCAAGTTGATGAACAAATATTAAGTGCCTGCTATATGCTAGGCACTGGACATAGAAGGGGAAAGAAGGTTACAGTTCCTACTTGCAATGAGCTTACCTCAGTTCCTTACTTGCAAAACAAGGGAGTTGAATTAGATGGCCTCTGAAATCTCCTCAGACTATTATTCTGTGTTCTTTAATGCAAAAGGGCTTTTACTCTATATTAATAATTCTTATCCCGGGGTAAGATAACTTGTTTTTCCAATATTTTGATCACTGTATTCCAATATGATAGCTTTTCTTTATAATCTCATGCATTTTATTTTGTGCATTTGAAAACATTCTGAGAAGGAGTCCATAGGCTTTGCTAGACTGCTAAGGAGTCCATGATACAGAAAAGGTTAAGAACTACATAGTGGAATGTGATTTCCTATGAGCATATGCCCTGCCCTGAGTTTTGATCTCAGACCTAAATCACTAGCCTTTCCTCTTCCCTTCAGCTTCTAGCACCTTTCCTAAAAATTACCTTATATTTATTTCACATACATTTTATCCTATGGGCCAATGTATATACTTATAAGCTTACATTTATCTCTCCCCCTAGCAGCTCCTCCCCCCGCCCCCCCCCCCAATCCAATCTCCTCCAGAGCACAAATTGTTTCATTTCTCTTTGTAGACTCAAGAGCTTAGCATGGTTCCCAGCACAAAGGTAGACACTTAGATGCTTGTGGATTGATCGACTGATTGATTGAAGTCACTGGACACAAGTCCTGTTGAAGTTTTTCACCAGCACTTTTCATGTTCTCCGTCCTCAGCGCTGGGGAAATCAGACAAGTCAGAACCTGTGGATGTGATTCATGCTAGACAGTGACTCTTTTAGGAGTGAGCCAAGCTTCTGTGTCAAGCTCCCATTGACTCAGCCTCTGTACCCATGGCCCATTGATGTAGTTTAGCTCAGCCCAGATCTTCCTCATCACCCTGACCCACTATCCATTGTCTGTTTGGTAGGGCCTCATAAACAACCATCACATTAAGACTCTGGCTTTACTTAAAGCATAGCTTATGGTTGATTAACATATCAAAGGATAACTGGAAGGGACCTTGGGGATAACCTAGTCTAACTTTCTCCTCTTATAGAACAGGAAACTGAGATGGAAAGAACTCAGGTGGATTTGTCCACAATCACAAAATTGCTATATTTAATTGGCCTTTTCCTTGTTGAGGAAGAGTGATGATTGTGCTGCCTCCTAAGGAAGAGATAGAGACAAGACACATGATTGCATTGGTTCAGAGACCTCCAGGATGCAGAGACTGTCTCCACCAATGTAGGTTGGCACACTCTCTGAAACTCAGACTCTTAAATATTGTGCAGAGAGCACTGAGAGTTTACGTTATTTGCCCAGGGTCACACAACCAGTTAAATCCAAGGCTTCTTGGTTCGGAGCTTTTTCTCTTTAGTCACAATTCAGGAACCTCAGAGGCAGCTAGGTAGTACAGTGGATGGAGTTCCAGTCCTAGAGTTAGGAAGTTGTTTTTGTTGTTGTTTAGTCATTTTTCAGTCGTGTCCAACTCAAGTCGTGTCTTGGCAAGAATACCAGAGTGGTTTGACATTTCTTTCCCTAGCTCACTTTACAGATGAGGGAACTGAGGCAGTTAAATGACCAGTCCAGGGTCACACAGCTAGTAAGTGTCTGAGTCCGCATTCTAACTCAGTTCTTCCTGACTTGAAATCTGGTGCTCTATTTACTACACCATCTAGCTACCCCAGAGTCAAAGTTCAAATCCAGCTTAGCTAATTAGCCTTGGACAAATCACTCAACCTCCGTTTCCCTCAGTTTCCTCTGCTGTAAAATGGAGATGAGGATCAAATGAAATACTATTTGTAAAGTACTTACAGTTCCTGCTACATAGTGGGTACTATATAACTTCTAGCTATTATTATTATTACTTTATTTGCCTATTTTCCATGATCACAGGACCCTTACCTGGCTGTGTCCCCTGACTTCTCTATGTAATTATAAGTACAAACTTAGAATATTTATGAACAAAGAAAGTAACGGCGTAGGAAGTTGCTGCTTGGGGTCATTTCATTTCCTTAAAAGTCAATTATTTTAAACAAATGAACAAAAAAGAGGTCAAGGAAATGGGTTAGAGAAAACAGAGGCTTTGTATCCAGTGCTCATCTTCTCCCCAATGAATCAGCTCTCAGCTGGCTTTCTGCTTTTAATATATTCAAAGCCCACAGATTTTCAGGCAATACCACAGAAAATGTTCATGCATAGATCACTGATTATGTCCAATGGTGCTTGTATTCTTGCTCTTTCACGGTAAGAATACATTTTCAAATATAATTGAAACTATTCTGAGCTTTTGTCTTGATTAATGTTGTCTGGGAAAATAAAAGCCAGGAAATGCTTCGAAGACAATATTTGTGTTCTCAGCACTACATCCCAGGAATTGCTTTAGAAAACCCATTTCATATTTCCTGGTTTACTGGAGCCCCTTAGAAGTGAAGCAATATTTTATTGATTTGGGAATTATTTCTATTCTCTTAGTGGAGTGGGTGATTTCATCTCTTATAATTGAGGAATTTTAGATCAAGCCATGTGAATAGCATTTTTAACCTACATTGAAGAATTGATGGTGGTTTTCATTTAATTCTGTATGGCTTTAGTAATTTGGAGAAGAGCTTATGGTTAAAGCTATGAAACAAGCATTAACTTGATAAAAAGGTCTGCACTCAGAGTTACTTTTTAATCTGAACATCAATCTCAATCGTGTTGTCTCCTTGTTCTTTGGTGTAATCTTCCTCACCATGATGCTTGTGGTCATTGTGCATTCATTTTTCAGTCATGTCTGACTCTTCATGTACCCATTTGGAATTTTCTTGGCAAAAGTACTGGAATAGTTTGCCAAGCCCTCCTCTAGCTTATTTTACAAATCAGGCAACGGAGGCAAACAGGATTAAGTGACTTACTCAGGGTCACAAAGCTAGTAAATGTATAAGGTTGGATTTGAAGTCTGGTCTTCCTGTTCTATACACTATGCCACCTAGATGTCCCAGCATGATTCTACTATTGTAGAAATGATGTAAACGGGTGAGCTAGACATCAGGTAAAGTTAGGTAGATCCAGGCCTAGTTGAATGGCTAGACCTAAAGAAGTTGCCTTCATGATTTTATATTAATTTAGATTGTAAACTCCTTCAGGACAGGGACTGGTTTTTTCCCCTCTTTTTCTATCTCAAAAGTTTGGCACAGAGTTTGACACATAGTATGTGTTTAATAAATCATTACTGAACTGAATTTAATTTAATTTATAAGGTGGTATCCAATAAGTTCCCTAGAGATCTATGTCTAATTTTTTCCCCATGATATAAGAAAAGGTATAGATGGTGTATTTATTAAGTTTTTGGGTGATAGGAAGGTAAAAGGAATAGAAGACTTCTACTGTGGTCTCTCTGCTGCTCTGTGCTTCTTCCCTTTCCCTTGCCACTTTTAATGACATGATATTACATTATTATATGGTGCCTGGCACATGGAAGAATGCTTGATAAGTGCTTTTATTTTTTTTTTTTTTGGTGGATAAGTGCTTTTTGATAGTCAATTCTTGATCAGTGTTTCACAAAACAGTTATCCCTTCCACATTGCTGGGGTTAGGAATGGGGAGCCCCCATGATTTGGAAAATCCACATAAATTTTTTGGCCCTCCTTTTGTATCAGAGAAGTATGAATTATTTTGGTATTAAAAGATAAAAGATGTTGATATTATACAATATTATACCTATATTTATACATTTCTGAGTTTTGAAACGTTTTTCTGTGCCATCTGTTGGCCTTCACATATCATCCGCAGTTTCTGCAAAACTCCCCCCAAATTCCCATATAATATCTAAGGTCAACCCATGACATATTGAAACCAGGATGGGGAAAGTCGCAATGTGGAAGGGATAACTGTTTATTCAACCATTCGCCTATTGTTAGACATTTATGTTGCCTCCTCTTTTTAGCGATTACATATAATTGTTCTGTGAACATTATAGGATGACAGATTTAGAGCTAAGAAGGATATTACAGGTCATTAAATACAAATCCCTTATTTAACAGATTAGAAAACTGAAACTTGGAGAGCAGAAGTAACTTGGTTATGGTCACACAAGTACTCAGTGGCAGAAATAAAATTGAACCCAGGTCTTCTGACTCCAGATCACTGCTTTTTCATATATATATATATATACACACACACATATATACACATATATACATATATATACACATATATACATATATACACACATATACACACACATATACATATATACATATATACACATAAATCTATTTACATATATATCCATATATACACAAACATACTTGTGTATACCCATACATGTGTGTTATATGCATATACAGATATACCTATATAATGTATATTCCTATATATCTTAAATCTCTGAACATATAACTTTTTTGTTCTTTTTTATAAGATTTTTCAGAGTATTCACTCAACAATGGGCTTAATGTGTCAAGGGTATGATTATTTTTGTAACTTTAACTGCATACTGACAGGTTGTTCTCCAAAAAGATTCCATAAGTTTGCATTTTTTGTCGGTGAAGAATGCATATTTCAGTTTGTCCACAAACCCACATCTACATTATTAGGTTTTGTAGTTGTTAATTATTTTGCCAAATTCTTCACATGAGGTGGTATTTCTAATTTGCTTAATTGATATCTCTTTGATGATTAGGGAGGTTGAATATTTTTCAACTAATCAGCAGCAGTCTGTTTCCTGTTTTAAAAATTGTTCATGGGGGCAGCTAGGTGGTGCAGTGGATAGAGCACCATCCCTGGATTCAGGAGTACCTGAGTTCAAATCCGGCCTCAGACACTTAACACTTACTAGCTGTGTGACCCTGGGCAAGTCACTTAACCCCAATTGCCTCACTAAAAAAAAAAAATGTTCATAATCCTTGCATCCCTTTATAGTCTTTGCCATATAATTGGCTAATTCAATAAATTGTCATCAAATTAATAAAAAGTACAAGGCATCCCCCAACTGATAAATGGTCAAAGGATATGAGCAGGCAGTTTTCAGAAGCTAATCAACAGTTACATGTAAAAATGCTCTAAATCAGTATTGATCAGAGAAATGCAAATTAAAACAATTCTGAGATACCACTTCACACTTATCAGATTGGCTAACATGATAAAAAAAGGAAAATGACAACTGCTGGAGGGATTGTAGGATAATAGACACAATATTGCATTGCTGCTGGGCTTGCGAACTAGTCAAACCATTATGGGAAACAATTTAGAACTGTGTCCAAAGGGCTATAAAACTGTACATATATGCTTTGACCCAGTGATACCAGAACTAGGTCTGTATGCAAAAGCTATCAAAAGAAAAAGAAAAGGACTTATTTATACAAAAAATATTTATAGTAGCTCTTTTTGTTGTGGCAAAAAAATTGAAAACTGAGGTGAAGCCCATCAACTGGGGAATAGTTGAACAAGTTGTGGTATATGATTATGATGGAATACTATTGTGTTATAAGAAATGATGAGAAGAATGGTTTCAGAAAAAGTCTGGGAAAGTTTATATGAACTGATACAAAGCGAAATTAGCAGAACTAGGAGATGATTATACAGAATAACAGTAATATTGTAAAGATGATCTACTGTGAAAGACTTAACTATTTTGATGAAGACAGTGATCCAATACAATTCCAAAGACCCATGATGAAAAATGCTTTCCACCAGCGAGATGAACTCTGAGTGCATATTGAAACACTTTTTTTTAAATCAACAAACATTTATTTTGTTTTCCATTTACATGTAAGGGTAGTTTTCAACATTCATTTTCATAAGATTTAGAGTTCTAAATTTTTCTCCCTCCCTCTCTCCCTTTCCTTCCCCCTCCACAAGATCACAATCAGGTTATATATGTACAATCCACAAGTGTTCTTTTTATCAGTTCTTTCTATAGGGGTGCATAGTAAGCTTCCTCATTAGTTCCTTGGGATTGTCTTGGATCATTGCACTGCTGAGAGTAGTTAAGTCATTCCCAATTACTCATTGAACAATACTGCTGTCACTACCTACAATGTGCTCTCAGCTCTGCTCACTTCACTATACATCGATGTTCATTAGTCTTTCAAGGTTTTTTGGGGATCATCCTGTTTGTCATTTCCTGTAGCACAAGTCCATTCCACTACAATCATATAACACAGCTTTTTCCATCATTCCTCAATTGATGGACATTCACTTGATTCTCAATTTTGCTGTTGAAATTATATATTACTAATTAAAAATAAACATACAATCTCTTTTCAGTCTATGCTTTACATAGCTGCCAAAATAATCTTTATAATCCACTGATATGATCACATTATTTTTTTGCTCAGAATCCTTTGGTGGCACTCTATTGTGTATAAGATAAAATCCTAACTCCGAAACCTGTCATTTAAGAAACTCCAAAATCTAGTCCTTCCTGTGTTTTGTGTCCCAATGCAATCTGACTTCTCTCTATTTCATAATCTTTCCTAGCATCTTTTGTATTTACCCAGACCATCCCTTAAGTCTGGCTTGCCCTCTCTCTTCATTTCTACCTGTTGAAATTTGGTACTACATACTGAGGATGAAACCTTCATAAAGCCTACCCTGCTCACCTTCAAGTGTTATCTTCTGCCTCAAATTTTCCTCAGGCTCTTTGTCTGGGTCTATCCTTTGCACATAGAACTTGCCACCTTATTTTATACCTGGTTGTATATGTATCCTATTCCTTCTAGTGGATTTCATGCTCTTCAAGGGCAGGGGCTATTCATGTTTGTAACCCCAGAAAGGAGAAGAAATATAGGAGGAGGACAGTAGATTGAAGGCAGGAGACAAACTGACCTGAGAGTGGGTAGGGATGTGGATATGTATAGAAACTTGGAAGTTGAGGAATGCCAATATTCCTCTTTTAGGCAGAAATAAATCCTTTATAATTTGATTGAATGTTTTGAAAACTCTGAATTAAGTCTTGATACAACAAAAATATGTGTGTATCATTCTCCCCTTTTTACCTCTGTTGTCCCTGCTCTTTCATTCATTAGGTCAGAAAGTGTTTCAGTCAAGTAACATGCATTTATCAAGCAGCAACTATGTGTCAGGCACTCTGCTAAGACTCAGGCATATAAAGAGAGGCAAACATACTTACTGTCACTGACCTCAAGGAGCTCATATTCTAATGGGGGAAACGTACTTAAAAATATATGCAATGTAAATGAAAGGTAATCTCAGAGGGAAACTACTGGTGAGGAGTGGATTTTTGGGGGGAAAGGTTGGACTGGGAAAGGTTTCCTGTGGAAGGTGGGATTTGAGCTAAGTCTTGAAACAGAGAAAATTGAAAGTAGAAGTAGGGAAATAGAGCAGTCCAGGCATGGGAGACAGTTAGTGAAAAGGCACAGAGATTGGAGCAGGACGGATGAATCATCATAGGATGTTCTCTCTTCTCACCTTTAGACTGACTTGATTCTCAAAGAGCTAATCCCAGATCTGTATCGGTGTTTGAGCAGAGTACTCATGCAGATTGTTCAAGTGAATGGTACTGTAAGCATTTTGCAAATGTCAAAATTCTGTACCATTATAAGGCATTGTTATTATTAATATTGTTGCTGTTGTTATTGTTTTGTGATAATTGCTTTTGTAGCTCCATTAAGAGCAGACTCCTCTGCCTGCCCTTCAGTTTTGTAATATTCATTTCTGGGATGTCATAGTTTGGTCCTGAAATGATAGGTAACGTGCAATAATGATGCACAGGAATATTTCCAACTATGTTGTTATGTGACAACTATCTGTGAATGGAACTATAGATAGGTTTGAGGAAGATTCCTGAAAGTGTATGGGGAGGGGGAACTGGGTTACCAGCCATAAAGAAAGGGGCCTTGAAAAGTCACATTTTCCAAGCTCCCTTCCCAGCAAAACATCACTAAGACCGTGAATAACACTTATATTCTACCACCTGTCCTAGATCTCTGCAGCTGCTCTGGGATTTAAAAAGGGCTTTGAAGAAGAACTAGACCAGCCTATGGTGCTATAAGCAAGAGACCTTTTTTGATCATGGTTTAACTCATCCCAGGAAGACTTCAAGGTTTAAAAGGGGGTACCAGAGATGGAAGGACAGAAGGAGAGTCAGAGAAAGCAAGGGAAAGATACTATGGAGGTACCTTCCTCCTGATTAGGTCAACAGCCGATCCCTCCAAAGCATAGCAGAGAAGTGCAGGAAAGGGATAGATTACAAAGGATGTCTCACAGGCATCGAGGGAGATGACCATTAAGACATGGCGGGAGGGATGAGTGCAACCCGGCTCTGTGAGAGGCTGCCCTTGGAACTTAGTGTATTCAGGTTATACCAAGAGCTCTTATGACTCGTTCTGGATCAGTGAGTACAATGAACAAAGATGTCAGTTGAGACATCAGAGTAGTTCAGAGATTCAGGAAAAGGCCAGGAGAGATGCAGGGGTATAATAGTAAGCAAGGGTGGGATGTGCACTATCTGGTGCATCTGATGGGTTGTCTGCTCTCTGATGGCACAGGAAGTGAGATGCCAATTAGTAAGGTTGCACAAAAGATGCAAGTTTATAGCATGGAAGTTTCAAGGCATAGGAAGTTCTAGAAAAGAGAGAGGGGTGGGGCATAGGCAGAGTGAAGAGTAAAGAGAGCAGAAGACTAGCCCTCCCCCAAAACAGTTGTTGGTTTTTTAATAAAATCCAATTAACTCAATACTCCAAATCCTCTCTTCTTATCTGCCTCTTTTCTCCTATTATATCAAATAAGATAAGCAGCATTGGTCCAAGATCCATAATCAGCTTTCTCTCCCATCAGATACAGATGTCTAGTTCTGGTTCTTCATGGAACCTTAGGGCATTTTGGTCCCCAAAGCAGAGAAGCCAGGACTTCTTACATCTTCTCTATAGGTTATTGTGCAGACACAATCTGTTAAAAAGTCATTTTTTTTTCTACCTCCATCAGACCTCTTATATATGCCCCCCTACTCCTGACTCACACAGCCATCATTCTGGTCAGATCATCATGTAGCTCTTCATGCATGGCCTCTGCAATAGCCTTCTGGCTGGTCTCTGTGACTCAAGGCTCTCTCCACTCCACTGCCAAAGTGGTTTTTCCAAAAACACAGTTCTGGGTTGGGCATGGTGTCATATGCCTCTAATCTCTGCTTCTGGAGGGGCTGAAGCTGGTTCCACTAGTTCCACTTGACCTTAGGTGTTCTGAGATACAATAAAACTAAATAAAATTGGGTGTCCTTACTAAGGCTAGCACTCATCTGGTGAGTCCCCAGGAATGGAGTGAGGTGGCCCATGTCAGAAGTAGATCATATCTTGGGGCAGCTCAGCATATAAAGCACCAGCCCTGGATTCAGGAGGACCTGACTTCAAGATTAAGGAGAACCTGAGTTCAAATCCAGTCTCAGACACTTGACACTAGCTGTGTGACCCTGGGCAAATTTCTTAACCCTCATTGCCCCCAACCCCCCCAAAAAAGTAGAGCATGTCAAAGCCTATACTGAACAGCATTGGGACCCAACCCTTGAGAGACTGCTTCACTTCCAGCCTCATTGAGCTAGGAAGGTTCAATTGCCTCCTACCCTCCACCACAAAAAGAAGTAATTCTCAGATCTGACAATGTTAACCCCATCTTTCTCAGTAACCACCAGTGACAGTCTTATTTCTGGCTTAAAATATAAAAATCTTCTTTTTGGCATTTAAGTCCCTCCACAACTTGACCTCTTCCTACTTTTCCCATCTTATATTTTACTTCCTTCCAAGCCCTCTGTGATCCAATTACACTGGACTGCTTGCCATTCCTCGCCTAGGACAACCCATCTCCTGATTCTGTACCTTCAATGGCTGAGAATGCTGAGACACAGAAAGATAAAAGAATTTTCCCAAAGGGCACACTTTATTTTTAATATTATCAAAACTGCTTATTCCAGATTGATCACTAATGCCATGTCAATTTCTGTAGACAAGCCTTTCTCTGTGTATGAAAGGTTTCTGGGAACATATTTCATATTTTCTCTCCCTTCCTTCCTTCCTTCCTTCCTTCCTTCCTTCCTTCCTTCCTTCCTTCCTTCCTTCCATCCTTCCTTTTTTTACAGCCACTACTGTCATGGGCAAGGGAGCTTGTGCTTTAGAGTTTTGAAATTGTCATTTGGATTTCACTTGCTAGGAATTAGTGAGGCTGAATGGTCTTTGAAACTTTGATTTGGCGATGATAAGTACTCTCTAAATGGGCAAAAAAATAGAACACATAGTAGGCACTCAGTAAATATATGTTGGCTGATTATCCAAATAAACACACATCTCTGATCTCTTTCACTGTGTCAAATTGGCTTCATCAAAATTTCCCTCTGGATATATCCATCTTTAATGTTGTTTTTCATGCTAATGTCCTCTGCTTTCACAGATGACAACCATATCAAATTATTTAGTCCCTCTATTCCCTTGACACAGAAGGGATGCTTGTCTTTCTTCCTTTGGAGAGAGGTAGGAGATCCCTTTGCATTTGTGAGATATCTATGTTTACCCATGTCCTAATGTTCATTGAAGACTCAGAAGTAGGAACTACTAAAGAGCCTGCTGAAGAATAATTGGAAGCCTAGGCAGAAAACCTTATGAGACCTTTCTAGCCAGAGCATCTCTATTATTGTTAACCTTCTTTCTCTATGGGCAACCAGGAACACCCTTGCAAGTTAATAGGGTTTAGGAGTATGCTTTCCTAGCACTTCATTGTTAGGAAAAATGAATGCCTCTACCATTTATGAGTTGCATGCTAAGTCTTTATGTGTTCACACTGATTTTAAGGATGTGATATTAATAATAAGACTCTCTTTTCATTTCATTGTGGATTTGGAAATAACACCTTAGTTTAGGACCAGGGAAATGGAATTCTTATTTGCAAGGGATATATGCTAAGGTTTACCTGGAGAAGATAAGGACTAGAAAATGTGGGCATAACCTCCATGCCACTTAACTGGATTGGTGATTCTAGGGAATACATAACTATGAAAAGAACTAAACATTTGGCAAATGTCTGTGTAGCACTTAGGAGTTCCCCCCAGCCACACAAACACACATTCACACAAAGACCCTCCAGAAAATTGTCCTAGGTTAAGGTACTCTGTGGGTCCACATGCATGCACAGTCATAACTCATGACCACCAATGTGTTATGTTTACCAGGATCTCAAATGATGGGACCCTAATTTGAAACAAAGGCATTTAGTGAAATAATATAGTGAGAAAAACCCTAGAAATAGAACATTCTCTGTTCTCCAATTTCCTCTTCCCAATGACCTGTGTGACACATTCTCCCAGTAATATAGACACACCATCAATGAGAAGAGGAGGAATGCCAAAGGAACTTATGTGGTGTAGGCACATTCATGAAGGGCATGTGGAGGTAACAATATCCTAACATTGTGTTCCCTGAGGGTCAAGCTTATTATCCCTTAGGTATTAAAATTGTCCTTGAGCCTTAGTTAACTCAGGGGACTAAAGGCTTGTACCATTGATATAGCTTCCTATTCATCTGAATACCCCAAAAGCCAGAGCATAAAGAGTTCCAGTTGCTCCCTCCTGCTTTTGACTGATGGGCCACCATGAGCTTTTTTTTTTTGTGGCAGCTCTTGTAAGGAATTTTAGGGCTTTGGGATAGCTAGTGTGGGAGCTGGCATTTTGTTTCTGCATCTTATCACCAAAGTAGCTGCCTATTCTATCTTTCTAAATATCAGGCACCACTTGTATACTCTAAGGATTGTGGGTAAACCAGAGAAGAGATGAACATGATTAGACAAAGTATGACCAACTAGTGGAAGCAGATGGCAGTAGCTATAAAATTACCTTAGACATATAATAAAAGGCAAACAAATCTGTCTGTTGTTGAGGGCAAGCAGAAACAAAAATGGAGAGTGTGACTCAGTAGAGGATAAAACATATCAATTAGTAACATCTTCAGGGACATATTTCCAAGGACAGGAAATTAAATGGGAGAGTTTCTTGTCCAAAGTGGGATATATGGTTGCCACACTTAATTCTGTGATGAGCTTTTAGCTTTTTTGCTAACTGTTTTTCTTTTTCTCCTGGCTCCCACTTTAAAAACCATTGGATTTTAACTGGACTTATAAATTCATATACTTTTTTAAACTCAGGCTATATCAGGTGAGCAATTTCCAAGTCCTTTATGCTTTACCTAGGTGACACTTATCCCCACTTATGGAAGGAAACAGATCTCATTGAACAGTTTTTCCAAAATGTTGAGAGATTGGTCGTGGCCAGAGAAGTCAATTTTTAGCAATTCACCAAAGCTCTATGAAAATTATCTTACTGTCATAAAGTGAAATGGCATGACAGAGCCTGTTCTGCTCAATGAATTGCTGCAATCTTCCTTAAAGTGCTATCATTAATTTTCATACTGTTTTTGAAATCCCACATTGTGTATGGCTTGATTTAGCTTTCTCCCCTCCCCCCAAAAATGTGTGTGATAAGTTGGGTCACACAGAGGGGATTTTCTTGTTTTGTTTTATCTTACTTGGGTTTGGCAGCTGTTCGCCAGTTGGTTGCAGGATAGTTTTGTTATCTTTAGTTGTCATGGCATTTCACTTCAGTTCTATTTATTCCCCTCCCTGTTCCCCCTTCTAAAAAAAGAAATCTTTTTATCTTTCCTGAGTGATATCACCTTCATTAACTTTAGATTCCCCCTGTTCAAATGCCCATCTCTTACATGTTTGAAGCTATTTACTAAATGCTGCACTCATCATGAACTAAAAATGGGACTGAGGACTGATTGCCATCTTTTCTGTTCTACCGATGAATAAACTTATTCAGGTTATTTCCCCCTTTCTTTTAGTGTCTCCCAATAGGGAAAACTCTACTGTTTATAAGCTGATGATTTAATTTCAATAAATGTCTTTCCTCCTCCCCTTACTACCCTTCAGTGATTTACTGCTTGAAACCATGAGAAACATCCTAAGATAGGCCCTTGTTTATAGCTTTGACAAAACCCTAGTTGTTGCCCTCATGGATTTAAAAAGATTTATCTCTTGTAGTTCAACAGTGGAAGTAATAATATTAGCAGCTGACACCATATATGGTACCAATAAGAAAATGGAACTTGAGTTCAGTCTGCTTCTTAGCCCTCAATGCTTTAAAAGACCTGTGTTTATTGAAAGGAATACAGGCTCATCAAATACTATGACATGTCTCCTTCACTTATGATATTACATTAACAATGTAATTAATGCCTTAGAAGTTTTGTATTGGCACCATGCATGCTATACTGTATTCGTGTTTGGAATTCAATCCAATTATCCTCAATTTTTATTCTCTCTGGCAGAAATGCATGACTTTCTAAGGTATTTGTCTGAGAATGCTTAACTTGATCTGTATAAAGGCTTTACTAACTCTGCAAGGCATTAGGTTAGTTCTGACTCTGTTGAGACCCTTATACTATTATCTGTTGTGTTCCACTCCATTTATATGTCCCAAATTGATATCCTCTGATTGTTTCATCTTTATTGGAGAGTTCTACTTACTCTTCACAAAGTCTCATTCACCAGACAGAAATCAGCAGAAGTATGTCAGACACAAAACTCAGGCTTCTTCTTAGCTCTCAGCAGGCCCCAAAGCTCCTTCCACATAAGAGCCACAAGACTGAAGGATTATCTTCAAGAGGAAATGATCCTGTTGGAGTGAAACTGAAGAAAGAAATCTGCATTTTCAATTCAAAAGGAATGAACCTTGAAAGAACTGAGCAAGAACTTGGTGGGCTGTGACCTCCAGTGAAACAGCTGTATGCTAGAAAAGACAAATGGGATGGACAGAAACTGTTTCCAAGTTTTTCATTGCTGGGGAATGGTATCCCTCACCCTAACTTACTGAATTCTGAGATATCTTTCTAGATAGTCTGGCTTTGTTATGTGGTGTGACTTGACAAAAAGTGGGAATTTTGAGTTTGGTTTTAGTTGCAAAAAATCAACAAGTAAAAAGTTTCCATCATTTCCTTATTTAGATGTGCCCAGTCTAATTCAATAATATATGGAAGATTACATTGTTCAAGCTTCCCACCAAAGGAGGACCCCTCCCCCCTTCTATGTGTGAAGTGCTTCTAAAAATGTGTCAGCTTTGTCTGTCTAAAGAAGTGGTTCTCAAAATCTGATTCATTGACTACATTTTGGGAGGTCCTTGAGGTCAAAACCATTTTCATAATACTAATTTTTTAATATCTAATATGATAAATATAAATAGATATCACCTAGATAAACAAAAGCTCTTTGGGGAAGACTAGTGATTTTAAGAGTGAAATCAAAAAGTTTGAGAACTGATAGAAAGGATAGAGAGATGGATGGATGGATGGATGGAAGGATGATAGATCTAGTCATGATCAAATGGTCAAATCACTTCTCCTCTCTAAGCCTTAGTTTCCTTCTATACAAAATAAGGGGTTAGACTAGATGACCTCTAGAATTCCATTATGTTAAGATGTTCTTTGAAGATTCTTTGAATGAAGCAATATCGTAGACACTCAAAACAGTTTATGGTTATTGATGAACATTTTTGACTGGCTCCCTTTGGAGAGACACACATGAGCATGTATGTGCTAGGCTGCCTATTATTCTCTGTGCTTTCCTGCCAATTTCCTTTTTAACTCTGCTTCCCACAATTTAGCTAGGTTGTACTAGAAAAAATCTTTTAGCTTTTCTTTGTGCTCACTGTGTGCTGCTATTCACCATGTTGGGAGGGCAGTAGCAACCAGGCCACGAGTCCTGCCCTCATTCTTATGCAATGATGGCCACCCTAGGAAAGGAACATTGAGACCCTGAGAACTCTTAGCCTCCACTCTTACTTTAACCCATCAGAGCACTTTCCAAATCCTTAGCTTCCACACTTCCTTACACTGTCTTACCTCCACTCCCTATTCTCATAAAAATTCATACCTGGAATACACATTTATCATAATCGCTGCTTCTCCTTCCATGTTGCCATGCTCATAACACTTAAGCTGGCACCCATGTCCTTAAGACAATATACACTTGTGCTCTTGTTCCTAAAACACTGGATTATAATCAACATATTTGCCTTTGGTAACCACCCCTGCAACAGCAAGAAGCTAGGAGAAAAATCTTCCAATGGAAAGATATTCTCAGTTTCAGATGTTCCCTCAGTCCAGTGAGTATCCTAAACTCCTGCCAGACTTTCTCTGTTTATGTGTATATTGGAAAAGGCGATGCTGTACCATCTTTGCAAATGTGCCTCTAGTAGCTAATACTGAGTTTGATACCAGAATTGTGGATGTGGCATTAAATTGTAGAAATAAATACTGGAGGGGCAGCTAGGTGGCGCAGTGGATAGAGGACCGGCTCTGGATTCAGGAAGACACTTGGTCACAAGGTCACTGTGTGACCCTGGGCAAGTCACTTAACCCCAATTGCCTCACCAAAAAAAAAAAAAAGAAAAAGGAAAAGAAAAAAGAAATAAATACTGGTCAATCCAGATTTGAATTGATGATATTCTCTGTTAGAACTAAATTAAGAAATTAGAGATACAGAGATCACTAATGGTTTTTGGTGGTATCTGGCAGTATTATTTCTAATGTGCAGTTTTGGAACACCCAAAAGAACACCTCAACTAATACAATTTATTTCAACAAACATCTGTTAAGTATCTAGTGTATACAATGATTATCCTGTCTCATAGGTTCAGAAATTTCCTGTTTTTTATTCCAATGGCAGTGAGAGCTGCTCCTGGGTGTTGTGATATACTATGTTGGAATTCTAAACACACACACACACACACACACACACACACACACACACAGCACTTGACTGCACTGTAGTTCTGGTTCCCCTTTATCCTTGCTGTGTGACCTTGAACAATTCACTTGATTTCTCTTAGCTTCAGTTTCCTACTGTGTAAAATGTTGACTGTAATATTTATCTTGCCTAATTTATTGTAAGGGGCAAGTGATACAATATTTGTGAAAGTGTTTTGAACACTGTAAAACCATACTGGTGTAAAGTAGAATCACATACTCTGAATTCTGGTAGATTTGTGATTTTATCAGCATGAGTACTTGTCCTATTCCTTTTACCCTGTGTATGTTTTTGTCCATATTTTCCCAAGTATCTTCCATAGAAAATATACCCAGTGCTTTTCATTATTATTTTAATCTGTGGAGCATCACTATTGTCCTTACGCTCTTCATCTATAGTGTTCCCATCTTGAAATGTGAATTATTTCTCTTCTTTTAAAGTCATCTATATCCTTGATACCATGTCTTTTATGCCACTTCTGGTGTGCATATCAGTGGTAACATACTTCAGTCTACTAAAGCTCTCCATGCATATTTCCATTTCCTTTTTTTTTTTTTTAATTTTTTTTTTTTTTTTAGTGAGGCAATTGGGGTTAAGTGACTTGCCCAGGGTCACACAGCTAGTAAGTGTTAAGTGTCTGAGGCCGGATTTGAACTCAGGCACTCCTGACTCCAGGGTCGGTGCTCTATCCACTGCGCCACCTAGCTGCCCCTCCATTTCCTTTTGAATTATTTGTAATATTAATCCTTCTCCTTTATGGTGTTTCATGATTTTCACTATTTAACATCACTTAGAAACTATTGGTTTTAGAGAAATGGGCTTTTATAGCATGAGGCAGTTTGGGACTTTGAAAGCATTGCATAGTTTCCTAATTATGATTCAGCCTTACTCAAGTCTGGATCTATCATTGTCTATTTGTAGTGGCTAGCCAAGATACACACACATGCAATATACACATGTATATGAATGTATATATGTACATGTGTGTGTATATGTATATGTGCGTATGTATACACACACACAATGATCTAGCTAAATGAGCTACCTGTTAAAGTAATTTCATCATTTAGATAGTATGTATTTTTTCACTTACTTTGTTTTTCTTATATGGACAGTTAAACCCTTTTGGATTTCACGAAGAAAGTTTGTAAAATTTGAGGGCTCAATGAAATTAGTATAACATCATTTATAAACAGGAGCATTTGGAGAGTCATTATTAATGGGCAATTCCTCCTTCTTCCACATCATTAGTGAATACCTTAAGTAAAATTCTATTCTCAATACTTTACTTGGTTTTAATGCTTAGCAGATTTGTGAACTGTTATGTCTATATTTACTTCTGTCATAGATGCTTTTTACATTCTTTTATTTTTTTTCTATTTACATGTAAAATCAATTTTAACATTTTTTTTACAATTTTGAGTTCCAAATTCTCTCCCTCCCCTTCCCTTTATCTCTCTGAGATGGCAAGCAATTTTATATAGATTATACATATGCAGTCATGTAAAATATATTTCTACATTAGTCATGTTGTGAAAGAAAACACAAAGAAAAAACACAAAAAGGAAAGAAAGTAAAAAAAAATGCTATGCTTCATTCTGCATTCAGGCTTCATCAGTTCTTTCTCTGGAGGTGGATAGCATTTTTCATCATGAGTCCTTTGGAATTGTCTTATATCTTTGTGTTGCTGGGAATAGCGAAGTCATTCATAGTTGATCACTGTACAATATTGCTGTTACTGTATTCAACGTTCTCCTAGTTCTGCTCATTTCATTTTGCTGTCATCAACTCTTATATGGTTTTAATGTCTATATTGAGAGACACCTTGTCAAGGAGAGCCTTCAAAGCTGCATTTTTAAAATTCTGAAATAAAAGCTTTCTAAAAATCCAGAAGCAATACACATAGCAGGATGCTATATTTTCTATTCATCCTTTTGAAATGGCAATTATAAACAAACTATGTTGCAGAACATTGTGAAATCCTGCTTCTTCATTTCTTATTTTTCCATTGAAATACCATCAATTCATGTATAGATTTCATAAACAGCCATCTAGATTGGTAGCTGCCAGTATTTTCTTAGTGTAACCTTGACTCAAAGCACATTTGCACAAGACTCTCCTCATTGCTAGACTGATTATTCAATCCTCCTTACCTGCGTGAGGGGTGAAGTTGGCAAGAGCTTGGGAGAAGAGAGATCCTCATCTTCTGGATGTTACCTTCAAGAAAGAAGACATGTAGTTTCAGACTTTTTCAGAAGAAGATCATATCAAGGTGGTGGCTCTTTGACATGCTGACTTCTTCCCAGAATCCTTCTCTCCTTTCAGGGATGTGAAGAAATTCTCTGAAACAATATTTCTTCCTTTTCAAATCTGGAAGCCAGGGGAAGCTAGGTGGGCAGTGGATAGAGCACTGGCCCTGGATTCAGGAGGACCTGAGTTCAAATCCAGCCTCAGACACTTAACACTTACTAGCTGTATGACCTGGGCAAGTCACTTAACCCTAATTGCCTCACAAAAAAAAAAATCTGGAAGCCAGAAGACCAGGATCTCTTTTCCCAAACTTCTGCCAATTTTGCCCTTCACACAGTGGGTAGAGCTTTGAATAATCAATCTCCACCATTGAGGGGAATCTCATGCTAATAGACTTTTAGTCAAGGATTAGTTACATTATTCTCCTTTTTTATATCATCTTTTCTAATATTGGGGAATCACACTGTTTCTGAGATATCATGAAAATCAACTTTTAAATGCTTTTATTTAGTCAATTCTAGCTTCTTTTCTTGACTTCATTTCATGGTTCCTGACTGTGTTCTCACATAGTATACTAATAAGGGTTCAAATGTTGTACTCCCACTCTATTCATTGATGAGAAGTGATCACTATAAAATGCTTTGCAAATCTGTTGAATTTCCCATCTATTTCTTTCCTTTTTTCTCAGGTTCAGGCACTAATAATGATGATCCCAGGATGATCTAGCTTAGGTGGGTCTTAAAACATATTACTATGGACTCATTTTCTACTCAGCTGCTTTTCATCATTTTGTGAAGAGATACTGATTGTCTTCCATCATTCTCCTCTGAAATGCATGCAGATGAGGCTGTACTTTAAATTTTTGTTATCTACATTTCTACTTGGCAGGAATCCTAAGATCATAAATCATAGGATCATAGATTTAAAGCTAGAATGGACCCCAGATGCTATCTAGTCCAATTCCCTTCATTTTTAACATGAAGAAACAGGAGTGCAGGGAGAAGTAACTTGCCCATGGTTACAAAAGGAGTAAGAATCAGAGATGGGATTCAAACTAAGATACTCTTCAGAGCAAACTCGTTTCCCTCCTGTCATAGACTAACTGAAGTCACTCTAGGCAGCTATAGCCTCCCAATACTGTCAAAGGTTTTGTATTACTGAAACTTTTCTAGGAGATACTTGCATTTGGAATGAAGGTTTTTTCTTGTGTTCATTTCCTGTGTTTTTTTAATTGATAGCTTATTTAAACAGGATGAATTGAAGCTGCTCTGATTTTATGCAGTAATTTGCATGTTATACCACATGTGGGAATGTTTGAGTCATGATTAAATTCTGATGAGAAATCAATAGTGTAAAATGAGTAGCCAATTTCTTGTCATGTACTCTTTAAAATTTTAATAAATGAATTTGAGGAAAATACATACCCAAGAAATTTGACTCAGAGACATGTACTAAGTGCCTAGAAAGGGCACAGCACTCTCCAAAGTCGTGGGACTAAAAACAAGTGAAAAAGAGCGTGGTCTTTGCCCTTAAAGAGTTAATAATCCAGTAAACAGGAATAAGCTATGTACAGAGATGAGGCTGATACCAGGTCAAATGCAATAATTGATCTAATGCAGACAGAGGGGTTACCTAGCTGAGTGCATCAGGGAAGCCTTCATGAGAAAGTACCACTTGAGTTGGGCCTTGAAAGAAGAGAATGTGGGACACCTAGGTGATGCTATGGATAGAGCACCAGTCCTGGAATCAGGAGGATCTGAGTTCAAATCCAGTATCAGACACTTGAAACTTATACTCCCTAGCTGTGTGACCCTGGATTAACCCTGACTTCCTCTTAAAAAAAAAGAAAGAAGAAGAAAGTACAGAATTTCACTTGGTGGTGGTATAAAAGAACCATGATCCAGGTATAAGGAATTGTCCTTTTGAATGCATGGAGGTCCAATGGACAGAAAAAATGTGGGACTAGTAGCATCAATTAGTACTACTATTTGGGATGGAATGTTAGCTATATGAAGCAGAGTGAAATCAGACTAGAAAAGGTACCTCAAAGTGAGATTACAAAGACCCTAAAGTTCCATACCAAAGAATTTATCTTTAGCTGCCAAGCAAAGAAGACCTACAACTGACTTTTGATCAGGAGTGTGAGATGATCACAATAAGGTGTTAAGGAGTTGGCTTTGGTAGCTGTCTTAATGAAGATTAGATCATAGGCAGGAAGGAAACTGTTACCCAGATTATAAGGTAATAGATTTTAGAGCCAAAGAGGTTTTTAGAAACCATCTAGCCCATCCCCTTAATTTTACAGATTAAAACAAACAAACAAAAAATCCCTGAAGCCCAAAGAGAAGTGACTGCCTAATGTCACAAAGGTAGAAAGTAGCAAAGCTGGATTCAAACCAAAGTTTTTTGACTCTAAATTCAGCCTCTCTTTCTGCCCTGTCAGCATCATCAGGTAAAAGGCGAAAGAGAATGAGAGACTAGAGCGGCGTAGATGAAGAGGAGGGGACATATGTAAAAGACTGGAGAGAGAGAATTAGAATTGACAGGGTTTGGTAACTAAGTATGGATGGACATGTGAGCTTAAAGAATGAGTTAAAGATGCTAGGGAAGGTTTGTACCTACCTGGCTCAGAACATGATGGTACCACTGACAGAAACTGAAACCATTCACTTGCTTATCAAATTTGAAACTGAGAGGGATAACTCATACTCTAGAACAATGGGCTAAATCAAATTGGATAAAGTGTAATAGGATAAATGTTGTGTGGTACTAAAAAACAAAACAACAACAACTAAAATCCAAACACACAATAGCACAAGTACAGAATGGGAAAACTGTGACAAGATGGTCATTTGTATGAAAAATGACTTAGCGGTTTCAGCCGTTCAATATGAGTCAAGAAGGTGACTCGAGCTATTTTGACTGTATTAAGAAAGGTCCTAGTATTATTAGAAGTTGCCTTATCCAGAATAAGGGAGGTCTACACTTGACACATTCCTTTCAGTTCTGGTTGCCACATTTTAGAAAAGACATTCATATCTTGCATCATTTCCACAGGACAGTAGACCAGAATAAAACCATGCATTGGAGGACTGGTTGAAAAAAACTAGGGATGATTAGATGACAGACATTTAATGGGAAGGAGTTGTCTTTCATTATATTTGAAGGACTGTCTTATGGAAGAGGTATTAGATTTATTCTATTAGCATGAGCTAGTAGAAACAGTAACAAATGAGCAAAAATTTTAAGAAGGTAGATTTCAGGCAAATGGAACTTTAAAAAATGAACCATTAAAAACAGTAGCTTCTCTAAGAGATAGTGAGTTTCCCCATGATGGAAAACATTCAAGCTGAGGAAGGAAAAGCACTTTTCTGGATTTTCTACAACAGTAGAAAATATTCACATTTTAATAAGAGTTTGATTAGATGTTTGACATCTCTTCACACTCTGCAATTGCAAAATCTGACATATCAGCGTTCTATTTCATATCTAGTATGAAAAAAGGTTGGGTGGTATAGTGGGCTAAGCATTGAACTTAGACTCAGAAGAACTGAATTGGAATTTGAGATTTGCCACTTAATAGCCACTTAATGATCTCAGTCAAATTACTTAGACTTTCTAAGTTTTGGTTGTCTCATCTATAATATGGAGATGTAATAGTTACAGGATTGACCTCAAAGAGTTGTTATGAGCATTGTCTTTGTAAACTTTCTTTTTTCCCTCCATTTTGGGTCAGCAACAGTGTTTCCATCAGTATGGAAAATGCCATTATGAAAACTCCTCTCACCAATGAAACTTGGCTCTAACATGAGTCTTATTTTTTCTAGGATACCACAAAGTCAATTAATGACTTGCTCATTGTCACATGACTAGTATGAATCAGAGTAAGGACTTGAACCCAGGTCTTTATTTATTATTTATTTTTTCTAGTTACATCTAAAGGTAGTTTTCAACATTCATTTTTATAATATTTAGAGTTCCAAATTTTTCTCCCTCCCTCTATTCCTTCCCCCTCCACAAGACAACAACCAATCTGATATAGGTTATATATGTATAATCCACAAGTACTCTTTTTTATAGTCTGTGTTCAATCAATATCAGTTCTTTTTCTGGAGGTGGATAGTATGCTTAATCATTAGTCCTTTGGGATTGTCTTGGATCATTGTATTGCTGAGAGTAGTTAAGTCATTCTCTCTTTTTTTTTTTCCTGCGGGGCAACGAGGGTTAAGTGACTTGCCCAGGGTCACACAGCTAGTAAGTGTCAAGTGTCTGAGACCGGATTTGAACTCAGGTACTCCTGAATCCAGGGCCGGTGCTTATCCACTGCGCCACCTATCCGCCCTTAAGTCATTTTCAATTGCTCATAGAACAATATTGTTGTCACTGTGGACAATGTCCTCCTAGTTCTGCTCACTTCACTATACATCAGTTCATATGAGTCTTTCCAGGTTTTTCTGAAATCATCCTGCTTGTCATTTCTTATGGCACAATAATATTCCATTACAATCATTTACAACAGCTTGTTCAGTCATTCCCCAATTGAAGTACATTCCTTTGATTTCTAATTCTTAGCCACCACAAAAATTTGTTCAATTTTTTCCCCTTTTCTCTTTTTCACAGTTACTATTGTTAACTTTGTTCCTCCATCCTATTCCCTTCCCCATGATATTTACTCTTATCTATCTTCTTTCACCCTCCCCCACCTCAAAAGGGATTTGCTTCTCACTGCCTCCTCCCCCAATCTGCCCTCCCTTCTTTTGCTCCTCCCTCTGTATCCCCTTCCCCTCCTATTTTCCTGCAGGGAAAATTGAGTGTGTATGTTATTCCCTCCTTGAGCCAACTCTGATGAGATTAAGGTCTTAGAACCTATTCTGATGAGTGTAAAGTTCATTTACTGCCCTGCTCCTCCCCCATTTCTCCCCCCACTCCGTAAGCCCTTTCCTGTTTCTTTCATGTGAGATTTCATCCCCATTCTACCTCTCCCATTCCTCCTCCCACAGTGCATTCCTCTCACCCCTCAATTTTACCTTAAAGATGTCATCATGGGGTAGCTAGGTGACACAGTGGACAAAGCACCTACCCTGGACCCAGGAGGAGCTGAGCCAAAATCCTGCCTCAGACACAAGGCACTCACCCACTGCAAAATCCTAGGCATGTCACCCAACTCCACCCACCCCACAAAAAGAGATAAACAAAAAATAAATACTTTAAAGATATCATCCCTTCAAAATCAATTCCCACCTGTGCTCTCTGTCTAAATTTATTTCTCTCATCTGCCCTAATACTGAGAAAGTTCTTATTAGTTAGACGTATCATCTTCCCATGTAGGAATGTAAACAGTTTAACCTTTTAATATCCCTCTTAATTTCTTTTTTTCTGTTTACTTTTTTATGGTTCTCTAGGGTCTTGTATTTGAAAGTCAAATTTTCTGTTTAGTTAAGGTCTTTTCATCACCAATACCTGAAAGTCCTCTTTTTCAATGAAAGATTATACTCAGTTTTGCTGGGTAGGTGATTCTTGTTGTAATCCTAATTCTTTTGCCCTCTGGAATATCATATTCCATGCCCTCTGATCCTTTAATGTAGAAGCTGCTAGATTTGTGCTACCCTGACTGTGGCTCCACAGTACTTGAATTCTTTCTTTTTGGCAGCTTGCGATATTTTCTCCTTCACCTGGGAGCTCTAGAATTTGGCTATAATATTCCTGGGAGTTTTTCCTTTGGGATTTATTTCAGGAGGTGATTGGTTGATTCTTTCAATTTCTATTTTACCTTTTGCTTCTAGAATATCAGGGAAATTTTCCCTGACATTTTCATGGAAGATGATGTCTAAGCTCTTTCCTTGATCATGGTTTTTCAGATAGTCCAATAATTTTCAAATTATCTCTCCTGGATCTATTTTCCAGGTCAGCTGTTTTTTCCAAGAAGATATTTCACATTGCCCTCTATTTTTTTATTCATTTGGGTTTGTTTTATTGTATCTTTGTTTCTCATAAAGTCACTAGTTTCAAATTGTTCAATCATAATTCTTAGGCAATTATTTTCATCAGAGAACTTTTCCATTTGACTTTTCAAGCTATTCACTTTTTTTCTCATGTTTTTCCTGCATCACTCTCATTTTTATTTCCATTTTTTCTTCTACCTCTCTTACTTTATCTTCAAAGTCCTTTTTGAGCACCTCTATGGCCTGAGACCAATTCATATTTTTCTTGGAAGCTTTAAATGTAGGGGCCCTGATGTTGCTATCCTCTTCTGAGGGTGCAACTCGATCTTCCTTGTCACTAAAGAAGCTTTCTGTGGTTCACAATTTTCTCTGCCTGCTCATCCTGCCCATCTTTCACTTGACTTTTAACTCCTTCTTGGTGTGAGGTCCTGCTTCCATCATATACTGTCCCAAGCTTCAGGGGGTCGCAGGTGTTATAAGGGACAGTTTCTTCACTCACCTGGCCTTTTTTCTGGTCCATAGATAGCCCCAGGCCAACTTGCCAATGAACCAGACAGCAAAACTTTATGTGCCATGGTTTCTAGCTCCAATGAGCCTGCACCCCTCCCCCACCTGTGCTGCCATCGCTCAAGGTTTCTTCTTGGTTCCCTGCTGGGGTAGGACATCCAAATCCTCCCTGAGATCCTGCATACACCCCCTGTAGACTCCCCCCCCCACCCCCAGCCACCTGTTCAGCCCTCTCATCAGACCATGAGTTTAGTTCCAGAAGATGCCAACACTGCAGCTGATTTGGGGGCTCAGGGGTAAGTTTTTCTGGTGTAGTCTGCCTGGGGCTGTATTTGTGGTGGCACCATCATGGAGCTCGATTCCACTCCCAACCTGGTTCCCCCTTCTGCTGAACTTCCAAGATGTCTTTAGCTGGAGAATAATCTCAGCCATCTTTTTGTGGGTTCTACTGTTCCAGGAGTTGTTTTCTGGCTGTGTCCAGAGGTTTTTGGTGGAGTTAATTGTGTCAGGAAGTCTGAGCAGTTACTACCTTTCCTCCACCATCTTGGCTCCACCCCCCAGAACCCAGGTCTTACTGAGTTAAAAGCCAGTCCTTTCTGCCACATTAATTCACTTTAAAATGATAAACCACAAAGTTCTATATCAAAGTAAACTGTTTTCATATGTCAGTTTCTATGATCATGTGCTTTATTACAGTTGGCATGTGAAGTGATGTCCTCTGTGGTCCTTACCACATTGAAATTCTGTAAGTCTGTGTAAATTTATAATGAGGTTATATCCCTGGCCATAGAAGAGCAGATGTGTGTGAAGTTCATTTGTCATTAAAGAATTCAAATGGAAACAGGGAAAGGTATCCAACTTGTACTTTGAAGACTAGGGTTTTTACATTCATGTTTCAGCATTTACCTCTCTGACCAGGAGGCAGGCAATACACATTTTTTAAACACTCATTATGCATCAGGCACTGTGCTAAATGCTGGAGACACAGATATAAGTGAAAAAGAAAGAGAATCCCTGCCCTCAAGAGCTTACATTCTAATGGGAGGAGACAACACCCCCTTGAAAGGAGAGAATATGGAAAGAGATAATGTGAGGTTATGGTGGCTGATCCAGAGAGACAGAAGCACAGCAGGGAAGGGAATGAAAGAGAGCCTACCTGGAACCATTCATGAAATTAATCAACCGAAGACAGGGCCAGAACAGAGTGATGAAGGACGCTGACTCATGGTGGGAGAATCTGGAGAATCAGAATCAAAACCTCAGTTTTTCCATTCATAAAATTGGTAAAATAACACTTGCATTATTTGATCTTGCAATGCTATTGGAAAATGCTGGCGGGCTTTACCATTGTGGATAATTTATTTAATTTCTCTGGGCCTCAGTTTCCCTACCCTTTGGGGAGAGTTAAAAAAAAACAAACTTTTACTTTACAGTGTTATAGAGAAATGTTTAGTACATAATACAGCACTATGTCAAAGTGAGTTATTTTTCTTATTGTTTTATATCTTATTGGCAAATATTGTTCAGCTGAATTGAACCAGCAAACATATGATATGCAGAAATGTAAATAAGACCTTAACATTAATGGATTTTCCAATCATTCACTTTTGCTATAAATATAAGCCCTTGTCTTTAATATTGCCAACTATCAAGTTATCATTTCTCTTGTCTCTACTAAAGACCAAGAGCATATCCATGTATGTGGGTGTATTAATCATCCACCAGCAAGGCCCCAAGTTCTGTCTATATTTTCATTCTATTGACACCTGTAATCAAGGCATAGGTTGTTCTGCTTTAAGCTAAAAAAATATAATTCAATATTCGCTGTCTAAATTGAGCAATGATTCATAGATATGCTAATTATTCTTCCTTGATGGGAATATCAGCAACTGCTAGGTTTTGTTATTTTTTTAGCCAATACACATTTACCTACCCACAACCTATCCCTTTATCAGTAATCTTAACCAGCGATCTGAGGGTGTTTCTCAAAGTCTTTAAGATTCCTCCCTAGAATCTTAGTCAGCTTGTCCAACCGAGGAAAGTATCTGGTTCTTACTATTTGAATGAGGCAGCAACCAATATTTCTGACACATCCTTTTTAAAACTTTTAATTCAGTTATTTTCTCCTCCCCTCTTGTCAATTGTACTAGACCTGGGATTTGTCTTCTTCCCTATTCTTTCATGTATTTGGGGGATGTTTAATATCATGAGAGCATCCCTTTGGGTAAGGCCTTCCATAAGATGATGCTTTTCAACATTTTGACCATCTCTCCACAGAGCTTTAGTCAGCTTATTCATCAGAGCAGAGTAGCTGGTATGTGCCTACTTTTATAAGGTAGGTTGAACATCTGGAAATTTCTCCTACAAAGAGCCATTGGCCCTGCTTTAAAAAGTCCCTGTTCTCCCATCACTCACCTTAAGTCCTGCTAGGGCATAAGAGAGTTAGGATTTATGAGTGTTTCATAGTGCTGGAGTAGTCTTTTATCAGGAACTTCTGTTTGGAAAGTCTATTCAGATGTTTTCTTTGTCTCAAGAGGGAAAAAAAAGTTCTGGTAATACCTTGATTTGGATCAAAGGCATTCCCAGGTCTTTTACTGATTTATTCCCTAGCAGTTAAAGGTCTTCCTACAAAGTTGGTCTGGGCTGAATAGATTAGAGTTCATTGGTTCTGCTGTTTTATGAGAAAACTGACCAAAGATATAAATGCAAAGATTGTTCATATAAACGCCAGGAAACTAGGAAGAGAATATTCTCACAAGAAGAAGCAGTCTCTTGTAATTGACTTGGCCCCTTGATCTGACCAAGTTCAAGCTCCTGCCAGTTTTCAGGACAACTTAATTTAGCTTCGTATTGGAACTTCAAGTGTATCTGTGGAGGGAAAAATAAGCTCCTAGTTTCTAGATGTTGTTGCCTTTGTTTAATACATTGCTTAAAATATTCACTGATAATCATAAAAAATAAGGATGATCAGTAATAATATTCATTTCAGTTGCCTTTTGCTAATTCCATTGTGTGGCATCACATAATTGTGTTGAAAATGGGGTAGCTAGGTGGCACAGTGGATAGAGCACCGGCCCTGGATTCAGGAGGACCTGAGTTCAAATCTGACCTCAGACACTTAACACTTACTAGCTGTGTGACCCTGGGCAAGTCACTTAACCCTAAATGCCTCACCAAAAAAAAAAAAAAAGAAAAAAGAAAAAAAGAAAAGAAAAAAAATGCAAAGCTAGCATTTAAGAGTGACAGCGTCACAATCTCCTACCATAATTGGAAGATATTGTTAATGACCTGGTTCAATCCAAGGCATTTCTTAAAGAACTCAAAACTTTCTCTGGATATTTAAAAGCACATTTTGAACAAATGAGAAAATGTTTTTAAGAATATTATAAAAACAAAAAAATGTCTAAAAAAGAATATTATAAAATAATTTCTTCATGCCAGTCAATAAGCATTTATTATGTGCCTACTATGTGTACTTTACAATTACTTCATTTTATTTTTATTTATTTATTTATTTTGGTGAGGCAATTGGGGTTAATGACTTGCCCAGGGTCACACAGCTAGTGAGTGTCAAGTCAAGTGTCTGAGGCCGAGTTTGAACTCAGGTCCTCCTGAATCCAGGGCCACTGCTCTATCCATTGTGCCACCTAGCTGCCCCTCATTTTATTCTTAAAACAAGCCTGGGAAGTAGGTGCTATTATCACCCCCATTTTGCAGTTGAGGAAATTGAGGTATGAGAAATTAAGTGATTTGCTTATGGTCACATAGTTGAGAAGGTTTTTGAGGCCAGATTTTAACTCACATCGTTCTGATTCTAAGCCTAGTGCCCTATCCAATGCATCACCTCCTAATGAATTTTATGTTTTTCTGAATGTCTTCTGGGTTTTTTTTTATATTATTATGGTTTTCTCCAGCATCCATCCCCTTCTCCTTCCCATATAGCCACCCTATATAACAAATATTTTTTAAAGACCAACAAAAAAAAAAAAAGAAAAAATCATACCAATTTGATCAATACATTGAAAAAATCTAAAAACATGTGGACCTCCCACCACCATGAAGAGGTAGGGGTGCCTTCTCATATCTCTTCATTCAAATCATGCTATAGCCTTATAATTTTGTTAAATTAACTTGCATTTTTCTTTCAATTTTCATTATTGTAATTATTGTGTATATTTTTTTCTTGGCTCTGCTTATGTTAGTCTGTATTAGTTCATGTAGATCTTTCCATGTTTTTCTGTATTCATCACATATAGCCTTTGTTAGAAGACTAATATTCGATTACTTTTGCATACCACATTTTCTTCAACCATTTTCCAGTTGATAGGAATTGGCTTTTTTTTCCAGGTCTTTGCTATCACAAAAAAAATATTGATATAAGTATTTTTGTGTATACAGGCCCTTTCTTCTTATTGACAGTTTCCTTGATATATAAGCCCACTAATGGACTCTGATTCAAAGGGTGTGAACACCTTAGTCACTTTATTTGCATAATTCCAATTGTTTCCCAAAATGGTTGTACCATTTCACAGCTCCACCAAAAATGTATTAGTGTACTTATCATTCCATAGCTTCTCTAATTTTCAGAATTGCCATTTTTAGTCATCTTTGCCAACTTTTAGGGTGTGAGATGAGACCTCAGAGTTGCTTTGATTTGCAATTCTTTTATTTTTTAATAATTTGGAGCACTTTTCATGTGGTTGTAAAACTTTGTGGTTATTCTTTTGAGAACTTTGTTCATATCCTTTGCTCATTTTTTATTGGGAGTGGCTATTAGTTGTTTATACATCTTGGATATCAAATTCTTGTATAAAGGAAATTTGATACAAAAAAAAAAAGTTCCCCTATTTGACCATTTCCCTTATCCTGAACTGAGTGTGTTAATTTTGTGTGCAAAATCTTTTTAGTTTTGTGTAATCAAAGTTATCAAGATTATTTTATAATTGCTTCTATCTCTTGTTTGGTTAAGAATATGTCTTTTACCCATAGCTGTAATTCTTTAATTTTAATTCTTTAATATTAAGGTCTTACATCCATTTAGAACGTATTGAGGAATATGGTGTAAGATATTGGTATAAGTCTAATTTCTGCTAGACTGCTTTCCAGTTTTCCTAACAATCACAAAAGGATTTTAAACTTGGTAACTTATGTTTTCCTCTTTATCAAAGACTAGATTATAAAGTTCTCTTGTTTCTGATTCTTCCTTGTTAGTCTGTTCATTGATCTTTCTCTGTGTTTTAAATAGTACCAGATGGTTTTGATGACTCTTGCTTTTAAATATAGTTTAATCATTCTTTTTACTTCTTTTCATGATTTCTTTTGATATTCTAGAGATTTTTTCCAGGTGAATTCTGCTATTATTTTATCAAGTTACATAAAATATCCTCTTGATAATTGGATTGGTATGTCATCAAAAGTGTAAATTAGTTTTGGTAGTATTGTCGTTTTTATTATATTGCATGACCTAGTTATGAGCACTGAATTTTTTTTTTTTTTTTTAGGCAATGGGGGTTAAGTGACTTGCCCAGGGTCACACAGCTAGTAAGTGTCAAGTGTCTGAGGCCGGATTTGAACTCAGGTACTCCTGAATCCAGGGCCGGTGCTTTAACCACTGCACCATCTAGCTGCCCCATGAGCACTGAATATTCTTATTTCTTTTTTTTTTTCTTTTTTTCTTTTTTTTTTTTTTTGCAGGGCAATGAGCCTTATGCAGGGTCACATCGCTAGTGTCAAGTATCTGAGGCTGGATTTAAACTCAGGTCCTCCTGAACCCAGGGCTAGTTCTTTATCCACTACGCCACCTAGCTGCCCCCTCTTATTTCTTTAAGGAGCACTTTATAATTAAATTTATACAAGTCTTTTGTGTGCTTTGAAAGGTCAATTCCCAGATATTTTATGCATTTTATAGTTATTTGGAATGGGATTTCCCCTTATATTATTGCTTCTTGTGTTTCATTATTACAGTTGATTTCTGAGGGTTTATTTTGTTGCCTGAAATTTTACTGAAGTTATTATCTCATTTATTATCTTTGCTGATTCCCTATTGTTTTCCAAATATACTATCTTATCATCAGAAATAGGTATAGTTTTATCTGTTCTTTTCCGGTCATTATGCTTTTACTTTCTTTCTCTTAGTGCCGTTGCTAGCATTTCCAGAACTACATCACCATTAGGTGAGAAGTGTGAGCATCCTTATTTCACTCCCATATATATCAGAAAAGATTCTAGCATATCTTCATTGTGCATAATACTCACTTTTGGCTTTAGAAATTTTTATTATATTTTTTCTCTTTTGAATGGAATTTTATTTTCCAAAATATATGTAATTAAAAGGTCCTTTTATGCCTATATCTTAAAGTTTTTGGTTTTTTAGTAAAAATAAGTGCTACACTTTGTGTAAGGGTTTTTCTGCATCTATTGAGATAATTATGGATTTGGGTTGTTTTGGGGTTTTTTGTTTGTTTGTTTTTTAATTAAGAAAGTATTTTATTTTTTTCCCATTACATGTAAAGATGGTTCTCAACTTTTGTTTATGTGAACTTTCCAATTTCAGATTTTTCTCCCTCCCTCCTCTCCCTCCCCCCCTCCCCTAGACAGCAGGTAATCTGATATAGGTTTTTTCATATATATATATATATATATATATATTGTGTGTGTGTATACATACATACATATATACATACATACAATAACATTAAACATATTTCTGCATTAGTCATGTTATAAGAGAAAAATCAGAGCAATGACGAAAAACCTCAAAATAGAAAAACAACAGCACCAAAAACAAAAGAAATAGTATGGTTCATTCAGCATCTATACTCCTGTTTTGGTTTTTAATATGATTAATTATGCTGATTATTTTCCTAATGTTGAACCATCTTGGCATCCATGATATAAATCCTCCCTGGTCATGATGAATGATTTTTTAAATAAATCACTATAGTCTGGTGAGTTTTTGTTTAAAATTTTTGAGTCAGTATTTATTAATGAGGTTGGCCTATAATTTTCCTTTTGTGTTTTAGCTTTCCCTGGTCTAAGTATTAGGACTGTTTTTATGTCATAAAAGGATTCTGGTAGGGTGCTTTCTTTGTTTTTGAGAATAATTTCCAAAGTATGGACACTCATTTCTTTAAAAGTTTGATAGAATTATTCTTCTGTGAATTCTGTGAATCTTGACTAGGAGTTCCTTTCTACTACATCTATTTCCTTTTTTGAGATAGGATATTTATAATCTCTCTCTGGAGTTGTATAGTTTGAGTATTTTAAATTTTTGAAGGTATTCCTCTATTTTTGCATTCTCAGTTTTATAAGCATATGTGTTCTGATCCTTTAAAAATTTTTCTTCTGGTATTTTTGTGATTTTACCTTGGTCATTTGTTAGTGTATTGATTTAATTTTCTTCCTTCTTTTTAACTAGATTTGCTAAAAGTGTATAAATTTTTGCTGTGTTATAGTCTGCAAAGGATATATTTGCTATTTCTGCCTTTTAACATTCATTCGCAAAATCTCTGTGCCCTACTACATAGTCATTTTTTGTAAAAGTTCATTGTGATGCTGAGAAATATATGTATATGTTTGTATGTATGTATACACATACACATATACCTATGCATAGACACATATTCTTTTGAAGTCCATTTAGAGGATGGCATATGTCTTTTATTTCTGATTTCTCTCCCAATTTATTCACTTTATTACTTTACCTTTTCTTTATCTTTCTGTTAGATTTATCCAAAACTGAGTGATATTGATGTCTTCTGCTACTTGTATTTCTATGTCTTCATGTAGTTCATTTAATGTTTCTTCTATTAATTTTAATGCATTTGAAATGTATATGTTTATTATTTGATATTTGTTGTCTATGGTTCCTTTCAGCACAATGTAATTTCTTTGCTTATCCTCTTTTATTTTTTAAAATGTTTGCTTTTGCTTTGTCAGCATGATGGCAATTTCTGCTTTTATGTATTCACTTGATGCATCGTAAATTATTCTTTCCATCTCCTCAGTTTTATTTTGTGTACATCTTTAAAATATGTATCATGTATGCATATATTTCTTATAAACAGTAAATTATTAGTTTTTGTTTTCTTTTCCAGTTTATCACTTTTCAGTCTTCCCTTCCCCCTCACCCACTCACCTGTATGTTCCACTTTTCCTAAGATACCACAAAGGTCACCTTCTTCTCATTGCTAGTCTTCCCATCCTACACTCTACTCTTTCTTCTTCTTCATTACACTTCTTTCATGCACCTTCCCATTCATAACATAGTCCAACAAAAAAAAATTTGATTCGCCTTTAGGTATAGTGTTGCAAGCTTCTGTCTGTAATGGTCCTTACCTGCCTCTTCACCTAATTTGAGCTTTCATTCCTATCTTGTGTACTTTTTGTTTTTCAGGGCGATGAGGGTTAAGTGACTTGCCCAGGGTCACACAGCTAGTTCTTGTGTACATTTAGAAATAATTTTCTTACTAGTTTCTTTACTTCACTCTGTTGCTGCTGCTGTCCTTGATTGTTGCATATGCTCATCTCTCCCACATTTCTTGGTTCTGGGAGATTTCCAAAATGCAAACAATCTCTTCAGGTTTGATTTTCTTTCTAAAAATGTTTCAGATGCATCTTTATAATTAAATATCCATCTTTTCTCATTTATGGTTATGCTCATATTTGCAAGGTAGGTCACCCTGGGCTGCACCCTGAACTTCATTGCTTTTAGGAACATATTATCCCATATCCTCCTGCATTTTATGGTGGGTGCAGAATTATCTTATGTTATTTGAATTTCTTTTAGTCTTCATTTGGGTGTTTTTGTTTTGGTCACTTGCAGAACTTTTTCTGATTTCAGTTATTAAATTTCATTACTATGTCTTGGAGTTTGCCCCCTTGAGTTTGTTTGTTTTCTTTTCTAGAGGTGTTATATAGTACCTTTCCATTTCCTTTCAGTATGGTATTTCATTTTCTGGGTTGAGGAGTTCTGGACAGTTGGGGTTTTTTGTTTGTTTTGCTTTTGTTTTTTGCATTATTTCTTTCATTATGGTATCTAAGTTTGTTTTTTGTTTTGCTTTGTTTTGGTTTTTTGACTTATGTTCTTTCGGGAGACTTATAATTCTTGAGTTGTATCTATGAATCCTGTCTTTGGAATAAGTATATTTTGCTTAGCTAGAAAGCGTATTTTCTTTTAATGTTGTTGTTTTTTGCTTCTCTTCTAGATTGTCATTAATTTCTGTGTTTTTGCACACCCTGTCCATTATTTTTTCTTTTGTTTCTTTGCTGAGACCATTGCAGATTCAAATTTTTCTCTAATGCTATTTATATTTGCTTTCTGCTTTCATAATTCTTATTTCTCTTTTAAACCACTCAGAAACTGCATGTTGTAGTTCCATGTTATTTTCAAATTCCACAGCATTCTCTGTCTCATCATGTGTGGATTATTTTCTTTTGTTTTATAGTATTTATTCAGAGATGCCTGAACTCATTTAGTAGATCTGGAGGCTATATTTCTTTCTCTTTTAATGTCTTCCTTTTGACTTGTCTTCTTATGTTCAAGGTCTCTATGTTTTCTCTTTCCTGTGATCTTTGATAATTTCAGTCTTTTATTCCGTCATTGTCCCTTATTGCTCATTTTCCAACTCCCTCTTTACTGATACTTCCCTGGAGGATAGCTCTCAAAGCATCTTAGTCTCCTCTCAAATTTCCACAGCCTGAAGTCTAGACCCACTGGAAAGAGGTAAGGGAGACAAACAAAGCTGGGCAATTGCCTTCTGGTGTATGCTGCATTGTGGGCAGTAGGGAAGTGCCAGTTCATTTTTCAAACCTTTTGGCGCGGGGGGTTCTTAGTATCCTTAACTTATAATTTCTGTTTGGAGTGGTTTGAGAGGTTGTGAGGATTCAAGAAAATGTTGAGTCCTCTGTCTTATTGGTCATTTGACGCAGAAACCCTAGTTAACTGTTATATATTTAGATTCATTCTGAATGTCTATTATCATAGTAATGTAGTTGTATGTCAAGTTTTTACTATTTCTATTTCTCTGATACTAGGTTGTCACTTCTAATAACAATAATAATATTAACACATTTAAGGTTTGCAGAGAACTTTGTATGCAAGGGGCAGCTAGGTGGTACAGTGGAAAGAGCACTGGTTCTGGAGTGAGAAACACTCTTCTTTGTGAGTTCAAATCTGGCCTCAGACACTTATTATCTATTACCCTGGGCAAGTCTCTTACCCCTGTTTGCCTCAGTTTCCTCCTCTGTAAAATGAGCTGGAGAAGGAAACAGCAAATCACTGCAGTATCTTTGCCAAGAGAATCCCAAATGGGGTCACAAGTAGTCAGACACAACTGAACAACAACATACAGGAATCTAGGATAGAGCACCGGGCCTAGAGTCAGGAAGAGACTCATCTTTGTGAGTTCAAATCTGGCTTCAGACATTATTGAAACAACTGAAAAGCAATATCATATGCATATATGGAAATGGGAGATGAGCAAGAGTGTAAAGTTGAAGGCAACTCATATAATGAACATAAATGAGTGAAAGGATGATGGTGCATTAGAAAAAATAGGAGGGGGCGGCTAGGTGGCACAGTGGATAAAGTACCGGCCCTGGATTCAGGAGTTCCTGAGTTCAAATCCGGCCTCAGAAACTTGACACTTACTAGCTGTGTGACCTTGGGCAAGTCATTTAACCCCCACTGACCCGCAAAAAAAAAAATAGGGAAGTTAGGAGGAAATATGAGTTTGGGGGAAAACTGCCTATAAGGAATGCATAATTATAATTCAGGGGTTATCAAAGTTCCTTTGTTTTTCATAGCCCATTCCCTGTTTTCTTCTAGTTTCCCTACTGGGATGTTGGTTTATATCTTTTCTTTTACAAATATAGGCCTTCTCATAGCTGTGAAAATCTTTATTGCATAGACATTAGGACACTGAGCCAGCACCATAGATCTAACCCAATTTACTATGCCCTGATGATACAATACATTCTTGGGTATAAACTTAGTTCCTGCAGCTTATTACTGAATGGGAAAGACCTAGCTTAAAAAAGCCAAGGTCTCCTACTGCATCAAGACCATCACCAATAGTCCTGACCTGTGTCTTGCCACTCACTGCACCCCAATGACGCTGGAGGACATGAGGAAAATCTGAAGAAGTTCTGTCTGGTATGAAATGATGAGATTGCTGCTCTGAGTACAGATTTTTTTGTGTGTTTTTGTTTTTGTTTTTGTTTTGTTTGTTTGTTTTTGTTTTTTTGGTGGGACCATGGGAATTAAGTGACTTGCCCAGGGTCACACAGCTAGTAAGTGTCAAGTGTTTGATTCTGGATTTGAACTCAGGTCCGCCTGAATCCAGGGCTGGTGTTTTATCCACTGTGCCACCTAGCTGCCCCACCCCACCCCAATAACTCTGGAGGAGAGAGAGTGAAGCTGATGACTTTACACAGCTCTGCCTCACTTAAATTCAGATCACTTGCAAGTCAAGACATCACCCTCCTGATGTCATTAGTCCTCTTTGAGAATGAAGGATGAACAAGAATGACAACACATGCCCTGGAGATGGAAAAGACTTTGGAGATATAGTCCAACTTCTTATTTTTTACAATTAAAGAGCTTGAGGTCCAAAGAAGTCACACAGTTACTAATTAGGAGATCTAGGATTCAAAGTTCAATTATTTGACTCTGTAACCAGGGCTCTCTTTATTACAACAGGCTGCCTATAGTTGACTTATAGATTTGCTTGGTCTGGTACAGCTTAAGAATAACTCTCACTGTACCCATATGGCTCTCACTTTGTTAAAGTAACTGATTCTAGTTCTGAATGTTCTGGGGTTCGAGTAGGTTAGGAAAGTCTGGGCTGAGCCTATAGAGGTAATGCCATTGAGCAAGTTGCTAAAGGAGAATTTGGCTACACAATAAAATGGTGAAATATAAAACCTGCTAAATTCAGTGGGATGAAAACATTTAATAAGTCTAGGGATTAAACATAAGGGTAAAGAAAGTTATTTGCATATATCTTTCCTACTACAAAATATAGAAATCCTTTGGCATGAGGGAAGCAACTCCTAGAGTGGATTTCTGGATTTTAAAATGTAATTACATTTAAGAATCTTAGGTTCCATGGGAAATTTTTGTCATTTTGACCTTCTTCTTCATTAGAGACCATTATTTTTTTTTTAATCAGAGTCCCAGAAGAATGTAAGCTCCTTGAGGGTAGGAACTGAAAACATTTTTTTTGTCTTATTTTCTTTAGCGCCTGTCAGGGTGGTTTGGCATAAAGTAGGCACTTAATTTATGCTTATTGAATTGAGTTGTGTATTACATATTAGTTATAGAAATGAGTTGGAAGGGACAGCTAGGTGGTGCAGTGGATAAAGCATTGGCCCTGGATTCAGGAGGACCTGAGTTCAAATTCGGCCTCAGGTACTTGACACTTACTAGCTGTGTGACCCTGGGCAAGTCACTTAATCCCAATTACCTCACTAAAAAAAAAAAAAAGAGTTGGAGAGTGGGAATCAATCAGCAAACATTTACTAAGCAACTCTGCGCCAAGTCCTGGGAATACAGAGATAAAAATGGAATATGCCCTTTCCTCATAGAGCTTACATTCTATCAAGAGAAACAAAGTTTTCATATATAACTAAATGGCAAATATATACAAAATAATTGTGAGGGGGTCACCAGCAGCCAGAGAGATCAAGAAAGGTCTGCTCCCTTTTCCCTCTCCCCCCGACTCTATGTGTGTGTACATGTATATAGCTATAGATAGCTATTGACATGTAAAAAATAGATTATACATAAATGTGTAGATTCATGTGTATGTGTCTGTTTGTGTTTATACATTAGACATAGAAACATGCACACATTCGCAGGAAAACTCTCTACATTCAGCCTCCAAAGCCTCTACACAGAAGTCCCTGTGTGGCCTCTAAAGATTTTCCAGAGCTAACAGCTCACAGTGTAAACAAGATTTCAAGAGTCTGTTTAATTTACTTAGAAGACAAACTTGTGGTCAAGAGTCTTAACATATCAATTGTTTGTATACACTTGGCTGCTACTAATTACAAATGATTCTTATCTACTCAAGGTCCCCTCCCTGGCAACACTGAGACAGCAGCCACTTGAAAGTGATGAAGCTGCATTTCTTTCAAAATCTTTAGAACTCCTGGTTTCCTTCCGGCCTTCAACTTCCTCCCTCTCCCCAGTTCTAATTAGTGCAGCATTGCCATATATGCACTCAGTGCTGAACACATGTTGAACGTGTCCCCCAAAGGCATCCCTTTCCCTGAGCTGTACTTAGTGAGGCCGGATAGACTGCATGACAGTAAACAGTTGTTCTTGGTGCTCTCTACGTGTTAACAGAGCCCTGAACCCAAGCACAAAATGACTTTGGTAACCAGCGCTAACTAAAACCAAGCATAGCATCATATTCTGAAAGACCTTTCCTTTTGGTCAGGGCATTTTTTTTCTCCTGTAGAATTTAGGTGATGTCAGCTGGCATTGACTTCCCCAATGACATCCTTGTATCCAGTGGCTCTGAGCTGAAATTAGAGGAAATATTCATTCATGTCAATGAGAAAGTGAGAGACCATGGAATATATTTCAGGCAAATTAAGGAAGAGGATTTGGAAAAAGAAGATTGTTTTCCTTTTTTTTTTTTTTTTTGCTGAGGCAATTGGGGTTAAGTGACTTGCCCAGGGTCACACAGCTAGTAAGTGTTAAGTGTCTGTGGTGGAATTTGGACTCAGGTCCTCCTGAATCCAGGGCCGGTGCTCTATCCACTGTGCCACCCAGCTGCCCCAATTGATATACTTTGTGCAAGGAATACAAAGAAAAGGTAGAAGAAATAACCTCAGTTGCTATTGCCATTTGAATAGATTTCTTTACTATTATATGTAATACAATTTGTATCATAGATCTTATTTTAGAAATTAGAACAAGTGTTCTTAACCTAGGATCCATGATTTTTTTTTAACATTTTGACAACTGCATTTCAATTCTTTTTAATGCAATGTATTTTATTTTATGTATTTGAAAGCATTATTCTGAGAAAGGAGTGCATGACGGCCCCTGAATTAGAGACAGTATAGTGTAATGGGGATCAGGAAGACCTGAAGTTCAAATCTTACTATTGACACCTATTGGGAATTTGAGCAGGGACTCTTCACTTATTCTCCCTGTGCCTGTAGGCAAGTGATATCAAAGTCAAATAGAAATGGGGCCACTAAGCCATATATAAGGGATTCTATGGATCCACACTGACTTAGAAAACCACATGTGAACATTATGTTGTATTGAATTTTTGTTTATTTTGTTAAATATTTCCCAATTACATTTTCATCTGGTTCAGGAATATTCCCCATGCTCAGTCTACTTCTCTCCCACTCTGAAATCTCTGCTTTGGGCAATTCTTTAAGATAGGTTATAAATGAACTGTCCATCTGCATTGATAAAAGGAGTTCCACACTAAGAGTTCCCATAATGGTTGAAATCACATTTCTGTCCCTTCCCCTCCCCCTCAAAAAGATATCCTTTTTAAAAAATGTATTTTTATTTGTGATATATAATTATATTTCATACATATATCAAACATAGATACATACACACATATGGCATATAATGTAAATCTCCTACATTATTACATTTAGATACACCTAGATATATTCAAATACATATAACTTAGTATTTTAAATCTTTAAATAACTCTTTTATAAATAACATATTACATATTAATTCATGTAAATAATATATATGACAAATTTGTTTAAGTATGATTACTATATAAATAAGGCCTAAATAACTCATATGCACCATATATATATATTTATGTGTGTATATAAATGCATATATGCCTCCTGAACCTTTCCTAGCACACCCTTCCCCCACCTTTTTGTTTTTTAATTTTCAAAAAGATATCCTTAATACTTAGCTTTGCTTAGCCCTTTTTTGGGAAGGGAAGAAGAAGCCTGTAATTGGTTTCTCAATCTCATGGAGAAAAGAAGTCATCCCAGGGCATATTTTGTTTTTAGTAAATAGAACAAAGGAATTTCACAGGATCCAATCCTAAGCAGAACTCTAAGAATAAATTTGTTCCAGAACACACCTGTCATTTAAAAAATATTTGTCCTTTCTGAAGGATAACTTGGGCAGGTTTCTGAGTTAGGTTCCTTGGTTGGAAATTACAGTTCATTCAAATGCATCTGATCTGACTCTGGGTGTGTTATCACAGATCCTTTCCTGGGAACTGTAGGTATAAAAAAGAAATGTAATAAAAGCAAAACACTTATTAAAATGTAAATACAGTGACTGTATTCCTGATGCACAGCACTCAAAACTGTCCCTCATGACACCTAAGTTGAGTACATGGTGTCAGAGATGCTTTTTTATTTTAGTTTTTCAGGATATAAAACAGAACTTTATGAAATTACAGGAAAAGCATGAAATAGTCTTTGTGAAGAAACATAAAAGGAAATCGAAGGAAAGCAAAGTTAGTCCAAGACTTTAAACAGCCCGCTCATTTTCTACATATCTACCTTCACCTTCTTTTCCCCATTCTTTCCCAATGTTTATTTGTTTGAATAGATGTCTCTGCATCTCTAAACAAGAACAAACCATGCCAATGCACTTAAGCAGCTGGTTCTGCAATCAGGGGGCTTTCATTACAAGATACACAGTCTTTCATTTCATGTGGACTTTTTACACAATAATTTTTTTGTGCTGCTTATTTCTTGGCATCAGAACTCTGTGAGTGGATGCAATGTGGTGTTTTCCAGTCAGACCTCTGCATGCCAGGGTCATCTCATGTCCCCTGTGGTATCTGATGGTAACAAGAACACTTGGCGAACATACAATAGGTACTACTTAGTGCAAAAGAATAAATGTGTCTGATGGGGAGAGTATACCATTTGCCTCCTGGCCCATAGTTCAACCTTTAAAAGGGGGAAGTTCTAAAAAATGAACAGCAACTCTAATGAGAGAAGACGATTAGCCGACTGTAATAGCATAAGCCCGAAGTTATTTGACATGGGTTTTAGAAAGTTTTTTCAACTGCTTGTAAGCCAAAGCAAGATCTGTTGCAAAAAAGTGGGGGCGGGGGGGGAAGATGACTCCAAATTCTTCAAATGGATTGTTTTTTTAAAAACAAAAACAGGAGGAAGCCATGTGGCGCAGTGGATAAAGCACTGGCCTTGGATTCAGGAGGATCTGAATTCAAATCCAGCCTCAGACACTTGACACTAGCTATGTGACCCTGGGCAAGTCACTTAACCCTCATTGCCCCACAAAAACAAAAACAAAAAAAAGATAGGCAGAATGTAGTTTTGATTTGAGTCTATGGTGTTTTTATTCTTAAAATAAAAGTTTATTATAGTGGCACAGTGGAGAGAATGCTGGGCCTGAAGTGAGGACGACTTGAGTTCAAATCTAGCCTCAGATACTTACTAACTGGTTGGCTTTGGGCAAGTCATTTACACATTCTGTTTGCCTCAGTTTCTTCAACTGTAAAATGGAGGTGATAGGAGCACTTATCTCACAGCATTTTTGTGAGGATAAATTTGTTAAAAAAAAAAAGGCACATATTATAATGTTTGGAATACAGTAGGTATTAATCGCCACAATACAACTTGGAAAGTTTGCCATTGCAGCTATAATTGTGTGCCCAACTATGTTGTCTCAGATTTTTATATCCTGTATAAAATATGAATATTTCCAATATAACATATTAATGTTTCTAGGAAGAAAATCTACATACTGAGGGGGGTGTTAAAGAATTCCAAGATGATGGATGGCTTACCTGGACAACTTTAAAAATGAATAAGAATAACCCTCTGTTATATTAGTGAAAATCAGTGAATAAAAAGGATTAATATGTAGTCAAATTATATAATTGCTTACTTTATCCATATTGTCTGGTAACAATTTTTAACTTCAATAAAATATGATTTTTAAATAGGAAAAATTATAAATTTTAGCTATTAAATTGTTATTAGCTATTATTGTTATTAAAAATGTAAATGCTAGTTATTGTGATGATTATTGATTATATAAACCAGGCTTTGATTTTCATACTTGGAAATTTCATCAGGATGAAATAACATTAGTTTCCCAGCCATAGTGAAATAGTTGTAGAAAAATGAAATAGTTCATTTACTCATTTTTTCGTCTATCCATTCATTTAAACATTTATTAAGTGCCTACTACAGTTATTTAATAAACTGTGCCCACAGTATGCTAGGTTGGAAATTAACATGGGATAATGGAAAGAATGCTGAATTTGACATCAGAAAAATTTAGGTTCATATTTTTGTCCTCCTATTTAAAACTGGAGACTAAGCTTATTGGGGAATAGCTAAACAAACTGCAAGATGGGAATGCAATGGAATATTTATTCTGACGTACACACACACACACACACACACAAACACAAACACAATGAAATGGACAGTCTCAGAAGAAACTAGGGAAACCTCTATGATCTGATGTAAGGTGAAATAAAAAGAACTAGAAGAACAATTTACACAATGACAACAACATTAAAAAGAAAAACAACTTCGAAAGACTAGAACTCTGATTAACACAGTGATAAGCCATGGGTCCAGAGGTCTGAAGATGAATCATGCCACCTACCTATTGCTAGAGAAGTCATGGACTTAAAATCCAGATAAGGCATGCATATTTCAACATGACCAAAGTGGTGATTTGTTTTGCTGGACTATGCATATTTATTATAAGGGTTTTGATTTTTTAAAAGATTATCCTATGATGGTGGGGAGAAAATGGGACGGGAAGATAATAAACATTTATTAAAAGATTTTTTTTAAATGAGAGGTTTATATCATGTGACTATAAGGACCCTTCCAGCTATATGTCTGGTCTATGGTCATTTGAGCTATAAAAGGAGAAATACTACTTTTTTGGAATTAGTCAGTTGACCCAAGGTGTTAAAGGTTCAAAGCTCAACAAAGTTTAACCACTGTTCTTTATGCATGCTTCCCAAACACAGGTGGGAATGAGATCAAAATGGTGAACTGCTTCCCAGGGTCCCCCAGGGAAGTCCCTGGACATGAGGAAATTATTAGATCATCTTTGTTTCTTCAACCTTTGAAGTAGAAATTGCTATTTGAAGACTTTAAAGGGAAGCTTATTTGTTCTGAACAATTTGACTCTGTACTATTGATTTGTTTTTACGCAGAAACAAATTTAAGCAACTAAAGGACTAAGTCAAGCCAAGAAAAGCTGGGAAGCTGAAATCAATGGTTTCATCATCTCAATACAAATTTGTTTCCATATTTTTGAGGCTTTCAGGGTATATATGTATTCGAATGTCTGTTAACATCTTCTACTTTAGGTCAGTCTAATACTATGAGACTAGGCCTTCAGGTTGATCTTAATTCAGGTCTTTTTGTTTTGTTTTTGTCTGGGATACTCTGAACATGGAAGGACCAATCTTATTGTGGCCATCTTTGATGGCATTCCTATCAAAGGCAATACCTATTTGCATGTAGTGCGTTGTGCTTTGTGCTGAACAGAATGATTCAGAAACAATTGATTCCCGCCCACTAGGGATTCAGTCACAATATCTACTGAATATTTGTGAACAGAGAATTTGCATGCATCATGTTCCATTATTCAAGGCCATTGTTCACCAAGTTTTTTGGATTTCTGCCCTATATAGTTTTAAAAGCTCCCATTCTCTTTACCATTTACCATAATCCTAAGAACAGGCTTCCTGACTACATGTTTTTACTTATAACACCTTAAAAATTATAAGATTCTTGTAGATAAAACTGGAATAAGGGTCTGGCCACTACTCTGCCCTTTGCACCTTTCCCTCCATTTCCTCATGCTGTCTGTGATGATACTTCTTTTGATTTTGAAGAAGGTATTTAAACATGGAAGGGAATTATTTCCATTTTCAGTCTCAATCCTTGTCCAGTCTGAGAGACTTGAAAACATTTTACTAGATCACTTTGATCATTAGATTTTTCACCTCTTTATTTTCTTTCCTATGGTCCTATAGTCTACAGCCTATGGTGTTAATGATGCTTGCACATTCTAACTATTAGGGCTACTGTGTATCTATTACCTAGAGAGTGACATTCACAGAAAAAGATAGTCTATCTTGAGACCTCCAACACTCCTTGTAGCCTACTTTGAGTAACTTTTCCTCAGTCATCTTCATGGCCAGCTGGTCATACTGGTTGAGAGATGTCCAGAGGTGGATAGCTGTCTTCAAGAAGTTGACGATCTGTCACATGGAAGAAGGATTAGCTGTGTTCTGCATGACCTCACAGGTTGAAACTCAATGCAGTGGGTGGAAATTATAGAGAAGCTGATTCAGATGAATGTAACCTAATAATAATAGCCTACTATGTGTCAGGCACTGTGCTAAGTACTTTCCAATTATTATCTCATTTTATGTTAACAACAATCCTGGCAGGGAGGTGCTATTAATACTCCTTTTGCATATAAAGAAGCTGATACAAATAGAAGTTAAATGACTTGTACAGGGTCACACAGCTAGGAATGTCAGAGACTGCATTTGAACTCAAGTTTTCCTGACTCTAGGTCAGGGCTTTTTCCACTGAACCACTTAGTTACCTATAAGTAAATATGTGGTAAAAATTAGTTTTCAAAAAACAAAAGGGACTCTGTATCTGGAGGTGGTGGGACCCTTCTCTCATTGGAGTTTTTCAAGTTGATTTGCTGGTGATTATTTACTGGAAGCACAGTAGAGAAAAATTTCTGTTCAGCTTTGGTTAGATTATCTGAGCCTCCCAACTCTTAATTTCTCAGTTCTACAATCTATGAGACTGACATCTGAAAGACCACTTCCTTCCTTCTCTCTCATTCACCATTTACCTTGAAACTTACCTTATCAGACAAACTAAATGACCCCATGACATCAGTCAGAGCTCAAGTATAGAAAAGAGTGAGGGTGATGAGTAGGAAATCTAAGAAATAAACTTTCCCCTTACTTTGATAGTATCTTTTGGTTTTTATTTGTAATTTAACAGTTTCCAGTTGCTAAAATGTTCATTAGAAAATAATGCCAGGCATGGTAGCACATACCTATAATCCTTGCCTCTAAGGGAGGTTGAAGTTGCTGACTTGCTTGAGTTCAGGAGTTCTGAACTGCAGTTGGGCTAAAGTCAATTGCTATCTGTACTAAGTCTGGCAACAAGATGGTCAGACCCCCAGAGCCAGGACCAGCAGGCTGCCAAGGGAGGAGCAAACCAGTTTAGGTTAGAAATGGAGCAGGTCAAAGCTTCCATGCCAATCAGTAGTAGAATTGGCCTCATTGAGTGGCCTATATACTAACAGCCTGGGTGAGATAAGAAAATCTAGTTTCCCCCCCCAAAAAAATTAATAATAATACAATTCAGAGGATCATGGGATTTAGAACTAGAAAGTACAGAAATAATCTGGTTTATATTGCCTTTATTAGTGATTATAGTGGTCTTAGAAAATCCTGGAAAGATTTATATGAGCTAATGCAAAATGAAGTGAACAGATCCAGAAGAACATTGAGCATAGTAATAATAATATTGTAACAATGATCAATTGTGAAAGACTTAGCTTCTCTGATCAAGACAATGATCCAAGATAGTTCCAAAGGACACATGATGAAAAATGCCATCTACTTCCAGAGAGAGAACTGATGAACTCTGAGTACAAATGGCAGTATAATTTTTTTCTTTATTGCTTTTTGTTGTTGTCGCAACATGGTTACTATGGAAATATGTTTTACATGACTTAACATGTATAATTGATATTATATTGCTTGTATTCTCAATGAGTGGTGGAGGGATGGAAAGGAGGGAGAGAATGGTAAGGGCAGCTTGGTGGCACCATAGTAGATAGAGTGCTAGGGCTGGAGTCAGGAAGACTCATCTTCCTGGGCTCAAATCTGGCCTCAGACACTTACTTGCTGTGTGTCCCTGGGAAAGTCACTTAGCCCTGTTTACCTCAGTTTCTTCACATGTAAAAAAGTGATCTAGAGAAGGAAATGTCAAACCACACCAGTATCTTTGCCAAGACAAGCCCAAATGGGGTCATGAAGAGTCTGGCACAACTGAACAACAACAACAACAAAATCTTTCCCAAGAAATGAATTCCCTGAAAACTAGAATAAACTAAACAAAAATCATTGATCCCATGAGACAACAAGAAATATTAGAATGAAAAAAAAATTAGTAACCCAACTTTATGTAGCACTTTATTTTCATAGACCTTTCATAGTTCATATATGCATATTCATATATGTTCATATACATATGTATATATATGAAATCATATATGTCCATGTTGCCTCCCCTGATAGAGTATAAGATCTTTGAGAATAGAAATTCATTCTTTGCATCAAGATCTCTATCACCTAACACAGAGCGTGGCACATTAAACAATTCTTCAAGGAAGATAGTGTAAATATTGTTATCTCCCTTTTACATAGGAGGAAACTGTGATTTCTGTTACGTATAAGGAACTCCTAGGTGAAGAAATGTTCTCTACCAATATAGATTGGCACCTTCTTTGCAACCACTAGATGCAGAGGCTCAACTTGTACCCATATCTTCCAGGCTTTGAGGCCAGCTCTCTATTTCCTATGCAATAATTTACTCATCCCCTTGCTCCTCCACTTCCTGTTTCTAATACTCCAAATACCTCTTATTTTTATGTAGCTTCTCTTTTTCAGGCATTTTCTTTATAACTAGATATCAGTGGACAGAGTGCTGTTCCTGCAGTCAGAAAGATTTGAGTTCAAATTCAGCCCTACATATATGTTGTCTTATTCTCATATTCGGGGATTCCATTTCTTAGGAAAGGTTTTGTTGTTTGTTTGTGCCAGACTCCTCATGACCCCATTTTGGGGTTTTCTTGGCAAAGATACTGGAGTGCTTTGCCATTTCCTTTTCTAGCTCATTTTACAGATGAGGAAACTGAGGCAAACAGGGTTTAGTGACTTTCCCAGGGTCATACAGCTAGTAAGTGTCTGAGGCTGGATTTGTACTACAGTAGATGAATCTTCCTGACTCCAGGCCCAACTCTCTATCTACTATGGTGCCACCCAGCTGCCTTTACCATTCTCCTAAGTCTTTCTTCCCGTACTTTCATTCATTTTTTTTCTTTTGCTTCTAAGTCACTAAACCTCTAGAGGCCTACGTTCATTTTCTTCTCTGTAAATAGGGATAATAATAGTACCTACCTTCCAGGGTTGTTGTGAGAATCAAATCAGATATAAAGTGTTCTGCAAAGTCTAAAGAGTTACATATATGTGAGTTGTTATTTTATAAATATCAATTCCTCCTACTCTACCCTTGAACCAAGTAAGAATTCATAGGTTGACTGCTATAGACTCCCCTCCATCTGAAGATTACTGCTCCATTTACATGTAGCCTACTAGTCTATTTATGTTAGGTCAAGTGGTGAACTCTCTATATTATATAGTAATCACAAAGTATTTTTTAAAATTGCTTTTCCTTAGAAGAATTCAAAGCCTTTACATACTATTACCATATTGGTTCAAATACAGGTTACATACATTTTTTTCTTCCTAGATCCAGCTTTTGTAAAATTTGATATCTGCTTATAATTGGTATTATTTTAAAGTTGCCTATATATTTATTTTCTTTTAAAAGGGATCTCATTTTAGGGTGTGATCTGTATTTTATGCCAGCATCTTTCATCTTGCCACCATCCCTCTGAGTTTTTGTTCCCCATATTTATTCCTGACAATAAAAATGATTATATGCATTTTATTTCCCACAGCAAACTTGACGGAATTATATAGTTATTTTTTTTCTAAGCCCTATGAAACAAAGAGTTATTTCAGAAGTTTCATTTTGTGTTTGTGTGTGTGTATGTTGAACTGGCTTTGGGCCAGCTTGTTTTAGGGGTTCATCTTAAATTTTGCTGGATCTAAGCCCCGTTAACCACAACTGAAGATTAAACAACAACTCAGAAGGACAAAAACATTCCCCTCCTCTGTTTGCTCTTGTCTGGTCAGAGTTAATGATTTGCTAGACTGAACATTTCAAAGTCTTATCATTGCTGTGACTGTGTACCAGCAAGACCCTGTGGCATTTAATTCCTGACCACCTGAGAAATCAACTCTAACTAGTCCAGCCTAACAGTTCTTTCTTTTTGCCCTGACTTCCCTCTCCTATTCCTCTCTGCACGTCCCTCATTCTCCTGCCCCACTTCTTTTTTTTCTTTTCTTTTTTTTTTTTTTTTTTTGTGGGGCAATGGGGGTTAAGTGACTTGCCCAGGGTCACACAGCTAGTAAGTGTCAAGTGTCTGAGGCCGGATTTGAACTCAGGTACTCCTGAATCCAGGGCCAGCGTTTTAACCACTGCGCCATCTAGCTGCCCCTCCTGCCCCACTTCTTAAAAACACTCACACAAACTACAATGAGCAAGCTTGGCCCTGAGGTAGACATGAGAAAATGCACTTCTCTTCCTTTAAGTGCAGATTTGGGAGAAATAATAGGCATGTCATGTTGCATCTACTGTCACACTTGGCTAATGTCTTAATTAGTTTTGCTGAGCTTTGTTTTCCTTTTTGTTTTTATTTTTTTCTTGTTACAAGATTATGACTCTATGGGGTCTATTTCTAAAAAATCACCTGTATAGCCAACCCAGGTTTAGGCCTTGAGTACTTGTCGCTTCTTCCCTTTGGAATTCAAAGGCAGTGGTAGGCTGTTGGGTGAAGTAAGCAGATGCCTAACACATAGGTTTACAGAACCACAGAGAGATACAGTGGGTAGGGGACCTGAGCGGCCATCTGATCCAACCTCCATTCAAAAAAGAACTAATGATAATAATAATTAATAATAGCTAATACATAGTGCTTACTATGTGTCAAGAACTGTGATGTGCTTTACAATTATTATCCCATTTGATCCTCACAACAACACTGAAACGCAGGTCCTGTTATTATCGCCATTTTTTCAGAAAACTGAGGCAAATAGGTTCAGTGACTTAGCCAAGAATACACAGCTTGTAAATATCTGAGATTGGATTTGAATGGAGATCTTCCTGACTCCAGTTTTAGTGCTCTACAATACAAAGTGGTAAATTGTCATCCAGCTTCTACCTAGAAGGAACCCATAACCTTCCAATGCAGTTAATTCCACTTTGGGACACCATCCATTGTTATAAGAGGTTTTTCCTGACATCAGTACCTCAGTTCTAATGCTATCTCACTTAAAATTAGAAAGACTCAAATCAAAATGGTCAAAAGGATATGAACAGGAAGTGTTCTAATGAAGAAGTCAATGCGATCTATTGCCATATGAAAAAAAAAAGTTCTAAATCACTATTGATCAGAGAAATAAGAATTAAAACAACTCTGAGGTACCACCTCACACCTATCAGATTGGCTAATATGACAAAAAAGGAAAATAATAAATGTTGGAGAAGCTGTGAAAAAATTGGAACACTAATGCATTGTAGTTGGAGCTGTGAACTGATCCATCTATTCTGGAGAGCAATTTGGAACTATGCCCAAAGGGCTATGGGACTGTTCATACCCTTTGACACAGTGTTACCACTGCTAGGTCTGTATCCCAAAGAGACCATAGAAAAGGGAAAAGGACCCACATGTACAAAAACATTTACAGCAGCCCTCTTTGTGGTGGCAAAGAATTGGAAATCGAGGGAATGCCCATCAATAGGGAAATGGCTAAACAAGTTGTGGTATATGAATGTAATGGGATACTATTGTGCTTTAAGAAACAATGAGGAGGAGGATTTCAGAGAAACCTGGAAGGACTTATATGAACTGATGCTGAATGAGAAGAACAGAACCAAGAGAACACTGTACACAGTAACAGCAACATTGTGTGATGAACAATGGGGATAGACTTGGCTCTTCTCAGCAGTGCAATGATCCAAAACAGTTTCAAAGAACTCATGATAGAAAATGTTCTCAACATCCAGAAAAAAGAACTGTGGATTATGAATGCAGATTGAACCATACTGTTTCTATTTTTGGACTGTTTTTTTTTCCTTCTTTTTTGAGGTTTTTCCATGGGCTCTGATTCTTCTTTCACAAGATGACTAAAGTAGAAATATGTTTAATGTGATTGTACATATACAACCTATATCAGACTGCTTTCCATCTTGGGGAGAAGGAAAGGAAGGGAAAGTAGGAGAAAAATATTTGGAACTAAAAATCCTGTGAAAACAAATGTTGAAAACTATCCTTATGTAACTGGAAAAAAATAAAATACTTAAAAAAAACCACTTTCATAGGATCATAGAATCATAAATATAGAGATGGAAGAAAAAAGAGAAAGACTCAAATCTCTCTTCAAACAATACTTGTGTGACCCTGAGCAAGTCACTTAACCCTGTCTGCCTCAGTTTCCTCATCTGTAAAAAATGCTGGAGAAGGAAATGGCAAACCCTTCTAGTATCTCTGCCAAGAAAATCCCAAAATGGGGTCACAGAGAGTAGTACTTGAAAACAACTAAACAACAACAATAATAACCAAAACTTTTCAGGGTTTTTGTATAGATCAAATGTGATCATATCTGTAGTGCTTTGCAAATATTGATTATCATCATCATCAATACATCATCTTTTCTTTCCAGACAAATGGCTATCCAGTCATGTCTCTCCCATCTAATACTTTTGTGTTGATTTTCTAGGCCCACAAATCCATCTTTGTTATAGAAAAATTTTGGACAGGGACTAAAGAGAGGTAAGTAGTGGTACAGGATTGATCAGAGCATTAAAAAAGGTATCCAGTAGCAAAGCTTCACTGATGCATGGCAGTCTTAACTCATTTTAGAAAGATAGATAGATACAAGCATATAAAGCACAAAGTGAATTTGTAAGTTGGTGCCCTGCATAGGACTGGCATTCCAAGAATTCCCTTTATTTCTTAGCCTGACAGATCCCAATAGATTTACCTGTTTTAGTTGCAGATAGTAGGGACTCTGTAAATACTGACCGAGTGACTGATGGATGGATTTTGCTCGCCCTCTTGTTGGATCTCATTTTTCTTCTTGTTTGGTGCTCATGTGCACAGAGATGGTAAGGGATGCTGTGCTTTGTAAGCCCTGCTAACTAAGTTGATGAAAAGAAAATGAGCTCAAATGAAATAATAAGCCATCTTTTTGAATACTTAACTGCCTAGACAAAGCCAATAGAAAGATGAATGTGAAGGTTGGAAGTAAGGTTTGGGAAAAGGGGGTCCTGGGAAAAGTCTTGGGAGTTGAAGTCTCACATTCCTTCCCACACTAAGCACATAGCTTTGCAAGGATTGGATTTCATTTCAAAAGCTTCAAGATGTGGGACTTTAAAAACAGACTTTGTGACCACACCAGTACAAACCCTGCCCTGGCCCTGAAAAAAGATGAACTCACTGACTTCTTCTAAAGGAACAGTCCCTTGAGGCTTTAAGATAAATGTGAAAAGGCCCCTGGGTGTAAATATTTTTTAACCGACTATACAGGATCTTCCCTCCTACCTATTTTTGTAGGTGAGATGACAGAGGTGACCTGGCCAAGTAAAGCTCCCATTAGGTCAGATAATCTGTCCCCTAGCCAAGGAGAATTTGAGACACTGAAATTCTTTATAAACTCAGTTTGAGATTTCTGCAAGGTTAGTTTTGCCAGGAGGATATATAATGCCTCACACTTTCCATTATTAGATAATGAATGTGTTTGAGGTAAACAACACTTCTGCTTCTCCTGGGAGGCCCCAAGCTTTCTTTGCACAAATATCAAGCCACTGTCACTGCTTTCAAGGAAATGATGATTATTTATATAGTCAAACATATTACACAAGGAAGCGTGGCCAGCCCTCTACCATACCTTACTGGTCTAAAACAGATCCCTTCCTATGTTTTAAAACTTTCACTGTACAGCAGGGGTTTGTTTGTTTTTTTGCCAACCCCCCCCCAAATCCTCTCCCTCCTGACCATCAACTCAAAGAATCCCTGGCTTCCTTTAAGACAAATGGCTTTCCTTGACTCAGAAGCTGACTTTCATCTGTTCTGTATATGCTGATTTGTATGTACTGCTTTATGTTAGAATGTAAACACATTGAGGGCAGGAACTATTTTTGCTTTCTTTATATTATCCCAGTTCTTGAGGATAACCAACAGGCCTCAGACTTGTTGGTGAGTTAAGGGGATATCTATCCCCAGGCATATGAAAACCACCCCTAGTCAATGGACAGATGAGAACAATTGTGGCTGAAGAAGGTGCTATGGAGCTTAGAGCTTGGTCAGGCATCCAAGACGTCAAGGTCATTCACTACGTCCAGGCCATCACCAGTCATCCTGACTTTTGTCTTGACATGGGACTTTAATGACTTGGGAAGAGTCACCAATGACTTTGTACAACTCTGCCTCATTTAATTCATGCACAAGTGATGTCATTGGTCCTCTTTCAAAAATGAAAGACAAACAACAGTATATCCCCAGTGCTTATATAGCACCTGCCACATAATTAGTATTTAATAGATGCTTATGTATTGATTGAACGAACACCCTCCTTACTAGGCTGTTGTTAAGAAAGTACTTTGCAAACTTTATAGACCTATTTAAGTTAGAACTTGGGTTATTATTGTTATCTAAAGCTGTCTCTCAGATTCAAAGCTATTTTCTATATACAGCTAACATTTATATAATACTAGGTGCTAGATACTATACTAAGTACTTTATAATTATTATCTTATTTGATTCTCACAACAACCCTGCAAGGTAGGTGCTATTATTATTCCCAGTTTACAGATGAAGAAACTGAGGCAAACAAGTTAAGTGATGTGCCCAGGGTCATAGAGTTAGTACATTTCTAAGGTTAATTTGAACTCATATCTTCCTAACTCCAGTCCCAGTGGCTTTATCCACTGCACCATTTCTTCTAGTTGCATCAGTTTAACAATCACTGAGTTTGCAGTAAGTGCATAGCTCTATTGTGTATCCTGTAGAGAGTATGAGGCATAGTCACTGGCCTCAAGTTTACAGTCAAACTAGGGAGATAAACCAGAAAACATGCAAAAAGTTCAATGATGATGCAAGTGTAAAAAACTAAATTTCAGAAATATAAGTGTATTTAATTCTATGAGCATTTATTACAGAGGAAGCAACGTATAGGGAAAAGAGGGACTGTGGCTACAGAGAACAAGTATTCAACTTCCAGCCTTACCTGTGTAGCCTTGGAAAAGGCATAAGCTCAGTCTCGTCTTTTGTCAAGGTGACTGGACTTGGTGGCCTCTAAGGAGCCTTCTAGTTCTGGAACTGGGATCCTGGCTCAAAAGGGATTACAGGGTTAAAGACAAAGCAGTCTCACAGTCAGTCAAGAAGACATGGATTCAAATCCTTCTTCTGAGGCTTACCAGTTGTTAACTGTGGACAAATTCCTTCAACTCTATATGCATTAGACTAGTCTGTAAAATGATAAGTTGTAGATAGCCTGTGACTTGCCTTGGTGGATGGTATTCCCACATGGATGAATTTACATGACTGTGGATAAAGTACTATAATAGGTATTCTGGGGAAAATATAAAAAGTTACCTGACATGTAGTGGGCATTAAATAAATGCTTGTTTGTTTCCTTCCTTCTTTCCTAGATTCTAAGCTTCTTAAGAACAGGGACCAGACCTCATCTTATGTACCTCTTTGTATTTTCCCCAGAATACCATAGTGTCTAAGGTCATATTTGAGCTCAGGTCTTTCTGACTCCAGGACCAGCACTATATATACTGTGCCACTTAGCAACTTCTGGGAAATAAAGTTGGGAGATTGACCTTAAATGCATGAAATATTAAATAATAGCCCAGATATTTAAAGCAATTCATTATATAAATGAGGTCTCAAAAAGCAGTATATGATTAAGGGTTTTAAAGTTTCATAGAAGACATCACCATGGGCTGGAATAAACAGAGAAAGTTTCATGGAGGAACTAGGTTTGGAAAGATGGATAGCATTTAAATGAGCAGAAAGAAAGGCAAACAGCTTAACCTAAGGCTCAGTATCATGGTTGAAGCCAAGATGGTGGAATGAAGTCAGTATTTTTGAAGAGCTCTTTCAATATAAGAACATATAAAAAATATAACAACATATAAAACCCCACAGAAAACCAAATTATAAATGGGAATGTCAACAAAAAGTCAGTCAGTCATCTTTTCATCCCTGGGCATCTTAAGAAGACAGAGAGATCTGTTAACACTAAGATAGAGGCTGGCTAGGATTATAACATGGTGGAAGCAACACTATCTATGGTCTGTGGCACTGGCTGTGAATTGTGGGGCAGCAACAGTGCCCAGGGTCATTAAGGGGACTGAATATCTGAGCAGAAAAGGTTCCTAGGAGACCCTTCCACTAGCACAGGGTATAGGTTCAGGTGACATTTGGCAAACCTGTTGTCCATTACTTAGTGGTGGGTTCCAGTTTCAGGAGTGGTCACAGAGGAATAGTCACAATCATGTAAGAATAGGGGTTTACCTTTGTAAGGACCAGAGCAAAAGACCGGGAAGGTCTCTCATTCCATTCACTCATTCCAGATTACATCCTATAGGAAGAACTGAAAACATCATAGGCCTATCAGACAGAACAGTGAAAGTAGTATGACAAAAGACAAAAAAGGTCAGGCCAAACTTCCCCCGGCCACTACCTTCAGGGATGAGCAGAGTCTAAGTCTAATATAAAGTAAAAAGTCAAGAAATAGACTGGAAAAATTAGAAAACAACAAAATAAGAACCTGACTATAAAAATCTACTGTGGTGACAAGAAAGCTTAAGAGACAAATTCAGAAGAAGACAATGTTTTGAAGACATCTAGAAATACAGATTGGATGTGAGCCCAAGAAGAATTCTTTAAAAAGAGAAAAAAAAAGATTTTAAAAAGCAAATAAAAGCATTAAAGGGAAAGTTGGGAAAAGAAATGAGAGCTATGCAAGAAATGAGAATTAACAGCTTAGTGAAAGAGGTACCAAAAAATACTGAAGAAAATAACTCTAAATATCAGAATTGACCAAGTGGTAAAAGGAATAAAAGCTCACTGAAGAAAGTAACTCTTTAAAAATTAGAATGGGAAGCTAATAACTATGAAGAGACATTAAGAAACAATAGCACAAAGTCAAAAGCCAGGAAATATAAAATATCTCATGGGAAAAACAATGACCTGGAAAATAAATTGAGGAGGGATAATTTAAGAATCATTGGACTACCGAAAAATAATGATTAAAAAAAAGAGGCAAAATCATATTTCAAGAAATTCAACAGGATATCTTAGAAGCAGAAAGCAAAATAAAAACTCAAAAAAAAAATCTATCAATGACCTGTTGAAAGAAATCCCCAAAAGAAAACTCCCAGGAATGTTATAGTCAAATTTCAGATCTTTCACATAAAGGGAAAAAATACTAGAAGCAGGCAGAAATATTTAGAATATTATGGAGCTTTAGTCAAAATCACACAAGATTTAGCACCTACAAACATAAAAGAGCAGAGGGCCTGTGAGATTCTGGAAGGCAAAGGGGCAAGAATTATAACAAAACAAAAAAACAAAATCCTAACAAAAAGATTATGGGAGGAAGGAAGGATATTTAATGAAATACTGAACTTTCAAGCATTCCTGATGAATAGAAATTTTGACATTTAAACAGTAGAGTCAACAGAAGCATAAAAAAGTAAACATAAGTGAGAAATCATAAGGGACTTAGCAAGGTTAAACTATTTTAATTCCTATGTGGGAAGATAAAACCTGTAACCCCTAAATAGTTTATCATCATTGGGGCAGTTAGGAGACTCCTTACATGGAAGAAATGGGACTGGCTATTAGGTTGAAATGGTCTTAAAGAATGAAAGGGTGAGAAAAGGGAATGTACTGGAGAAGGGGGAAGGGAAAGGAAGAATGGGGAAAATTATCTCACATAAGAGGCACATGAGGAAGGGATTTTATAATGGAGAAGAAAATGGGGTATGGAAGGGGGCAGTACACAATACCTGAACTTCCCTCTCATTTGGACTGCATTAAGAAGGTGAGTACACACACATGCACACGCACACACACACAGAGTCGAAACAGAAAGACACAAAGAGATTTAAAATAAGGGACTGTAACAGAATATATTATGTTTCAACAGAAGAAAAAAAATGGCAGGGGTAGCAATTATAAAAACTAGCTGTGTGACCCTAGGTAAGTCACTTAATCCTCATTGCCCCGCCTAAAAAAATTTAATTGGAAACTAAATATCTAATCCTAAAGAATAAAGGGATCGGGGTGGCTAGGTGGTGCAGTGGATAAAGCACTGGCCCTGGAGTCAGGAGTACCTGAGTTCAAATCCGGCCTCAGATGCTTAATACTTACTAGCTGTGTGACCCTGGGCAAGTCACTTAACCCCAATTGCCTCACTTAAAAAAAAAAAAAGAACAAGGGGATCAAGGAATAAATCACAGAAATAATAATTTCATGAAAGATAATGACATCAATGCTAAATATACCAAAAATTATGGGGTGCAGCCAAAGCAGTCCTTAGGGAACATTTTCTATTTCTAAATGCTTACATTAATAAAAGAAAGAAAAAATCAGTGAATTGGGCATGCAACCAAAATAAACTTTAAAAAGAACAAATTTTTAAATCTCCAATTAAACACCAAAATAGGAATCCTAGAAATGAAAAGAGAGATTAATAAGATTGATAGTTAAAAAATCAATTAATAAATAAAACTAGGAACTGGCTTTATGAAAAAAGCCAAAAAAATAGATAAACCATTTGATTAGTTTGATTTTTTTAAAAGAAAAAAAGAAAACCAAATTACCGGTATCAAAAATGAAAAGGGTGAATGCGCAACTAATGAAGATAAAATTAAAGTAATTATTAGGAGCTATTTTTCCCAAATATATGACAATAAAACTGACAATCTAAATGAAATGAGTGAACAGTTAAAAAATATAAACCAATTTTGTCAACAGAAGAGAAAATAGAATACTTAAATAACACTATCATAGAAAATAAATTGAACAATCCATTAATGAGCTCCCTAAGGGGGAAAAGAAACCAAAGAAACAAACCCAAGACCTGATAGATTTACAAGCAAATACTGACAGATATTTAAAAAACAATTAATTCCAATAGTACATAAATTATTTGAAAAAAATAGGTTAATAAAGGAGTCCTACCAAATTCCTTCTATGAGATAAATATGGTTTCGATACCTAAACCAAAAGGAAAAAACTCCCAACTATATATATAGACCAATTTCCCTAATGACTATTGATGCAAAAATTTTAAATAAAATATTAGAAATGAGATTACAATAATATATACCAAAAAGGTCATGCTATGACCAGACTAAATTTAAACCAAGAATTCAGAACCAGTTCAATATTAGGAAAACTATAAACATAATTGATCATATCATTAACAAAAATAGCAACAATCATATTTCAACATGAAGAAAAAGTTTTTGACAAAATACAATAATCATTTCTTATTAAAAACACTGGGGGGGCAGCTAGATGGCGCAGTGGATAGAGCACTGGCCCTGGATTCAGGAGTACCTGAGTTCAAATCCGGCCTCAGACACTTAACACTTACTAGCTGTGTGACCTGGGCAAGTCACTTAACCCCAATTGCCTCGCAAAAAAAACCCCAAAAAACAAAAAACAAAAAAACACTGGAAAATATAGGAATAAATTGATCTTTTCTTAAAATGATAAGTAGCATCTAACTAAAACCAAGAGCAAGCATTATCTTCAATGGGGATAAACTAGAAACCTTTCCAGTAAGATCAGGGGTGAAACAAGAATGTCCATTATCACCATTATTATTCAACATTGTACTAGAAATGCTAGTTCTAGCAATAAGATAAATAGAAATTGAAAGAATAAGCAAAGGCAATGAGGAGACAAAACTGTCACTTTTTAGCAGATGATAGTATGATATACTTAGAGAACCCTATAAAGGCAACTAAAAAACTAGTCAAAACAATGAATAACTTTAGCAAAGTTGTAAGATATTCAATAAGCCCATACAAATAATGAGCATTTCTATATATTACCAATAATACCTAGCACAATGAACTACCACTGACTGATCTACTCTGACTTCCTCCAGATTCCTTTTAGTATATCGTCGTTCCCCATTAGATTATAAGCTCTTTGAGGGCAATCTATTTTTTTTAATAGCACTTAGCACAATGCCTGACACATAGTAGACAGATAATAAATGCAGATTGGCTACTGAGGCTAAATAATTTATTTTTCTTCTGTTTGGCCTTAAAGGATTTTCAACAATTTAGAGAGAGGAGAGAGGGTAGTGACATGACAGAGAGGAGCTTGAGGACAATTAATCTGCCAATGATTTGTGAGATGCACTGGAGGAAGAGATTGAAGGCTGAAAAAACAGTTAGGTGACATTAGTTCAGGCAGTAGAGTTGATAAAGACCTGAATTAAGGTGCTGGCAGTAGGAAGGGAAAGGAAAGGTCATATACAAAACATATTTAGAAGTGAGAATTGACAAGGAAAAGAATTTCCCCCACAGAAAGAATGTGACTATCACAGTTCTTTGTTGTTACTACTATTTGCAGAGGAGATAGACCTGGTGGCCCTGTCATTCCTCTACTGAAGAAGCTTCAGGGACTTCCTGTCATTTCTAGGATAAAATACACATACTTATATTTGCCACTTAAGCCCTTCACAATCTGGTTCCAACCTACTTTCCAAACTTACTTCTTATTTCCCTCCCTTCACTTGCTGCTTTTTTAGAACTTTTTTTCCTATGAGACTATGGATGCCTTTTATTACTTCACCTGAAAACTTTCTGTTCATATCCTTTGATGATGTATCAATAATGATTTAGTTCTGTACATATTTGAGAAATGAAGCCTTCATCAGAGAAACTTGCTGTAAAACATCTTTCAGTTATTATTACTGTGTATTGCTCCCCCATCCTGTTTTTCCCCATTTATCCTACTCTCTTTCCTTTCACCCTATGGAACTTCAAAAATGTTTTTCCTGACTACCAGTTCTCTCAATCCACCCTCCCTGCTATCAGCACTCCCCCATTTTTTATTGTTTTACCCTTCTACTTTCCTGTAGAATTATACACACACACAGAGTTGGATATAAAAATCTATGTTGGGTTACATAGATTTCTATACCCAACTGTATACATATGTTATTTCCTCTTTGAGCCAAGTTTGATGAGAGTAAGGTTCAAATGCTCCTCCCCACATCTCCCATGTTTCCTTTCACTCTAAAAGCTTTTTTGCTCCTCTTTTATGTGAGATAATTTACCCCATTCTAGTTCTCCCTTTCCCTTTATCCCAGTGCATTCCTCTTTCTCACCCTTTTATTTTTTAAATATAATTCCACTATATTCAACTCATACCCATACCTTCTGTCTTAACTTTATGTGGTCAGGTTCTTTTTTATTGTTTGCTCATTTTCCAGCCTATCTCTTGACCTTTAACTTTATTTTGAAGTTGGACTCTGTTCCTGTGGTAGAGGGGGCAGTTCCAAACTTTAGGTTATTTTGTAGCTATTTTTAGAATTAGGTCTGAGGGTCTGAAAGTTTTCAGTTTTTCCAAGGTGGTATGATCTAAGGAGAGGTATGTTTACTACTTTCCTAGCCTGTGTTCTGTGAACAACTACAAGAAGGTTTTTCCACCCTGGAACTTTTTACCAGGGTCTCTACTCCCCTGTATATGCAAGCTCTGGTATGCTAGTGGTCCTCCTTATCCTAGGATTGAGACCCAGCATCATGACCCATATCTACTTATGGGTAATGCAAAAGTCCTGCACCCTATGCCAGCAAAAGAATCCCTGAAATCTCCTTTTGACCTGTTGTCTATCTCCCTTACCATCTGTGGATTGAGAGCTTCAGAAGCCGCTACTGTCAATTCAGTTGTCCCCAAGGCTTGCTGTTGGTTTTCCGCGGTGCAGACTGCTGTTGTCTTGCTAGGGCATTGCTTGCATCAGACTGCGCTTCACTCTCACCCTGATGTGACAGACCTTTCCTTCTAACCTTCTAAGTTGCCTTGGGCTGGAAAATTGTTTCACCCTGTCCTTTTGTGGGTCCTAGTGCTCCAGAATTTGTTATGAAGTATTATTGTTTGGATGAGGGTTTGGGGGGAGCTCAGGCAAGTCCCTGCCTTTTCTCTCCCTGCTAGCTTTATTGCAACCAAAATGGTTTACTTTTTTGCTGTTTGAGATGTTGTACAGGCTGTTCCTCATCCCTGGCATGTTTTCCCTTTTCATTTATGTCTCTAATGATCTCTAGCTTCCCCAAACCTTAAGTACCATCTCCTATGGTGCCTGGCACACAGTAGGTGCTTGATAAAGGCACCTTTATTGATCACTTACAGGAGGACTTTCCTGATCCTCCTAGTCCTTAGTGATTACCATTGCTTCTCAAAGTTTCTTTTCTATGCATTTTATTTTTGTATTTCATATATGTATTGTGACCCATGACCCAGTAGACTATAAGCTTCTTGAGGGTAGGGCATATTTAGTTTTGGGGTTTGTATCCTTACCACCTGGCATATAGAAGTATGTAATCTGTGCTTGTTAAATTGTCTCATGTGTGAGATTTTACAGAAAAATTTATCTCCTAATCCAACATTTCCCTTGGTTGCCACAGCTCTCCATTTGCCAAGGACATGAAGAGTTTATGAGCTGAGGCAGTTTCTACATCTCTTAGTCTTCTAGTTCTGACTATACCCTGGTTAAACTTCCTTAGGAAATGGCACTTGTGTTGACATCTGTTGTTTTATTCATATTCTAACATAGATAGCTTGTTCAAATGGATCCCGTGGTAGCTGCCTGAGTTATATTTCATATATTCTCATTGTTATTCTTCTAATAAGCTATTAATTTTATTTTTCACTCCATGTCACAGTATATAGACAGCTGATTTGGGGAATAATTGGCCCTTTGATAACTGGTTGCTTCTTAGCTGTTAAAATATAATGTTTCATTTTTTGTAATGTTACTTGATACTTGAAATACCCAGAGTCTCCCAGCCACCTTTTTAAGAAAAAGGTTTTTTTTTTTATCAAAAAAGTATTTTATTATTTTCCAGTTACATGTAAAGATAGTTTTCAACATTTGTTTTCATAAGACTTTTAGTTCCAAATTTTTCATCCTTCCTCCCTTCCTTCCCCCCTTCCCAAGACAGAAAGAAAGCAATCTGATGTAGGTTACATATGGACAATCATATTAAACATATTTCTGCATTAGTCATATTGTGAAAGAAGAATCAGAACACAAAGGAAAAACCTCAAAAAAAGAGAAGAAAACAACCATAAAAGTAGAAACCATATGGTTCCATCTGTATTCAGAATCCACAGTTCTTTTTTCTGTATGTGGAGAACATTTTCTATCATGAGCTCTTTGGAATTGTCTTGGATCATTGCACTGTTGAGAAGAGCCAAGACTATCACAGTTGATCGTCGCACAATGTTGCTCTTACTGTGTACAATGTTATCCTGGTTCTGCTCACTTCGCTCAGCATCAGTCCACTTAAGTCTTTCCAGGTCTTTCTGAACTCCTCCTGCTCATCATTTCTTACAGCACAATAGTATTTCATTATATTCATATACTTCAAATTGTTCAGCCATTCCCCAATTAATAGGCCTTCCCTCGATTTCCAATTCTTTGCCACCACAAAGAGAATTGCTATAAATATTTTTGTACATGTGGGTCCTTTTCCTTTTTCTATTATCTCTTTGGGATACAGACCTAGTAGTGGTATTACTGGGTCAAAGGGTATGTGCAGTGCCATAGCCCTTTGGGCATAGTTCCAAATTGCTCTCCGGAATGGTTGTATCAGTTCACAGCTCCACCAACAATGCATTAGTGTTCTGATTTTTCCACAGCTTCTCCAACATTTATTATTTTCCTTTTTTGTAATATTAGCCAATCTGATAGGTGTGAGGTGGTACCTTGGAGTTGTTTTAATTCTCATTTCTCTAATCAATAGGGATTTAGAGCATTTTTTCATATGGCGATATATAGCTTTGATTTCTTCTTCAGAAAACTGCCTGTTCATATCCTTTGACCATTTCTCAATTGGGGAGTAACTTGCATTAAGAAAATCTTAATGCAGGGGAAAGAATGTTGGATCTTGAGTCTGAGGATTAAGGTTTGAATCTTGACCCCGACACTTGTTACTTATGTGACCTTGGACAAGCCACTAACCTTCTGAGCCTCAGTTTCCTCATCTGGGAAATGATTGGTTTAGACCACACAACTTTAGGCTTTAAGGTCCAGCTCTAAATATATAATTCTATAATCCTAGTCATAAGCATCACACTTCTCTATAGTCCACAAACCTTTGATGTTTCTCCTCAACAAGATCTCCCTTTGAATTGAAATAACTAAATATTTTAAATGTATGTTTTAAACTGGAGGTTCTTATCCAGAATTATTTATTAACAAAAAAGTATTAAGCATCTATTATATGATAGACACTGTGTTAGATTCTAGGGATACAAAGTTAAAAATGAATCTGTAAGGGGCAGCTAGGTGGCGCAGTGGATAAAGCACTGGCCCTGGATTCAGGAGTACCTGAGTTCAAACCCAGCCTCAGTCACTTGACACTTACTAGCTGTGTGACCCTGAGCAAGTCACTTAACCCCCATTGCCTTCACAAAAAACCAAAAAGACCCGAATCTGTATTCAAGGCATATATCCTAGTGGGGGGAACAACGTATATACACCTATAAGAATGTACAGAAGGAATTCAAAATAAATGCAAGGTCATTTAAGGAGTTCAAAAGTATACAAAGCTGTTGAGGGGGGTAGTAGTCAGGAAAAGCTTCATGCAGAAGATGACTTGAACTAAGCCTTAAAGAAAGTCAAGGCAGTGAAGTCAAGGAGGGAGTGAATTCCAGGTATCAGAGACAGCTGATGCAATGACACAGAGATGGGAGAAGAAGGTATGTGTTGGGATTAGACAGAAAGTCTCATTGACTAGACCATGAGGAGCATGACTGGACTAAGCTTGGGATTTTCTGAAGTGAGGATGAACAAGGAATTAAATCACAGAGGATGGCGACAGAGATGAAGTTCTGTGTATGAAGAACAGCAAGAAAGCCAGTTCATATGGACTCTGGTGTATATTAAGGGAAGCAGCATTTACTTTCTTAAAAAAAATTATTTTATTTGTGATATATAATTATATTTTATATATTTATCAAACATAGATGTAATATACACAGACACATATATGACATAAATAATGGAAATTTTCTACATTATGACATTTAGATATACCTGGATATATTCTAGTACATATAACTTTGTATTTTAATTTCTTAAATAACTTTTATAAATAACAAACATACCAATTCATATAAATAATTTATTAAAAATTTGTTTAAATATAATTACTATATAAATAATACCTAAATAACTCATAAATGCACAACAAATATATGTGTATATAAATACATATATATGTATATATATGTATGTATATATGTGTGTGTGTATATATATATATATATATATATATATATATCTCCTGTACCCTTCCCAGCATACTTCTCCCCCACCTTTCCAGATTAAACTTTTTAATTTATATTTTTCTATTCCAATCTCTATCCCTCCCTTGCCCCCTCCTCTGACTGCTGCCCGAGGCAGTAAATAATCCAGTACAGGTTATACATATGTGATCATGGAAAACATCACCATATTTGTCACTTAATGAAAGAATGTGAGGGGGCAGCTAGGTGGTGTAGTGGATAAAGCACTGGCCCTGGATTCAGGAGGACCTGAGTTCAAATTTGAGGTCAGACACTTGACACTTACTTGCTGTGTGACCCTGAGCAAGTCACTTAACCCAATTTGCCCCACCGAAAAAAAAAAGAAAGAAAGAAAAGGAAGAATGTGAAAAATAGCATCTGTTCCATCAATATACTTTGACTACTATGTGGTGCTATAGAGGGAACACCAGACCTTGAGTTAAGAGGACCTAATTTAAAATTGGACCTCAGACACTAACCAGCTGTGTGACCCTGGGCAAATCACCTTAACCCTATTTACCTCAGTTCCTCATCTGTAAAATGAACTGGAGAAGGAAATGGGCAAACCACTCCAGTATCTTTGCCAAGAAAACTCCAAATGGGGTCATGGAGACTCAGACACGACAGAAATGATTCAACGACAATAACATGTACTGTAGCTAGAAAGGTCGGTTGGAGCCAAATATTAAAGGGTTTTAAATGCCAAATAAAGGGGCTTATATTTGAATCTATAGGAAATAAAGGGTTTATTAGGTGGTAGAGTAACTTCTGCTTTAAGAAATCATTTTGTCAGCTGTGTGATATCTTGAATAAGGGATATCATATTTCGGTAATGAGGTTCTCCTGACCAATTCGTAGGGATACTTGTGAAGTTGAATTTGTCCTCTTGTTCTTCTTGTTTATTGACTAAGCTTTGGACCTCTTAGGCATTTGATACTGGATTATATTATTGTCAGCTGTCTTGGATTTCCACATCCTGTAAACTTCTGTATGTCTCAACTGCTATATTCTTTTATTTATCAGTACCTTTCTGTGATATCAGCTTGATAGACAAACCTGGGCACTTTTATCCTTACTCTAGTTTATTAATTTTAAAGCCCTTTTGATTAGGAGGAAGGGAGAGTAGCATGCATTTAAGGGCCTAGAATGTGCCAGGTGCTGTGCTAAGCACTTTACAAATTTTATCTCATTTGATCTTCACAACAACCCTGACATTCCTCACTCTAAAACCTCCCCAGGAGGCATTTTTTCCCATATACTACTTAAGATCTCCCCCTCCCATTGAACCCCACTTTTATTTTTTTCTGGAAATGCTTCACTTTTCCTACACATTTTATCTCTATTAAATATAATTTGTTTTAGAGTTCTCTGCTTTTTCCCCCATTATGGTTTCATCCTGAGGGAGTATGGAGAGTTATTTCTCAAGTCTATCTTTTCTTCTCAGAGAGAGAGTAACCTACATCTGGAATATAGATAGTAATCAAATAGCCTAGCGTGGCAGAAATGTAAATATCATGCACCCAGTGCAAATCTTTGCAAAATTCTTCCTAATCTTCATACAGATTGATACTCCTAGCTTTATTATCTTAAATACTTCCAAGGGATTCTGCACCAAGCTTGGCCCCAACAAAGGGATATGTAAAGTTTCTTTCCCCAAGTCCTTGGCAGAGGATGGGGTCCAAAGATATGGAATATTGCATATAACACCTTTTTTATTTGTTTTTTTTTGTTTTAATAATTTTTTCACATATTAATTTTCTTTTTAAAAAATCTTTATTAAACATTGACTCCTAAGAGGGTAGAAGGGAAAGTATGCAGAGGAAAATCTAGGTGTTGTAAAAACAAAAGAAATCACTAAAATCTATTTATAAGACTATTGTATTATTAAACAGCATAAACTTCATGTTTGCTCTTTGGAGTCCAAAAGTTATAGTTCTATTGAAATTCCTGATTTCCATTTCTTGTTGGAAGCATATTGCTTTTTAAATAGTCTGCCTCTAAATGTAAACACTTCATTCTCCCCCTTGAGGTACAATCCTCAGAGGAGAAATTATTTAAGGGGTAATCCTATTCATTGGAAGCATACAAGAAGAATGTGGTACCCTTTCCTTAATTTATCCTAGCATAGAACAGTTTGTGTAATGTTTTTCATTACTTTTTGGCTAAAATATGTGCACTATATTTATCATCAAGGCACAAATCTATCACTTACTAGAGTTTTTCCACTTTCTGTAGAAAAAAATACTGTAAATAATGACAAAAACCCCAATGTCATGTTTTGAAACACAAAATTGACTAGCCTTATAAGCCACAACAGATTTATTGTTATTTTTGATATATGTTGATGGAAAAGACCACTAGCAGGTAACATAAAAAAAAATTCACGCAATTGGTTTTCATGTACAATATTAGCATTTGATGCTCTAAAGTTTGTAATGTATTCTGCCCAGATTGGTCTTGAATAATTTTTTTGTCTCTTCCTATGTGGAAAGAAGTGGAAGAAAATGTAGAACATATAGAGCTTGGGTAATCCCTCATAAACACAAAGCAGGTGTGATTAAATTTACATAATAAGAATTTGAGCAGCCAGATTCTTAAAACACCTAATTCAATATGTCTTTTCTTTAGTTTGAGAAGGAGCATGACATAATAGAGTAGTGAACTTGGAGTCAGGGATAACTAGAATCAAATCTCCCCCCGCTGACAGTAGTTATGTTACCCTAGGCAAATCACAATTTTTTCTGAGTCTCAGAAAACTCTCCATGAAAATAAAATATAAATGGATTGTAATCTGCCTTGGTGAAGGAACTCCCAACAATGGTAGAATCAGGTTTCATTAATGAATGCCTTTTATTTAAGAAGAAGCTCAGTCACACTGTGGTAGAGTTAGAAAAGCATTGGATAGCACCTTGCTCATAGCAACAACTTATTAAACATGAAACATTTTTTAACTTGACTTGAGCATTTCCAATGATGGTAACAGGCAAAATATCTTACTTACAATAGGTGTTCAGTCATCATTTATTTAACTGATGAATGATCTGTCTACTTATTTGGACCTGACACACATTGGTGAAATATTGGGACAAGTTTAGGACTTTTTTCAGTAAGTTTCTCATTGAAAGGTCTCATTTCCAAGATATGTAAAGAAACAACTCAAATTTATAAGAACAAGAGCCATTCCCCAATTGACAAAAGGCTTAAGGATATAAATGGGCAGTTCTCAAGGAAGAAACCTAGGCCAAACAGTGATGTGAAAAAGTGCCCCAAATCAATAAAAATTGGAGAAATATAAATTCCAAGTAATTCTGAGGTTCTACCTCACATCTAGTATATTAGAAAAGGTGGCCAAAAAGGGAAAATAACAAATGTTTGAAGGACTATGGAAAATAGGCACATTGGTGCACAGTTACTAGAGGTATGTTTGGGTCTAACCATAATTTGAAATTATTCCTCAAAAGTTATTAAGCAAGATATACTCTTTGAATATATTAATTATATCAGGACTAGGCCTATATGCTCCAAAAGATCAAAGAAAGTGGAAAAGGTTCAATATGTTCAAAAATACTTATAGTAGGAGCAGCTTGGTGGCACAGTGGATAGAGCACTGGCCCTGGATTCAGGCGGACTTGAGTTCAAATCCGGCCTCAGACACTTAACACTTACTAGCTGTGTGACCCTGGCCAAGTCACTTAACCCCAATTGCCTCACCAAACATACACACACACACAAACAAACAAAAACAAAAACAAAAAAAATACTTATAGCAACTCTATTTTGTGGTAGTAAAAATACCAAAAACCAAAGCATTCATCAATTGGAAGATCGATGAAGAAAATATGGTATATGAATGTAATGTAATACTGTTGGCCTATAAAAATAAGAAAAAAAACAGCTTCAAAGAGATATAGAAAGACTTGTATGAACTGATGAAGAGTAAAATGAGCAGAGCCAGCAGAAAAATTTATACTTTAATATCATTATTGTAAAAATGGACAATTCTGAAAGACAAGAACTCTGATCAAACAAATGACCAACCATGATTCCAGAGAATTGATAGAGATGAACATAGCCCACCTCATGACAGAGAATTTATGGACCAATCTAAAGAGTAACAAATGCATTTTAAGATGTGACCAACATGGGAATTTGTTTTGCTTGCTTGTGCTTATGTGACTTAGGTTTTCTGTAATTTTTTCTTTCTTCCATAACATGCCCGCCCCCATCCCTGTCAATGGATGAGGAGAGTTGCTAAGAAGAAAATGAGTGTTTCGTAGTTTTTGGTTAGTTTTTCTATATTGCTTTTTTTCTCTTTTTTAAAATATGTGTTTAAAAGCAAATCCCTAACCCAGATCTTCCTTGACTTCAAGGCTTATCTTGAACACATTCTCTCTTTTCCCAAATATATTCCTGGAATCCTAGGATTCTAAAACTTAAAGAAGTTTGGAGATCAGCCAAAATTCATGATTTAGCCAAACTTTGGTTGAATTTTTGTTTTGGTTTGTTCTTTTGGTCACAAAGCCTTGAGTGTTAAGTAATTAACCACTTTATCTGTTAATGTATGTCTTCTGTGTTGTGCCACACAGATGCTTGCAAGGGGTTCTCCTTTCATGTTTCAGGCCAGCAACTACTGTTACACTGTGGTCTCAACTTTACTCACTCCAACTTAGTTACTTCTTTATTATCTTAATATGACATCATTGGCCATCTGGCTGATTTGAAATGTGAAAGAGAATAATCCTGTACTGTAATGAGTTTCAAGTAGAACAGTAAATCTTTAGGGATAACCAGAGCTTTTGCTTTTAAAAAATGAATTTTCTCCAGTCTATTAACTGTTATTTTATCCCTATTTAGAGAATGCTATTTTAATCATTTTTCTTTTGGGTGCAAAGATGTGCAAAAAAAAAATGTATGGTACTTTCACCATCCTTCCCTTGTAGATTGTTATTGTGTTAATTATCTCTGTTCAGTATCTGCAAAAGTAGCATATAAATAACCATAGCTTATCTTTGACTGACTTTTGTCTGTGTGGCAAGCGAAATGTGACTTGGATTGAGTTGACTCTAAGCCTTTTTGCTCTCAGAGAGATCCAAAGATTGTAATCTTTAGCTCCTCTGATTAGATTTCTGTCTTATAAAACAGCTTTCTGAGTACCGTGCCTGTGAACAGGTGATTTAACCCCATTCTGCACGAGACAACTGTGCATGCAAGCATTCTCCTTTACCCAATGCTATGTTGCTTTTGTATGAAATTTCACTCTGAGCACTTGTAATTAAAAATAGCTAGAATTTACAAAGCATTTTAGGGTTTACAAAATGCTCTGTATATTTTATGTCATTTGACCCTCTCAACAACTCTGGGGAGATAGGGTGCTATTATTATCCCCATTTTACAGAAGTGGAAATGGGCGGAGAGAAGTTAAGTGACTTAACCAGGATCATGTAGCTATGATATGTCTTAGGTTTTCCTAACTCCTGGACCACCGGCTGCCTCTAAGCTACCACTCAGACTCTACTAGTTGGTCTATAGAGTTGTAAATAGGTTGTGTGTCAGGGAGTTCACAGTACTGTTCACAGTAGAAATATTTATGATCCTAGCACAGTGAACTCATGATTTAAATCCTTAATAAACTGGAGAGTGTCCAAAGGAGCAAAACCAGGATGTTGAAGTACTTTGAGTCCATTTCACATGGGAATTAGTTGAAAGAAGTAGAAATGTTAACTCTGGAGAAGAGAAGACTCAGGGGAGATATCATGGCTGGGGTCGAGTCTTTGACTGGTTGTCATGCGTAAGAGGGATTGCACTTAGTTTGTTTGGCCCCAGAGCAATGGGTGGACATTGCAAAGAGACAGACTTCAGCTTTGTGGCGAGAAAAGCTGCTCAAGAATTAAAGTCGTCTCTAAGTGGAACAGAGTGACTGGAGACATAGGGAGGAGGTGTCCCAACTTAAGTTGTCATGAATGTTATGGCGGGATTTCCTTTTTGCATATGGGTTAGACTGGATGGATAGCTGCTAAGGTCCCTTCCAACTTTAAAATCCTGTGTTTCTGTAAAATACCTCTTGAAATATGCCAGGATGGGGCAGCTAGGTGGTACAGTGGATGAAGCACTGGCCCTGGATTCAGGAGGACCTGAGTTCAAATCTGGCCTCAGACACTTGACACTTACTAGCTGTGTGACCCTGGGCAAATCACTTAACCCTCAATGCCCTGCCAAAAAAAGGAAGAAAAAAAGAAAAAATGCCAGGACTGATGGTGCTAAATAATAATTTAAATCAGCTTGAGGAAAAGGTACAGAGTTAGAAATCACTTTAACGTTTACCTCTAGCACTCTTGCTCAGTATACTGCCTCATACATTCATATTGAATCTGGCATTGCAGGAGTAACAATAGCTAGCATGTATATAGGTTTATATACACCTTTATGTAAGTATGTAAAATTATATATAGGTTTTTAATATATGGATTATATACATGTGATATATATATATATATATTTAAGGTTTGAAAAATACAAATATTATCTCACTTGATTACACAATAACCTCAGAGGGTAAGTGTTAATATTATTATTATTTTTTGGTGAGACAATTGGGGTTAAGTGACTTGCCCAGGGTCACACAGCTAGTAAGTGTCAAGTGGCTGAGGCCAGATTTGAACTAAGGTCCTCCTGACTCCAGGGACAGTGCTCTATCCACTGTGCCACCTAGCTGCTCTGGGTGAGTGCTATTATTATCCCCATTTTACAGATGAAGAAACTAAGGGAAAGCTTATGTACCTTGCCCACTGTCACACAGCTAGTAAGTATCTAAGGCTGGATTTGAACCCGTCTTCCTGTCTCCAGGCCCATCACTTAATGCATTGTGCCACCTTGCAATCTTCATAGATTTAAAGCTAGAAGGAACCTTAAAGGTCACCCAGGGCAATCCTTACAATTTACAGATGAGGAAATGGGCCTAGAGTGCTGAAATGACTTGTCTAAGGTCATATATGTAGTAGGCAAAAGAACGGATATATGAACCCAGGTTTTCTGATTCCCAACTCTTTGTTCTCTCTGTTAGAAATATGGATATGTAGTTGAGAAAGGGAATGACAGATACAGAGAGGAGCAGGGGAGAAAAAGAGAGGGAGGAGAAGAGAAAGGAAGGGAAGGAAGAGAAGAGAAGAGAAGAGAAGAGAAGAGAAGAGAAGAGAAGAGAAGAGAAGAGAAGAGAAGAGAAGAGAAGAGAAGAGTGAGAGAGTAGAGAGGCAGAGAGAATCTTATCTTTATGAAGAATTGCCAAGCTTTATGATAATCACTGAAGATACAAATAAAAGAAAACAGGCCAGTGTCTGCCTTCAAGGACCTTACATTCTCATCAGGGAAGATACCTTTTTAAAGGGAGTTGGAGGAAGAAAGGGTCAAAGGAAGGGACAAGGCTACTTGAAAAGAGAGAAGTCCCAAGAGTGAGTTTAGCTCAAAGTGAACTGGGCATGGCTGGGGCTCCTCAGACTTCAGGGTCAGAGCTGTTCCCAGAGTGGGCAGGTGGTTTGCAAGAAAGTGAAGTGCAGAGAATGAGTTTGGATTCTTCTCATGCAGAATGGATTCTTAATATTCCCTTCATGCCCATCTCAGAATTGTCCAGCATGCATTATGACTAAGCTAATCACTGCTTGTGGCCTCCTGCTAAGATAGACACGAATCAGGATCCTCCTTCCACACAAACCATTTATTATACTTGAAGCAAACTTTATATTTTTCTATTTTTATTATTTCTCAAGAACATCATTTAGGTCCCCTTACAGTAGAACACAGGGTCATAGTTGTAGGGCTAAGCAGAGACTTGCAGTCCTCTCATCTAACACCCTCCTTTTAAAAATGAAGAAATGAAGACTAAGGAAATTAAGTGTCTTTCTGAAAATCATATAGGGAGAAAGCATCAGAGGTAGGATTTGAATAATAGCAATAGCAATAATGGCATTTACATAAGTCCTTTAAGGTTTGCAAAGTACTTAACATGCTCTGCCTCACTTAAATCCAATTCAATTGTAAGTCAAGGCATCACCCTCCTGACATCTTTGGTCCTCTTTGAAAACAAAGGACAAACAACAATAGAAAGGGGGCATCTAGGAGGTGTAGTGGATAAAGCACTGGCCCTGAAGTGAGGAGGACCTGAGTTCAAATTTGGCCTTAGATACTTACAAGCTGTGTGACCCTGAGCAAGTCACTTAATCCTGATTGGCTCGCAAATACAAACAAAAAAAGTCACAGAAGGGTGGGGATGTGTGTTGTGGTAGGGGATACCCACACTGTGGAAATCACAGATCCTGTAAGTATTGAGGGCAGCTGAGGTTCCAGCCATGGCTCATTTACTTTCTGAATTCCAAAATGTACTTATTCACACAGGTTATTGGTAGCTACCCACTGTTCTGCACGCTATGGGACAGTCACTTATGTGCCCTTTCCATTTACCTCCCTGTCTTTGTTACTGAAAGAATTATCCTGCATTTCCAAGAAAGGCAGTAAAATTTGCTTAAGAAACCAAAAAAAAAAAAAAAGAATTCTCTCTGCCTTATAGCTCATCCCCTTCCTGGGTGCAGCATGGATGGCTTTACTTGGTTGTTAAGACACTGCATAGTAAAGAAGCCCATTTTCTTCCCTTTTTTCCCCTCCCCCTTCCCTGTTTCTCAAGTCATAAGATACTTAGAGCTCAGAAGTAGAGCCTCACTTTACTGCTGGGTTTCAATTACTGCCATTGTAAGGTCACAGGATCCCTTCCCTTGACTTTCCTCCTCCTAAACCTGATTGAATCTTCAGAAAATGCTTTAATAACCTATAATAGTCACCTCTGGCTTGGTAGGCCGCAGTGGTCCATTGTGCTGCCATGCAGGACGTGTAGATAAGGGTATGATTATAGGCCCTGCACTTCCCAGGCCTGGAGAGAGCATTTGTCACCATCACTTTCCCTGTTAACCCTATCTGGAGAGTCGTGTGGATGGGGCTCCTTGGCTCTGTGGGCCATACCCAGAATCCAGCAGTGCTGGGGCAGGGGGAGAAGGAGGAGGTGATTACTTCCTGCCTCCTCCCTCTTCCAGAAGGCAGAAAATGAGCTGTGGGGAATACAAAAAGTTAAAGGAGCTGGACACCCGCAGTGTTTCATTTGCTTAATTGCTTTTCTCAGGGCTTCGACCAAAAAGGACCCTGCGCTTGGTACTGTGGACAGCTGAGGAGCAAGGTGGCGTCGGCTCACTCCAGTATTACCAGCAACACAAGGTAAAAACTGCTTGGTAGAACTCTGAAGCTTCTGGTTTCTATATCTCCCTTATCTAACTGCACACACAGGTGGCCTTCTATAGAAGGCTCTGACACTGACTTTGATTTGTTAAGAAGGAACAGAGTAACCATATCATAACTCTGATTTTATGTTCTATCGACTTTTGCTCTCCTATGCATGTTGTATTGATAGCCAAAAGATGTGAGGTTGTTGAATATTTTCCTCCCAAGAGTTGAATGGAATGAGCACAACAAGGCTCGGAATCTGAAGACCCTGGGTTCAATTCCCACTTTTATTTATGAGCTGTGCAATCTTGGGCAGCTAGGTGGTTCAAAGGATAGAGTGCTGGGACTGGAGTCAGGATGACTCATCTTCATGAGTTCAAATCTGGCCTCAGACACTTACTAGCTGGACACATCACTTAGCCCTGTTTGCCTCAGTTTCCTCATCTGCAAAATGAGCTGGAGAAGGAAATGGCAAACCATTCCAGTATCTCTGCCCAAGAAAACCCCAAATGGGGTCACAAAAAGTCAGACACGCCTGAAAAGTGACTGAACAACAACAAAAACCTTTGGTAAGTTTGCTTATGTTCACTGAATCTTAATTTCCTTATCTGTAGAATGGAATGATAATACTTATTTCACAGGGTTGTTGTGAGTATCAAATGAGGCTTCTGTATGGGAAACTGCTTCTTAATTGGAACATATCATGCTTGCTACTGGAAACTTCTTGTCCAAGGACAGGGGATTAGGAGGGAGCTCAGCTGGTTCAATCAGATCAGCAGCCCTAAGCTGGATCTGGAGCATGAGTTCTATCTCATTTAATATCCCCATTCTGAGGAATGCTCCAAATAACCAAAACAACAATCACAATAGCATTTATATAGTGCCTACTATATGGTAGACACTGTGCTAAGCACTTTACAAATATTATCTCATCTGATCCTCAAAGCAACTCTGAGTGGTAGGAGTGATCATTATCCCTGCTTTACAGCTGAGGAAACTGAGATTGCGTCATTTGCTTGAGGTTCACATGACTTGGAAGCTCTTTGAGTGTAAGAACTAACTTTGATTTGCTTCTTCTGGAAGTCTGGTGGTCAAGAGGGTGCAACTGCATGGCCAATAACAAGAAAATGGCCAGAATCCACTGAGATTTAGATAGTGGCTTAAAGTTCGCCAAAGGTTTTTACATGTATTATCTCACTTGAGCTTTATAAAAACCCTATGAGATGAATACTACACATATTATCCCCATTCCAAGGCGAGAAAATTAATTAATGAGAGATTAAGTGACTTCTCACCTTGTCACATACTGGTTTATTAATTGTCTCGATTAATTGATTGGATGACTCTATGGGTTTTTCTAAGTAAACCTTTATTTCATCTTCAAGAAGGACGAATTTCGTCTCTGTTGCCAATGGTGATGGCTTTAGGTTATCTCTTGTTTTATTGCTACTAGTAGCATTTCTAGAACTGTGACTGATAATGGTGGGGGGGTGGGTAGGAAGGCAGCCTGTCATTGCTTCTGTATTTATTGGAAAAGCTTATAGTGTTGCCATTGGTAAATTATGCTAGCATTGGGCTTTAGATGTATCCTTTGTATTGTATAAAAACGGCATTCAGTATTGAGGTTTCATAAGGTTTTAGAACAAATGAAGGCTTTCAATGACTATAGGTCAACCAATAGTCCTCTTTCCTTGCTTTATCCACCTCTTCCTTAAGGATTAGGACCATATTTACTTCATGACCAGAGTTTGGCAGAATATTTTCTTTCTCAACTTTTTATAATAATTTGGGTACCATGGATATTAACTGCTCTTTAAACATTTGATGGGATTAACCTCTAATTCTGTTCAGACTAGAATACCCCCTTCCTTCCGCCCTGTGAATCCTTTGTCCCTTCTTCAATAGTGCATAGAGCACCGGAATTGAAATAAGAAAGACCCCAGTTTGAATCCTGCCTCAGTCACTTATTAGCTGTGTGACCCTGGGTAAGTCACTTAAGCTCTCTTAGTCTCAGTTACTCTATCTATAAAATCGAGATAACAATAGCATCTACTTCCAGAGTCAAATGAGATTTCTTCTTCTTTTTCTCCTTCTCTTCCTCTTTCTCTTTCTTCTCTTTCTCCTTCTCCTCTTCCTTTTCCTTCTCCTCCTCCTATTTTCTTCTTCTTCCTCCTCCTCCTCCTCCTCCTCCTTCTCTTCCTTCTCATCCTCCTCATTCTCTTCCTCCTCTTTTTGTTGTTGGCATCATCACCTTCATTATTATCATTTTATATTTGGTTGTTTATAAAAACTACCCAGTACTCTTTGCTACTGTACCACACTGCTTCTGCCAGGCCCTGACAGAAATATAAAGATAAGAAAGAAACAGGCCCTGCCTCAAAGAGGGCATTCTACTGGGAGGCTACAACACATATAACAAACTATACCCCCAGTATTTCAAGAGAGAAGGAGTGATAAAGAGCAAATCATGTCTCTTCTTTTCTCTGGGCCTCAGTGTTCTCCTTTGTAAAAATGGTGTTGGACTAGATGTTCTCTAAGGGTCCTTTCAGCTCTTAAATCTGTGATATAAATTACTTTACCTCTCCTGTTGTCAGTTCCGTATCTTTAAAATGAGGAGCACAGTGTATAGAAAAATGTTCCTTACCCACTAAAAACAAACAGATAAAAACCCTCCAAATAGAGGTTCCCCCCCATCAATTTCAAAAATCTATTTAGTAGTGAGAGTACTGCAAAAGCTATTTCTTAAGGAACTCTTCTAGGTCAAGGTTATCCAATTGGAAAACAAAATTAAATGGGATATTAATTTTTTATTGTTTTCCAAACTTAATAATTCTAGTTTTATGCCTTTTTTCAGCTTTATAATAACATATGACATTTACCGAGCACTTTAAGTTTGCAAATCTTTCTGCCAAGAAAAATATGAAATTAAAAGAAATTTGAATTATGTGGCAAACCCAGGACCCAGGCTCATCTGTCATTTTCTATATTGTTCCTGTTCAGTTCCTGTATAAACTCTGTGCCTTTTCCATTAATGGTATAGACAAATCATATGTGACTATAGATTAGGTAATTGGCAATAATGACAAAGAGGTTACAGTGCTACTTAAATATTAGCACAATTAATATTATTATTTTGGGCTTAATTAAGCTGTTTTGAAACCTATTGGGATGAGCATGGTGATTGTGCAAAATGCTGGTCTTTTGTATAAACAGCTTTCACTGAAATGCCTTTATAACACCTTTCAGGGAAATAAGCTTTTTGACTAAAATGTGTGATAAGGCAGCAAATAGGAGATGCTATCTGTGAGAAGGGAAACAAATAAGTGTTAGGGTTTTCCTGTAGTATAGAATTAGCTGATAATGAAGCCATCCCAGATCTCTTTGAGCTAACATCTGTTCAATGTCAGAATGGGACTTTGCAGAGAATACCAGAAATTCAGTGGCCACACCCTTTCCCCCTCGCTTCCTTTCTTGATGGCTGCTCCCTCTCTTGTCCATTGGAAGTAGAAATCACCATTCCATTCTCCTGAATTAGTTTGGGGGAGCCAGGAAGAAAGAAAAGCAGCCTGGTAGGATGGAAAGAGCAGTGACTCTAGACTTTAGACTACCTGAGTTCAAATTATACCTCAAAAGATTACTACCTATGTGATAGTGGGCAAGTGACTTATCTACTTTTGTCTTCTGTTTCCTTAACAATTTTTTTTACATCTGTGGTTGACAAGATGGTTTCTGCTATCACTGCTAGTTCTAGATAGATATGACCCTGTTAGTAGTAAGAGAAACCTATAGTCAAGGCAAGGGGCATTTAAAAATTTTGAGTTCCAAATTCTCTTCGTCCCTCCAGCTCCTCCCCTACCCACTGAGAAGGCAAGCTATATGACACCCATTATATATATGAAGTCATGCAAAACATATTTCCATATTATCTATGTTGCCAAAAAAAGCAAGTAAAACAAAGAAAGTGAAAACAATATGCTTTAACCTGTACTTAGAGGTCATTAGTTCTGTGGGGTCTATAAGCCTTTTTCATCATGATCATTGTATTGGTTAGAGTAGCTAAGTCTTTCACTATTGATCATTGTTACAATATTGTTGTTATATGTTCTCCTGGTTCTGTTTACTTCACTTTGTGTCAGTCCAGTTAAGTCTTTATTGGGACGATTGACTCCCTATGTCCTTTTAAAGTTGTCTCTTTCCAATGAGTTGGAACTAGTGGAGTAATTGAGCATCCTTAGTAAAGAGGTCATTAGAGAGATGTTATAAATAACCTGAATTCTTAATTGGAAGATGTAGAACGAAGTTGAGGGCAGGTAGGTGATGCCATGGACAGATGTCAGACCTGAAGTCAGGAAGATTCATCTTCCTGAGTTCAAATCTGGCCTCATACACTTAATAGCTGTGTGACCCTGAGTTTTCCTCAGTTTCCTCCTCTGTAAAATGAGCTGGAGAAGGGAATAGCAGTCCATTCCAGTATCTTTACCAAGAAAAAACAGAAATAGAGGCAGAAAAAGTCAGACATGACTGAAATGACAGAACAACAAATCAAAGGGCATCAGGAACTCTATAGATCTGAGGTATGAGTTGCCCTGGCTATACTTTTCATTGTGTGTGTATATGTATATGCATGTGTAGGTATATGTATAGGTGTATGTATAGGTATAAGTATGTGTGATGTAGGTATAGGGATAGTTATATATATATATATATATATATATATACACACATGCATACACACATGTATATGCACAATACATGCATGCATGTATACATGTATGTATACAAAAACTCTTTACGCATGATCTCTGAGCATATAGGTTCCTGACATGGGTCCCTTGACAGGTGTGGCCACATAGATGTCTAATATGTATGCCCTGGTCATACGTTTTCTTTGAGTATGCATGTTCTCTGGCATTACATACCCCTATGAGTACTCCTTCTGTATGTGTTTCCTGTTCATATTTATTTCTGAATGAAGGCTATTTTCCCTTGGTGGTCTGGTGACTCAGAGGAGACAGCATGTACTCACTTGGTGGGGATGGGGCAGAGGGGGATGTATCCTTTTTGTCACTTAATTTGTGTCTTTTCTTTGGAATGAAAGTGTCTTCCCATTGTCTGGTAAAGCCAAACCCCTAAGGGGCTGTGTGCTCCTGAGTTATGTCTCCAATGAGTTCCCCACATGAAGGCGATCTCCCCGCGATGCACACATAGAATAAGTCGCTGAGCTAATATTTGAACCTACACACCAACACCCTCATTCTGTCCATTATACCTTCCTGTTGTTGTTATTGTTGTTTTGAATTCAGATTCAAAGAGATGGATGTTGTGTTTGCCTTTGAATGCTTAAGAAAGAAAAAAAAATATCCCTCATCTTTCATGTAGTCGCATTATGGTGCTGATGGTTTGTGAAGAGCTTTTTCCTAGGAGTAGGTTTTAGGTGTGGAATTAAGGAAAGTTATAAATGATTCCATTGTATTTTCAAACATAGGAAGGAAGGGAGAGTTTCCAAGAAGCCATTTTACCTAATCTTCTCTACATGGAACAGATCTTGATCCCCTTCTTAGCCTGGAAAGAGGAAGAGTAGATGGAGGCTGTCGTGTCTTATGTACCAAATTCAGTCTGAATCTGAGTGAAGGGATATTTACAAAGCAGAAAGGAAAAAAAATAATTCAAGAATAATATCAACCAGATTGCTGGCTTTTTTTTTCCTTTTAGGCAAAACATGATCTGGCATAATTATAACAAGCCACGTTATCCAGCTTCTAGAAAGCCTCATTAGACAAGGTAATCAAATAAACTAGATTGATATGTTCTATTCTAGGATGAAAAAATATTTTAACCTTTTCCTGATTTATTGCACAAACTTTTGGCAATTGAATTACAGGGAGTATGATCATTGTTGTTCCGTGGTAGTCATTAATAAGAGCAGTATTTTAAATGGACATTAGTAAATGAGGGATGGTTTGTATGAACTGCTGAAATGCATAGGTTTATCCTAATCCTAGCCAACTGTAAGGGAAAAAAAGGTCACATGGATCTTTGTAGTATTTTATTGAATTTCATGTCATAAAAATATTCAGAAACAAATTTTAATAGAGCCTGGGTAGGGGATGCTTAGAGTATAAATATGCAAAAAGATTAGACTCTCCTTTTAATCATGAAACTCTTGCCAACTTCTAAATGCACAGCAGCTTTGTTCAAAAATTGAGAAAGATACTGAAAATATAGAGCTTAAAGAGACCTTTTATGCAAACTTTCTACTTTTACAGAGGCCGCTAGGTGACACAGTGCTTATAGTCAGGAAAGCCTGAGTTCAAAACCAGCCTTGGACGATGACCAGCTAGCTGTGTGACTCTGGGCAAGTCACTTAACCTCAATTTTACCATTTATAAAAAGGGGATTAATAACAGTACCTATCAAAAAAATAATAATAGTACCTATCTCACATGGTTGTTGTGAGAATAAAATGCACTTTGTACAGTGCTTTGTAAATCTTAAAACACATAAAAATGCTAGCTATTATTATTACGGAGAAGGAAATGGGATCCCAGAATGGTAAACTGATATGCCAAAGATCCCACAAGTAGTAACAGTGCTGGGATTTAATACCAGTCTTTTAACCCCAAATAAAATGTTATTTTTATGCTACCACTTTAGAAATATTAAATTTATATATGGGCAAATGGGTTTCTTTAGTTTTCTTTGTTTTGTTGATCCATCATTGTACAGTTTGGGTTTATATAAAGTAGATTTAGTTATGGTGACATTGCCGAAGTGGGAATAATGTGGTTTTCATATACTGCTATGGAAATAACAGGATTGCTATAACCATTCGATTTGATTTCATCTCAACTCTGTTTTCAAAGCTAGCCTGGCTTATTTCTTCACTGTTCCATGCAGTATAGATTTACTAATTACAGGTTATTGTCACCATTGTTACAGTTGGGCTTCTGTGCAGCCTGGGCTTTTCTTTTGGAGATTAGATATTTGCCTGAATCTGTCAAAGAAAGCCCGACATTTTTCGGATTTTCATTTATTTCTATAGGCTGTTGGTTTGCGACTTTTATTTTTCCGATATTCATATAATTTCCACAGTACCCATGGGAGCTCTTTGGACTCTAATGGTATTTGTTTATTTTTTAATGTTTATTCTTTGTATTTATTTGCATCCTTCTGAGTAGTCTATTATGACTTGTGACTAGTATCACATGCTTGCTGATTATAGGTAGAGATTTATCAGCCCAGCAGATTCAATGTAATTCAATTGAACACATGGTTATCAATGCCTGCAGTGTTTAAGACCCTAGGCTTGGCAGCAAATGAATGTAAAAATGAATGAAAAGCATTTATTAAGCACTTACTGTGTGCTGATCATTGTGCTGAGTTCTAGGGTTGCAAGCAGGGCAACACCATCCCTTTTCTCAAGTCCACATTCTAATGTGGAAGACAATCACAGATGGGAGATTTTGGTGACAAGTCGGATGGAAAGGCCTTTATGGTACAATACCAAAGCAAATAATAATGCATTTTCTTTAATATTATTTCCATTAATAAAACCATATCATTTTCTGATGTGGAACCGTTTAACTACTGCCAAAGACCTTGGAAGTAAGACTTTCCTATCTGTTCAGTGGCAGTGGTTATTGAGGAGGTAGGGGTTGCCTCTCTATAGTTGCCAGGTTGCATCTGTGAGGATAGGCTGGAAGCAGGACCAGTCATCTGGGATATCTTGCAGTTTCCAGGGCTTTGGGGAATACCTGCCTGTTGGTGGTCCAGAGTGTATATAAAGGTAAAAAATGGCATGGTCCTTTTCTTTAAGGAGCATTTATTCTGGCATTGCAGGTTGGGGAGGTACCATATATAAAGAGACAAGAAAAATACAAAATATCGTGTAATAGGGGTTAAGGAGGGGTTCAAAGGAATGGTTCAATTAATATCTGAGGAAGGACAGAATATTTTCAGATGAGGAATCAAAAAGACTATTATTTACCTGCTCGAAATCCCATATCCTATATATCCTATATCCTATATAACATCCTTACTGCCTATAGAATAAAATAAGAATTCCTAAGCCTGACATAGAAAGTCCTTCAATTTATCTTTCAGGGTTCCACTTGGTGTCATCCTGTAGATAAAGCTTTCTAACCTCTACAAGCAAATTTTGCAAATGTGCACCTTTGGGGCAGCTCAGTGGTGCAGTGGATAGAGCACCGACCCTGGAGTCAGGAGGACCTGAGTTCAAATTCGACCTCAGACACTTGATACTTACTAGCTGTGTGACCCTGGGCAAGTCACTTAACCCCAATTGCCTCACCAAAAAAAAAGAAAAGAAAATGTGCACCTTTGAATTAGACATCAGAATCTGGGTTGGAAGATCTATCAGAGATACTCTATCCTAACCTATACAACCTCCCCCTAGAGAAAATCTCCTCTATAAGATCCCTGGCAAGCAGAAATCCATACTCACAGAATTGTGGAATTTGAGATTTGAAGGGTACCTCAAAAGCCATTCTGTCTAACCCATCCATACACTCAAGGAATCACCACCACCCAACAAATAGGCATGTAGCCTCTATTTGAAGCTCTCCAGTGAAGGGAGTCAACCATCCCTTGAAACAGGCCATTCCATTTTTTGGACAGTCCTAATTGATAGGAAGTTTTGCCTGATAGCAAAAATCTAAATTGCCTCCTCCATCTTCTATCCACTGCTCCTAATTCAGCCCTCTGAATCCAAACAAAACAAATCTAACTCTACAGGACAAATCCTCGAGTCCAATTTCCACATGCTAAACCTTCAAATACTTGAAGACAGTTGGCCTGTCCCCCATGAGTCTCATTTTTAGAACAAAGATGCCCAGTCCCTTCCATTGATTTTCATATAATCTGGAGTCGAGGCTTTTCCCCATTTTGGTGCTCTCCTCTGATCACACTTCATATTAATAATGCCTCCTAGACTGATGCCCAGCACTGAACATGGTACTCCAGAAGAGATCTGAGAAGGGCAGAGTACAGTGGGACTATCGCCCAAGATCAGATTAGCATTCTTGGTGATTATATAATATTTCTGGAGCTCCAAGTCTACTAAAATCCTCAGAGATTCTTTTTTTTTTCTTCTTCTTCTTTTTTTTTTTTTTTGGTGGGGCAATGGGGGTTAAGTGACTTGCCTAGGGTCACACAGCTAGTAAGTGTCAAGTGTCTGAGGCCAGATTTGAACTCAGGTCCTCCTGAATCCAGGGCCGGTGCTCTAACCACTGCACCACCTAGCCGCCCCTCAGAGATTCTTTTTAAAAAAACTGTTGTCTTGGAATAAATTTCACTTCTCGCTGTGTCTTGCCTCCTCATTTCTCTTCTATTCTTCCAAGTCCTCATCAACCAGCCCAGAAACATACATTAAGTACTCACTACATGCCAGTCACCCTAACAAGGTGCTGGTGATTCAAAGACAGAAGCAAAAGGATCTATTCCACCAATGAACCTAATCAAATCCAGTTCCAGAAATTTACTAGCTGTGTGACCCTGGGCAAGCCACTTGACCTCTGTCTGACTCAATTTCCTCTTTTGTAAAATGGGGAAAATAGTAGCATCTCCCTCACAGGGTTGTTGTTAGAATCAAATCAGATAATATTACAAAACTTTTTGCAAACATGAAAAGTACTATATAAATGCCAGTTATATTTAATCTTTGTGGTCCCATGATGCAAATCCAGGACCAGTGGGTGCAAGTTATGGGGGATCAGATTTTGGTTTAATATGAATAGGAATTTCTCAATAACCAGGCATATCACAACTGGATGGGTTTCCCAAGGAAGCTGTGAATTTCCTTTCATCTGAGGCCTTTTATCAGAGGCTTGTTGACTACTTATAGCTATCGAATGTTTCTGGGAGGCATTAGACTTGATTATTCCCTGAGTTTCACTTTCAAATCATGAGTATGTATATCTATGCTCACTTCTTTTTTTGTTTTCTCTTTGCTCAAAAGCCACCTATTTCTTAATGAGCTCTAGATGTTTGCTACATATTCACATCAGACTTTCTTATCTAAAATTAATTTCTTCTTCCTCTTTGTGAAAATCAGAATTTTTGTCCACTACTGGTTTTCAAGCACCTCTTCTGTTCTCTTCAGTCCTTTAAAAATCACCGCTACCACATCTGTAAAATATTTAAGAATCAGTGTAATTCTTTTGGGATAGGATTGTTGAAACCATTTAGAACAACTTGGTGAGCTCTTCCTATCTCTTCACAGATCTCCACCTTCATTTCTCTCTTCATGTTTGTTCCTATTGCTTCTTTTATTTCCAGTTTGAATATCATGCCTTCTGGCCATTGAAAAAAGCAAGCAAAACAAGACATCTTTAGTCTGATCTAACATTACAAAATAAAATTTAAGGAGTAGTTCCTAACTCTTCCTTTTTTTTTTTTTTTTTTTTTTTTTTGGTGGGGCAATAAGGGTTAAGTGACTTGCGCAGAGTCACACAGCTAGTAAGAGTCAAGTGTCTGAGGCCAGATTTGAAGTCAGGTCCTCCTGAAGCCAGGGCCAGTGCTTTATCCACTGTTCTACCTAGCTGCCCCCAACTCTTCCCTTTTTTGGCACAAAATATAGCTTTAAAAATCCCTTTTTGTTGTCTTTTTTCTTTTCTCTTCTTTTCTTTCTTTCTTCCTTCCTTCCTTCCTTCCTTCCTTCCTTCCTTCCTTCCTTCCTTCCTTCCTTTCTTTTCTTTCTTTGTTCTTCCCAAAACTCATTTCACTTTTGGGGGCAGCCAGATGGCACAGTAGATAGAGCACTGGCCCTGGAGTCAGGAGTACCTGAGTTCAAATCCGGCCTCAGACATTTAACACTTACTAGCTGTGTGACCCTGAGCAAGTCACTTAACCCTAATTGCCTCACTAAAAAACAAAACAAAAAAACCTCATTTCACTTTGGACTTTGGCCTTCTATTATCCTTCTATGTAATTTCCACTCTTTTGTATTCTTCTTTGGTTATATGCCCCTGTTTATATCTTTTGTCCCTGTGAAAATTTGGCCATCTCCACACCAAGCGAACTCCATTTTGGCCATCTTCCCACAGGAACTTGGACTCTGCTCTGGCCCCAGCCTGGGTTCTCGTAGGTGACCTTCTACTGTATCTTGCCCAGAACCAAGCCCCTATTCCACCATCTCCAAACTCAGCCACCACATGCATCCCCCTGCCTTTTGGTCACCTTTTTGTATTATCTTTCCCTATTATAATGTAAACTTCTTGGGTGCGGGGACCATCTTACTTACTTATATTAACAGTCCCTTGCACATGATAAGCTCTTAATAAATACTGTAATCTATCTTTTTTAAAAATATGAACTTACTGGAGAACTTCTGATGCTTATCCTTTTAAAAATATTATTGGGATTATTCATGACTATATCATTTTTTGAAAGCCTGTCTCATGGGATTATTGGGAAAAAAGTGCCTTGTAAACTGAAAGTGGCCTTATAAGTGTGAATTAGTGTCTTTATTTCCATTAATTCATCTGCCCTTTTAGAGTTTCATGGGATCATACCTCTCTTCTCTGCACTTCTAAAAATCTGCTTTCCTTAAGTCATAGCATTACTTCTCTGGGTTATAAGAAGTGATAACACCGTGGTCCTTTTCTCCCAAGGTTACTGTCACTTTCATTTCACCAATTAGAGTTTCTTCACTGGCCAGAATTAAGTCTAGTTCTTCAACATCGCTTCCTTTTCCTTTTAAGAATTGAAACTGTCAGGAAGGCAAGTCAGTTAGATGTTCTGCTTTTAAATGAATAAGAGTTCTGTGACTTATGTGATTTCTGAGTCCTTGAAATCCCCATCATCAATCAATCAGTAAGCATTTATTAAGTACCTATTATGTGCCATCGATGCCCTAGTTACTAAGCATAAGGAAAAATAAAATGACACTATATTATGCCTGCCCTCATACCAATTTTGAGATTGCTACCAGGAGCTTATCTAGTTCCTCTGTTTAACTAGGTAAGTCAGGCAACAAGCATTTATTAAGCACCTAGTATGTGCTAGGCACTGTGCTAAGTACTGGGGATACAAGAAAATGCAAAAAATAAATGCCTGTTCCCAGGGTGCTCATAGTCTAATGGGCTAGGTGCCCCCCATTTATGATCATTTATGTTTTGCTTTTTAATCTTCATGAAAGATGGATAGAGAGTAGTATTCCCTACTTCTGAGACTGGCTATATGACCCTGGGCAAATCACCTAATGTCTCCTTGCTCTTATCAGCTCTCTAAGACTATACATTGTAGAGAAGCTGTCAGCATGCATTTGACGAGGCCACACTAAATACCAGGAAATCCAAAGGTCCAGACCTATCCCCATCTCCTTTTATCTTCTTTCAAATTTTCTCTACTGTGCTTCTAACTAAATTACATGTATTTCTGTAAAAAATGTTCATTTTCTTGACATATAGTACTGTCTGCCTCTTCTGTTGGATCTGTTTCTTTTGAGCAAGGCTATCTTTCCATTGCTATATTCCAGTCAGAAATCCCATTCCAGCAAGGCTCAGTGCTTTCTATGAAGTCGATATTTATTTTCTTGAGGTAAATTTTTACACTGTCTTCATTACTTACTTGGATTCTACATGTTGGTATGCAGATAGCTGAGACCCAAAGTATTATTTTTGATCCTATTCCGTTATTTTTCCCCATCAATTACTGACCATGTCATCCGTGCTATTCTTCTATGACTTGTCTTATACCCTGATTAGGATCCAAATATAGAGAGTCCTCTTACCAAATACAGAGTCACTCTTTTATGCATACACTGTGGTTTGTCAATATCCCTCCAAAAACATAGCACCCAGAATCGAATACAACTCTCCAGATGTACACAAGGATTAGTACCTATCAGGCAATCTCTAATTTATAATCATTATCACTGATCAACATTTTTAAGCAGTGAGTATGTACAGTTTATCCTGAATTATAATAGCTACAACTCATAAGAAAAGCTGTATGCTGTTGAATTGAGACAGGTGATAACATAATACTTTTGTGATGACCTTTCTAAGTAAGCAGGGATTTTCAAATAATGTAAATGTTTTAAAGAATGCTATATACCTAGCAGGCCATTGACTGTGGCTACTTTGACCTTTTCCTCCCTAGTTTTCATGCACCTGCTACCCTCTATTCACTATCTCTTCAAAAATCTGCGGGTAAAATATTGTCTTGTGACCAATACAGTGAATTCAGCCTTAAATTCTTTCATTGGTTCCACCATGGCTTTCCAAATAATATTTCAAATTCTTGCCTTTGTCATCAAAATGATCCTTCTTATAACCATATATTCATCTATTTAAGATTCTTTAATTCTAGTAATGCACATGTTGTCAAGAAAGAATCAAGGACCCTCTTTAATTCTGTATTTTACATATAAAGGATAACTATTTTAAAAATAGCAACAGTAATAGATGCTATAAATGCTTCATTGTGAGCCTGACATTCAAGTAAGATATAGCAAATATTTATCAAGTTCTCATACAATTTTCCTAAAATATTATTGGCTTTTATAGAATTTTAGAATTGGAATGGATCAGTCAATTAAAAAACATTTGACATGTTATTTTAGAGTCATAATTCTTATTCATGTTTGTGCTACATTCAGTTTATAAGGAGTGAGGCTTTTCTTTCCTAAATAAGTTGGCCATCTTTGATGATTCAGATTATATCACTATGATAAAGGGTGTTTTCCTAGAAAACGTGAATAGGTTGAATTTTTGCAAAAAAAAATTATTTTAATAAGTAACAGTTTAATGAATCATTAGCAAAAATCTGTCAATCCATAAGCATTCAGATGCCTACTCTTTGCCAAGTACTGTATACAAAGAAAAAGCCCAGTCTCTGACATCAAAGAACTTACATCTAATAGGAAGGCAGTATACATACATCTGTCTTTAACTCTATCTCTATTATCTACCTCTCCCTCTCCCTCTCCCTCTCCCTCCCTCTTTCTCTCTCTCTCTCTCTCTCTCTCTCTCTCTCTCTCTCTCTCTCTCTCTCTCTCTCTCTGTATGTATATGTGTGTGTATTCATAAATGATACATATATAATTAATGGAAGGTGACCATAGAGGGGAAACCACTAGAACCTGGGGGAACCAGAAAAGACTTACTGAAGAAGCTAGCATTTGACCTGAGTCTTGAAGGAAGGGAAGGATTCTAAGAGGAGGAGGAAGAGGTGAAGAAGGAGAATTTTTCAGGGATGAGAGACAGTCAATGAAAGGGTATGGAAATGGGAAACGGAATGTTATGTGTGAGAAACTACAAGTAGGTCATTTTGGCTAGATGGTGCTTTGGCTAGGGTAGTTGAAGGGAGGGAAGGTGGAAGTAATGAGTAAGAAGACTGGAAGTATAGGAAGGAAAGATTAGATTTTTGGTTATATCCCAGTAGCTCAGATCTTGGAGTTTATTGATACCAAAGTATAATATAATTTGCTTCTATATGTTCCACTGATATATATTTTAGTCAATACTAAATTGTTTTAATAATTATTGATTTATAATATAGTTTGAGATCTGATCTGCTAGGTCCTCTTTGTTCCCATTTCTTTCCTTTATTTCTCTTGATATTCTTTACTTATGCCCTATTGAATATTGTTATAATTTTTTCCTATTTCTATAAAGCAAATAATTGATTACTTTAAATCAAATCCATTTATTTGATTAGAATGGCATTAAATAATAAATTAAATTAGGGAGTATTGTCATTTTTATTGTATTGTCTAATTCTGCCCATGAGCAATTAATATTTTTCCAATTACTTAGAACTATCTTTTATTTATGTAAACACCTGTTTCTAGTTGTACTTATATAGTTCTTGTGTACATCTTGGAAAGTCACCTACCAAGTATTTGATACCTTCTATAGTGATTTTCAATGGAATTTTACTTTTTCTTTCTTTCCGTATTGCTTTGATAGTATATAGAAAAGCTAGGGATTTGTGTAGATTTATTTTATGTCTTGTAGTTTTGCTGAGGTTATTATTTCAATTAGTTTTTTAAAATTCTTTTTTGGGTTCTATAACTATACTTTTATATCATATACAAAAAGTTATTCTTTTGATTCCTTTTTAACTGTCGTTATTTCCTTGATTACTTTTTCTTGTTTCATTGTAATTTATAGCATTTCTAGTACTTTATCAACTAGAAGTAGCGACAAGAACATTTTTGTTTTACCCCTGAATTTATTGGAAAGAATTCCAGTTTATTTCTATTACAACTAATGGTAGTTCTTGATTTTAGATATATATTATTTATAATTTTAAAGGAAAAGTCCATTCATTTCTCTGATTTCTAATGTTTTAGCATAAACACTGAATATTATATTTTGTCAGAAAGCTTTTTTCTTCATCTATTGATATGTGATTTTTGATTTTGTTATTAATATGGTTAATTAGATTTATAGTTTTCCTAACATTAATCCAATCTTATATTTCTGGCATAAAATCAATCTGGTTATATTGCATGATTTTAATTATGTGGGGTTTTAGCATATTAATCTTTAGTTTTTTTGCTTTGGTTTTCCTTGGCTTGTATATCAGGATAATATCTGTCATTGAAAGAATTTTAATAGAATCTCTTCTTTACTATTTTGCTAACAATTTATGTAATATTTGATTTAATTGTTCTTTGATTATTTGATAGATTACATTTATGAATCCTTCTGGGCCTGGAGGTTTTCCCCCCTTTGGAAGTTCAGTTATGGCTTTTCAGTTTCTTCCTCTGAAATTGGAAAATTTATCTCTAAATGCTTATATAAATAAAATAGTGAAAGAATAGACCAATGTACTGGGTATGCAATTAAAAAAATAATCTAGAGAAAGGACAAATTTAAAATTCCCTATTAAACAGTGTCGCGAAAAAATTTTAAGTCCGACGGAAGAATGAAAATAACAAAGTTTCCAGGCTGAAGCAAATAGGTTTATTGAGAGAGGGCCAGTCCCTCAACTAAACCGGTCATCCAGGCTTTGGGCCTGAAAGACCCAGAAGTACAAACTGCATAGGTTTATATACCCTTGGGGACATTTTCTAAAATTAGAACATAGTCTTGAGTAATAACAGGGGATAAGCGTTATGATATCAATAGGGTGGATCATTGGTAGGCCAGTGTAAAGCGGCGTGAACCATAGGCCTGACCACCTACAGGCCCTGTGACATTTCCTAAGGCAGATATCACAAGATCAACTACATTATGTCATAGGAAAATTGAGAAACATGGAAAAAGGACTTGACCTACTAACCTTATGCCATCTATATGAATCACAATTATTTTTTGTTAATACATTGATTATTATTTTAATTAAATCACTTAAAACTATAGTAAATCTCTTATAACTAAGGGACAGGGAAAATCTCACTCACAACAGCAAATTAGAAATCCTAAAAATTAAAAGTGAAATTAATAAAATTAAATGTAAGAAAACCATTGAATTAATAATTAAAATGAGGAGTTGGTTTTATGGAAAATATAATAGGTAAACCATTGGTTAGTAAGATTTAAAAAGAGAGAGAAGGAAGCCAAATCACAGGTGTCAAAAATGAAAAGGGGGACTATGCCACTAATAAATATGAAATCATAGCAATTATAAGGATTGATTTTACCCAATTATATGCCATTGTAATTGCCAATATGTCAATTTAAGTGAAATGGAGGACTCCTTACAAAAATATAAACTGCAGAGGCAGCTAGGTGGCACAGTGGATAGAGCATGGGCCCTGGAGTCAGAAGGAACTGAGTTCAAATCCAGCCTCAGACACTTGACATGTACTGTGTGACCCTGGGCAAGTCACTTAACCCCAATTGCCTCACCAAAATAAAATAAAATAAACTGCCTAGATAAACAAAAAAGGAAATAGAATGTCTAAATAAACCTATTTTAGAGAAAGAAATTGAACCAGCAATAAAGGAGCTTCTTAAGAAAAAAGCATCAGGACCAAATGGATTTACAAGTGAAATCTACCAAACATTTAGAGATCAACTAATATTAAACAAGTTATTTGGAATAATGGGGAAAGAAGGAGTTCTAGCAAACTCCTTTTATGAAACAAATATGGTACTGATACCTAAACCAGGAAAAGAAATAACAAAGAAAGAAAACTATAGACCAGTTTTTCTTATGAATATGGATTTAAAATCCTAAGTAATATACTAGCTAGGAGACTATATCACAAAGATGATACATTGTGACTAAGTAAAATTTAGACCAGGAATGCAGAGATGATTTAACATGAGAATTATTAACATAATTGATTCTATCAATAGCAAAAGTAACAAAAAATCATATGATTATATCAATAGATGATGAAAATGCTTTTGACAAAATGGAATGCTCATTCCTTTTAAAAAAACACTTGAGAGAATAGGTATAAATGTATTTTTTCTTAAAATGATAAGAAGTATCTATCTAAAACCATTAGAAAGCATTATTTGTAATGGGGATAAGCTAGAAAACTTCCCGATAATATCAGGAGTGAAATAAGAATTCCCATTATTGCTAATATTATTCAGTATTTTATTAGAAGTGCTATCAATAGCAATAAGATAAGAAGAGAAATTGAAAGAATCAGAATAGGCAATTAAGTAATAAAACTATCTCTTTTGCAGATGATAAGATGGTATACCTAGAAAATCCTAGAGATTTAACTAAAAAGCCAGTTTGAAACTATTAATACTTTTAGCAAGGTAACAAGATATAAAATAAACCCACATAAATCATCAACATTTCTATTTATCACCAACAAAACCCTGCAAGAAGAAATAATAAGAGATGTCCCATTTAAAATAAATGTAGACAGCACAAAATATCTGGGAGTATACCTGCCAATACAAACTTAGGAATTACACAAACATAATTATAACATATTTTTATACAAATAAAGTCAGATTTAAATAATTGGTAAAATATTAATTTTTAATAGGTGGGCAGAACCAATGTAATAAAAATGAAAACTCTACCTAAATCAATTTACTTATTCAATGTCATATCAAATTACCAAAAGATTATTTTATTGAACTAGAAAAAAGGTAACAAAATTCATTTGGAAGAAGAAAACGTCAAGAATGTCAAAGGATTAGTGAAAAAAAACTGTAAAGACAGGATGTTTAGCAGTACCAGATCCTAAACTGTATTATAAGGCAATATTTATCAAAAACTATCTGGTACTGATTAAGAAATAGAAAAGTGGATCAGTGAAACAGAGGAGACATACAATACACAACAGTAAATTATTATAGTAAACTCATGTTTCACAAATGTAAAGATTTAAACTTTGGGGATAAAAATTTACTATTTGGTAAAAATTATTGGTAAAACTGGAAAGCAGTCTGGCAGAAATTGGGTATAAAACAATATCTTATGCTGTTTACCAAGAAAAGGTCAAAATGGATATATGACCTAGATATAAAAGGAGATATCATAAAAAAATTAGAAGAACATGAAACATTACCCATCAGACTTATGACTAGAAGAATAAACAGTAAATAGCATTGTGAAATTTAAAAATAGATTTTCTTTATACTAAATTATAATGGGTTTGTACAAATAAGACCAATGTGGCTGAGATTAGGAGGAAAGCAGAAAATTAGGAGGGGAGATTATAGACAATTTCTCAGAAAAATGTCTCTCATCTCACATATAGAGAGAACTTTTAAAAATGTTTAAGAGTAGGAGTCACTCCCTAATTAATAAAAGGGCAAAGAATATGAACAGGCAATTTTTTGGATGAAGAAATCACCCCTATCAGATTGGCTAAAATGATAGAAGGGGAAAATGCCAAATGTTGGAGGGGATATGGAAAAATTGGGACACCAATACACTGTTGGTAGAACTGTGAGATCCAACCATTTTGTGGAGTAATCTGGAATTATGCGCAAAGAGTTATAAAACTGTGTACACTCCTTGACCCAGTAACACAGCTATGGGGTCTCTTCTCCAAGGTGATAAGGGTAAAAGGAAAAGAACTTGTATGTTCTAAAATATATATAGCAGCTCTCTTTGTGGTGGCAAAGAACTGGAAATTGAGAGGATGCCCATCAATTGGGGAATGGCTGGAAATGTTATGGCATATAATTATGATGGAATACTACTGTGCTATAACAAATGATGAGCAAGTTGTTTTTAGAAAAATATGAAAAGACTTGCATGAAATTATGAAGAGTATAATGAGCAGGACCAAGAGAACATTGCACATAGTAATAGCAATATTGTTTGAGGAATAATAGTGAATGACTAAATTATTCTGAGTATTATAAATACTTAGATCAACTACAAAGGATTTTATCAAGGAACATCCTATGCACATCCAGGGAAAGAACTGATAAATAGAAGTAGGATAGTATGGTTTTACATATTTATATCTATATCTACACATCTGTGTCAAATGATGGCCTCCTCTAGTGTCGGGTGGGGAGGGAAGGAGCCAGATAGTTTGGAACTTAAAATGTAAAGGGAAAAATTGTTAAAATAAAAACAAGTCTTCAGAGGGAAAATTAATGCTTGAGGTTGACGCAGCAGCTATATGGATTCCTTGGGTCCCTTTGTTAGTAGGAATCTACCTGCATGTTTTGCTCATTCCATTTTCATGATGAAGTAAAAACTAAAAGAGAGGGTGGGACTTATATGAGTAAATATAGTAGCCTATTGCAACTTCATCATTATAGTCACCTGAAGAATGCAGCAGGATACCTGTTATTTCAAAGTTGAAACATTTCCATATTAAAGCACATACTTGCTAGTTCCTATGAAGACATTTATGTTAATTTGCTATTTCACACAAGTCACTTCCATTTAATGAAATAATTACCTGAGGAATTATATTTGCATTCTCTGCATTTCCACACAATGGGAATGTCAGTATAATTAGCCATTAACTATAGTTTTAGAGAATTGAAAGTAGCCGCTTTGTATGAAGGTAGTTTTTTTCCTCTTCATTTGTTCCATTCTTGTCTTGGTGATTTATAAAAGGATGCCTAAATTAGAGCCTTCAGCACAGTTTGCCATACTATGTTAACTGCCTAAAAGATGAGAAGATAAAAATGACTAGAGGTCAAAGCATCTCCAAGAATAAAAAAAGCTGGGGGGGGGGGCGGTCAGGCAGGAAGCACTGAAAAACAAAAACAGTAGGTCTGGTGTCTCAAACTCCTGTTATTGTTTCTGTTTCTGTTTCTGAATGTTCCTTTTCCTCTCCATGTTACTGTAGCCACTGGGTAGGTGAGTCACCCAGAAGCCCTCTTTTTCACCACTGACATCTCTCCAATAAATTGGCACTAGTAACTTAACATGCTTAGGAAAGAAGTCACCAAAGGGACATTATAAATTAAACCTTAATTGAAAGCTAGAGAACTAGAAGTTAGAGTACTGAAGGAATGTACACAACACTCCATCTTCTAACGTTAGCTCTCCTCCATTCATGGAATGCTCTACTCTCTCTCTCTCTCTCTCTCTCTCTCTCTCTCTCTCTCTCTCTCTCTCTCTCTCTCTCTCTTTCTCCTCAGGTCACTGAGCCAGTATGTGTCCGATAGAATATTTTAATTCAGGTCCTCCTGATTGTTAGATTGCTGTCTCTATTACTCCATACTGCTTCTCGGGAATTTAGGTTCATGTCAAGCAGTTATTTATTATGAACAAGTATTTATTAAGCAACTTTGTCTCAGGCACTGTGCTAGGTACTAAAGATACAAAGACCAAAAAAAGAAAAAGAAAAAAGAAAAAGACATGATCCTTTGTATCAAGGAGCTTAACAGAGAAGGAAGAAATTGTTGTAAGCTCTTCAAAAACAAACTTTTTTTCCATCTTCAAGTTTGCTTTTTACACTTGGACTTTCTGCTTTCAAATTATCCAAAAATGGTTCTTATTTCTTCCAGTTTTCTCTCCTTGGGAGCTACTCCTTTTTCATAATATAGACAGGAATTAAGGATTTAACTCTGAAGCCACAGAAGTACCACTTTAAAAGAATTTTCTGCAATCGGACAATAAATGACATCTCAATAACACCTAAAAAATTAGCCTGGAGGGGAATGGTGTTTAGCTAGTTTGTGCTTGCAAAATGCAAAGAAATGCTGGGACAGGTAAAATCTCTGCCACTGGAGTCCTCTAAAAACAAGATAAAGAGTCATCGGTCTTGTATGTTTTGGACACAAGCCTTCCTGGAAAGAAGGTAGATTTGATTTTTTAAGAGCTCTTATGGTCCTAATTTTCCTTGGTTCGGTTTTTTCAAATCCTCATGGTATTTTACTTTGTGTCTCTCTTAGGGACTTTCCTAGTCTCCTTGAAATTCTACTTAGCATTATATTTACTTATGGACATGGCTTCCTTCTCCAACTCCGCTAAGCTATAAGCTCCTTGAGGACAGGGCCTATATGTTATTCATTTTCATATGCCTATTAGTGCTTAGCACTGAGCCTTGAACTAAATTTAGGTCTTGTTCCTTAATTCTTTAAAAACTACAGATGAAATATTTATTTTTATGCTTTTTTCCAACTTTTATTCTGACATAGGAGGCAGCTGAAGTTTTCCTAACATGTTTCCTCAGGGTGTCTTCATTCAAAAGACATTTTTACTGCAGTAGGACAAACATAAGATTGAGCCTTAGTGGGGGCAGCTAGGTGGTACAGTGGATAAAGCACCGGCCCTGGATTCAGGAGGACCTGAGTTCAAATCAGGCCTCAGACACTTGACACTTAACTAGCTATGTGACCTTGGGCATGTCACTTAACCCTCTGCCCTGGGGGGAAAAAAGGTCGATCCTTAGTGTCATGTCACCAAAAAAATCTTTTCCAAGGTCTCCTCTACTTAGAATATTTCTTTTTGCTCACCTTCAGACTTTTTTCAGGGAACACTGGCTTGAAAGACATATCTTTTGTCCATTTACTTGTCATGGACTTCCAGAGCTTCTTCCCCAGAAGATTACATTTGATGATGTGACTGCTGGTTTAGTCACTCAACCAGTATTCTCCAGGGAGCTTCTGCAGGCTTTCTTTATGCACAAATGCACACTAGACTGAGAGTTGTATTTTCCTATCCTCCTGAGAAAGCATACATTTGAAACCCAGGGACTTTCCAGTGATAGGTAATGGGAAGGTAGAGAAATGGGGGTCAGGGGCCTGAAAATGGGGAGGATGGAATGAATAGATTTGTCCCTTAGCTTCATCTAATGCTCCAAACATCTCTAAAAGCTAAACAAGACAAAGTAATGTATTCGTTCATTTGGGTTGATGCCTGGTCAAAATGTTTCATTTAAAATCATGAAAATGGTTTAGTTAAAGTAGACACTGTTACCTTAATAATTTTCAAGTTATCTTTGCAAGTAGAATAATTAGAATCCATGAAAAACCTTTGCTTGAAGTTTGCTTTCAGAAGGGTTTCCAACTTTGATCCTCAGTGGAAGATAATGAGCAAAGTGGGAAAATCCAGGCCTGCCTTGGAAAAAAAAGTTTGTATTAATTATCCTGCCTCCCCTTTTAGCATTCATATCTGCTATAATTTAGCATTCGTATCCGCTATGATCTCATTTTGTCACCAAAAGGTTGGTTGGTAATTACTTGATAAAGTTTGGTAGCAACAGCAATTTACTACTTAGCACAGAAGAAAAGGATTATGATATATACCAGGAAATGTAGTACCCAAATTGACAATGTCACAGATTCTTGAAGTATTTTTAAAAAAATCTTTTCCTCTGCCTTCAAGCCTATATCCATGGACAGTATCTATATTCTGGATCTCTCTCTCTCTCTCTCTCTCTACATACATACATACATACATACATACATACATACATACATACATACACACATGCATACACACACTCTCTGAATACCTCCATCAGAAGCCCATTCTGGTTCTATGATATCTGGGCAGTTTTCCTTTATAATTTCTTGAAATATGATGTCTAAGCTCTTTTTAAATTATGCATTTTGGGTAGTTTAATAATTCTTAAATTATCTCAATCTATTTTCTTTTAAATGTATTATTATTTTTCTGTTTAGCATTAATTTTTAAAAGATTTTGAGTTCAAAATTATCTCCCTCTCCAACCCCTCTACCACCCATTGTGAAAGTTAAAAATATGATATTGCTTATGCATATGAAATCATTACAAAACATATTTTGATCTTAGCTATGTTGCAAAAAAAAAGGTGAAAAACTATGCTTCCATTTACATTTAAACTCCATCAGTTCTTTCTCTGGAGATGGACAGCATTTTTCCTCATAAGTAATTCAGAATTGTCTTGGATCATTGTATTGATCATAATAGCTAAGTCAATCACAATTGATCATTATACAATATTGTTGTTACTGTATACAGTGTTCTCCTGGTTCTGTTCACTTCACTCTGTATCAGATCATATAAGTCTTCCCAGGTTTTTATGAAACTATCAAGGTCATCATTTCTGGTAAGAAAATAGTATTTCATTACAATCATATGCTACACCTCATTCATCCAGTACCCAGTTGGTTGGCATCTCCTCAGTTTCTAATTCTTGGTCACCACAAAAAGAGATGCTATAAATAATTGTGTACAAATAGGTCCTTTTCTCTTTTCTTTGACCTCTTGGGATACAAACTTAGTCATAGTATTTCTCTGTAAAAGGGTATGCACAGTTTTATAGCCCTTTGGGCATAGTTCCAAATTAATCTCCAGAATGGTTGCATCAGTTTATAACTTCATTAACTGTGCTTTAGTGTCCCAATTTTTCCATATCTCTTCCAATAGTTATCATTTTCCTTTTCTGTCATGTTAGCCAATCTGATGGGTATGAGCTGGTACCTGGGAGTTCTTTTAATTTGCATTTATCTAGTCAATTTTTTCTATGATTATAGATAGCTTTGATTACTTCTGAAAACTTCCTGTTCATATCCTTTGACCATTTATCAATTGGGGAATAGCTCATATTATTATAAATTTGACTGACTCAGTTCTCTATATATTTGAGAAATGAGACCTTTATCAGAGAAACTTGGTGTAAAAAAAAAAATTCCCCCAGTTTCCTGCTTTCTTACTAATCTTGATTGCATTGGTTTTGCTCATGCAAAACCTTTTTAAACCAGTGTACTCAAAATTATCCATTTTGTGTCCCATGATCCCCTCTCTCTTTTGTTTGGTCATAAATTCTTTCCTTATCCATAGATCTGACAGATAAAAATATCACTTTTTATGTCTAAATTGTGTATCCATTTTGTCCTTATTTTGGTATACAGTGTAACATGTTGGTCTATGCCAAGTTTCTGCCAAACTGCTTCCTAATTTTCCCATCAATTTTTGTCAAATAGTGAGTTATTGTCCAAAGAGCTTGAATCTTTGGGTTTATCAAACCTTAAATTATAATGATCATTTACTAATGCGCAATATGTAATTAACATTCCACTCATCTACCACTCTATTTCTTAGCTAGAACAATATTGTTTTGATCATTATGACTTGGTAATTCAATTTGACATCTGGTACTAATAGGCCACCTTCCTTCACATTTTTTTCATTGATGTCCTTGATATTCTATGATCCTATGCTGGAGGTCCTTCAGTCGAAGGTAAGCAGGGTGGTTAAGGGACTGCAGATCACATGATAAGGTATAAGAGTAATTTGATGGGATATAGGATGTTTGTCTTGGAGAAGAAAAAATTTTGTGGGGGAGGGAAAATATAATCTGTTTTAAGACATCTAAAAGGCTTTCCTATGAGAGATTTGACATTCTGCTTCACCTCAGAGGCCGAACTAGGAACAGAGGATGGAAGTTGTAGAGAGGCAGATCTTGGTTGCATAACTGTTAAAGTTATGGCAAAGCAAAATGGACTGCCTCAGAAGAGAGTGATTATCTTCTTCCCATGGATCCTGTAGAAGGTATTCTTGTTGGGGCAGCTAAGTGGCATAAGAGACATGCTGAGCTTGAAGTCAGGAAGACCTGAGTTCAAATCTAGCCTAAGACACTTACAGTTGTATAACTCTGAGCAAGTCACTTAACCCTGTTTGCCTCTTTTTCATTATATATAAAATGGTAATAATAAATACACCTATCTCACAGGGTTCTTGTGAGAATAAAATGAGATAATAACTGTAAAGTTCTTAACGCAGCATCAGGCACATAGTAAGTGCTACATAAATGACACTTATTACTATAGAAATGACAAGTTGAGGTACCCTTCAACTCAGAGACCTTATGATTCCACAAAATCCATCTCAATAAGCAGATACTTGATTACCACATATTTAAGGGTTCCTTCTCCTTGGCTAGGAAGAGTAAGATGAAAAAGATATGAAAATAGGCTCATAATTCTAGTTCTTAGCGTTATTATGCTTTTTAAAGATATTATTCTAGATGTATATTTCACTATATCCTATCTTGGAATCAGTTATCAGTCAATAAGCCTTATTAGGCACACCTACTATGTACTAGATGCTGTGCTAAGTGTTGGCACAAAGAAAGGCAAAAACCATCCCTGCTCTCAAGGAGCTCTCAATCTAATAGAGACAATATGTAAATAGCCATGTACATACAAGGAATATAAAGGATAAACTGGAGACAGTTGGTAAAGGAAAGGTTTCCTGTAGAAGGGAGAATTTTCTCTGGGATTTGAAGAGAGCAAAACAAGGAGGAGGAAATAGGAATCAGGTGTATAAAGGAGACATTTTTACAGAACATCTTCCTCTGTTCAATATTAGGCACTCTTCTCTGAATCCAAAGTTTTCCAACCAAAATTATAAATCTGCTTGATCCTCCCCTATTTGACACTGCAGAGAACAATTAAATTTTGGTTTATGTTATTTTCTGTAGCCTTGGAAGGGTAAGTGAACCCTTTAATTGCTGCTACAAAGATCTGAACATACTTAAATTTTTCTGCCACAAGTAAACAGAATTTTACTTCATGGTGTGATAAGAGAATTTCTGGCTCAGTTTTATTACCATCAATTCCTTATGATGAGCAGATCATGTAACTAGCCAGTTTGCAAAATCAAGCTGAGATATTAGCTATAGCACTGGTGTTAAATGGTTCAAATTCCAGTTTAAGAAAACAGTGTGCCCACACACACATACACACACCCTTCACTCTTAGTCTTCCTTTCCTGCCAGTAAATCACTAGGATACAAATAGTTCAAATAGTGTGGGGGCTCAGAGGAGATGAAACTTTTCTGTCACTAAGACAACTACATGTAGGTTTCCCCAGACCAGCTGGACTCTCACCTGGAGACATCTCTCTCTCACTCCTAGGAAATAAATGATCAAAAATAGCTAGTCTCACAAATACAAAAAAGGAAAAATTTTGTTTCTGTCTCCCACTGTGTTAATCTATTGGTTGCATATCACACTGGATAACTCTATTGTGCCTTAAAAGCAAATTGTAGTCCAGTTATTAACCAGGACTTCATATTTTATTTAATTACAAACCTACATCATAAATCAACTCTAAACCTCTTTTAAAAAAACTTAAGTTTTCTATTTAAACATTTCTATTTCTATTGTTCTTTGTATGTTTTTACTGTTTTTCTGGCATGAATAAAAATTTCTTTTAAAAAATAAATATTTGGGAAATTTTCCCCCAAGATCATTCTGCAACCAAAACAGTTTTAAAAGGGGTCACTCACTAGCAAAGACCTCAGCTTCCAAGGGAATTATTTTGGTAGATTGAAAGCTGGTACCTATTGAGAGAAAGAGAGAAGTAAAGTCTAAAAACAAACAGAAAAGAGGTAAAGGAGCTAAAAAACAAAGCATTATTTTTACTTTTTAAAAAAAGACATTTGTGGGAATTCATATTACTTATGTTGGGATCTATATATGAAATCTTTCTATTTCTACTCCATAAATGAGAGAACATATAATTAAGAATGTTGCCCTTCCTTTTTCCTAGCTGATAAGACAACTCAAGGCAAAATTGTGGCCATATCTTTATTTTAGATCTATTGACCTAGCATGGGAGTACTATGCCCCTGACTCAGGAAGAGAAAAGACAGTAGGACAGTTACTGAGGACAAATTGTGAGAATGATGCCATGATGTCCACAAGACTCAAGATTATCTGGAGGAAATTCTGATGTCAAAATATGGACACAACTTTGAATTAGAAACAGTTATTCTATTTAAGCTTGGGGATAAAACCAAATTTAAATTAAGCAGTGAATGAAATAGCAGAAAGTTAATGAGAAAAATATATTGAATCTAAGAGTTGATTTTTTTAAAAACATGTTCTTTTTTGAGCTATAGGTAATAGAAATTTATTATTTCACATATAATTCTCTTTTTACTAATCTACTTTGCATATGGAAATACTTTTTAAATATTTGTCAAATTTAGAATTTTTAAAAACTTAAAAATATAATTCACAGATGCTTTATAAATGTTCCCTTTTAAAAAAAACATTGTTCTTTTTGTTGTCACACATCCATTTTAATAAGACATCTAATTTTTGTAAAAAAGAAATAATTAGTATACATGTTAACTTTGTACTAAATTATTCTATTTCATGCAGGGGCCTAGCATATACAATAATTGCCCAGTATGCCTCAGTTTACTCATCTGTAAAATGGGTTCAATAATTGTGCCTGTATCCCAGAGTTATTGTGAGGATACATGAGATAATATTTGTAAAGTACTTTGCAAACTTCAAAATACTATAAAAATGCTAGTTATTATTATTTTTTCCCTGTCATACTTGATAAGGAAACTGAGACTCAGAACAATTAAGTAACTCACCTAGGGTCACATAGCTAGTAAGTGAGACAAGATTTTAATTCAGGTCTTCCAGACTCCAGTCTAGCACTCTATCTACTAGCCAGTTAACTAGTCAAGGTAGGTGACTTAAGAATCCTGGGCTGTAACGATTGGAATGACGCCACCTGCTGGAGACTTACTGTAGAAGAGTTCTGCCCATGAAGCGAAGGTCTTTGAGGGCAAGACCAGGAGTCTTTTCTTTGGTGTCAGGAAGTGACGCGGGCTAGTGGGAGGAGGAAGGAAGAGACTGGCGCTCAGTCTCGGGCTCTCTCTTTCCCTCTGGACTCTGGTGGAGAGCGGAGCTAGAAATGTGCTCTCCCTTTAATAGATAGGAATCTAGGCCTTTTTCTCTCTCTTTACCAAATTCTTATTCTCCTTAATAAATGCTTAAAAGTCTAACTCTTGCTAAAGCTTATAATTTATTGGCGACCACTCATTAGATATTTTAGACAGTTTAGCTAGAATTTTAGCCCTTAACAGATGGCGACCACGAAGGGACCCGAACCCTCAATCTTCTGATCTTCTGGTTGGGTAAGAAATTTCCCCTACGCTCTCCCTTTAACTGCTAAGTACTGGCGTACTGGCTGTGTTTTCCCTTTAAATTTTTTCGAATGGACCTTTTAAACTCCCTAATTACCCTATTTTTGATTTTAGTCTGTTTAACCAGACAAATGGGAGATAAGATCATGTTAATGCTTTGTTTTTGTGGATTTTCTATTTTTCTTTTTATTTTTGTTAAAAGAGCCAGCAACTTACTCACACAAGGAAATATCTCCCCCTCTCCAGTAGATAAAGCACTGGCCCTGGATTCAGGAGGACCTGAGTTCAAATCTGGCCTCAGACACTTGACACTTACTAGTTGTGTGACCCTGGGCAAGTCACTTAACCCTCATTGACCCACCCAAAAAAGAAAGAAAGAAAGAAAGAAAGAAAGAAAGAAAGAAAGAAAGAAAGAAAGAAAGAAAGAAAGAAAGAAAGAAAGAAAGAAAGAAAGAAAGAAAGAATGAATCCAGGGTACAAAATTTCACTTTCCTTAGAGAGATATAGCATCATTGAAACTGGATTGACTAGAAGTACTTCTAGGTCAAATGATGAACTACCTGATCATGAACAGGAAAATATGGAGGCAGAATTAATTGGTCCCTACAAGGCATGCTCAAGCCATCAGGGCTAGGTAAAATAGATAAGCATGAATCAAATGCACAACTATTCTTTCTAGGTTTTTTATGATGAAAATGAACCTGATAAGATGCCAGCTACACTAATTCATAGAATTGGATGTTTTGGCAGTATTCTCAAAAGCCAGGCTTATCTAACACTTGCCAAGTCTTGATCTACCAAGTGTATGAAGTACCTTATTCAGGTTAGTAGGGTTCACAAAAGGGTCATAAAACTGCTCTCTGAATATGACAGTCTATAAAATGCCCATCATCTCTGCCTGATTATAATTTGAAATACTGCTGAAGTATTATATTATAAATGCTCCCAGAGACCTCTAGCCAAGATCTCAACAAACAAGGGAAAATGGTAAGATTCCATTCTAGCTCCCACAGCCAGACTTAAAAAAATTTTTCTCTCAACTCTCTTAATTTTCTCTTCTGTGGAAAAGAAGCATTCTAAGAGAAGTCACTGTTAGGGAGGGATAGAAAGAGAAATTCCTTTTAAAATAACTGCAGATGATATAAAATACTTGGGGATCTCCCAACACAAAATCAGAAACTGTATGAACACAATTACAAAATATTTCATACAAATAAAGGCAGACCTAAACAATTGGACAAATACTAATTGGTCTTATGTAAGTCGAGCCAATATAATAAAAATGACAATTCTACCTAAACAAGTTTACTTATTCAGTGGCATACTCATCAAATTACCAAAAAATTATTTTATAGAGCTAGGAAAAAAAAAAACAAATTCATCTGGATGAACAAAAAGTCAAGAACACCAAGATAAAAATTTTAAAAATAAGGTGACCTGGCAATACCAGGTCTCAAACTGTGTTAAAAAATGGTAATCATTAAAACAATCTGGTTACTGCCTAAGAAATAGAGTGGTATAGATCAGTGGAATAGATTAAGTAGACAATAAATAATAAATGATCAAAGTAATCTAGCCTTTGATAAATCCAAAGATCCAAACTTTGGGGGTAAGAACTCACCATTTTACAAAAATTGCTGGGAAAACTGGAAAGCAATTTCACAGAAACTAGGCATAAACCAACATCTCATACCATACATGAAAATAGTATCAAAATGGATTAAGACGTAAAAGGGTAATATCATAAGTAAATTAAGAAAGCATGAAATTTAAAAGGTTTTGCACAAACAAAACTAGTGCAACCAAAATTAGAAGAAAGTCAGGAAAATGGGTAGGGGGAGAGGCAATTTACAGCAAATTTCTCTGACAAAGACTTCATTTCTCGAAAGGTAGGGAACTGAGCCAAACTTATTAAAATAGGAGCCATTCCCCAATTGATAAATGGCCAAAGGATATGAATAGATAGTTTTCAAAAGAAGAAATTAAAGCTATTAATAGTCACATAAAAATGCTCCAAATCACTATTGATTAAAGAAATGCAAATTAAAAGAACCCTGAAATATCACCTCACATCTATCAGATTGGCTAACATAACTGAAAAATAAAATGATAAATGCTGTAGGGGATATGAAAAACTAGGAACACTAATGCACTATTGATGTAGTTGTAAATTGGTCCAACCATTCTGGAGAACTATTTGGAACCATGCCCAAAGAATTATAAAACTGCAAATACCCTTTGTCCCAATCCCAACGAGATCCAAAAAAAGGGTGGGGGGAAGATCTATTTGTTTTTATGGGATTTTAAAAATATACATTTTTATTAAAGTTTTGAATTCCACATTCTTTCCCTCCTTCCCTCTCTTCCCTCACCTCTCCCTGAGGCAGTAAGCAATTAGATACAGTTTATAAATGTACAATTTTATAAAACATTACCATATTAGTCATTTTGTATAAGAAAACTTGAATAAAAGAAAAAAGAAAGTGAAAATAACATGCTGCACTCTGTGTTCAGTCAATATCTGTTCTTTCTTTGGGGGTGAATAGTATGCTTCATCATTAGTCCTTTGGAATTGTCTTAGATCATTGTATTGCTGAGAATAGTTAAATCATTCACAGTTCTTCACCAACAATATTGCTGTCATTGTGCACAACCTCCTGGTTCTGCTCATTTCACTATATATCAGTTCATATTAAGTCTTTCCAGACCTTTCCAAAATCGTCTTGCTTGTAATTTTTTATATCATAATAAAACTCCATCATAATCATATGCCACAGCTTGTTTAGCATTCCCCAATTGATAGGCATTTCTTTGTTTTCCAATTCTTAGTCACCACAAAAAGAGCTGCTATCAATATTTTGAGGGAAGACCTATTTGTACAAAAATATTTATGGCAGCTCTTTTTGCGGTGGCTAAGAATTGGAAACTGAGGGGATGCCTATCAATTCAGGAATGGCTGGACAAGTTGTAGTATATGATTATGACGGAATATGTCTGTATTATAAGAAAGGATGAGCAGAGTGGTTTACAGGAAGACCTGGGAAGACTTATGTGTACTCATGCAGAGTGAAATGAGTAGAACCAAGAGAACATTGTAGGCAGTTATTGTTATATTATTATTGTTATAACAATGATCAGCCACATTTGATCAGATGATCAGCCACAGACTTAGTTACCCTGATGAAGATAATGATCCAAGACAATTCCAAAGAACCCTTTATGAAAAATGAGAAAGAGAAATGATAAACTCTAAGTGCAGATTGCAGAACAGTTTTTCATTTTCTTTCATGTTTTTCTTTTGCAACACAACTAATATGGAAATATGTTTTGTATGACTTCATATATGTTATCAGTATATCACCTGTCATTTCAAGGGCTAGCAAAGAGAAAAATAGTTTGGAACTCAAAATTTAAAAATATAATAATGTTAATAGTTTAATTTAATAAGGAAATATTTAGTGAAATAAGTAAAATACTAGAGGAGGAAAGCAGAGAAGAAAGTAGAAACTGAGTTATTTTATGGAAAAGAGGCACAATATACACTACTTTCTTACAGATAGAGGTAAGAATACCAGATATTTGCCTAAGGAGCTTGGTAAAAAAACCTGATAAATGCAGATCAGACTCATCCAAGCTACAGTGGGGTTCTGATAAATGTTTAATACCTGAGTGGGTAGGAATGTACACACAATACACTTTTAAATGTAATCTACATTATTAGCATTTTCTGCATCACCTTCTTAAGTCTAGACAATCAACAAAACAGTAAATCTGATTTATAGTATTTGCTGATTTCTGAGATGTAAATGCTTACACTGAAAACTTAACAATTGGCTCTCCCTTTCTAGCAGGATTCTGTATACTTTTGCTTAGGCATTATATCCTGAAAAAAGACCCATAAAATGGTAGGAAAATGTGCTGTAGATAATGCCTTGCTGAAGGGAGTTGTTAAGATTCTTTGGACTCAAATAGGCTTGGTCTAAGTAGATAGGTTATGAAGTCTGATGGATAAGAACAGTAAGTAATCAAGGATAAGTGGCCCCCTACTCATTGCATTAAGGCGTTGGTAGGAAGTTTTTAAGTGCAGATCAAATGCCCTTGAGCAAGTAAAGGTGGAAAAAGACCAAGAGAAAGGTGACAAAGTCAGGCTTCATTCAGTGAAAGAACCCTTGACACAGCAAATTTTCAAAGAGCCAAGGGAGTTAACAGAAAAAACAGAGGGTTTCAGCTCAGGTAAAAATAGAGGCTAAAGGCAGAGTCCCAGGCATCCACCCAGAGATGAATACAGTCATATTTCTGCTGGTGCCAATTAATAGCTACATGTACACAATATCAAGATTGGCATTCCAACTGGGGGAGAAGGTGAAAGGGACAGAAAAAAATGCCTCTATACTCTTCAGGTTATCAGGAGACTGAAACATTCGTTATTTTCCTTCCAATAAAATTCCTAGTAGTTTCCCTTCTAGTAGAATGAATGAATGAAAGAAAGAAAAATAGCTTACAGAGTACTTACTATGTACAAGACACTGTGCTAAATGCTGGTAATAAAAGTAACTATAGTGACACGGTGTCACTATAATGAACTTATATTCTAATAAGAAAGAGAATGCAAAGCAGAGATGGTCAATTTATCCATAGAGCATTCAGCCAACAATAGTTGTGCTGATTCAGTTATTATTCCTAGAATGAGAGATTGGGGAGGGGGTTTGGTAAGTGGGAGAGTACGTGTACCAGCAGATGATTGGGATGGGTGGCTGGATATGATGTGAAACATGGTCTGCTAGTCAGGGAGTCAACCAGATGTAGTGTACTAGGCAAGTCTGCTCTCACTTATTTAACAATACAGCTTAGCCTTAGGGCAAGAGTTCCAAAGCTGAGTGGATTGATTCTTCCTGGGCCTGGGGGAACATTTTCTAGGTCTGGACCTGATGGTGTTACTCCAGGTGGAAAGAAACATGGCAGACAGCAAAGTGGCTGGGATGAACTGCCGGATGGGACATGATGCATAGTCTGTTCCGATGCCAATAAATATAATGGGCTAGGAAAAGTTATGTTCGTTTCCTCACCAGTCAAGATGAGAAAACAGACCAAATGTGCTTCCAAAGGCAGAGGAAAAAAATCTGTCATATGTCCCAGAATTTCAGAATCTGAAGGAAGGTAGCTCATACTTAAGTCCTCCAAAAGCAGAACATATGGACTGGCTCGGAAGTTTGTGGGTTCATTCTCTAATACAAAAGGTCTTCAGGTAGAGGCAAAATGACCATTTGTGAGAAATATTGATGAAATGAACATGCTATTATTCCATCCATGTTATAAGTTGGATTCCTGCTGTGCCTCGGTTCCTTATCTGTAAAATGGAAAAAAAAAAAAACAATAACTCTGGTACTACCTGCCTCATAGAATTATTGTGAGGAAAGTGCTTTGTAAGCCCTAAAGCTCTCTATAAATATGAGCTGCTATTATTATTATTAGGGTGTCAAGATGCTGCATAGAAAGCCCTTAAGTTCCAAAAAGCTTTCCCACTGAGACAATTTGCTTCTTGCTTTATGGGCCAGTGAGAGCAGGGGCACATCGCTAATGCAATCCCAGCTTCAATTGGAGATTCATCTTCTCCAATACTGTAGTGAAACATTTGCCTGGTTTTATATTTTAACAACATGAGACTCTTGCCCTAAGCTACTGAAAACCCAAGTATTTAAGGGAATGAAATTTTCACCCACAGCTGTGAGATTCAGAATCCTGCTCCTTGTGTTGCTTTTTGACATCTGTTTTGAGCCTTTTCTCTCTCCTTCCCATTTATGCCATATTGTTGCTTCCATTGTGCTGGACTAAAATTAGAAGCCAAGATTGACATTATTGCCATGTGAGTCTTTCTAAGTGCATCAGCTGAATACCCTGGTAATTGTCTTCTTCTTTTTTTTTTCCTGCCAAACAAACACTTTGGATTTTTAGCATATGTTTTTGCCATATTTCTCCATAATCCTCTTGGTTTGCCATTGTTACCATAGTGATATTCACCTAGGGTTGATGTGGGTTGGTGTTTTTTTAAAAAATAAGTTTAGAGAGCTATTCTTTGACTGTAACCAGTATGAAAGGAGTATTCATTGAGATCAAGGCAGCCTCAGATGGCATCTTGGAAAATTGCTGGTAAACGCAGGTTTGTCACATTTAGGCATCACTCTGTATACATGCTCAGAATCCCAACACTGGAAGGAGACCTCAAGAAATCACTCCTTCTCCTCTCTTGTCTGGAACTAAGACTGCACTTACATCTCAATAGATGTTTTCTATTTCAGCCCCCATGTAACAGCACAATGACTGCCCGTCTTCCCGAAGCTGAAACCAGGTTAGCTGTCAAATAAAAATAACTTGCAGCCTTTCACTTTGTCATCATGTTTTTTCCCTGCCTCTTCCTCAGGGTAGGAAAGACCAAGGCTCAAAGCTGAGTCCTGGAGACTGTGTCAGAGTCCAATGCTGAGCCACATGGTATAACTATCTCAACAACCAGCCATGGAGGGAAACACTTATTCTTGGCTTTGTCAAGCAGGGAGATGGCTTGTTGCAAAACAAAGAAACATAAGCATACCTCTGTGAAGAAGCACAGATTGCTTTTTCTCTCATTCTTCCTCCCTTCCACCATTTGAACTGGGAATTCCAGGGTCACAGTTGCAGATGGAAAAGATGGTGTGTAGTGACTCAGTACACTTATCATGTGAAAACATGCCTTTGGAAACTCAACTTCAGGCAACCACCTGACCAAACATCACTAACGTCTGTCACATGTTAATTTCTTAAGGCATGTCAGTAGGCTTTGTTGGCCTATTTGAGATTGATGTTTCATTCCTGAGTGACTAGATGAACTGCAGGTTTAATTGGAAGGCAGTAGGAATCCCCTTGTCGTTTGGATGGAACTGAAGGCACCTGGCTAGCATACAATGAAATGAATACTTTAAAACAAAGAAGAATAGTCTAGGGTTTTTTTTTTTAATCTCCCCAAGGGAAGAATTACTTGAAAATTCTAATTCTATACTTCTGAGGACTAATATATTAGCATCCTATAAAAGCAAAAGTGTTTTCTAGACCCTAATAAATACTACTACTAATAATATTCATAAGCATTTCTATAGCACTTTAAGTTTTGCAAAGCACCTTACAGAAGTTATCACATTTAGTCTCCACAACAATCCTGAGAGTTATTATTATTATTATTATTATCCCCATTTTACAGATGAGGAAATTGACTCAGAAAGAAGTTAAGTGACTTGTCCAGGGTACAATTAACAAATGTCTGTGGCAGAATTTGAATTTGGGTCTTCTTGTGTCCTAGTCTACCACTCAATCCAGTGAGCCACCTAGCTGCCAATACTTATTTTAAGTGTACTTCATTAATTTAATGTGGCGGTCCATTTTTTAAAAAAGACCATTAATATAGTGAGACCACAGTTAATGGAATTCTTTGGGGAGCAGGTAATCTGACTCTTGGAGTCAAAGAAAATGTTAAGGGATGTGACTTTGGGACAAGCCCAGATCATGGAAGGTTTTCCCACCCATCATCATAGAGAATGCTAACTGTTTCAGGGGATAAGATGTGGGCAATGAATGACAATTTTAACAGTTCTTAATTAGCATGGTGGTTTAAAATGCAGATTTTAAGTGGACACAGAGAACTGCTAAGCTAATATCTGATCCATGGGGTATCCTACAGCTCTGTGTATCTATTAATTTCTACAAAAATTACTCACCAGAACAAATCCAACCTCAGCTTGTTCCATTCAGCAGTGGCAAACCCAGCCCTGTTCCAGGAGGAAATAAAATATTCAATCCCATAAAATACTTTTTGTCAGACACCATGAATATTGAGTTATGTGGGATGAGCTGATCTCCAAGGACCCTTCCCTCTCTTAGTTTTCTTTGAGTCTATATTTTAAAATGGGCTGCATGAATGAACTCAGGCTGCCTCTGCTGGAACCCTTGGTGCTCTGCTATCCAAATCCATAGGAGGTGTGTCCTTAATTACTCAATTACTCATTGTAGGATGAGGGACAAGGAGGTTGGTGAAGACATTCTAGAGAAGCAGAGATTCCTAACATCTCAATGACCCCGGTTTGCTTATCCCCAATTCTTTATGCAAAGAAGATGTTTTGTTTTTCTGGCCTTCTCTCCATGTGCTAACAATTAGATAGTGACTCTCTAAATGAGGAGAAAAGGCAGTGTTGTGTACTGTGGGTGGTTTGTTTTCTTAAGTTTTTTTTTTTATTGAAAACATATGTGAACATTTATATATAAATAGGAAACAATGGGAGTCTGCCATCATTTTAGCAGCAGCTTATAAAATTTAGCATGAGTGAAAATCAAACACTTCTCTACCTAGTGGTCCCAGAGCTCGGGTGCATTGATATCTATGTGTACTAGATAATTTGCGGCAAGAGCAAGTTTTATTAGGTTAGGCTCTTTATTTCTTCTCATCAGCAGGAAATTTTTGGTCAATGGGGGAAGTAGACTCGTTCTTTTTGTTACTCTCTTTGCTTAAACAAATCACTTTGTAGGCCTGGCATCTATCCTGCCCATGCAGCTCCTACATTGCAAGGAAGGACTGGGGTTAGAGGAGCAACAAAAAGCCCTCCTTTCCCCACTCCTATCCTCAGTGGAGATTTACTTATTTCCTAATTAACCTAATGGTTTTTTAGAGCATTTCCAAAGTTCGTTTGAGGGCTCAGAACTTAACGCTTACATAACTGCTTTGTATAATTGTTGTTGCTGTTCTTATTCAGTCATGTCTGAATCTTTGTGACCCCATTTGGGGTTTTCTTGTTAAAGATACTGGGGTGGTTTGCCATTTCCTTTTCCAGCTCATTTTATAGATGAGGAAACCAAGGCAAACAGAGTTAAGTGACTTGCCCAGGGTCACACAGAAAGTGTCTGAGGTCAGATTTGAATTCAGGTATTCTTGACTCCAGGTATCCAGTATGCTACCTAGCTGCTTTGTACCACAAAATATCAAAACTTAAATAAAACATATTCATTATTTAAAAAATACCAATTAAAATAATGTATTAGCTAGAAAGGGGGACTTCATTGGTATAAGGAACTGCCATCTGTTTTCCTTTCTTCTGGTCCAAATGACCAGTCCACGCTCTTTTTTCACTCATAGATTTCTTTAGTGGCATCCTTTACATGGCCCTTCCTTTGTACTGTATTGGAGCCTACTCACATCCATTGCTCTACTCCACTGACCTTTTATGATTGTTAATTTCAGTTCAGTGACTTGCAACCAGATGACATCACCAGGAGAATATTGTTATTAAAAATGTTTTCTAAGGGAAATTTGAATTAATTAAAAGAACTTTGCTGTTTCCAAAACCAATCTAGCTTATCCTCTTCTTCCTTTTCCATTCTGGGTCCAAATCATTGTCCATTTGCAATACTTGCCATCTATGTCTATGTTGAGATCTGTGTGTGTGTGTGTGTGTATGCTGATGGATAAACTCTATAGGCTTTCCATTCAACTGGACAATAGGATTCTTCATCCACTTGGTTTCCCCATGTGAATAGTTAAACAGAACTCTTTAGAATGATTGTAGATCTAATCCCGCAATCTCTGCAGTTTTACCAGGTTAGATGCAATCAGCAGAATGCCATCCACAAACAGGAACATTCAGAAGATCCCACCATCTATGGGAGATTCCTCTTCCATTTCAACTCTGACCTCAATCTCTTTTACAATAGTGGCAAACAGCTTTGATGAGCATATGCCTCCTTTGTTGTGAGAGTGTTGTTGACCAAGCTTATTTGTTATTTCTTTCAAGGAATCTTGTATAATTATGACACATGGGTAGCTTTAAAAAATGGACCTGTGATTTCATTGCTGTAGGAAACTCCCAATGGGGCATTCAGACTAGTACTTTCTTTTGTGACTTAGAGTCTTGGAAGGTTACTTGGGGCACTGAGATTAGCAGTTGATGGCCGTGGCTAAACCTTCCTGACTCTGTGGCCAGGTCTCTATCCACTACATTTCATTGCCCCTTGAATGGATAGCATATGCATTATTCTTCTAAGTAACTAAAATTCTTATTTAGGCACTCTAATTATTTCATATGGGAATGGTATTGTTCCCAGGTTACAGATGGAGAAGCCAAGGCTAAGTGACTGGGAGACAGAGGGAGGGATTAACTCTCCCCTAAGGTAGCTCAACTTGTCATTTATTGAATTAGAACACAAGGTCTCTGGAAATTGTCATCCCAGGACTCTCTCCGTTGAACCCAGCTGCCTCATTAGCACTTAACTGTCAAAGCATAACAGTTCACTTCTATACTAGCCTCCACTTTTAACCTAAATGGTAGATAATTAGGCTGTTGGGTTTTTCCTTTCCCCTGAAGAGTAGCTCTGGGATCAATGTTGGAAGCCCTTCTTTATGGTAGTGCATTTCTGTTTTTGTTTTTATGCTGTGTGTATGTGTGTGTGTGTTGTGGGAGACAAAGGAGGGGAAGCTGATGAGGACTGCAGAATTTCATCGAGGATTTGCTGATCAGACATCACCAAGCTAGTTAAACAAGGCCTGAATGTTAGGTCTGAACATAACTCGATTCTCACACATTATTACTTCTAATGACACCACCAGCGTGCAACATCAGTAGCTAAAGTTGAGGTGTCGTGTTTTCTTACATAACTCTACTTTATCACTAAATCCTGTCTCATAAAATCACCTCCCAAAAACTGAATAGGATTTAGGTAGAGGCAGTGTGGTATAATGGGTAGAATGCAGGACTGGGGTAGAGTCAAGAATGCAAAGCCTGCTTTGAACTCTTCTTACTTTGGTAGACCAGTTGCTTTGCCTCTGTGAGTCAGTTTTCTCATCTGTAAAATGGAGATAATATTTATAGTGCCTACTTGGCAGGGTCATTTTGAGGTTCATATGAGATATGTACAAAGTGCTTTGCAAACTTTAAAGCAAGGGCAGCTAGATGGCGCAGTGGATAGAGCACCAGTCCTGGAGTCAGGAGTACCTGAGTTCAAATCCGGCCTCAGACACTTAACACTTACTAGCTGTGTGACCCTGGGCAAGTCACTTAACCCCAACTGCCTCGCTAAAAAACAAAACAAAACAAAACAAAACAAAACAAAAAACAAAAACAAAAAAAACTTTAAAGCACTACAGAAATGTCAGGTTGCTCTTTTTTGGTCCAGACCTGTGATTCCTTTGATGTAAGGGATTGCTTGTGCGTAAATTCCCTTAACCAAAGAAGATTTCTACCATATTTTCAGCTTGTTGTCTTGGACACTCCCAGTAGCCTGGTACATTTGCCAGTTAAGTGACTGTCCAATGTCACATAGTCGGTGTGGGTCAGAGATAAGACTTGAACCCAAGTCCTCCTGGCTACAAGGCTATCTGCTATATTATACTGCCTCTATCCAATGCCTAAAATTTTATAAATGGCCTTGAGTGGCAATGGAGAAATCTCTTAGGATGTCCATAAATTAAGGAATGGCTGAACAAGTTATGGTATATGATTGTGATGAAATAATAATATGTTATAAGAAATAATAAAGAGAGTGGTTTCAGAAAAACCTGGGAAGACTTTTATGAACTGATGCAAAATTGAAGTGAGCAGAAACAGGACAGCAATCTACACAGTAATAGCAATATTGTAGAGAAAATCAACTATGAAAGACTTGGCTACTCTGATCCATACAACAATCCATCATAATTCCAAAGGACTCATAATTTTTAAAATGCTATTCCCTTTCAGATAGAGAACTGATGTACTCAGAGTGCAAACTGAAGTATATTTTTCCTTTTCCCTATATATCTAATGCAGAAATATGATTTTCATGATTTTATATATAAAAAGGGTATTATATTCCTTGCCTTCTCAATGGGTTCAGGAAGGGTGAGTGGGAGGGGAAAAATTTGGAATTAAAACCAATAAAATTGTAATTAAAAATCAAAAAAAGGAAAACTACTCCTTAAATGTCAGATAGTGGTGACTACAACCATTCTGCTGTGCTCTGAGGCTGGCTAAGGGCTCTGTTCACTATTCAACTCAGCCTTTCTCAGTTATTATTAGTGTAAATATATGAGTAAGATCTTTATTATTGTTCTGGGTTCCAGAGCAGTGATGATCTCCCACCAGTCTTTACTCCCCTAGTGCTTACAAGGGAGCAGGTGTATCCATATGAAGGATAACTTCTTATAATTGGCCTCTTGTGAATAGCCCCCTTCTACAACAGGATGCAGCAAGAGAGGGTAGAAAGTACAACAATGGCATGGCATTTGCCTTGGGTCTCCTTCCCCTGTGACGTCATTATGTTGTGTGTGTGGGGAGGGGTGCTCACAAACTATTGTCTTACCTGGAATTCATCTTATTTTTTTCTCCCACCTTTTACGTCAGAGGTTCTCACATTACACAAAAGACCTGGGCAGATTTTTCTCATATCTCTGGCTCTTTAACCCTCACATAGAAATTTTAAAGACTTTACTATATGACACAACTTACTAAGTTCCCATGATCTCCTTTGGCATTAAAACATTACTCCCTGTCATACTCCCTAGACTCCAACTGCACATGCTTCTTGTTGTTCCTCAAACTCAGCCTGCTATCTCTGACTTTAGGGCCTTTGAAGAAGTTGATTCCCATGCCTAAAGTGCACCCTCTTCTCATTTCCACTGCTAAACTTACTTTAATGGGTATCTCAGGTACCACTTCATACAAGGAACTTTACTCGATCCCCCTGATCTTGAGTGCTCTTTACCTCCTTAAATTATCTTGTGATTACTCCTCTATTTCCATGTTATCTCCTAGGGTAGACTATAAGCTCATTGAAGGTAGGCAGTTTTTGTTTGTTATCTCCCAGCTGGCAGTGCCTGTTATCATTCTCCTTGCAACTCTCTACAACTCTCTACTGCTGGCATCCATAGCCCTCTTCTGCTGTTCTTAGCAGGTTACCTGTTGCTGCTGCTTCTCTAATTCTTTCTCCATGTCTCAACAGTAGGGATCTATCTCCCTGCCCCTCTCCACTTTATACAGGTCTCCATCACATACGTGGTAGAGCCTAGATGAATTCACAGTTGAACATGTTCTTTTTCACAGCCCCAGGCATTGTGTTTCCTGACCAAGTTAACTCCTTCCCTGGGTCTAGAAGCTTGCTCAAAATAGTCCTATGGATCAGGATCATGTGCTGCATGTGTTTGAAGAGCCCATTGTAGGTTTTGTTATTCCCTTACAGCACAAGTAAGCTTCTATGATTACAATTGGAAAATCTTTGTAGTGTCAGAAATATTCCCTAGAAATATTTCTCTAACCTCAAAAATTTGCATAAGTCAAAGTTTATATATAGCCAAAAATTAAAGATTTACAAGACATTAGTGTTAGAGGAACTGCAGAGATGAATTGGTCGAACTCCCTCCCTTATTTTAAGATAAGTAAACTGAGACTGAGAAAGGTTTTGTCTTGACAGATGTTACACAACTAGTTAGTGGTACATTTATTGTTTCGTCCTTTTTCAGTTGTGTCTGACTCTTTGTAACCCCATTTGAGGGTTTTCGTGGCAAAGATACTGGAGTGGTTTACCATTTCTTTCCCTAGCTCATTTTATAGATGAGGAAACTGAGGCAAATAGGGCTAAGTGACTTGCCCAGAGTCACACAGCTATTGTCTGAGGCTGCATTTAAACTCAGGTCTTCCTGACTCCAGGTCTGGTGATCTATCCACTGGGCCACCTAGATCACTTGGTGCTATAGACCATAGTTTCTTAAACTGTGGGTTGTGACCCCATATGGGATCATGTAACTGAATGTGGGGGTCATGACAAGTTTGGTAACAGTAAAATAGAATTTATACCTATTTTATATACCTATATACCTGGAGTTGCATAAAAATTTCTCAGGCAAAAAGTAGTCACGAGTGGAAAAAGTTCAAGAACCTTTGGTATAGACAAGACCAGAAATCAAATCTGATTTCTAGTTCAGTGCTGTTGATCTGTCTTTCTGAAACTGAGCAGTAGCTCAATAGATAAGTTTATTCAGCTTGTTTTAGAGTTAATGATTGGTGTGAAATAATAGATTTTCAAAGTTGTAAGAGGCTTGACTAGATCAATGTCTTCCTTACTACAAAAGTTCCTTCTATATTTCTGACAAGGAGTCATCTTGCCTCTGCTTGAATACATCTTAGTGACAGGGAACTCACCTCCTTACAAAGAAGCCAGTTCCTGTTGGATGGCTCCAATTTTAAGAAATTCTTCTTGCTAGTGACTTGCAATATATTTCTCTATATAATTCAGCATAATCATTACTTAGGATCATACTATTGTAGATTTAGAATTTAATCTAGTTTACCTCCTTCATTTTGTAGATGAAGGGAATGAAGCCCAAAGAGATTTAAATGTCTTGGCCAAAGTTGCATAGGTAAAACCAGGATTCAAACCCAGATCCTCCTACTCTGAATCTATTGCCCCTTCCTCCCAGTCCTTTATTAATTTACTACTTGTTATTTACCCAGGGACTATGGTTATAATAAGGTAAGAACACCATTACAGACCTTAATGCATCTTTGGATGATAGTAGCCAGAACAAATCACATGAAGAGGCAGATGGATGCTGCCAAACAGATGGTCTTGCCAGTATGAAAGGGCTTTAAACTTGTGGGCTTTTAAAAGCTAAGCAAGTTTAAGGCTTGGGTGCCTTTGAGCTCTGCAACCTGCTGAGAGTGTCTTGTATTTTAAGCTCTCCCACTGAAAGCAGAGGCTACCTTCTCATCACTGTACTTCTCCAGCTAACTTTATTTAGAAAGAGTTTCTACATGGGCCGCTCAGGCTCAGCCACCTGGGAATTAGGCTATGCAGTTTTACACCAGGGAGACTAGCATTTGAGGCCTTGAACTATTACCTCCTACTCAGGGGATTCAACAGAAAGAACAACAAAATCAGAAATTTGTAGTAAACCTGCTAGACTTATAAGAACCCAGGCTTTGAATGGGGCTGAATATTCAGGATAGAGAGATCTGTAAAAGAAAGCTCCTCATGGAACATATCTTTTATTCCCTAGTCTAAGAGTAATGGAGGGATGAGAGTTGCTACCTTTAAATACAAATAGGTCTGTTGAGTCATACAATTTAGAGCTGGAAGGGGATGTTAGGTCATCTAGTACCACTCTCTTATCTTGCTGATGTGGAAACTTAGGCTCAGGGAGAAGGAACTTGCTCAAGGTCACAGAGATATGAAGCAGTAGATTTGAACTGAAGTCTTTTGATTCCAAGTCCTGTGTTTTTTTCCACCAGGTAGGTTAGCATAATATAATATTCTAGAATTAGAAATAGGAAGGTGGAGCTTTATAAAATATTAGACTTGGAGTAAAGAAGAATCCAGAATTCAATTCCCACCTCTATGTGACATTGACTAGCTATAGGATCCTAAGCAAATCACTTTATCTCTCTCCGCCTCACTTTCCTTAGCTGCAAATATGGATACTTAGTACCCCCTCGATAGAGTTGTTGTGGGGCTCAAATGAGATAAAACATAAAAAGTGCTTTGCAAACCTTAAAGCCCAGTTTAAATGTTAGATATGCCATGGAAAAGACACATTTTCATGACAATTTTTATTTTAAACTGCCTTATTATCTCCATTAATTATCTCTGCAAATAGACTTTTAAGCTGGGCAGTAGAAAGTTCCTTGAAGACAACATTTTTCTTTTTTTGTATTTGTAACTCCAGAACCAAGTGTCATATAGTGGACACCTCATTAATGTTTAATTGTGTAGAGTAGGCATATGTTAATGTGGCCAGACCATGAGCTGCCTTGCTCTAGTTATTGTGTGACCCTGAGATACTTAACCCTTCTGAGCCAAAGTATTTCTCATCATGGTAACAAATGAGTAAGGAATTTGTGTTGTTGTTGCACATTCCCAAGAGAAAATTGAAGAAGTGAAGGAACGTGGACTAAACTGTTTTCTCTCTTGTGTTTAGGTCAACATTTCTAACGTCAGCTTGGTAATGGAGTCTGACGAGGGCAATTTCATGCCCACAGGTCTAGCATTCACTGGAAGTGATAAAGCCCGGGCTATTATAAAGGAGGTTATGAACCTGCTACAACCTATAAATATCACCCAAGTTTTTGAACATGGAGGAGGAACTGACATTAGCTACTGGATTCAAGCTGGAATACCTGGTAAGACTGCTTGAATCAGAAAATAGGAATGTTGATTGAAGTGAAGTGAATTCTATAAACACAACTTTTGAAATTCTAAAGCTGTGTTCTCATATGACCAGATGGAAATGCCAGAGGTGACCTTACACCTTACACAACCTGAACGTTGTGATTTGAGGTGTATCTAGGAAAATCTGCTGTACCCCAAACACCTCCCCTAACCTAGATCCCACTTGGTCCCACCATTCTCTTGGGGTTCTAACCTTCTGAATTCAGCTAAAAATAGGACATGCAAAGAAAGGCAGAAACATGGTCCTTGCCTTCGATGAGCTCACAAACAATTAAATGCCTACAAGATACATAGAGTAAATCTCAGTGTAACAGTGTAAATCTCAGTACATGCAGTATAAATTTCAGCGGGAAGCACTAGCATTGGGAGGGAAGGGGTGACTGGGACTCTCTTATAGAAGGTGAAATTTGAACTGAAGCTTAAATTTAGGAGGCCAGGAAAACCAAGAGGCAGAGGTGAGGCTCGACACCATTCTAGCTATGGGAGACTGGTCGTGAAAAGAGGCAGTCAGAAGATGGAGTGTCATGTGCTCGAAATAGCAACTTGTCTAGAGTCATACATGACAAAGTATGTAGAAAGGAGTAATATGTGAGGGAACTGTTAGGGTAGGGAGGGCCCAGGTTACAAAGAGCTTTAACAGCTAAGCAAAGGTTTTTATATTTGATCTTAGAGTATCACATGTATTCCTTTGTTTTGTTTTTCTTTTGAACCAAGTACTGTAGTGGATAGAGTACTGGCAGGAAGGTCTGGGTTCAAGTTTGGGTTCAAGTCTGGCCTGCGACTCATACTATTAATAATAGCTTTTATATAGTGTTAACTGTGTGCCCAGGAACTGTGCTAAGTGCTTTACAAATATCTCATTTGTTCCTTGAAACAACCTAGGGAGGCAGGTGTGATTATTATCCCCATTACATAGATGAGTTACCTGAGGCACAGAGAAGTTAAGTGACTTGCTCCAAGTCACATGGCTACTAAGTATCTGATGGAGGATTTGACCTCGGGTATTCCTGACTTCAGACCCAGAACTCTATCTACTTAGTGCTACCTACAATTTTTGTTACTATGGACAAGTCACTTAATCTCTATGGGCATCAGTTTCTCATCTGTAAAATGAGAATAATAATAGTTCTTACCTCTCAGGGTTGTTGCAAGGATTGAAGGAGAGAGTAATTGTAAAGCACTTAGTATGGTGCCTAGCACATTGTAAGTGCCGTAGAAATGTTAACTATTACTATTATTATTATGAATTATTATTGTTGTTGTTAATGATATTAACTGTGGAATGCGAAATAAGGGTATTGGACTAAATGATCTCTAAGGTCCCGACCATCTCTAAATCCATGATTCTATGAGTTAGGAATCTTATTGGAAAATGAGGGCACATGAGCCAGTTGAAATAAATTTATGAAATACTGTATGAGGGGCAGCTAGGTGGCTCAGTGGATAAAGCACTGGCCCTGGATTCAGGAGGATCTGAGTTCAAATCCAGCCTCAGACACTTGACACTAACTGTGTGACCCTGGGCAAATCACTTAACCCTAATTGCCTCACCAAAAAAAAAGTACCGTATGAGCATGATTTTATATTTTAAACCCTTGGCCAAGCGGAGGAAGAAAGCTTGGCCACAGTATTAGAAGAGAGGGATCCAAACTGGCTTCTGGGAGCTATTTGGGGATTGGTGCTCACCCACCTGTCTTTCCTCCTCCAGTGCCCATGTAGAAAGCGAGTATCCTGGTACAGAAGGAAACTTCCTGTAACATTAGCTCCTTTCTACCCCTAAGGATATGCAAGAAGGGGTAGAAGATGCTGTTCTGTGAGAGCATGAGACTCGGGCCTCCTACCATTGTGTCATCCTTGTGGCATGAAGGTCCTTCATAGATGTTTGTCTCACTCAGCAAACAGCTTTGGTTGCTATGATATTCACACATCCTGCACGAAACAACATAGGATCAAGTAACAGTAACAGCTGGGGGGATCGGATTGTGTCTCATGCTGCAGCTTATCCGAATTTTCTCAGCTGAGCTTGTTTCCAGGTCCTGTCTCTAGACAGGGTTGGGGGCAGGGGGAGGGGGACGGGCAACCTGATCCTAGCTTGCCTACCAGAAGCTTAGGCTCTCTTTTTTTTTTTTTTTTTTGAGGCAATTGGGGTTAAGTGACTTGCCCAGGGTCACACAGCTACTGTTAAGTGTCTGAGTCTGGATTTGAACACAGGTCCTCCTGAATCCAGGGCCCGTGCTCTATCCACTGTGCCAGCTAGCTGCCCCTAGGCTCTCTTTTTCAATTGTTGTTTGATTTTTGAAGTCTTTTTTGCAATTCAGCTCTACACTTAATTAAGTGACTAAGAATAGGTGCTAAGAGGCAATAGAGATAGGAAGGAAAAAAAAAAGCTTATCAGCCCCTATCCTCAAGGAGCTTACATTCTGTTATAGTTTTGGTTTGTTTGTTTGTTTGTTTGTTTGTTTTTTAGTGGGGCATTTGGGGTTAAGTGACTTGCCCAGGGTCACACAGGGAGGCCAGATTTGAACTCAGGTACTCCTGACTCCAGGGCCAGTGCTCTATCCACTGCGCCATTCTGTTATAGTTTTGGAAAACATTTCTGCAGCTACCTGAACCAGTGGATAGAGCGCTGGGTTTGGAGTCAAGAAAATCTGAATTCAGATTCAGCCTCAGATACTTCCTAGCTATGTGACCCTTGGCAAGTCTCTTAACCTCTGCCTACCTTAGTTTCCTCAACTGGAAAATAGAGATAATAACAGAACCTACCTCCCAGGGTTGTTGTGAGTATCAAATGAGATAATATCTGTAAAATGCTTAGCACAGTGCTGGCACATAATAGGTCCTTAATAAATTATTGTTCCCTTCTCCTTCCCATCCCAATGATGTGTACAGTGAGAGGCAGTAGAGATACAAAGAAAAAAAATTCACCACGTCAGCCCCTGCCCTCAAGGAGCTTACATTCTATTATTGTTTTGAAAAACATTTCTATAGCTACAGAGACTTCATAATTACTCCCTTCATGCACAAACATATACAAACAACCTAGTTTTTTATGTAAAGTAGATTTCACCAACAGTGTACTACATATGTTTACGTTGTTGGAAAAAGAAAAAAATTTTAAATTAAAAAAAATTTTTTAAAATGAAAAAAAGAGGGGCAGCTAGGTGGCACAGTGGATAGAGCACCAGCCCTGGATTCAGGAGTACCTAAGTTCAAATCTGGCCTCAGACACTTGACACTTAACACTTAACTAGCTGTGTGACCCTGGGCAAGTCACTTAACCCTCATTGCCCTGCAAAAAAAAGAAAAGAAAAAAAAGAAAAAAAGAAAAAATATTTTTTAAAATATTAATTTGTTGGCGGGGGGGTTTGTTTTGTTTTTAATGGCTTATATTCTACTTGTGACTCTGTGGATGCCAATCATATTTTTGGCTGTAGAGCCTAAAATAATCTTTCACAACTAAAAATAGAATGAGCTATCTTAAAAAAACAAATACAGGACAAAAATTCTTTTCGTTGTTTCTGTGTGTATGTGTTAACCAAACTTGGAGATTGTCTTAAAGGAAAAGTCCTGTTCATAGCATCAGTAAGTATATCATTTAGATGAGATATCTCAAAATATGGCAGGTTAGGAGGATCAAACAAGAGGTATCTGTTTCGCAGGTACTATGTGCCAGGAACTCAACTAGGTACAATGGATACCAAAGAAATGTGAAATACTCTCTCATCTTAAGCACCTGATTTTCTCCTAGATGTATAGAACAATTTTGTGCATAAGTTCATAGAGAACATAGATAAAATAAGTACAACATTATTTCAACAGTGGGACACTAACAACTGGGAAAATTAGGAAAGGTCTCTTGAAGGAAGTGGCACTTGATTTGAGCTTAGAAAGGAACTAGTGTTTCTAAGAAAGGAGAATATTTTAGGCATGGGGTGAGTGGCCTTTGCAAAGGCATGAAGATAGAAAATGAGGTATCAGATACAGAGAAAAACAATTAGGCCAGGTTGGCTAAAGCTAGAATCCATGAGGGGGAGTTGTGTTGTTTAAAATCTAAATTGTGGGTTCTAATCTACGCCACCCCCACCCCCACCCCAGTCTTGGGGGGGGGAGGGGGAAATTGGCTAAAATCACTGATAAATTCAGCAAGAGTTTAGGCTTTTAAAGATTTATTAAAGCTTAGATCTATTTGGTATAGCCAGAGAGACAGAAACCTTTCCTTTCCTAGCAGCCCATGTGAAATCTCTCACCACCAAGCTGGTATACAAAAGACTAGGAGGACTCCTGTTCTCCCTCTCTTCCCACGCACCTCTTCCTCACCAAAAAATAAAAAATAAAAAGACTTCTTCTATGATCCAGCATCCCCTTCCTAGTTCCTTTCTCCCTTTCCCAAAGGGGAGGTCCTTCAAGCTAATAGGTTGAGAGTGTTCTCTTGCTGATGTCAGTAGTATATAAACATGTCACTCAGGGCCAGCCGGGTGTGGTCCACATCCCATCACCCTTAAGTAGATACTTAGTTTCTCATTCTCACCCAATTCAAACAAAACTAAATCAATCAGGTGGGACCCCTGGGCGTCTGCCAAATTCCATTATTTTATCACAGAGTAATGGGTAATTATTCTGAAAAGATAGTCTAGAGTCAGTGTGAGGGGCATTAAATGCCAAAGGAGTTTGTATTTGGCCCTAGAGGAAATAGGGAACTTCTTGAGCAGAGAACTTAGATGGTCTGATGTCTTTAATTACTATCATTCAATGACACTCAATAAATATCTATGAAGAGTCTATTACAGGAAAGGCTTTGTGCTTATACTGTAGAGGAAATGAAGAAGAGTAAGATGGAATCACTGAACTTTTATCTGGTACTCTGATCATTTCTAATAGAATTTTATTTTTGATATGGTGGGAAATGGGGTGTGGGGTTGGGGTTATTGAGAATTCCTCTTTAAAGAATTACACCCTCTTGCACACAAAAAGTAGTTAGAATAAGGTAATAATTTATTTAGGAGCAAGGGAAGGGAAGGGTGGGGGGAGGGAAACCATGAAATAAATCCTTGGACTTTTCATGGGGCAATTGGCATAAAGCACATAGCTCAGAGGTACCAAATCTCCTCGAATAGGAGACTGGAAGGTACTTTTATAGAGGACTGATGGGGGTGGACCATCTGCCCCTGAAAAGTTCCTTTATTGAGGGAGGACCATCCCCCACTGGTGGTAGCTGGGAGAATTGGGTGAGGAGTAGAGGACCATCCCCCACTGGTAGTGACTAGAGGAATTGGGTGAGGGGGTGGCTATGATCCCTCTTCAGAACACAAAGGCTGCAGCCACACGCAAGTTTATCTCCCCAGGGTAAGGGAGACCAGAATGAAGGGTAGGAATCCCAAGCTAGCTCAGTCTGATTTGGTTCAGTTTATCTCTCTAGGTGTTATCTGTCCTCTGGTTTAGTTTCTCAAGGAGAAGATTCCTTGGTGTGCCCCAGAGAAATTCTGGGGTGCTCTGCGCCCCATGACAATTTTCTAAAATATATGTAAAAACAAATTTTAACATCATTTCTTATGGTTTCTTCTGCTGTCAGTCATTAATGTAGTGTCTGGAGATATGGCCAGTGCCAATTCAATTATGCTGAAGAATTATCTTTCTGAAACCAAAAGTTTCTTAAGATGAATGAATCAGTGAACAATCATTTACTAAGCATAGGCAAAAACCCAAATCGGTACATTTGGTCCTATAGCTTTCGGCAAAGTTTTGGTGGGTTATAGGAAAATTTGGGAAGGGGGAGGAGGGAGTGACCATAATGGCTAACATTAGCTAAAATCATAGAATTCTATTCCTGGAAGTCAATGTAGAGATCCTATTTAATCATATTCTTTCATTTTATAGAGAAGTTAAATGATGATTCCCATTTGGTAAAAATAGTCAAAGACAGGGCTAGAATGCTTATCTAATGGATCAGTATTTGTGCCAGTACATACTGCTGTTGGAAATCATCTGTGGAATGTACATTTCTATGATGTCTGTCTTTCTCACTAAGCTGGACAGCTGAGATGTAGTCCTATCATTGTTTATTCATATACAAAGCTTACATAAAGCCAGATCCATTCAGTAGTAATAGATTGCAATTGCTGGCCTGTGGATTAGTCTTGTTAAACTGTCACTTTAAATTTTTTTCTGCTTTAATGAAACTGAGATGTGAGAAGCATCATGGGTACCAGAAACCCTCCACTCCCATGATAGCATGATTGGGGTGTCTGGACTAATGAAATAATCTTTTGTGTTATTCAAATTACTTTTAAGTTTCTTAAGGGAATACTTAGATGCATTTCTTCATTTCCACTGGTATGGAGGATTTCAATTGACCTCTCTACCAGAGTAATTTGTGTCCAGAAGAAAGGAGTATGTTCTAAATGACTCCTTTTTTTCATCTCCCATTCCTTTTGTTGCTGCCCTTTCCTTCTCTATATGGGGAAGGCTATTATAGTCAGTGGTTCATTTAAAGCAATGAATGTTTTCCTGGAATTCTCTTTAGTTTCTTTTTGAGTCCCATGATGGGAACTGCATGATTGCTGTCTTCTCCTTAGTTCTTTTGAAACTAGTATCGAGTATTTCAATTTTTTTTACTATTCCTAGAAGTTAAGATGAGACTGCTTTGGTTGTGATTCTTATTCCTCACTGAAAGTTTCAAGAACTAGAAATTTGAGAAAAAGATGAAGAATAGCAGTTAGTCTCAAATGAAAAATAAAAATGTACCGATTGGATGCTCTTTCCCTTTGGAGACCTAGTACACTCTGATGGCTAAAATATAAGCATCATTACCAATGTAAGTATACTCACTAAACTGTCATTTAAAGAGTCATTCACCCAACATTTTTTTCTTTTTTAAAAATCAAGCCCTTTCCTTGAATGGCCTTTTTTTTTAAAGCAAAAGCACTCTCCAGCATTGAAGCAAAGTATTATCAAACTGTGAGCTGTGAACTTTTCAATTCATTTCAACAAGCATGTATTAAACAAGTACTATGTACCAATACTGAATATACAAAGACAAAAATGAAAATAGTTCATGTCTTCAAGGAGTTTACATTCTATTACAGGAAAGTTACTTAAATAAATGTATATTAATACAAAATAGATTTAATTAATATAGAAAGTATTGGAGGAGCAGGGGATTTCTAACAGCTGATGGGAGGTCATTGAGAAAAGCCTTAGGTAGGAGGTAGCCTCCTGAGTTGAGCCTTGTGACTGGAGCTAGGGGTTCCAAAAGACAAAAGTAAGGGCAAAAAAGCATCAGAGACAGCCTATTAGAAGACATGGAGGCAGGATGTGGAATAAAAGGAACAACAACAACAACAAAAGACCAGTTTGGCTGGAGCATAACATGCACAATTAGAAGTATTATGAACTGTCTGGCAAGATGGATTGGAACTAGACTATGAAGGACTTTAAATCTCTAAATACTAAACAAAAGAGTTTTTATCCTAGAGGCAGTGGACAGCCACTGAAGCTTATTACACAGTGGAATGATATAGTTGGGTCTGTGCTTTAGGCATGTCATTTTTTGCAGCTGGGTAGGGGATGGTTGGTGAAGGGAAAGACTAGAGGCAAAGAAACCAATTTGGAGTTTACTGCAACAGTCCAAGTTCGAAGAGATATGGACCTGAACTAGAGAAATATCTATGCGAATGGAGCAAAGTGTACCAATGCAAGTGATGTAGAGTTAGGATTGATAAGACTGGGTAACTGATTTGATATGGTGAGTGAGAAGGAGAGAAAAATCTAGAATGATACCAAGGTTGAAAACTGGAATGACATGGAGGATGGTGGTTGCCTCCAAAAGAAATAGGAATGTTAGCAAGAAGAGTGCTTCAGGGAAAAGATGACTTCTATTTTGGCCATGTTGAGTTAGCTATGCCTATAGGGCATCCTAGTGGAGTTGTCCAGAAGCCAATTGGTGTTGTAAGCCTTGGAGGTAAATAGAAAGATGAAGGATTGACAGATGGATTTGGGAGTCATCTACATGAAAGTGGCAATTCAGTCCTTTGGAGATAAAGAGACCACCAACAAGGAGATTGTAGAGAAGAAAGGAAAAGTAAAAACAGAGGAGAGAAGAAAAGAGGAAGAGGACAGAACAGGAGGGGAGAGGAGATCAGAGCAGAGGAGAGCAGAGGAGAGGGAATGAAGGGAGGAAGGAAAGGGAAGAGAACCTTAGAATACACCTACACATAGATGGTAATCCAACAGTAGACATAGGAATGATCAGACAGATAAGAAGAAAACCAGGAAAGATCACTGACACAAAAACCCAGGAAGAGAGTAGGCAGGAAGAGGTGGTCTACAGTGTGAAAGATTGTGCAGAAGTCAAGAAGGATAAAGACTGAAAAAAGGTGAATAGCTTTAGCACTGGTGTCCTTGAAGAGAAAAATTTCAGTCAAGTGATAAGGTCAGGAGATAGATCATAGAGAGAGAAAGAGACAAATGGAATACTACAATCCTTGAGGTATAGAAATGGCATTAAAGAAAACCAAAACCTAAAAGCAGCTGGATTAGATTATGTATATATAGAGGACATCCATGCTGTAGGCAATACAATTGTGAGGTCTTTAAAGCACTAATATACAAGGCAAAGGAGGAGAAGTAACCAAGGGCATAGAAAAAAATCTTCGACATTATTAGTACAAAAAAGGCTACCAAGAGAATATGAATAACTACTGACCTATGTGACTAATTTCCTATCTATGCAAAATCTTTATGAAAGTCATTTTTATATGAATCAAGGGCAAACTCAGTTATTAGAATTATTAAAGAATAAGAAGGCTTTTGCAAGTGATATTCAACATAGACAACATCTTTGCCATTTTACAGTTATCTAAAAACATAGAAGATATGATTCCATTGTGCTTATTGTTTGTTGATTACCAAAAAAAATTGAACAAAACACCACCTTACAGGCTCTTTCAACAGCAAGGTGCCTCTCATCTATACATCAAAATTATTTAAAATTCCTTGGAAGATATAACAACAGAAATAACCCTTTCAGTGACCCTCTAATAATAAATGTCAGGTAAGACATAAAACAGGAAAATGTATGCTTGCCAAAGGCATTCACCCCTGTGATAGAAGAGATCCAATGAAGAGTCAGGTCAAAAAGGGATTATTCATGGAAAGTGAAGTCTTCCAGATGCTACTGTTTGCAGATGACATTGGGATGATTGTATGAGATTTGTGATTATTCAATGGAGTTTGTCCTGTATATCTACACAGGAAAAACCAAAGTCCAAGTTTCGACGTTCATTTGGAGAGACACCCTAAAGAGCTTGTTCATCAGTATCCCTATCTCTATGTGAACTTCTCTTTCTATATATTACACACATACACACACACACAAACAATACATATACACCTATGTATATGTATATATGCATATGTATATTTATGATAGTGCAGCTTGACAATGAATTGGACCCAGAGTCAAACAAGAGAAGAAAGACAGACTAAAGTACCTTGAGGAAATTGGAAAACTGCTTTACTGAAAAGCAAAGACCCACCTTGCTAATACATTCTACTGGTGTTACTATATTGCAGTAAGACATGGAATACAGTTGCCTCTGAAGAATTAAAAATTAGTATGCCACAGAGGGAAGTTAGTAGAGAGGTATCCAGTAGATGTAAACAGGTATGAACAGGACTAAAAGATGTTATCAAGGAGTTGTATAATAGTAGGACAAGGTCACCTGGCAAGAATGAAAAGATGACAATCAAAATGTTCCACTCACCTCAATGTATGGAGAAAGGGATAAAGGTGACTAGCAATGGACCCCCTATGAACAACTTATGGGAGAGCATAGACAAAAGTCCCACAGTATGAGCAGGAAGGGATAGGTAACAGTTAACATTATTATAGGGATCAGTGAGACCATGGATCTATTTGACTATTAAATGATGAGGAGGAACTCCAAAAATCCTGTTGTACTCAATATTGGCCAGATTCTTTCAAGAATTGCCACTCTAATTTCTAATTATTTTTCCAATGAACTAGCATCACCCAAATAAGAGGATCATGGCAAAATAACTACAGGAATGACAAAGTATTGAAAAGTACTTTGTGAGTAAGAAGTAAACTGAGATCATCAGACCCGAAAAAAAGAAAGTTAGGGAGAAGCTTAGATAAATGGTATCAAATGGACAATTTTATGAGGCCAAAGGTCAGATGGAGCTGGGGTGGACCCTGAGCCTGACCATGAAAATACCTTGGGGGCAGCTAGGTGGCACAGTAGATAAAGCACCAGCCTTGGATTCAGGAGGACCTGAATTCAAATCGGGCCTCAAACACTTGACACTTGCTAGCTGTGTGACCCTGGGCAAGTCACTTAACCCTCATTACCCCACAAATTCCCCCAAAAAACAAACAAACAAACAAAAAAAACACCTTGATAAGAGGAGGAGAGAATGCCAATGGGTGCTATCAAACACAATAAGCTTTGGGGGTAAACACACTGAACAGCAGCAATCTGCAATGTGCCCATGTCTGCATTTTGCCTCCTGGTCCATTTCTGGTTATCCTTTCCTATATCCGTGTTATAAATGGTTGGTTTTTTGTTTGTTTATTTGTTTGTTTTGTTTTGTTTTTGCATGCCTCAGCATCTTGAATTCGGTATGGCACAGAATCCCTAATGCCAGCCTGGCCAGGCTTCTTGGTTTATGCTTCTTTGCCCTCAATTCAGTTCTAGTCCCTTCTATCCCCAGGTAAAGATTATGCTTGACTGCCAGCCTTAGGTGGACCTGGTGGTGTTGTCTGACTCCAAAACAAATGGCTTGCAGTTTACAATGACAGAATTGCTTGCCATACTGCAAATCTCCCATCCCCTAACTCTTCTCCACCCACCCCCAAACCAGCAACCATCTTCAGAGGATGCATTACTATAGCAATAGCTACCTCATTCCTCTGCAAAGCTGGCAACATTACATAATAAGGTTGCCACTTTGGAAGGCAGCAAGCTCTTGGTTTAGGCAAGACCCTACTGTGCCCACCACGAAATTTTGCCAAATTTAGTCCATTTATCTCCCCATAATATGCCCTTCTATGAGAACTGTATTTTGCACTTATGTTTGTGGGATTTTTTCCCTACACTTACCCTACCTACCACAATTTCTGTGGTATGTAACCACCAGGAAGAGTTAAGACCACCCAGGCTAACTTCTATGACATATTATATGTATCCACAATAATTTACCCTGTGGTACAACCTGCTTAGGACCCTAAGAATCAAATTCAAATTGTTTAGGTTTACGTTGGTAATTTATGTCTATGCCTTCCTCATGCCCCTACTCATTTAGAAAAAAAAGTCATAATTGCTAAATTTAATTCAGGTCTATGTATTTATTTAATAGATCCAGGAAACAGCTTTAGTAAAATGCTTAATCAGCATATGAATGGTGACAGAAAACTATATTGCAATACATTTCCAAACAAGTGAAATCTCATCTCCCTTCTCCCCAGAGTAGTTTGGGGAAAGACCTTCTCTAAAGATTTATAGCTATAATGGGGAAGGCATACTTTTTCTTCAAATAGACTTAGAGTTTAGTGCCTTCAATGCAAATAGGCTTGGCATTCCTGTTTAAATCCTGCTCCTACCAGTATCTACAACCCATCTCTTTCATTGTATTCTCTGTAAAGCCCCTGGCTTGGCTTTGCTCATCATTCATTTAGTTGCTGACACCTCTATGTTTCCTTCATTTATCTTTCCCTCCTTGTGGTCACAAAACTGGCAGAGACTTCCTTTACTTCTCTAGCTTGCTTTAGACTCGATCCACCATCCATAGATGTCCTATGGATGTACATCCTGAAGAAAAAATGGGGTCTTTGTTCTCATCCAATGAACCTACATGTTCTGGGGCAAAGCATCTTGGGAATTGCTATATCTTATTAACTGGTAAGCATTTTAGCCCAAGGAGAATGTAGAGGGGCTAGTGTGCAATATGCATACCACAGAGTTAGTATAGACCATATGAACATGCCTTGGTTCTGATGTTTAGAGGAATGTTCTATGGAGAAGAATTGTATATGAGCCCATTATCTGACAGGCTCACTGAGTCAAATGGGAGAATAGTGTATCCCTTCCCTGAACACATGGGTTCACTGGTATATAGGAGTATTAGGCACCCAGTAACCACTGTTCTGTTATGATGGAGGAGCATGTATAGCTCAATGAAAGTATGAACTATTCCATCCAGACAGACAGACCAACGTGTCATAGTGGACAATTCTGCCAAAAGGTAATGAAGAAGAACATGGCATACCACTTCAGTATCTTTGCCAAGAAAACCTCACAGAGTTACAGAGTCTGGCACAACTGAATGACTGAACAACAAACCACCATAACTTTGGGGATCAAGACACATGATTAGTACTATAATATCACCTTCATTTTCCTACTCAGTCATTCGATGAGTATTTGCTGAGCACTTACTAAATTCATAGCATTGCATCAGTGCTACAGGGAGTACCCAGAAATGATGACGACGCAGTCCCTTTCAACAGAAACCAGAGGATCTGGGAAGGTAAGTGATCACATGACTTGATATATGGCTCAATATCAGTCATAGTGTCACTGGCCTGTTCAGAAATATTCAGGAATTTTCTCTTTATCTACCAAATAAAGTCCAAACCCCTTAATTTGGCTTTCAAGCTTTTCCTCAAGGTTCCCCTTCTCCTGGCTCCATCTTTTGTTTCAGCCTCATCTTCTGTGACTATCCTACAAATAGACAAGGGTGTATGAGGTGTCCCAAGAGGACTGGAACCTCTGGTGTGAGGGTTTGCTGAGCCCTTTTCAGGGTTACTTATCTACCTATGGTGTCCAAGCAGTTGTAACATGTGCAGTAGCCATATCCAGGTAAACCATCCTCACAGATGGACTAAACAAGGTTAAGGGTAACCAATAGGCCTCAGACTTGTCAGTTGTTGGGAAAAGTGTCTACACCCAAACATATAAAAACTTCCCCCAGCAGAATGGGCAGATGAGAATGATTTGTTCCAATGACCATGAAGGAGGGTGAAGCAGGTGTTGTGGAGTGCTTAGAGCTTGTTCAGGCATCAAAGATGCCAAAGTCATCTACTGCTTCCAGGTTCATTTCTAGTAGTCTTGACTTTTGTCCTGCCGCTAGATTTCAAGGTCTCTAAAGCTGACTTGGTGCAACTCTGCCTCACTTAAATCCAATTCATGTGCAAGTCAAGATATGATCCTGTGAAGTCATTCTTCCGTGATATCATTGAAGGACAAACAACAGTGTGTAAGCAGTGTTCTGGCTAAGCTGGGCTACTCGATGTTTATCAATGTGTTTTATGCTTTCCCTCTTTATGTGTTTCACTTGGTCCTTCATTGCCTAAAATGCTCTTCCACCTCCAATTTTGACTACTATCTTTCAAGACCTAACTCCCATCTCCCATATATACCTAATGAAATCCTTCCCTCCTTTTAATTCCAAAATTAGGTCCCGCATTCTCCATGAAGGCAAGCCCTGAGCTTAAAGTAATGCTTCCTTCACTGAACTTATAGCACTATATATGGGGGAATGCAAAGTTTACATAAAATACAATTTCTCTCCTCCTCAAACTTATAGCCTATTATGGGAATTAAGACACAGTATATAGTAACAGAAATACACTATAATATGGGAAAAGTTCTTTAACAAGACAAAAGATCAAGTGTTTTATGAGATATAAGGAGGAAGGTCATCATGCTATGCCTGATGTATCTCCAGTGCCAAGCAAGATGCTCTGCATGAGGAGGCATTTTAAAAATGTTTATCCAATTGAAATTAATTTAATCCTATTTTAGTTGTTTATGATAAAGGACAGTAATGTGTGTTCATAGTTGTTAATAATTCATCTCTTAAATATTGTTTGGTTTCAACTAGTAGTTCCCTTTCTAAACATCTTAGTTTTCTGTGCTTTGCTAACTGTGCCTCATTTATCTTGTGATTTGCATTTTGTAAATGCTCCCACAGTGCTTTGCATTGTGGTTTGGAAGAGGGTTCCAATGGAATTAGCACATTTCAAAAGATGAATGCTTTCTATATAGTTTCATACATGTGTGAACATGTGTGTGTGAATATAACATGTGCATGTGCACATATATAAAATGAATCTATCTTGATTTTTCTCTTTTGGTATCTTTTCCTCCTGATGGTTAAGACAAACTATGGTTTTAACCAGTCACTTCCATGTTGTTGGGTTTTTTTTTTTGGTTGTATTCTTTCCACAAGATATGTCCCTGTAACAAGCATCCTCTTCACCTTGCATCAATATATTGATTTCCTTATTCCTTAGGTTCCTAGAGTCTCTCCCCACTCCCTCACACCATCTTGTTTTTTATTTCTGCTTCATTTATTTTGTTTCTATATTTTGTATTTGCTTAACATATATGTATACATGTTGTTTTCTCTGATAGACATATATTTGTTGAGGGCAGGAACTTTTTCATTTTTGCTTTCATATCTCTAGCCCCCATCATAGTGCCTGACACATAGTCATTGCTTGATAAATGCTTGTTGATTGATTGATTATTTACAGTGATGAGAGAACTAATTGAACTTAATAGAACAGCTTGTTGAATCTCCTTTGATTCAAACATGCATTAGAATGTTGTGACATTTCATCAATTTCACTTAAATACTTTACTGAGCTATGCTTAGGATTTTGATTTCCTTAATAATTATGGAATTATGGAAGCAATGAGGAAAGCATCACACAGAGCAAGGGATTTTAGGATAAGTAAGCTGGTGCTAGATAATGACTTTTTGCCATAAAGACTAATTGTATGCTAACAAGGCACAAGGACAGTTCCATTCACCAAACTGTGATTAAGGTCTTTCTTTGTGCTAGGAGATTCAAAGAAAAAAAATTATAAAGTCTCTTTCTTCAAGGGGTTTAAAATCTAATAGATAATAGGAAATATGAACAAATAAATATGGATCGAAGTAGCATGTAACAAGAGCAAAGGATAGATACTACCAAAGGAAAATTGGGGATAGACTGTTTCCAACTAGAGTGATTTAGAACAGGTTTCCTCAGCGTGTATAATTCATCTCAAAAAGGGCACCCCAAAATATCCTTTGGGACATAGCTTTGTGTTTACCCACTACATGAGAATCTTTGGTCCTGCGAATGAAAATTTTCCTCCTCATAATTTTATAAGAGCTCGGTGATATTACAAAGTTTCAAAGATGTTAATATTTTATTTAAAAGTTAAAATAGATGGCAGCTAGGTGGCACAGTGGATAAAGCACCAGCCCTAGATTCAGGAAGGCTTGAGTTCAAATCTGGCCTAAGACACTTGATACTAACTAGCTGTGTGACCCTGGGCAAGTCACTTAACCCTCATTGCCCCACAAAAAAAAGTTAAAATAGACCTTTAGTTTTGTTTTGGAACTAGATTTTCTATTGTCCTGACAATCTCTCCTCTCGTGAGGCATAAAACAAGTACTGAGTTCCATGAAATCCATTAATGGTGGGTCTTTGGAATGTGAGTGGACATGTTGAATGTAACAGAACTGGATTGTACAATTTGTTTCCATGTTTTCCTGTGCCCTCACATTCATATGAATTTAAATAATTCACAGGTTATTATGTTAATGTTATGTTAGTGAACCATGCATTATTTTTCCATATTTTTTTTATTTCATCCCATAATGAATATCTAAGGTGGCCTACTCTTAGCAAAAAAAAAAAAATATTGACAACTCCACAGGGATATTGGCTGCATCTACACTCAGAACAATCCTATGGAAACATGAAAAGAACCTTGGATTGAGAGAGGGAGAGACTGTGGGTTGAAATCCTGGTTTTGCCACTTGCTACATGTGTGACTTTGGCTAAATTATTTAACTTTTTTGGGCCTCAGTCACATTATAAAATGAAAAGAGTTGGACCACAAAGACCTTTAAATCTCTTCTATTGCTTAGCAGTTCAAATGTTTCTAAAAAGAAAAGCTTGCCAGATAATTATTTACAATATCTGTGTTTTATGTACGTAAAAAGGTTTACTTGTCTTACCTACCCAATGATTTGGCATCAAAACAAACATCATTAACTCTCCTTGGCCGGTTCTATAGCAAAAGGAAGTAAAAATTTAAAGCAATTTTCCAGGTAATTCAACCCTTTCCCTTCACCCCCCCAAGTTCCCTCCTCCAAAATAATAAAAGTCTACATCTATGTAGTGTTTTCAGATTTACAAAATGCTGTATATACATTTATATGCAGCCCCATGAGGTGGACACTTCCTCAAGCTTTTGTCCCAGTTCCCCAGGTCATTGCCACAAACTTTGTGTTTTAACTTCAGTTGTCCAAGAAAAAAAAATCGCTTAAGCTATTTATTTTGCTTTGCTAATCAAGACCAGCTCAATGCTCAGATCAGCCTGAGGCAAGTATTTTTGTCTAATTATTAAGACATTTGCTTCCTTTTGGAGAGAACCTTACTTGCTGGTGTAAGGTAGTGAGGTCTGAGAGGCAATTAAGAGATCAAAGAGTCACCTCATTCTAAAACACTCAGTCCCTTTGCTCATCCAAATATGATCTCCCCACAGATCATGTTTGGCTTCCTCAAGAGTGTATTCAAGAGGAAAGTACTAGAGTGATTACAGCTTTAAAGTCTCATGCCAGAAGACCTGGGTTCAAATTCCATCTTAGCTGCTCTTGAGCTGCATGACCCTGAACCAACACTCTGAACATGTTTTCTCCTTTGCAAAAGAAGGATGCTCATTTTGAGCATCAAATAACCTTAAAGCACCATAGAACTGAGTTATTAGTCATTTGAGATGACAAATCTTTGACTCAGAATCTCAGAATTGGAAAAGACTTCAAAGATGCTCCTCTCTCTTTTTTTCATTCATATGTGCGATTTTCCATTGTAAAAACGGTCCACTGATAGAGTGACATAATTTATAGTTTTCGAAAGTCAGTAAGGGTCCTAAGAAGTGAAATACATTATGCTACTATATGTTGGAAGAAGGACTTTAACTTAGGTCTTTCTGCTTCCAAGGCCAGCCCTCTACCCATGATGCCACGTATGCTGCTTCTCATTATCCCCACCAGCTCCTCTCCATCATACTCAGACAGGGCAAGAATCCATAAAAAAGTTCCTAGAAAATGAGGGAAAATGGTATTAGTATTATAGATATTCACAGAATGTTTGCACTTAAGAACATCTACTATGTGGTTCCTCCTAAGAGAATTCAAAGAGCATTCTGCATTTGCTAAACTCTCTCATGCCTCTTATTTATTTGAAAGCATCATAGATCTAGAGGTGGAAGAAACCTCAGAGGTCATCTGTAGTCCAACCCACTCACTTTACAGATGAGGAAGCTGATCCGCAGAGATGTGAAGTACCTTGCCCAAAGCCACACGGGTCATATATTTAGAACAGATAAGGTCCTTAGAAGCTGTCTAATTCACCCTGCTCCCCATTTTACAGATCAGGAAACTGAGGTTCATAGAGGTTAAGTGACTATTGTCCTAGGTTCCACAGACAATAAATGACAGAGGTGAGATCAGAACCTAGTTTTTTGACTCTAACAACAGTGCTTTTTCTACTTTACATTTCTTTCTCCCATGAGAAGGGACCCATTTGAGCTCAGTGTATCAGTGGTATATATCATATGGCAGAAATATCAGGCAAGCAAAGGGAAAAAATAAGTCAAATATTAGTAGGACAAGAACAAATTCCTCTTTTCCTATAAAATAGTATTTGTTGTTGATTATGTACAAAGTACTTTCCATGGCTTCTAATTAAATCGAAGTGTCAACAATTACATTTTGGCTTCCTGGGCAGAGCCAAGATGGCAGACAGGCAGTGAGTCCTCGTAAGTCTCCCCTAAATCCCTTCAAATAATGCCATAAGACAATACCTGGAGCAGCATAACCCACAAAAGGATGGGGTGAGATTATTTTCCAGCCAAAGATGGCTTAGAAGGTCAGCAGGAGGGATCTGCTGTGCTGGGGCGGGACTGGAACCCAACCCTGAGGTCAAGCTGACACAGATCCAGCCCCAAGCAGACTGAACCAGAGAAAGAGACCTCCAGAGCCTCTGAAGTGGCTGTAGCACTAGCGTCTTCTGGGACTAAGCTCACAGTCTGGTGAGAGGGCTAAGTGGTTGACTGGTGGTGGATTACAGGGGTCCCTGCTGGTGCTGAGGTGGTACTCAGTTGTTTTACCCCAGCTGGGAACCAGGAAGCAGCCTTGAGTGGTGGCTGCCCAGGTGGGAGAGGGGTGCAGGCTTACTGGAGGTATCAACCCAGAGAAACAAAAATTTTGTTTTTTGGTTGAAGAGCAGGTAGGCCTGGGTTTACTTTTGGACAAGAACACAGGCTAGGGTGAGTGCAGAACTTGCCTCTCCTTTAACTGTACCACCTAGGTCCCCCTGAAGCATGGGAGAGTGCAGCCTGGAAACAATGTCCCACTTTAAGAAGGAGTTAAAAGTCAAGTAAAAAAAAGGCAAGATGAGCAGACAGAGGAAGATGCAGACCATAGAAAGTTTCTTAAGTGACAAGGAAGATCGAGTTGTACCCTCAGAAGAGGATAGCAATGTCAGGGCTCCTATATCCAAAGCTTCAAAAAAAATATGAATTGGTCTCAGGCCATAGAGACACTGAAAAAGGACTTTGAAGATAAAGTAAGAGAGGTAGAGGAGAAAATGAGAATGATTCAGGAAAGGCCTGAGAAAAAAAGTCAACAGCATGAAAAGCTAAATGGAAAAGCTCTCTGAAGAAAATAATTACCTAAGAATTGGGATTTAACAAATGGAAACTAGTGACTTTATGAGAAACTAAGACACAGTAAAGCAAATCCAAAAATGGAGGGCAATGTGAAATATCTTCTTGGAAAAATAGCTGGGGGCAGCTAGGTGGTGCAGTGAATAAGGCACTGGCCCTGGGTTCAGGAGGACCTGAGTTCAAATCTGACCTCAGACATTACACTTACTAGCTGTGTGACCCTGGGAAAGTCACCTAACCCTCATTGCCCTGCAAAAAATAAATAAATAAATAATTTTTTTAAATTGAAAAATAGCTGACCTGGAAAGCAGATCCAGGAGAGATAATTTGAAAATCATTGGACTACATGAAAATCATGATCAGAACAAGAGCTTAGACATCATCTTCCTAGAGTTTTTCAGGGAAAATTGCCCTGATATTCTAGAAACAGAAGGTAAAATAGAAATTGAAAGAATCCACCACCTCCTGAAAGAGATCCCAAAATGCAAATTTCCAGGAATATTATAGACAAATTCCAGAGCTCCCAAATCAAGGAGAAAATATTGCAAGAACTAAGAAACAATTTAAGTACTGTGGATCTTCAGTCAGGCTAGCACAAGATCTATCAGCTTCTATGTTAAAGGACAGGAGGGCATAGAATATGATATTCTAGAGGGCAAAGGAATTGGGATTACAACCAAGAATCACCTATCCAACAAAACAGAGTATAATCTTTCAGGGGAAAATTGGGACTTCAATGAAAAAGGGGACTTTCAGGCATTCATGATGAAAAGACCTGAACTGAATAGAAAATTCAACTTTCAAATGCAAGACCCTAGAGAAGCATAAAAAGGAAAACAGGAAAAAAAAATCATGAGAGATGTTAAAAGGTTAAACTGTTTACATTCCTACATGGGAAGATGATACATCTAACTTGTAAGAACTTTTTCAGTATTAAAGCAGATGATAGGCATAGAGTTAGACAGAGGGCACAGGTGGGAATTGATTATGAAAGGATGATATCTGTAAATCATTTATTTTTTATCATTTTTTTTTCTGTGGGGTGGTCAGGGCTGGATGGAATGCCCAGGGTCAAGCAATGGGTGAGGGTCTTGTGTCTGAGGCAGAATTTGGGCTCGGGTCCTCCTGGATCCAGGGTGGGTACTTTGTCCACTGTGTCACCTAGTTGTCCCATGATGACATCTTTAGGGTAAAATGGAGGAGTGAGAGGATTGCACTGCAGGAGGGGAAAGGGAGAGGTAGAATGGGGTGAAATCCCAAATGAAAGAAGCAAGAAGGGGCTTGGTGAAAGAAGATAGAAAATAGAGTAAATATTAAGGAGAGGGAATAGGATGGAGGGTAATACAGTTAACAATAGTAACTGTGAAAGAAATGATAAGCAGGATGCTATCAGACGGACATATGAAAAATGCAATCCATCTACAGGAGAAAGAACTGATGGTATCTGAATACAGATTAAAGTATAATTTTCTTTGTTAGTTCCTCTTTCTAAAGTTATTTTGTCTGTTTTCTTTCACAACCTGACTAATGTGGAGATGTTTTACATGACTGTATATATATTACTTATATTAAATTGCTTGATTTCTTAGGGAGGGGTGAGGAGGGAGGGAGGGAGGAAGAAAATTTGGAACACAAATTTTTAAAAATCAGTATAAAAAAATTTGGTTTTTTACATGTAACTTGCAGAAAGTTCCAAACAAACTTTAAAAATTTATATTTTGGTGACAGAAACACCAAGGGGAAGAAAAAAGAGGATGTGTATTATGTATATATTTCACAACTTTAACTTCATAAAATCACATGTTTTATAAGTCATATTACTTGGTCTCTTCAAGGTTCATAAATCACTTTCCTCATGGAAACCTAGTGAAGGAGAGAGGGCCAGTGGCATTAAGTCCATTTTATAGATGAGGAAACCAAGGGTCAGAGAAGCCATTTGGCTTGCCTATAATCCGAAAGCTCATCAATATGTCAGTTCATTCCAGTTTAGAATAGCAGTAATTGTTAGACACTGAACTGAAACTTGCCTTTCTGCAGCTTCCATCCATTGTTCCTAATTCTGCTTTCTGAGCCTGAAAAAGAATAAACCTCATCCCTCTTCCTCGTGATAGCCCTACAGATACTTGTTAATAACTAACATGGTGCCTTTACATCTTTGTAGTTCAATTCCATTCCATCAATTTACATGCCCAATATCATTGGTGATCAACATACAATCTTTGACCTGCTTCATTTCCAGCCAGATTAGCTCTTGTTAGGCAGCCTACTAGCCCTCTGATCTGAGGGGTACAGGTACCATGTTGGTGCTGGGATTGGTATAGGGGCTTATAGACTCTAGCCCTGCCTCAGCTCAAAATTACAGAACTCCAGTGATCCACAGCCTCAGCCTCCCTTAGTAGCAGGGATTACAGGTATCTTCTTCCACACTTGAGGCAGCTAGATGGCCCTGCTGAATCTAGTATCAGAAAGACCTGCATTCAAATTTAACCTCAGACATATACTAGCTGTGTGACCCTGGGCAAGTTGGTTAACCTCTGTTTGCCATAATCCATTGGAGAAAGAAATGGAAAACTACTCCAGTGTCTTTGACAAGAAAACTCCATGCACAGCATGGTCCATGGGATCACAAAGAGTTGGACACAACTGAATAACAACAACTTTCACACTCAGCCAATTCAACATTTATTAAGCACCTACTATATATCAAATACTGTATTAGGAGTGCTAGGGATACACAGAGAAACATGAATCAATTTCTGCCCTGAAAGGGGTTAAATTTTCTTGGGATGTTGAGATCCTTGGGATTGGGAGAAAAAAGAACAAGATGGAAGATCAGGAAATGCTTTCTATAGGGATAAGGAATGCTTTGAAGGAAGCTAAGAATTCTCAAATGAAAAGGCAGGGCAAGGAGGAAGCCCATTTTCCAGCTGAAATAAGCCTAGTTCCTTCAATGGATCTTCTTAAGTCACTGTCTGCAGTCCTCTTGGCATCCTGGTCACCCTTTTGTGTGTGTGCTTCATAAAATCTAGCACTTAGAACCGAAACCCACATTGAGGTTCTGGTTGTAGTATGATCTGGACAACATCCAATGGAATGATCCCCTACTTTTTGTGGACACTATGCTTGTCTCCAGAAGAACAATAGCTTTGGGGGCTGATATGATGCTCTGTTGATACATATTCAACTTGAAGCTTTTTAGAAATTCCAGGGTGGCTTAATGGACAGAACTCTGGGTCTAGAGTCAGGAAGACCTAAGTTCAAATTCAGTCTCATATAATTATTAATTATATGACCCTGGGTAAGTCTGGCTCAGTTTCCTCAACTGTAAAATGGGGATAATAATAATATTTACCTCCCAAGGCTGTTATGACAATCAAATTAAATAATAATTTTAAAGCATAGTGCCTGGCATATAGTAAAGGTAATATATGTATTAAATATATTATTATTACTAAATACAGTTCTTGCCATTTAGTTTGTTGTTGCTCTGTCATTTCAGTTGTGTCCACCTCTTCATGACTCCATTTGGGATTTTCTTGTCAGAGATACTGGGATGGTTTGATATTTCCTTTTCCAGCTCATATTATAGTTGAGGAAACTGAGATAAATATGGTTAAGTGATTTGCCCATGGTCACACAGATGGTAAATCTATGACTGGATTTGAACTCATGAAGATGAGTTTTCCTGACTTCAGGCTTAGCACTCTATTCACTGTGCCACATAGCTGCTATAACTACCCTGGTATATAGTAGGTGCTTAATAAATGCTTTTTCCCTTCCCCCATTTATGCCTTCTTTATTCTATACTTGTAAAATTGAATTTTTGAATTTAAGTATACATTGTTGCATTTATTCCTATTAAATTTTATCTTATTAGATTCATTTCATCATTCCAGTGGGTCAAGATCTTTGTATCCTGACTCCAAACTGATCCAATATCACTTCCCTGCCACCTAAAAATTGGATAAGCCTGACCTTGGTATCTTTATATGTGGGAGGAAGAGTGTAGTACTGAAGGGAACCTTTGACATAGTCAGAAGGCATTGTGGCCCTGGCTTTTCGACTTAGCATATGTGTGGCCTTTGATAAATTGTCCCACCTCAATGGCATTATTTCTGTCATCTGCAAACTGGGCATAAAAATACCCACCCTGCTTATCACCTTGCAAGATAGGTATGAAGATCCAGGAAGGTGTAAAAAGCTTTGTAACAATAAAGACAAAGAAATGTGAGGGATTGCTATTAGGTAAGAATTGGGAAATGATATCGATCACACTGTAATGGAAAATTCAGCACTGGGCATAAAGTGGCTCAAAAGGCTGACAATTCACCATCTCTAAAAAGGGAAATGTTTGGGAGTATTCTGACATTGAAGAAATAGGCTCCCCCCGCCATGTCTGACCCTATTGCCATTTTCATTTCCTCTTCTACTGATGAGACTTCACTTACATTCATCAGTTATATAATTTATGTAACTCCTAGTAACATTTATCCCTTGCTAGAATACTTCTCGGTTTCAATTCCTTTTCCCATTTTCTTCTTGGAAGCCCCAGAGGGAGAATTTTTTTTCTTTCTGTTTCTCAGTTGTTGGATCTCTTGATAAACTTAATGAAAAGATGAATCAGACAGTTTAGCACAATTAAACAGTGTGCCTTGGCCATCAGTACTACATTTATCAAAGACTTTGGTCCTATCCATCACCAGAAAGCAATGAGTGCTAACTAGAAGCTGCTTTCCCCCGATCAATTGGCATGCCACATCTGTTGAAGATTACAGAGGAGCAGTTTATGCCAATCACTCCATGGCATATGCCTCTCTATGCCTCTGTTTGACGAACCCTCAGGGACTTTGTACAAAGCATGTGCTTTTTACTGTCCTGGAACCAAAGAGTTTAATTTTGCCCAAGAATGTGTTTATATGCCTTATAAAGGAACATTTTTTGCCTCCTCTCACCCTTATTAATTTTTGTATGCACCAAAGGAGAGCCAACTTCTGTTAGAAAACGAATAAAGAATCTGTTGCATTTTACCCATACACAAAGCTTCTTTCTATGGGTCTGGTTTCCTTTTTAATTCATTCTTTTCCTAATAGCTTATTTCTTGGGTTCTCTAGGGTTTTGCCCATTTATTATTATTTTTAACAACCTGATGTTAAATTGTTTTCTATACTGGGTGTTAAACCACTGGTTTTCCATATGGTGTTACTGCAGTCTGGAGAGAGAGATTGGGTCAGATATTAAAGAAAGGATGTGGCCTCCCCCCCCCCCCACACCAAAGTACTTCAAATTACTAAAAGGTGTGTCATCTTTTTCACAAAGACTGCATAATTCACTCTTCATGACCTAAATGGGTAGCTATATGTAAGATGCTTTACTGAGGAAATAGCTACTCATGGAGGAAGTGAGACTATGTCTACATTAAATCAGATCTGTGGATAGTGTGTCTGATCATAAAGCCCTAGATATTTGGAAATGCCCAAGTGTGAAGACCTCTGAATAATGGTCTGAATTGTAAATGAGGGAGAAAGAGGAAGAAAACTACATTTTAGGTTCTGGAAAGGACTGTGGTGAAAACAGCCTAGAGCCAATGATGGTTTCATTCTTGATGGTTAATGATGTTGCTTCATTTTAAAGAATCAGGTGCTATAATGCTTAATTATCCTGAATATTTCAATGGATTGCTGCCTTGGTGTGGTAAGCTAAGTACAGATTCTTCAGTGTTTGCTAAAAAGAAACATCTTGAGCAACCTTAGGAATTCAGCAGAAGGCAGGCTGGTGAATTATTAGTCTTCTGAGCCACTGAGGGCTCACCTCATCCTGCTGGAGGGAAAGGAGATGCAGAAGTATGCCTCCCCACCCACATCCATTTTTGCATAGCTTTGGAGCTATTAAACTCAAGGAGTATGCTAACAGAGCAGTTTTAATTGCTTGGCACTTGAAAAAGCTAGCTGTGCTGTTTAGTAGGTTACAAAGATTTTGAAGTTGAGATTACATTTAGAACTGTGCAGTTTTACTTGCAAAATAATTGGATTTTGCCCTTTAAAAAATCCTTATCTACTGAAAATAAGCATCCAGAGTTTAGGGTCACCATAATCAATTGTGGCACATTCGACCAGAGTGACACAGCACATAGACTTGATGCATCTGAACATTTGGAGCATAATCCATCTTTGTGAGGTATCTAAATTATTCTAATAAATTACAAAAACCCTTTCCCAAATATTAAAATCACAGAAGGCCTAGACACCTCAAATGAATCCATCAAAAGTAAACTACATGTGAATAAGTCCATAATAACCTTTCAAATCAGAAAGGTTTGTGGAAGTTTTGGTCATTAGATAAAGGCAGATGATGATGCCACATTGGAAATATCTAGTGACTGGCCAAAAGAATCGGACACACCCTAGGCCTGTGTATAACATGACTGGACAATTCAGAATGATACATTCCAGTTTGGTTGAATACGTTGGTGAAGGACTCCCAATGGGGGATTGCCCAGGGAAGGGAGAGCAAGTTTCTGACCAGGTGACAGTAGTGTGAACTTCAAAAGATCAGAAAACCTGGAGTTTCTGTGAGCATAGCAATCCTTATAGCAATTTTCCAGGAGCAGTCGTGGCTCATGACAACATATACATTGGGGGTGGGGGGAATACACAGAGACTAAATTAGACAAAAGAAAGAAAGTTATCTTCAAAACTCTACAGGGACGCTGATCCTCAATGTTCAGCTGCACCTAATGGTAACTTCCAATGAGGATTCCATGACAGGAGAAAAAGACATCATGTAATCTGAAACTTAGTTTACTCTTTGGATACATTTACCCTCTAAATTTGATCCCACTTTTTTTTAAATAAATTTTTTTCACATTTATTTATTTTTAACTTATGGAATAAAACAAACATTTCTATAACAGCATAATAAAAAGGCTGATTGCATATGAAATTGTAAATCTATTATTTCTGCTATTCCTTTTAAATATATAGCAAAGTTATCATGTACATTTTTTTCTTTCTTTTTTTGTCCTTCCCTCCCACCACCCTGCCCTAGAGATGGGTACCATTAGACAAAAATGTGTGTGTTTGTGTGTGTCTGTATGTATACACATGTGCATATATACACACATGTGTGTGCACATATACATATACACACATATATATGTAAAAATATTCTATACATACTTCAATTCTCCAATTGATAAATAGTCAAAGTATATGAGCCCACTCTTCTCAGAGATGATGTATGTGCAAAAGAAGAGTGTGACCCTGGTTTGGAGAGATGTTTCTATAATAACTTTCCTTGCTATACTTGCTTAGTAAATAGCCTTTCTAATTAACACTGGCTAATAAGCAGTGGGAAGCACACCAGTGGGAGTTTATGAGAAACAATCCTAGGAACAGCCAGCAACACTCAGTGGTTGCTGATCTTAGCACCATCAACCTCCATTTCTGAGAGGGAGTCAGCTATCCACTGCATCAAGCCCACCCTTGTGAGCAGGTGTTGGAGATTTCGCCCCCAAATTCGAAAAACTCAAATCATATCAGATCTGCTCTTCACTTTGTGCTTTGTAGACAGTTTAAATGTATTTATTTAATTCTGTTATCATTTTAAGAAATAATCATCGTTATATGATGCTTTGTAGTATGTTCAGTGGTCTTTCCTCACAGTAGTCCTATGAGTTAGACACTACAAATATTATAAAATCTATAGATAGGGTGGGATGTTTGGGAATTTGCCCAGGAATTTGGAGAGTGTTGACAGTCCCATTCCTGGGTCGGCTTCCTCCTGTTAGTTGCCACACCATGGATGAGCCCCTCCCCCATGAACCCATGACTGCCTTATCTTGGGTCATGTTTGTTTCATTTCCCCTCTGTACTTGTATCCACATGCTGGTCTATCTCATTTCCCAAGCAACAACCCTTTCTTCAGGAATGGCAAAGCTAAATATAATATCCAGAGGCAGGAGTCTTCCTCCCAACAGCCATACTACACATGAGCCTCCTACCTTCTTACACTTGCTCCAGGTGCAGACATTACAGCTCAAGGCTCTGAATGAATGATTGCCATCTTACATATGAGTAAATTGAGGCTCAGAGAAATGAAATAACTTGCCGCAGGGCTTGTAAGTAGCAAAGTCAGGATTTCCACTCAGATCTTCTGACTCCAGTGTTTCTGCTTTTCCTGAGGGAGAGGAGAGAAGAAAGGGAATAAGCGTTTATGTTATTTAATATTTCATTTCCCCCATTACATGTAAAAAAACAACTTTTAATATTCATTTTTAAAACTTTGAGTTCCACATTTTCTCCCTTCTTCCCCTCCCCCACATTGAGAAGGCAAGCAATTCAATATAGATTATACATCTGTAGTCTTGCAAAACATTGCCATATTAGTCATGTTGTGAAAAAAAGAGACAAAAAATTCAAGAAAAATAAAGACAATTTTTTTTAAAAGTATGCTTCCATCTGTATTCAGACACCATCAGTTCTTTGTTTGGGGATAGATAGCATTTTTCATCATAAGTAAGTCCTTCAGAGTTGTCTTGGATAATTGTATTGCTGAGAATAGCTAAGTCATTCACAGCTGATCATCTGACAATATTGCTGTTACTTTCTACACAGTACACTTCACTCTGCATCAGCTCATGTAAGTCCAGGTTTTTCTGAGAGCATCCTTCTCTTCCTTTCTTGTAACGCAAAAGTAGGAAATAAGCATTTAGATGGTGCCCTATGGGCAAGATGCCTTGCTTAGCCCTTTTTTACAGATATTATCTCATTTGATCCTTGAAACAACCCTGAAATGTAGGGACTATTATTATCCCCATTTTAAGTATAGGGAAACTGAGGCAAACAGAGACAAGTGACTTGCCCAGAATCACAGAGCTTTACTGTGTCTGACGCCAAAATGAACTCAGATGTTCCTGACTCTAAGCCCAGCAACTCTATCCACTGAGCCACCAGCTGCTTCTGGCCGAGCCATTGCCAGTCATCTTGACTTTTGTCTTGCTACCAGATTCTGATGATTCTGGAGGAGAGGGTGAGACTGATGACTTTGTGATGACTTTTGTGCCTCACTTAAATCCAATTCACAGTGCAAATCACAACATCTCCTGTGATGTCATTGGTCCTCAAAGGACCAACAACAACAATAACAACAGCTGCTTCTTGGGTCTAGCTTCTCCTTATGCAGATGTTATAAATGAGTCATTTCCATTTCTGGAGCACTGCTCCTAATGCCTATGGGAACTCCATACCTTCCAGAGCCCATTGGTCTTTTCTACTGTGCCCTGCTGCCAAGTGAAATGGACTTGATTTCCAAGTTGAAATGCCAGATGAGTTTTCTATATATTAATTAAGTACACGCTGTCGGCATTAATGAAATCTACTTTAAAAATCTCATCATTTTGATTTTTTGATCAACATGCCGTACCTGGCACATGGCTACTTGGACATTTTATTAAAACAGAAGAAACAATTGTCAGGGAAGCCCTGGAGCCCTTGGGGCTGATCACACTCTCAAGTTTCTCTGGCAAATCTAAAATTGTCCCATCATTCAACTCATCACTGGGCCTGCTCAGAAGATGATTTGCCTCCATAGAGATCTAGGTTTGAGTTCTGGCTCTCCCATTTAGTAGTCTGCATGACCGTGGGTGAGCTTCCTAATCTCTGTGTTTCAGTTTCCTAAGCTGTAAAGAGGGGATGTAAAATGTTTACACCACCCAGCTCAAATTGTGTAGAAAACATTTTGTCAGTTTTGAAGCACTGTATAAAACATATTTGGTTGTTTTTGACAGATGTCTAATTTCCTTGGTATAGGGAACTACCTCTATTAATGCAAATTGGTGCATAAAAGGAAGTATTTTTAGCCTACTACATGTCAGGCCCTGGGTTAAGTGCTTTACAAATATTATTTAATATGATCCTTACAATGACCCTGTGGGAAAAGTGCTGTTAGGGGCTCTTATTAACTAGTTGGGGAAACTGAGGCAGAGAGAGGTTAAGTGATTTGCTCAGGGTTACACAGCTAGTAAATGTCTGAGGCTTGATTTGAACTGAGGACTTCTTGGCTCTGGGCCCTGCAGTTTATCCACTGCACCACCAAGCTGACTCCAGATTCTGCAACCTCATCTTAGAAAGCTGTCTGGGCTCTAATAGCTGAGGTGACTTGCCAGTGTCACACAGCCGTATATGACAGTCAGCTCTTGAACTTGTATGCTGTTAACCATGAGGCCAGTTCTCCATTTACTACTCCATGCTACCTTTCCCCATTTCAGCTAGTATCACCTCATTCTCATCTTCTTTCAAAAGAAGGTTTTGAATAGAAAACAGTCCTAGACCGAATCTCTATCCTGCTATTATTTCCCTAGATTCAATATTCTGTGAACTATTTATAGAGGTGAATAAAATGACTTATCTTTTCTGGTTGAATAAAAGAGCTAGGATGTGAGCCCATTTTTTTTTAGGCTCTCCGAAAACATCTGTGCCTAGACAGAATGACAAAGATGATATGAACCTCATCCTGTTTCCCCTTGGGTTTTGATTCCTTCCACTATATATATATATATATGTGTGTGTGTGTGTGTGTGTGTGTTGTTGTTCAGTCATTTTTCAGTTATGTCCAACTCCCCATTTGTAGTTTTCTTGGCACATATACTAGAGTAGTTTGCCATTTCCTTCTTAAGCTCATTTTATAAATAAGGACACAGATGAGCAAATAGAGTGAAGTGACTTGTCCAACGTCATACAGCTAAATGTCTGAGTCCAGATTTGAACTCAGGGAGTTGAGTCTTCCTGATTCCAGGTCCAATGATCTATCCTGTGCCACCTCGCTACTCCATCTATATCATTACTAATCCTGCTATTTTTATTATTGATTATTCCCCTACTTATCCTTGTGTTTCTATTACTTTTGATGCTGTTTGCCTACAGGGTGGTACCAAATGATGACTACTGCATTACACTTATATTTAGAGTGTCCTGCTAACTAATGCTCCCATAAATATTCAACAGAGACAGTTTTATACAAAGGTCTGGGGAATTAGGTGACCTGCCAAGTCTTTTCCACATCTAATATCTATGATAATAGCTGCAAATTACATGGGACAGAAGGAACGGAATTGTCCTGTAGAATCCCTAATGGAAATAGGAACTTGTGCCCAAGTCTCATGTGTCCAGACCACATCACACTGATGGTATCTGATGCTTAAGTGGAGTCTTCACCTTTGAATACCAAGCAATATTGCCTTGGAAAATCTTTAACCAAAATACTGTTCTATTGCTGCCTTTAAGCAATCTTCTGAGGGTTTTAAAAAAATGTTAATTGACATTGCTTCTCGAATGGTAAATGAAGAGATCCAAACCAGAATATAAAATCAAAATGCTTCCCCATTAGGAATCCAGTGGCATCAATTTTGGGGACTGAAGTTAAGCTAAATTGGCCAACTTTGTGCATTCATTACCCTTACCCTAATCCTCAGAATCACAAATGCAAAATGCTGTCATTACATCTGAGAACTGACATCAGCTGGGATTTCTCAGTGTGAATTCTGAAAGCTTAATTTGAAAAGTTCCTTCTCAAATGGTTGTTGCCAGCTCCGATATTTCCTCTTCACATCCAGTACTTGATTAAAGATAGATGCTTATTTCTCAGTTCCCAATTAAAGCAAAAAAAAAAAAGGGGGGGTTGTATTTGGAACCACTTATTCCTTATATCATGTCATACATTAAAAGCTTTCTAGTGGCATTTAAGTTTTTATGGATTACATTGCAATTTTGATACTTACAATCTGAAGTTTAATTAATTGTATAAAAACTCAGAAGTTCAGCCAACTATGCCTTCCTGCCCTTCTACCTTTCTCTGTGCCCCCCAAACCTATTCTTCACTCTCATTAATTCCTCCTATCGTTCTATAACTCTGCTCTGTCCTTACTTGCTCCCTTTGAAATCTTGACATTATAGCTAACAATTTTAATTTTACCTTGGACTACCTCTCCACTTTCCTTCCCAAACTTCAGCCTAACATGATTTCCTCATCTGTTTCCTCTGTTCCTACTCATGAAATAATACTATTAGACAAAATCATATAGCTGTGCTGTTTGGGTGTACTATATATCTTTGTTATTTGATCTCACTGGGTTCCTTAATCCTGCACAACAATTATTTTACCCATCCCTTATTAACTCCCTGTTACATACCTCACAGTACCTGTTCCAAACCTTCTCTTCTTTTTTTCAAGCCACCTACACCATTCCCTCCTACTTTCTTGTAAGCATGGAATCTCACTTATTACTTTGCCAACAAAATGGAAGCCATCTCTGTCAAGAGTTCATTCTCCCCAGTTCTATATCTCAATTCCTTTCAAGATCATCCTCACTCCTCTCCCCTTTTCCTCTATCCTCTGAAGAAGAGATAGTCTTTCTTCTTTCTAAGGCCAAGTCTTCTACCTGTGCCCTTGATCATTCCCTTTTGTTTATTCCATGAACTTGCCCTGTTTATCATCCGCTTAACATTTATGATCTCCAATCTCTCCTTTTTCCATTAGTTCCTTCTCTGCTACTTACAAACATGCCCAGATAGCCCACATCATTACACAAAACTTTCACTCGAAACTGCCATTTCTTGTCCTATATATCTCCTTCCTTTATTGCTAAATCCATAGGAAAAACTGTCTATATTCATTGTTTATTTCCTCACCTTCTATTCATTTTTCAATCTCTTGTAATTTGACTTCTAACCCCATCACTCAACTGAAACTGATCTCCCCAAAGTTATCAAAGAGCTTAGAATTACTAAACCCAGTAGCCTTTCTCATCCTTTTTGACCTCTCTCTGCCATTTGCCACTGTCTACCTCTTCTTCCTCCTAAAAACTCTCTTCTCTCAAGGTTGTCATGACTGAACTCCCTTTTGACTTTTCTGAGCGGTCTTTAGAAGTCCTCTTTGCTGAATATAACAAAAACAGAAAATATTGGATGTTGGAGGGGATGTAGGAAAGCTCGGACACTCTACATTGGTGGAGTTGTGAAAAGATAAAACCATTCTGGAGAGCAATTTGGAACTATGCCCAAAGGGCTATAGAACTGTGCATACTTTGATCCAGCAATACCACTGCTAAATTTATATCCCAAAGACATCCCCCAAAAGTGAAAAAGACCTATTTGTACAAAAATATTTATAGCAGCTCTTTTTGTGATGACTAAGAATTGGAAATCAAAGGAATGCCCATCAATTGGGGAATAGCTAAACAAACTGTGGTATATGATGGTGATGGAATATTATTGTGCTATAAGAAATGATAAGCAGGGGGCAGCTAGGTGATGCAGTGGATAGAGCACTGGCCCTGGAGTCAGAAGGACCTGAGTTCAAATCCAGCCTCAGACACTTGATACTTACTAGCTGTGTGACCCTGAGCAAGTCACTTAACCCCAATTGCCTCACTAAAAAATAAAAAAGAAAAGAAAAGAAAGAAATGACAAGTAGGATGACTTCAGAAAGGCCTGGAAGAACATGTATGAAATGATGTATAGTGAAGTGATCTGAACCAAGACAATCCCAAAGGACTATTGATGAAACATATTATCCACCTCCAAAGAAAGAATTGATATTGATGAAACAGACTGAAGCATGCTATTTTTCACTTTCTTTCATTTTTTTCTCTTTTAATCAAGTTTTCTTGTACAAGATGACAAATACGGTATTGTTTTATATAATCATACATGTATAACCCATATATGATTTTTTACTGCCTCAAGAAGGGGAGAGGGGAGGGAGGGAAAAAGGGATAAAATTTAGAACTCGAAACTATAAATAAAAATGCTTATTAAAAAAGAAGTCCTCTTTGCTGGATCAACATCATCATCTATGTTGTACCCTCATATGAGGGTATACCACAGTGATCTAATTTGGGCTCTTTCTTTACTCTCTCATAGAAATCTCATAAGCTTTCATAGGTTCAATTTCTTTGCACATTACTCAAAAATATACATATCAAGATCTCATCTCTCTCCTGAGTGATATTTGAGCACCAACAACTAACTACATGCTGAGTATCTCCACCTGGATGTCCCAAAAGTTGCTGCAAACAAAACACGTCCAAAGAATTACTCATTATCCTGGTTTCAAATATCTGTTTCTTCCTAATGTCCATTTTGGTAGAGAGTAGCACTATGTTTTTAGTTATTTAGGTTCAATATCTCAGTATCACCTTTGGCTTTGCTCTCCCTCAGCCACTGACTTAATATTTAATCAATAACTAAGTCATTGATTATAGCATCTCTTGTATCTGTCCCCTTCTTTCCACTCAAGTGGACAACTTTTTAGTTCAGCCCTTTATCACCTTCCCCCTGAATTATGAAAATAGCTTCCTGATTGATTCCCTTGTCTCTAGGCTCTCCTCTCTCCAATCCATCACCCATACAACTACAAAAATGTTTTTCCTAAAACACAAGTCTGATCATGTCATTCTCTTGCTTGAGTGACTTCTTTTTTTTTCTTTTTTCTTTTCTTTTTTTTTTGCAGGGTAATGAGGGTTAAGTGACTTGCCAGGGTCACACAGCTAGTAAGTGTCAAATGTCTTGAGTCCAGATTTGAACTCAGGTCCTCCTGAATCCAGGACTGGTGCTTTATCCACTGCATCATTTAGCTGCCCCTCAAGAGTGACTTCTTAATACCTATATGTTAATATACACACTCCTTTGCTGGTATTTAAATCCACTCACAATTCCATCCCAATGTATTTATCCAAGTTATTTTTATAATACTTCCTCTCATATACTACAAGTAGCTAAATGGTGTGGATAGAGTGCTAGACTTGGAGTCAGGAAGACCTGACACTGTGTGACACTGGACAAATCTTTTGATCTCTGTCTTGGTCTCTTCATCTGTAAAATGGGAAAAAATAGCAACTACCTCCCCAGATTTGTTGTGGGGATCAGATGAGATATTTGTAAAGTGTTTTGAAGACCTTCAAATACTATATAAGTACTAACTGCTCTCATCATCACCACCACCACCATCATCTCTATGTTCCTGCTAGACTTACTGATTTGCTATTCACCCTACATGACTTACATCTTCTGTCCTTGTGCTATCCTTCGTGTCTGAAATGTCCTCTTTCCTCCTTTCTTCATTATAGAACCCTACTTTCCTTCTAGACACAATTCAAGTACCGCCTCCTATAAGAAGTCCTCCCATATACCCCCTATTTTTAGAACTTTCACCCCACCCTAAAATTTTCTCAGTATACTATTTATATGAAAGGTAACATGGCATAGTGGATTGAGAATTGACTTTAGAATCAAGAACTGGGTTTGATCCCAACCTGCTGGCCTCTAATGCTTCCTTGCTTTGTGATCCTGGACAATTCTTCTAATGTCTCGGGCCACAACATTGCCAGACTGCATGGATAGGAGTTCCTTCACCAGAATTTCAATTAAATCATGGGTCCATCCTTGACATGTCCCCCAAAATTAAATAAATGATATATATATACATATATATATGCACACATATGTAAGCATCTACACAAGTATATGTAAATGTTTACTAATAAATCAATAGGCATTCATTAAGTGCCTACCATGTTCCAGGTTCTTGCAGAAGAGATGCAAGTACAATAAATGAAATTATCCTCATTCTCAAGGAACTTAAAACAAGTTTATATATAAATGTATGTATACATATAAATATATATAAATATATACATGTATGTATACATATAATATTAATATAAAGTGAATAAATACTAATATAAACAAAATAGTTAAGTATGAGGTGGCTCGACAAGGGAGGACATTAGCCATTGGAGGAATCAGGTACTTGAGATGTGTCTTAAAGAAGGAAAGGTATTCTTTGAGGTTGAGGTAGGGGAAAAATTTATTCCAAGCAGGTGGGATATCCAGTAAGAAAGATATGTTGGGACCAAGTTGTGAAGGACTTCAAATGCTAAACATGGGAGTTTCTGTTGTATCTTAGAGGCAATAGGAAGCCACAGATGTTGAAGGAGTCACATGGTCAGATCTGTAATTAAGGAAAATGACTTTGGAAGCAGAGTGGAGGGTGGACTGGAGAGGTGAGAGTTTGAAGAAAGGGAGACCAATTATAAAGCTTCTGCAGTAGTCTGGAAGAGGTGATGAGGGCCTGAACCCAGTTGGTAGCTGTTGTGAGTGAATGGAAAGGGTCAGATGCCGGAGAGGCTGTAGAGGTAGAAACAGCAAGAATTGGCAGTTGATTGGATGTGAGGAGGACTTAGAAGTCTGGGAGAATGCCAAAGTCAAGAACTTGGGAGATTGGAAAGATATTGGTTCCTTTGAAAGAAAAATTTTTTTAAAAAACAAGGAATTTTGGGGAGAAAATGTCAATTCTTTCAGGTGAGGAATGATTTCATTTTTGGCTTTGTATACTGAGTACCTAGCGTAATGCCTACCACATAGTAGGTGCACAATAAATGTTTATTGAATTGAGTTGAAAACATTGTTATCAAATTATCTTTAACATCAAGTGATTTTTGAATTGTGGTTATTGTGTGCTATATATCAGAGCCATAACCACCCTGGAACGTTTGGGGAAACTTTCTCATTTCAAGGCAGGTAAGTGGTGTGACGCATACAGCACTCGACCTGGAGTCAAGAAGACCTGGGTTCAAATCCCCTTTATACTCTTACTAGCCATATGACTTTGGGCAAATCACTTAGCCTCAGTTTCCTCAACTATAAAATGGGGATAATAATAGCACCTACCAAAAAATAAAAAATAAAAGCACCTACCTCCCAGGGTTTTAGTGAGGATCAAATGAGATATTTGTTAAGCACTTAGCACAGTGCCTGCCACACAGGAGGTATTATAGAAATACTAGCAGCTGTTGCTGTTACTAACATATGATGTCAAGGCCCCTGCTGGAAGTTCTTTCCCTATTTTCATTACTTGGTTCTTTTTTTTTTTTTTTTTTTGGTGAGGCAATTGGGAGTTAAGTGACTTGCCCAGGGTCATACAGCTAGTATATGTTAAGTGTCTAAGGCCAGATTTGAACTCAGGTCCTCCTGACTTCAGGGCCAGTGCTCTATCCACTGCACCACCTAGCTGCCCCCATTACTTGGTTCTTAACACAGGAGACTAAACTCTAGTTTGAGAATTGTGCTTTTGGAGCAATGTAAGCCATGTAAGCCCCCTTCCTTCACTAGTGAGTTATTCCTGGTGCTGTCATTTCAAGAAAGGGCCAGGCAGCCTAATTTCCCCTCTCAGCTGTGCTTCTGACTTTCTGGAATTCACACTATGCCCACACTGGGTCACTTCAACATCCCCCCCCACCCAAACCCACCCTGGCTTTCGTCTGTCTCTTGTATGTTATTATATACTTCCTGTGATGTCAAAGACTATCATTCTTTTTATCTGCATTTGTATCCCCAGTGCTTAGCACGTTGGTGGGCACACAGTAAGTGCTTAATAAATGCTCATTGCCTTGTTGTCTCAGACTTCTGCCTAGCACCTTTTTTCATGCCATATCAACAAAATGAGGGAGGAAGAGAAACATGTATCTAACATCTCCCAGTATTGTCTAACTGGGCTATCAGTTGGCTTAAGGTCAAGTCAGTGATGACCTAATAATTAAAATTGTCAAAAGAGATAAAATATGTAAAGTGCTTTTCAAACAATAAGGCAATCTATAAAGTTTAACTATTATTATTTTATTATGTTATGATTACCTTATTAGGTCAGTTGGTGGTTGTCCTTCATTCTCAAAAAGGACTAAAATGACATCACTATGTTGGGGTCAAATTAACAGTGTCCAACTGTGGCTGCTCAGACCAATATGAGCTTGGAAGGTTCTACCGCAGGTTGGGACAAATAGTTCATATGAACATTTCAAGCGGAGATATGTCTGAATTTGTCCAACTCATGTTTCTTTTGAGCTACTGCAATTCTGCTTTGCTTATAGAGCACAGCACCTTCTTTGATGTGGCCATGCCATGCTGGGTGGTCCTGTGTCAGTGTCTCCCATGTCACACAATCAATTTCAAAGTTCTTCAGAAAGACCTTGAGGAGGCAGCTAGGTGGTGCAGTGGATAAAGCACCGACCCTGGATTCAGGAGTACCTGAGTTCAAATCTGGCCTCAGACACTTGACACTTACTAGCTGTGTGACCCTGGGCAAGTCACTTAACCCCCATTGCCCCACAAAAAAAAAAAAAAGACCTTGAGAGTGTCCTTGTATTGTTTCATCTGACCACCACGTGAGCCAGTAGAGTGGATTTCTTGAACTGTTAGGTATTAGATTATTAGACATTACTGACAGCTCAGGCTGCTAATGATATTAATATTAAAGAAAAGAAATGGATTCCTTCCCTACAATCAGAATACAATTGCCCCCAAATTCTTCTGGGACCCTAGTATCATTCCTGCATACAACTCTGTAGGTGGTACAGTGGATAGAGTGCTGGACCTGAAATTCAGATCTGACCTCAGAAACTTACTCTCTTTGAGACCACTGGCAAATCACTTAACCTATCTGCATCAGTTTCTTCATCTGTATAATGAAAAGAATAGTAGTGTCTACTTCCCAGGGTTGTTGCAAAAATAAAATGTTGTTTGTAAAACACTTTGCAAATGTTAAAGCATCATATAAATGTGATCTCTCATTATTATAATGATAATAATTATTATTATTTTTACTATCATTACTAAGAAAGAAAGGAAAAAGGCTGATCACCTTACTCTTTGAATGTGAACCCCCACAGGGGAAATACATGCCTTTTTTATTATTTTTTTTAACAATTAATTAATTGTTGGAGCTGTGAATTGGTACAACCATTCTGGAAAACAATATGGAATCAGGTGAATGAAAGTGACTAAAATGTCCATACTCTTTGAACCAGAGATTACATTTCGAGGTGTATAACCCAAGAAGGTAATTGGTCAAAACAAAGGTTCATTATTCACCAAAATACTTATATTAGCACTTTTTTGTGATATCAAAGAACTGGAATTAAAAGAGATGGTTAAAGACTGGGGAATGACTAAGCTTACTGTGCTGCAGGAATTTAATGTACTTTGCTGCAAGAAATAGAGACCACAATGAATATAAAGAATATTTATATGAACTGATACCAAGTGAAGGAATCAGAGCCGGGAAAACAACAAATGCACCTACAGCAATGTAAATAGAAAGAATGACCACAAAATGGAAGAAACCAAGTGTTACGAAATCATAAAAAACAAATTTGGCTCCAGGGAAGAGATAAGAAAAAACACCTCCCTCCTCTTCTTTGCAGAGGTTAGGGATTAAAAGTGTGAATCATTCCACTTCACATCAGATTTTTCAATGTACAAATGGTTTTTACTGAATTTTTTTCCTCCTCTTTCTTTCTTAAAAAAAATTGTTAGAAAAGTTGGTTCTTTGGGAGGTTGGGAAAGAGAAAGGATAAAAGGGAAAACCCAGGTGATGTAAAAACAAAAGATTGTTTAAAAAACCAATTAATTCATCTCAAGAACTCAATAAAGCACTTTTCATATATTAAATAAAGCTAAGGAAACAAATCAAATGAAGCTAAGGAAAGAATGATGATGATGAACACTCTATAAAGATTGCTTTATATAGGTATAGTTCATATCATCTGAACTAATTGCCAACCTGGTAGTGGCTTAAAATCAGATTTTTTTCTTCTTTGATTATTAGAATTTGCTTTTACAAATGGTTATGTGCTTTCTGTGTAACACATTTAATTATCCGTGTTCAAGGTCACCCTTTGGTTAGGGGAATCTAAAAGGCTCATTGATTTCATTTAACACACGCTGTTTGGTTCTATATACTTCATACAAGTCCCAAAGCAGACCATTCAGGGATCTGTCACCAGTATTACACTGTACACCACCTGGATTTTTCCTTTTCAGAACCAAAGTGTGTTGCTGCATTAAAAATGATTAACAGTGCCACTATTGCTGAATAGCCTTATTAGTTTCAATGGTGAAAATTAGAGTAATTGAGATCTAAATGCTGTTGTAGCTAATAGCTTTCCCAGAGGCTCTGTTACCTTCTTTTTTCTACTCTGTGTATATTGCTATTGTTACTCAGTGAAAGATTTCAACTAAGTAGGACCCAGCATCTTTATGCTCCATGACTGCATACCTGGAGGTAAAATAGATAAGATATCTATTTTAGATATCTTATCTTTAGATAGCTTATTAGATCAGTTTTCAGCTTTGTTGAGGTCAGGTTTAACTTGTTTGATCCACATGTAGGTTGATGGCTGGGGTGGCGAAGCTAGGTGGCACAGTGGATAAAGCAGCGGCCCTGGATTCAGGAGCACCTGCATTCAAATCTGTCCTCAGACACTTGACACTTACTAGCTGTGTGACCCTGGGCAAGTCACTTAAGTGTTGTTCAGCCATTTTTTTGTTTTATTTTGTTTTGTTTTGTTTTTGTTTTTTTAGTGAGGCAATTGGGGTTAAGTGACTTGCCCAGGGTCACACAGCTAGTAAGTGTTAAGTGTCTGAGGATGGATTTGAACTCAGGTCCTCCTGACTCCAGGGCCGGTGCTCTATCCACTGCACCACCTAGCTAGCCCATAACCAAAGTGGTTTTTTTGTTGTTTTTTGGTTTTTTTCTTTTTTTGCGGGGCAATGGGGGTTAAGTGACTTGCCTAGGGTCACACAGCTAGTAAGTGTCAAGTGTCTGAGGCCAGATTGGAACTCAGGTACTCCTGAATCCAGGGCCGGTGCTTTATCCACTGTGCCATCTAGCTGCCCCCTGTTCAGCCATTTTTAATTGTGTCGAACTCTTTATTACCCCATTTGGGGACTTCCTTGGCAGAGATACTGGAGTGGTTTGTCATTTCCTCCTGCAGCTCATTTTTTACAGATGAAGAACTAAGGCAAACAGGATTAAGTGACTTCCCCAGTATCATACAGCTAGTGTCTGAGGCAAGATTTGGACTTGTGAAGATGAGTCTTCCTGATTCTAATCCTAGTGCTCTATCTACTGTACCACCTCACTGCCTCCAAAATAATAATCTGCTTTTTAAAAATAGCTAAGAAAATAAATCTCAAGTTATTGCATGAGACAAACACATCTAAAAGCCATGAAGAGTCATATAGATGAAACTAAAAAGAATGTATGAAAAGATAGAGGCAAGAAGCACCTAGGTTTGGAAAGAAGGGAGGTATTGTCATCGGGAATCAGTGTGGTATAGTAAATAAAAAACAAAAAGTGTCCCACAGATGAGGCTGGGACAACTTCATTTCAAATCCCACCTCAGCCTCTTAACTGTGTGACCCAGCCCATGTTTCTGAGCCTCAATTTCCTCGTCTGAAAAAATACAGAAAATAATAGATGGAACCCCCCTCAGGGGATGAAACCCCCTCAGGGGATGCTTGCAAGGAACAAATGAGTTCTGTAAAGCACTTTACAAACCTTAAACTGCTGGATAAAAGTGAATTACTTTCATTATAATTCATATCATTATTGCTAAGTAGCACAGGGGATAGAGCACTGTGCCTAGAATCAGGAAGACTCATCTTCCTGAGTTCAAATCCAGCTTTAGACATATGACCTTGGGCAAGTCACTTAAACCTATTTGCCTCAGTTTTCTTATCTAAAATGAGCTGGAGAAGGAAATGGCAAACCACTCCAGTATCTTTGCCAAGAAAACCCCAACTAGTGTCATGAAGAGTTGGACACAATTGAAAACAACTCAACATCAACAGCAATCATTATTATAATTTGCCTCTATCAATGGAGTATCCACACCAGTGAAATCACAAATCCATCAAAGTATCAGTGTCTAGTCTGACAAAAATGCATTAACAATTATTCAGTGTATCATTGAACCAACTTTTGAAACCATTATGCAATCACCTAATTTTGATGCTCTTTTATTAATATTTTATTTTATTAGTTGTATTTCACTAATAAACTGGAAACTCTACTTCTTTAATTCTTATGTTGTCTAGATCAGAATTAAAAGCACTTTTGGAGCAAAGAGAGTTTACTAATATGTTCTTATTAAGGGGAAATATAGCTTCATCCAATAGATCCTGGGAAAATGACCCAGACCAGAAGTCATTTGACCTGGGTTCTATCACCAGCGCCACTGTTGATTATATAGATAACCTTTTACAAGTCATGTGGTGTAATTGTGACTCAATTTCCCAGTGTGTACACAGAGATAATCATCCTTTCTTCCTACTTATCTAATAACATTGCTATGACAAATGATGAGACACTGTTTGTGGAACTAAACCAAGATCTGCATGAAAACAGTTGCATCAGTAATAAAAATAACTATTATTTATTATCATTATTTTTCTAGGCATAAACCCAGGTCTTCTGTTCCCCTTTTCACTGTACCCTTGTGCCCAGATATAAAACACCAAGAAAGGTAGCATTTCCTTAACATTTTGTTTTGGAGTACTCAGAAAACCTTCTCCCTGACTATCAACATCACCCGCATCCTGTCTCAAATTATTTTTAGGTTACTGAGATGCCAAGGTCCATGCCATATTCCTAAAAACCATCACTGTCTGCCCTTGGGATCCTTATGGTTCCCACACTCAGAACCTGAAAGGTCACCAAAAAAATATCTGACTCACTGAAAATAGAAAACAGCTGCTAAACTAGCTTGAAATGTACTAGGTTAAAAAAATGGGTAAAACCATAGAACCATTTCCATTAATGATTCAGTGTGTGGGTGCCCCACTGTTATGCAAGATCTCATGTAAGAGCAGGGGAAGGAGAATAAATTGGGAGGGGGAGTTGTCAAAACTGATTCACTTTAAGTAGAAAACTTGAAAGGGAGATTCATTGAAAAAGTCGCAGGGAAGCATTTCCATGGATGGGACAGCTTATTAGTACTACAGTGAGTATATCTTGGGCAGTTGCTAAAAATGATCTTTGAACTGGGTCAAGAATTGAATAGGAGAGGGCAGTTAGATGGCGCAGTGGATAAAGCACCATCCCTGGATTCAGGAGGACCTGAGTTCAAATCTGGTCTCAGACACTTGATACTTACTAGCTGTGTGACCCTGGGCAAGTCACTTAACCATCATTTCCCTGAAAACAAACAAACAAACAAACAAACAAACAAAAGAATTGGATAATAGACTGCATAGCATTTAGAAAATCACAAAGCACTTTCACTGATCCCAGGTTACTTGCTAACAACAACAACAAAGGCCATCTTTTAAATAACATCAGTATCCTTCTAGTGTTTTTTCTTAAATCCCTGAAAGTCATATGGTACTATGATCTTGGGCCCCTTGAAACTTCAGGTGACCTAAATGTAGAGATTCTAGATGGGTACAAGTAGGTTTTTTGTTTTTTTGTTTTTTTGCAGGGCAATGAGGGTTAAGTGACTTGCCCAGGGTTACACAGCTAGTAAGTGTCAAGTGTCTGAGGTCAGATTTGAACTCAGGTCCTCCTGAATCCAGGGCTGGTGCTTTATCCACTGCGCCACCTAGCTGCCCCATGCAAGTAGTTACTAGCATATTTCCGACATGACACCATTAAAGTACACAAAAGATAGCATCAAGAACTTATGTGGAGGAAGGCCAAGAGTGAAGGATAAGATCCACAGCCCAACTGGAGCACTGTCATTCAAAAAAGATTTTTAAAAACTGACCAAGTCCTCTAGCACATTGGATGGTTCTTCTATAGAAGACTGATGGAAAGAGATGGACAAAAATTTCACAAAAAGAGAAGGCATACCAAATTGGGGGGGGGGGAGGAGGTACACATACCCATGAATTTGTGGATCCACTAAAAGTATAAATCATCATTTTCATCTAGTATGTATTTACAGCTTGTTCATGTGTGTAATGCTGAACTTAGTACAACTTAGTAGGCATTGTTTGTTTTGTTTGTTTTTTTTCTGAGTCAGTTGGGGTTAAGTGACTTGCCTAGGGTCACACAGCTAGTAAGTGTCAAGTGTCTGAGGCTGAATTTGAACTCAGGTCCTCCTGAATCCAGGGCTGGTGCTCTATCCACTGCACCATCTAGCTGCCCCTAGGCATTGTTTTTTGACCAATTTTTTTTCCTTCCAAACTCTTTAAATATTTCATAATTTATGCTTTGAGAGAAGTCTTTGGATGTTTTACCTGGCATTTCAGGGTGCCCTTTTATGATTGTCATGGTATAATCTGCATTTGTACCAGTTTGGGTTTTTTTAGGGGCAATTGCTCCTATTTGGGTAGACATACCATAGGATCATAGCTTTAGAGCTGAAAGGAATCTTAGAAATTGTCTGGTGTAATGCTTTCATTTTACAGATAAAAAAACTGAGACCCACAGAAGTTTTTTGATTTTCTCAAGGTCATACAATGCCAGACAATAAAGCAATTAAAGGGAGTTACGTATTAGTCCTCCCTGTGAAGATATTGGCCAACTAGAAAGGCTAAACAGTCTTCTTTGAGATGACATGTTTTTCTACTAACACATGGTGTTTGAGGGTACTACTTTTTTTTTTTTTTAGTGAGGCAATTGGGGTTAAGTGACTTGCCCAGGGTCACACAGCTAGTAAGTGTTAAGTGTCTGAGGCCAGATTTGAACTCAGGTACTCCTGATTCCAGGGCCCATGCTCTATCCACTGAGCCATCTAGCTGCCCCAGTACTACATTCTTGCATTGCTATAGTCAGAGAGCAAACTCCGTGTGAAGTTCAATTAAACATACCCAGACAAGCATAGCCAAGTGTGGGGTCAGCTCTAATGAATAAGAATAATAATAATAGCTAACATTTATATAGTGCTTACTATGTGCAGGTACTATGCTAAGCACGTTACAGTTATTATCTCATTTGATACTCACTACAACCCCATCAGGCAGGTGATATTATTCCCATTTTATAGATGAGGACACCAAAGCAGTCAGAGGTTAAATGATTTGTCTTTAGTCTTTGTTGTTCTGTTGTTCAGTCAAATCCCACTCTTCATGATCCCATGAAGCTATCAGAGGTACTGGAGTGGTTTGCCATTTCCTTCTCCAGTAGATTTAAGGCAAAGAGAAGGGAAGTGCACAGGACCACGGCCATTTTTAAATTTTTCTTTGCTTCATGCTTTGCAATGATATTGCAATGGTGTTATGCCTCTCCATAGTTAGGCTGGTCTTTGGGAAATGGATTTGGATTGGGCTGTAACCATATTTCAAGCCTTTCTAGCATGCTGTAACCTACTAGACGTTACAATCCACTGACACAGACTTTGAGAAGACAGGGTCATGTCCGTGCCATGATGGGGCATCAGAATAGGATTTTGTGGAGGCTTCAGGTAAAACCATAAGAAAAAAGGCAGATAAAATCAAGAGATAGTTGTAAAGTTGGCAATTCTTTTACTAAAATTTCTGCTCCTCGTTAAAATTTTCCTGGTCTCTAAAACCAGTTGTGGAGACCCTGTATGAAATATACTTCGGTGGGGAGGGGGAAGGACACCTTTCTTGCCAAAGCTGCAGGGGAAACTGGACAACAGTCAGACAGAAATTAGGTTTAGGCCAATACCTTACACTATACACCAAGCTAAGCTCCAGATGGATTTGAGACTTCAATATAAAATGTCACGCCAAGGAAGAAATTATCTTTCAGATTTATGAAGAGAGGAAGAGTTTATGACTAAACAAATCATAAGATCACACGCAAAAATGGACAGTTCTTATTACATAAATTTTCTTAAAATTCTTCATAAACAAATCTGGTATAATCAAAATTAGAAGGAAAATGGGTGACTGGAAAAAAAACTTTGTGAAACGTTTCTCTGATAAAGGTCTCGTATCCAAGATATAGAAGGAACTAATTCAAATTTATAAGACTAAACACTATTCCCCAATAGATATGATTATAATACTAGCTAATATTTATTTAACCCTTGCTATTTGCTAAGTGCTTTACAATTGTTATCTTATCTGATCCTTATAACCCTGTCCAGTAAGCATAATTATTATTCTAATTTTACAAATGAGCAAACTGAGTCAGAGTTTAAATGACTTGTTCAGCCTCACATGGGTAATGAGTCCAGATTTGAACTCAAGTCTTCCTGCCTCCAGGCCTAGCATTCTAACACTGTGCCACCAGCTGCTTCCAATAGATGAATGATCAAAGGATATGAACTGGCAGTTTTTAAAGGAGGAAATCCAGGATATCAACCATTATATTAAAAAATGTTCTAAATCACTTCCAGCTCAGAAAAATACAAATTAAAGTATCTTTGAGGTCTCACCTCATATCTATCAGATTGGCCAAGATGATCAAAGAGGAAACTAACAAATGATGGAGGGGCTATGAAAAAGAAGATTGGTGGAGTTATAGATTCGTCCAGCCATTCTGAAGAGCAATTTGGAACCATGGTCAGAAAATTACCAGACTAAAACTACACATACCTGTTGACCCAGTGATGTGACTACAAGGGCTATACTTCCCCTCCAAAGACAAGAATCTGTGTACAAAATATTTATAGCAGCTCTTTTGGTGATAGTCAAAAATGATCAATTAAGGGAATACTGCCTGCTGAGGAATGACTAAACAAATTATGGTGTATAATAATGGAATATTAGTGTGTCATAAGAAATTATGAAAGAAACCATTTCAGAGGGAACTGGGAAACCCTCTTTGAACTGTTGCAGAGAACTGAGTAGAACTAGAGGAACAATTTGTATAGTGATAAAGTTATAGAGAAAGACAACTCAGAAATACTGTAGAATGCTAACTGATTGAGTGAAAGACAAGAAGTCCAAAAGAATAAAGATGAAACATGCCACTTATCTCCTGACAGAGATGATGAACTTAAAATGAAGAAAGAAAAATACATTTTCAAACAGCAAATGTGCAGATTTGTTTTGTTGGACTAGGCCTCCTGTGGATTGACATAATTTTTTGTTTTTGTCTTTTTTTAGAAATTTGTTCAGTAGAGTGGATGTTAGCAAAAGGGACGTGAATTTTTAAAAAAATACTTGAAAAAAAGAATACCTCAAAACATATGGAATGATTCCTATGTGTTTTTTGTTTTTTGGTGAGGTAATTGGGGTTAAGTGACTTACCCAAGGTCACACAGCTAGTAAGTGTTAAGTGTCTGAGGCCGGATTTGAACTCAGGTACTCTTGACTCCAGGGCTGGTTCTCTATCCACTGCGCCACCTAGCTGCCCCTCCTATGTGCTTTTTAATCCAGCCTCCTAACAGAGGACCCAGTGGGAGCTTCGTAACCCAGGTGGACTATGCCATGTCCAGTAGTTCCTTTAGAACCCAGCCAGATTTTCTATATTAGCTTAATTCCCAAGGAGTTGAACATATCTAGAAAGGCTTTCTTCAGGCTAAGACTGACTATATAGACTCCCAGGCATCTCAAAATACATAATCTCAATTATATTAGGTTTAAATGTTGTTGTTGATGTTGATGTTTGTCCTTCAATTCTCGAAGAGGCCCATGACTTTGTGAGGTGTTGTTATGACTTGCAGTGAATTGGATTTAAGTGAGGAAGGGCTGTGGAAGGTCACCAACCTCACTCTTTCCTCCAGAGCCATCTGGGTCCAGTGACAAGATATAGATCAGGACAACTGGACATGACCCTGGATGTTTAAGGCAATTAAGGTTAAATGACTTGCCCAGGATCACATAGCTGGTAAGTATCTGGGGTGAGATTTTAATTCAGGTCTTCCTAACTCCAGGACCACTTGATCAGTGAGATCAAAAAAAGAAAAGTCAACAAAAACTTCAGGATTAACCTTTGGTACTTTGAGTGAATCACAACGTCAGCCTCCTAAGTATCTCTTTCACCAGTGCAGATTGCAGTCCTTCCCTGCCTTAGTAAAGAGTTGCATAAATTGTAGCCTCCAAAATAGTTCATAACCTGCTGCCCCACCTTCTTTATATACTTTTGAGTTTATACTCAGGCTTAGCCATGGATAACAGACTTACTGCCTCATGGTCATAGCCTTTCAGCTTTGAAGGGTTTACCAGAAAATGTGCCAGGCTGGCTCACGTAGCCTTTAAAATCCCAAAGTTGCTTCCATGTCACCTTGGAAACTTGAGCAGAGAAAATAGGAGTCAGAGCTGGGAATACATTAAGTATAAAGATCCACTGGTGGGGGAAACAGGAAGAGAAGGGTCTAAGGAAATCCCTTAAATGGATAACTGGGGATTGTGCCTACCGAGTTATTAAACTCGTCTCCTTTCTCCACCCTTTGCTGGCCTGCTTAATGAGTTTCTCAATTATTTTCTTGCATTGGATATAGAGACTTTCACTCTTTCTTCCTCCTATTTCATCTGTACAAATTTAGTCCATTACCTACTTGGGAGGAGGTAAGTAGCATTATTCATCATGTCCTCTTGAGTCATAGTTGGCTGTTGCATTGATTAGAGTTGTTAATTTATCACACCAAAAAGAACTGCTATCAATATGTTTATACAAATGGGTCCTGTTCCTCTTTCTTTTATCTCTTAGGGTTATAGACCTAGGAGTATACCAGTGTGTGCCTATTTTCTCATTGCCACATCACCCCACTAACTCATATTGAGCTTACAGTTCATTAAAAAAAATGCTATTTTCACCTGTGAAGCTGATTTGTGTGTGTGTGTGTGTGTGTGCGCCTAAGTGTAAGACTTTATATTTATCCCTATTAAAATTTCTCTTTCTAAATTCAACTCAGTGTGCTAGCCTGATATTATCATTTTGGTTCCAAAGTCTGCCCTCCGTTTTGTTTGCCATACCCCCCAGCTGAGGGTCATCTTCATATTGGATTATTGTGCCATCATTGCCTTTATCCAAGCCACTAATAAAAATGTAAGAGCATAGAGTCCAGCACAGGACCGTGGTATACTCTTACTAAAAGGTTTCTAGTTATGGTGACATTTAAAAATTAATGATTAGTCTTTGAGTCTGGCTATCCAAACAGTTCTGAATCCTTTTAATTCTATTGTCATCTAGTTCACATACAACTAGCTTTTCAATGAGAATAACATGAGATACTTTATCCAAAGCCTTGCTGAAATTCTAGGTAAAATAAATCTGTAGCCTTTCCCATTTTAGTAGCCATTTCAATGAAGGAAATGAGGTTTGTTTGGCATGACCTTTATGAAGCTAGTTGGCTCTTAGTAATCACTGCATCCCTTTCTGGATGTTCATCAATCATCTCTTTAATGATTTACTCTAGAATTTTCCCAGGAACTAAAGTTAAGCTCCCTGGCTTATAGTTTTTATACTCTCTGGTCTCTTCTCTTATTTTGAAAGTTGGGACATTTTGGAAATCTGTTTAACGTGATTATAGATGTATAACCTATATTTCATTGCTTGCTATTTTGGGAAGGGGAGAAGGAAAGGAGAGAGGAGAGGAAGAAAAAATTTTCAAAATGAATGTAGAAAATTATCTTTACATGTAATTGGAAAAAATAAAATACTATTTACAAAAAAGAAAGAAAGAAAAGAAAGTTGGGACATTTGTTCTACCTAATCCATTTGGGGGCGGCTAGGTAGCACAGTGGATAGAGCACTGGCCCTGGAGTTAGAGGACCTGAGTTCAAATCTCACCTCAGAGATTAGTCAAGTCACTTAACTCCAATTGCCTTAAACATCCAGGGCCATCTCCAGTTGTCCTGATATATGTGGTATATGTTATATATGTGATATTCAGTGGTTTTATATATAAAACCACTGAACCCAGATGGCTCTGTAGGAAAGAGTAAGGTTGGTGACCTCCCTCACTTAAATCCAGCTCACTACAAGTCATGACATCACCTTGATGCATTGGTCCTCTTAGGGAACAGACAAACAACAGCTCAACCTAACTCAATCTTGTGGCACCTTTTCCATTTTCATGATCTTTCAGATATCACTGACAGGGTCTCAGCCATTGTATCTTCAAATTCTTTCACTACCTATAGATCTAGTTTGTCTGGGTCTGGTTACTTGGACTAATTGGAGGAAGCGTAAAATTATTTTACCATCTCATTACCTTGGGAATCAACTCCCTGCTGGCCAATCCCCTTCGTATTAGTGAGATGTGCAAATTTAGAGACACATCCACCACAAATGTTCTCAGGGATTATTTGTGCTTGACCTGTAGAAGAGCCATCCAAGGTCATATTGGTCTGTTCAGCCATAGTTGGACACACCGTACCTTGACCCCAACATGTTGATGTCACTTTGATCTTCTTCCAGAATGAAGGACAACAACCATAACCAGTAGTAACTTAAACTCTCAGTAGTGTTGAGGGCAGGCTAGAGGTCTCTATGGTTACATGGGGTCCATGAACTTTAAAAAAAAATTTTTTCGGGGCAGCTAGGTGGAGCAGTGGATAGAGAACCGGCCCTGGAGTCAGGAGTAACTGAGTTCAAATCCAGCCTCAGACACTTGACACTAGCTGTGTGTCCCTGGGCAAGTCACTTAACCCCAATTGCCTCACTAAAAAAAAACAAAAACAAAAATTTTTTTTTCATAAATGTGTTTCAGTGTAATTGAATCCTATATATGTTGTTGGATAGATTTAAAAACCTTTTTCTGAGAAGTCCATAGATTTTACCACACCACTAAAGTTAATAGCATAAAAATAACAATTTAAAAAACTTAAATAAGCTTTTGGTTCAGAAGATTGGGTTTCCAGTACTCACAAGACATTTCAGCATGCTAGGCTCGCCTGCTGGGTGAGCTTCAGGTTGTGTTGGTATGTTTTGTTTTTCTATAGGGTTTAGAACTTCAGTTCTTCTCCTGGACTCTGCCCCTCTTGGCTTCATCTGTGCACAAAGATTAATTTTGAAATGTTGGTGTATGTGCATGTGTGATCAGAGAACAATATGTGAGAGTAGAGCCCTCCTCCTTAGGCCCTTAGGCCTTCAAATATAAGTTTAATTTAACACAGAAAGTAAATGAGAATGTTCAAGTGGCCAGATTTCCCAAGATTTGTACTCTGGCAATTGTCCTAATACTCCCTCCCACATCACTTTACATCCGCTTTAGGAGGGCTGGGTTTTCTGTTCACTTTTTAGACTACACCCTTGTTAATTGTAGTCATAATCACATTTCTTACAATCTGCTTTGCTGAACCAAATGGCACCTCATCAGCTAACCTTTTGCTTCCCTTGAAATGCTGTTAAAAATTCAGCCCTGTTTTCCCTGAGGAAAATTAAAAAATATATGAAAAACAGTGATCTCAAAAATTCATAACTTCTTTTAAAATGTTATTTTAAAAAGTGGTGGGAGCGTGTATCTTTGAAATGGATAGTATTTACCTGTTGTTGTTGTCTTTCATTCTGGAAAAGGACCATGATCTCAGGAGGTGATATCATGACTTATGGTGAATTAGATTGAAGCGAGGGAGGGCTATACAAGGTCACTAACCTCACCTCACTCTCTCTTCCAGAGTCATTTGGGTCCAGTGTTAAGATATAGATCAGGATGATTGGAGATGGCCCCAGATGTTTAAGGCAGTTGGGGTTAAGTGGCTTGCCCAGGGTCACACGGCTTGTGTCTGAGGTCACATTTGAACTCAAGTCCTCCCAATCTGTTTGCAGAACATGCAATTATTTCCTTGTTGTTCAGTCTTTTCAGTCATGTCCAACTCTTTATGACCTCATTTGGGATTTTCTTAGCACATACACTGAAGTGGTTTACCATTTCCTTCTCCAGCTCATTTTACAGATGAGGAAACTGAGGCAAATAGGGTTTAAGTGACTTGCCCCAGGTCACATAGCTAGTGACCCTTTCTCTAGGGAGAGCAAACTTATTTCTCCTCCCAAATCTTTTCCAAGTTTCTTGTAAATGCCACCTTAAAGTTCCATATTCTATATCCATGTATCTTTTTTTCTTCTGGGGAATCATGGAATTCTAGGTTTATCTGGCATCTTACCAGTTTTTCCTATGTAGCCAGGCCACTGGACTATAATCAATTCAATTCAGTAAACATTAAGTGCCTGATGTGGGCCAGGTACTGTGGGGATACAAAAAGAGACAAAAGACAGACCCTGCCTTCAGGGAGTTTACAGTCTAATTACAATCAATTTTAGCCTCCTAATGATTACTAGGTGTGTAGCCCTAGGTAAATCACTTTGCCTCTCTGAGCTTCAGTGTCTTGATCTATAAAATAAGTGGTGGGAATAAATGGCCTTTACTAAACTGTCCACTTCTAAATCTAATGATCCTCCAATATCATGACCTTTCGCCAGTCATTTCCCTCTCTGGGTCTCAGTTTCTTCATCTATAAAATGTGGCCTCTGAAGTCCCTTCTTAGTCAATAATTGCCATAGTAATCATCACAGTTGTGGCAATTGACCTAAATGGCCTCTGAGGTCGATGATGATGTTATTGCTGTTGTTCTTACATAATAATTATGGCGATTATGATAATAGCTATAATTTATCTAGCACTTTAAAGTTTGCAAAATACTGTACACATATCATCTCATCCTATCCTCACAGCAACAGGTACATGTTATTATTTCCCCTGTTTTATAGATGAGGAAGCTGAGGCTGAAGAGTATTAAGTGACTTGCCCAAGGTCATATAGCTAAGCATCTGAGGCAGGATTTGAATTCAGCACTTCCTGAACTTGCCCACTGTGTTATATAGCTGCCTAACTCTAGACTTATGATTCATGATAAGATTCATTCACTGATTCAGCGAACATTTATTAAATGCCTTCTATATGCCAAGCACTATGCTAAATGCTGGGAATACCAAAAAAAAAAGACCAAAAAAATGGAGCTTACAATCTAATAAGAAACAGCATTTTACAAATATATACAATGCAAGCTAAATGCAAGGTGAATAGGAAACAATTAAAAGAAGGAAAGCACTAGATTTAAGGCAGCTAGCTGGTGCCATAGTGCATAGAGCACCAGGCCTGGAGTCAGGAAGACTCATCTTCCTGAGTTCAAATCTGGCCCCAGATACTTACTAGCTGTGTGACCCTGGGCAAGTGACTTAACCCTGTTTGCCTCAGTTTCCTCATCTGTAAAATAAGCTGGAGAGTGAAACAGTAAACCACTCCAGTATATTTACCAAGAAAACCCCAAATGAGGTCATGAAGAGTTGGACATGATTGAAAGGATCAAACAACAAGGAAATAATTAAAATAGGGAAAGCACTGGAATCAAGAGGGTTTAAAGAAAGCTTCCTGTAGACGGTGGGATTTTAGTTAAGACTTAAAGGAAACCAGGAAAGCCATTAGTCGAACTGGAGGAGAAAGATGTTCCAGGCATGAGGAACAGCCAGAGAAAACGCCAGGAGCCCAAAGTGGATTTTAGGATTTAGTGCTGATAGGCACCTTAAAGATTATAGAATTATAGATGATAGAATTACTGCATGGAGGGGACACTAGGATGCAGTAAACCCACAGTCTTTCCCAGGCAAACAAAATGAAGACAATTTTCTTGCATTCTGGATACTTATAAGCCTCAAGGTAACCCTTAGTTTATACTCAACAGTTTAGCTCCTTCCCTATCAAACTTCTTACCTACTCTTTAACTACTGAATGGGTGTTGCCTCAGACAAAATGAGACTTGGGAAAGACCTTAACTTAAAAAGGTCAAGGTCTCCCACCACATCTGAAGTCATAGCCAGTTGTCCTGACCTACATCTTGCCACTGGACTCCAGTGATTCTGGAGGAGACAGTGGGGCTGATGACTTTGCACAGCTTTGCCTCACTTAAATCTAATTCACTTGCAAGTCAGCACATCACCCTCCTGAGGTCATTGGTCCTCTTCAAGAATGAAGGACCAACAACACAAGTTTAGGCATCCTGTTTTAGAATGGACCTTAGCAAATGGAACCTTGTCTATTAGAAAGACATTAAGATATTGTGACCAGAGATCATGCCACATTAGAACTAGGTGAAGCAACTGGGAACGTTTAGCCTAAAGACTTATGGAAAAACAATAGTTGACTTGAAATATCTGAAGAGTGTTCACATGAAAGGCAAATCACAGTCATTCTTCTTGGCCATCAAGAGCTATACCAAGTGCAAAGGGTGGTCATTGCAGAGAGGTTTCAGGTCACAGATCTCAAAGTCAGAAGAGACCTTAGAAGCTACTGAGTCTGACACCCATCTGAACAGGAATGCCCTCTACTATATACCTGACAAATGACCCTCCACTGTTTGCTTGGAGACTTCAAGTGAAAGGGATCCTGGAACCTCTGAGGAAACCTTTTTCACCTTTGGATAGTTCTCATTATTAGGAAGCTTTCTTGATGTCAAGCCTCAGTCACTTCTTTGCAACTTTTACTCATTTGACTCATCTAGAAGCAAGAACTCATTGTAGGGTTCTATGTTCTGGAGCCAAGTAGAACAAGTCTAATCACTCTTCCATGCAGTAGCCTTTCAGATAATAGCTAGTATGTTCCCTTTACCCCCAAATCTTCTCTTTTCTAGGCTAAACATTCCCCATGCTTTCATCTGATCCTCATTTGGCATGATCATGAGGTCTTTCACTATCCTAGTTTCCATCTGACATCCTGATATTTCCCAAAATGTGGTACCCAAAATGGAACACAGTACTATGGAGTGGGTCTCATGGTGATAGAGCACAGTGAGGCAAAGTATATCCCCAATTTTTTTCTCTCTCTTAAATTTGGGATCCATCATAGGTGACCCAATATGAGACGGGGTGCTTCAGAAGGCAACAGGAAGTCTTCATGCATAGAGTGGATGACCATTTGTCTGAAAATGATGTAAAAAGTGTTTCTGTTGTACAAAAAATTAATTATTCATAACTATAACTAACCTGGGAAAATTATATATAATTAGATTTATGAAAAATTATGATTATATGAAAAATGATAAGTTTAGAAAAATTATAATTGGGCCTTAAGTCCCTTTGTGGTCGCCATTCAAATGTAAAAATATTTTTACTGACTAGCCTAATTTTGGGGGGCTAAAGCTGACTGGAGGACTAATCTGGGGACTTTTGACTATTTGGCTATCTGACTTCCACCACACTGCTCCGCTATTGATAATCTAAAGATTAAGAAGCCTCTTAAACTAAATAATCAAAGCAGAGTTTATTTATGAGATACTATTGAAAATTAAGAATACACAAAAATAAAATGTACAACCTGACTGCCTTCCTGTGGTCTCTTTCCCACCTGCTGCAGTTCAAACTTCTTGAATACAATAAGGGCCATAGCCACCTCCGGCCTCAGGGCACGTTACACTTTCCCTGGTTTGTAATAAGGCCTGTAACCTTGTCAGCCCTGTCTCTCCTTCTCCGAACCAAAATCTCCTCCGTCCTTGTCTGAGCTCCCCTCTAGTCAGCCTATCTAGTCCGTCCTCCTCTAGTCAGCTCCTCTCCTTAATCTTGTCTCTCTATCTAGTCCGTCCTAGCTCCTTCTTTTTTTCCTGTCTAACTCCCAGGTCTATATATACCTTTTCTTCTCTCCACTCAAATCTTGGGCTTCCTTCACCCCCACAGACCAAGCTAATGGCTGGTTTTGGGGGGGGGGGTGCACTCCCACTTCACGTGCCTCAGCACAGGCTATCTTTCAGATAGCTCCGCTCAGGTCGGAGAGAGCTGGGGGCTTCCTTCCCCCCCCCCCCTGACCTGGCGTCTTGTATAGCCCATGGGGCTCTTTCACTCAGCTGAAGCTGAGGAGGATGGGGAGAGACCCTGAGGGCCTAAGGCTTTCTAATCTCAGCCTGAAGGTAGGGTCCCCAAATCAAAATAAATTTCCACACTGTCAAGACACAAGTTGGTGTAGATGATTTCTTAAGTCCCTTCCAGCTTTGAGATTTTGTATGTTTCTATTCAGAGGATGGGAAGGAGCAATTGGAAAGGCAGAAATTTAGTGTTTGTTTAGTGAATCATTTCAAAACTCAGTAAGTGAGAAAATATTTTGGATTTCTAACTGGATATTTGAAGTGATATTTCAAAGTAAAATTTGTCCCACCACTGTAAATTGAAATGTGCGTTTTAGTTCTGCAAAGTTATTATGTGGGAGGTAAGATTCATTCAATGAGTCAGTAAAGGAACTTGCCTAGAATAATACCCAACGGTACCTGTGTTGTCAAGGCACATTAGACAAAGATTTATTGTTGTTAAGGACTCCTGCCATGAATAATATTCCTCGTTTTTAAAGTACTTGACAAAAACAGGTCTAAACTTCTTTTCAGCCATATTCTCAGTCATAGTTACTGAGCCTGCTTGGAAGTATAATTCAAAAATTGGTAGTTATTCACTAAACATTATTAAAGAAGGAATGGAAATTTCAAATCAGATTATTGGAACATAGATCCAGAGCCTTAAAGGTCATCTCATCCAGCCTCCTTATATTGCAGATGAGGGAACTAAGGTCTATAAATGCCAACTGATTTGTCCAAGGTCATGTGGGTAGTAAGTGACAGTCAGGATTTGAATTCAAGTCCTATGACTTCAGGTTCCATGTTCTTCCCAGTGTACCATGCTGACTTTTATGCAAATAGATTAAATGTGGGTTTCTTGACCAAGTATGGACAAAGTTCTGGAGTTTTTTATACTGCCTGAAACAAATTTTGTGGTGTAATCTAAAGTGCCAGTGATCAACAAGTTTAGATAAGGAAAATTCTTGTTCCTACTGGGGTTTTGAAAGAATGATGATGATGATGACAACGACAACATTCATATGTGTTATACTTTAAAATTTTACTTTAAGAGGCTTTTATTCACAGTAAATTTTAAAAGACCTTTCATCAAAATAAATCTGAGATACATTGGGGACTCTTAGAACTGATAGGAATGCATCCCCATTTTACAGATGAGGAAATTCAAGCTTAGAAATGATAAATGGGGGCGGCTAGGTGGTGCAGTGGATAAAGCACTGGCCCTGGATTCAGGAGGATGTGAGTTCAAATCTGGCCTCAGACACTTGACACTTACTAGCTGTGTGACCCTGGGCAAGTCACTTAATCCTCATTGCCCTGCAAAAAAAAAAAAAAAGTTAAGTGACCTACCCATGGTCATATAGTTGATAAGTAGCAAAGCCAGGATCTGTACTCAACCTCTTCTGATTTTTAAGTTTATGGATCTTTTTGCTAAATACTAATATGCCTCAATTCCATAGTATTTTAATATGTACTAAGTTCCTAAGGAATTTCTGATATCAGAGGGCATAGATTAAAATCCTACCTCTGAGGCTCACTATCTCTATAACCTTGGGCACCACCCTGGGCCTCAGTGTCCTCATTTGTAAAACAAGACAGGACTAGAAAGCCTCCCTCATCCCTTAAAATTCTAGGTCTATTATACCATGACCTTACAATATACTTCAGGGCTAAAGACGTTTTCTTTCCTTCAAGAGCATGCTGGCAATAAAAGAATGCCTTCCCATTTTTCTATTGGGACTTCATTGGAAAATAAAGACAGTGTAGTATGTGATAAGGAAGATTGTAAACTTGGAATCAAAGGACTTTAGTTATAATCCCAGGTTTTCCTTTTACTAATTGTGTGAACTTGGCTGTTATCTTAGTTGTTGTCTGAACCTCATTCTCCTAATCCATTAAATGAAATAATAGCAGGTGTCTTAGTGATCTCCAAGAGTGGTTGTAGGGATCATTTGAAATAAGTTATAATCCTTTCAAAACTGTTACCATTGAATTCCTCATAACAACTAAGCATTAATGAACTGTACAAACCCACGGTGCCTTATCCCTGAAGAAGCGTGTAAATAAAATGGCCTAGAAGTTAATTTTTTAAGTGTGTTAATGTCATTGTCTTTAATGGAACCCGATGGAGAATACTTTTTCTAACGAGAAGGATGACTTTATAAAAGTGAAAGATCACTCCCTAAAGGATCGGCTTTTAAAGTTGTAGGTGTCTTGTTTTCTGAGCGTTCTTCAATCCCCCAACCAACCAGCTAGCATTTATTTAACATAGTTGCTGTATCCTGTTCTAAATGCTGGAGATACAAAGACAAGAGGGCAATAGTCCCTGGCTACAAGGAGCTTACATTTTAATGTGGGAGCCAGCATGTACATATTTAAGTATATGTAGAAGATAGGTAAAAATGAATGTTACAAGGTCATCAGAGGAGAAAAGGCTCTAGCAGCTGAGGGGGTGGGGTTGGAGGAATCAGGAAAAGCTTTATGTAGAAGGTGACCCTTGAGAGTAGAGAGAGACAGAATATTGACCAATTAATCCTTAAATGCTACAATTTTTTTTGGAGGGGGTATACGTTTTTGATATCCTAATAGGGCAGCATGGTGTTAATGGACAGGGCCTTGGAGTTGGAGCCAGGATGACATAGTTCAAATCCTACATTAGACATTTACTAACTGTATAACCCTGGGCCAGTCACTAGCTTTTTTGTTCCTCAGTTTCCTCATCTGTACGATGATAGTGTTGAACTCAATGACCTCTGAGGTCTCTCCCTGCTCTAAATCTACAGTCTTAGAATCATATGAATGGAAAAGGTTATTTACACTTTTCAGAAATCAGACTTAAAAAAGAAAATAGAATGAAAAACCCTTGACTATGTCCCAAGACAGAGCTGAGAGTTTAGCTCCAGCTGGGTAATGCAGATGCAGCTCAGTGTCCTCCATCTCTCATCTCTCACACTTCCATGCTGACCAAATCATATAAACTGGCAAAGTTGATTGGTAATTCTGTGTGATTTCCAGGAGGCAGGTACATAAAGCACCATGTTGTGCAGCCTCTGTCTTTTCATCAATGAATGCTGTCAATGCGCCTTCATCTTCCTCATTTTTAGGATGCTGAATTACATTGGAGACTCACAATAATAACTCTTTGTAAGGCAAATGCTCTGGAGTGTGTCTGCCCTGAATGCCAATGACAGCTACCAATGAATTGAGTTGATGACATTGTCAGAGAGATTGGGGGGCTTGGAGTCTTTGCAGGAGGTTTCATCTGTTTCCTTAATAGATATGTATGAGTGTTTATATTTGTAAAATCAGATCGTCTCTGAGCCAGAAACTGCGGCCACTTACAGAACATGCTGTTATAGACTAAGAATAGAATGGATATTCTATCTGAAAGTAGGAAAGAAGTGGCTGTTAAGGGGCCCAGAATTAGGAGCCTTGAACTGAAAAGTTTAAGGCCAGTCAGACTGGTGGTACACTGAATAAACTGTTTGACATAGAATCATAAAGGTCTGAATTCAAATATAGCCTTATATGTTGTCTAATCCTGCTCAATTCATGTTAACTCCCTCAGGCTCAGTTTCTTTATCTTTAAAATGGAAATAATAATGATACCTACTTCACAGGGTAGTTGTAAGGACCAAAAGACACAGTGTTGTTAAGGTGCTTTGCAAACCTTAAAATCTATAGGAGTCTCACCTATTGTTGTTACTGTTGTTAACTACCCCTCTGGTGGTAGTTAACTATTTTATTTTTTTACTTTAATACGCAAATGTTTATTTGTAAACAAATTATGTAATCAGTTCTACTTGTAGGAGGTGAGAAGGGAGACTCTCTGGCATCCCTCAGCTGGGTTGTTCACTAGTATTCTTCCCCTTCCTCTGCCTCTGCGCCCACCTCTTCATAATCTTTCTCCAGAGCAGCCAGATCCTCCCTGGCATCTGAGAATTCACCTGGCTCAAAGGTGCAGCGGGCCATGTGCATGCTGAGTAACACCACGGCGATTGCAGAGGCATGGGCAAGGCTGGACCACAAGTTTGACCTGATGTACGCCAAGCGAGCCTTTGTCCACTGGTACGTGGGGTAGTTAACTATTGAAAGAGAAAACAGATACCATCTAATATCCCCATTTTAAAGACAAGGAAGTGAAATGACTTGCCTAAAGTGACCTGGAAAGTTAGCAACAGAGGCAGAGATGTAATCCAGGAAGAGTTAAATTCTCGAGAAATGCAATGGACAGATTTGGGAGAAAGCAGAGTTTCCTTCCCCTAGAGATGTTTAATCAGAATCCTCTGAGGGCAGGGTCTTGGTTTACTCTTTGTGTCTCCAGCACATATACCAGGCACTTCATAAATACCTGTTGATTAAGTGGGACCAAATGACTTCTTTGGTACTATGTTATAGAAGTTCTTATTTAGGTCCAGATTGAATGAGATAGCTACTGAGATCCTCTGAAATGCTGAGATCACTCTGTAATGCTGTAACTCATGATTCCTAGATAAGAACTCTTTCTCTTATATTACTCTTATTTATAAAATAAACATCATAGAAATAATACCCACATCTCCCCCTTTTCATTGGGCTATTATTAGGATTAATGAACCAATACACATTTGTGAACTTATTTTTTGGTTTCTTAGAAGGAACTGTGCTTTTCATAGATGATTCAATTCAAGTAGGGATAATGAGGGTCTAAATTAGGATGCTGACTGTGCCAAGAGAAAGGGCCAGATGCAAAAGGTGGTGGCCAAGGTTGAATGACCAACACTTGGCAAATGGATGGATTTAGCAGATATGAGATAACTGAAGAGTCAAAGATGGCACAGCAAACAATTTTTCTGTAACAATTTGCTGATTCAATTCCAGAAGCATTATTGACTGGCTAAGATACAAATCAGTTATTCAGTCTGCAAACATGTATTAAGCACGTACTATTTATTATATGTCTGGCACTGTACTAAGTGTTGGGGGTATAAAGAAAGGTAAAAACAACCCCTGCTCTCAAAGAGCTTACAACCTAATGGCGGGTAACAACATGCAGACAACTATGCACAAATGAGGCATATACAAGGTAAATTGAAGATAAGCAAGGGAGAGAATACATTAAGATTAAAGAGGGCTGAGAAAGGCTTCTTGCAGAAGGTGGCATTTCCACTGAGACTTGAAGGAAGACAGAAGATGGAGAGGAGACGGGAGAGCATCCCAGGCATAGGGGAAATGTTCAGAGTCAAGAGAAGGAGTATCTTGTAGGAGGAACGCTACAGAAGACAGTGTCCCTGGATACAAAGACAAAAACGAAGAAGTCACCATCTTCAAAGAATTGATATTCTGCTGAGGGAATAGTGTGTACACAGCTAAGGCAAAACAGAGTAATTTGAAGATGGGGAGGTGGGGGGGGGGGCTAATAACTGGGGGAATCCCCAAAGGCTTCACAGAAGGAGCAGCAGTCGAGCAAAATTTTTATTTTAAACTTGGCCATATATTACTACAAAAGTGAAAAACAACATAGCCCCTCGAGACAGTCTCATAAAAGGAAAGAGGCATCTTATAGCAGTAAATTTAATGCAAATTAGAATAGGGTTAAGCTCATTGTGGGGACCAGAGTTGCATGAGAAATTTGAGAAAGGAGAGAATAGCTTCAAATTGGGAGGAATAGAAGATTTCAAATATTAATCATAGCCAAGCACTAACCCTGTGTTATAGAAGCTCAGGTCCCTTCCCAACCACCCCTCCCCCACCACCCACCCACCCACGCGTGTGCACACACACACACACACACACACACACACACTCACCCACCTCCCCTCCTCTGTGATGGCCAGCATCTAATGAGGGATAAAGGCAGCAGTGAAGCTAGTGGAATGCTGTGCTGAGACACATGACAAGGCAGCAACTGTCCAAGATCAATACAGTCTGAATGGTCCAGCTGTGTATTACAATATTGCAGAGTTAACATAAAGGCTCACATTGCCATTTGTTATAGCCTTCAGGAAAGGCTTTTTATCAGATTCATAGTGGCAAGTGATACAAACTATTGGATTTCTCCTCCAACTTGAAAAGAAAAAGGCTATTTGCAGCTTTGGGGAGCTGGCTAAAATGAAGAATTGATCTTACCTGTAGGTATTTTATTCCTGTTATCCCAGGTATCTGAACTTCTCCTGGAGCTTAGGGGCCCCTGAAGCTAAGCTACTAGGCCTTTCTGCACAGGACTGGCAGGATTCACACTAGGTAGTCCACTCCCAGAACCCAGGCTGACTCTGGACACGCGGGGGCAGGCTGCTTTTTGGAATGAGGAAGGTCTCAGGTCAAAGAATAGGCTGACTCCCGGGATTTTGAAGGGTTCCTGGAAGGCCAAGCCAGTTCTAGCATGCTTTGAAAATTCTTATCTACTGAGAGATCTGAATCGAATCTCTCTAATCTTTCGCCAATCGAACTTCTCCAGAATGGTGGAGCCGAACTAGTCAAGCCCCCAGAGTTTACTGAGATGACTAAGGGGATCCTGGGGCAACAAAGGACTTCCCAGTGTTGGACCACCAGTCTCTTCTTTAAAAATTCCATGCAGGATGCCCAACTAGGATTGCTGTTTGAGGGACCACTGTCTTCTCCTCACCTGCTCAAAATGAGCTATTCCACCTCTGATTAGCAGAGTTTCCCCTGCTTGCTGTCCTCTTCCAATAATAAAATACATTTGTTCTTATTTAATTAATCACTAGTCATCCCAGAGCTCATGTTTGGGAACACATGGTAAAACTGTCAGACATCTGGGTTCACTAAGGATCACTGATAAATAGAAGTATGTATAGAATGATTTTACATATATATATATATATATATATACGTATATATATACACACACACATATTTGCATCTAATAGTAGTCACCTGGGGGGGAAGAGGGGGAAAAAAGAAAAAAGAAATATACACGATAACTTTATTCTATATTTAAGAGGAATAACAAATTGTACATAATAGATTTGCAGTTTAATTTGCAATCATCTTTTTTATTATACTATGTTATAGAAATTCTTGTTTTATTACATAAATAAAAAATAAATCAAAGTAAAAATAATTTTTAAAGACAGAGACACACACACACAGAATAGAAGAAAACTGCTTTGTGTAGCCAGATCAGGAGTGCTTCCCCTTGAGATGGTCTACCTCTTTGCCCTACTTCAATTTTATACATATCTCAGTGGAGAGAAAACAACCTTTCCTGCCCTTTCTTCCCAAGAAACAAAAACAATGCCACAATTGTTTTTGCTTCATCACGGGGAAGGGCATCATAGGCACCCTTTGGTAAATGGTTATTTTCTTAAGAAGTTATATGGAAAACAACATTCTTTCTTTTTGACATTGTCTTCCATTACATACATTGGAGATGCACTCCCAAAGAGAAACATGCATCCCTGCAATAAAAAATGGTAAGGTCCTTCCCAGATCTAAGTCTGTGATCCTGTTATGTTGTGGGTCTATGAGCTCTCAGTTACCTCTCTCAGAGAATCAGCAGCCAGGGCCACACAGAACAGTCACTGATGAAAATGTGAAAGAACTCAAGGCTAGCCTAGCCTGGCTTGCTACCACCTCTCTGAAGCTTTCTCTGTAGTGAGTACGCTTTCCTAAATTGACTCCAAAATAGCTTATGCATTTTGTTTTTCTGTCAGATGGGACTCCCCTTTCTGTTATTGCCTCCTGAATTTTATTGTTAATTACATGGAAATACCGATTTTTAAATTGTTTATGTTTTCTCCCCAGTTACATGCTAAAACAATTTTTAACATTTTCCCTAAGTTTTGAATTCCAAATTCTATACCTCCTTCCTTCCCTCCCTTCCCTCTTCTCTCCCTAAGATGGCAAACAATCAGATATAGGTTATACATGTGTAATCATGTAAAACAAGAAATATTGATGTTTTTAAAAGTTTATTTTATAACCTGCAACTTTGGGGAAATTAATAATAGTTTTGTTTCCTCTTTGCCTATCATTATACTTTTAATTTTTTTTTTATCTTATTGCTGTTGCTTACATTTCTATAATTGTAGCATTATAATAACAGGGAAAAGGGGCATCCTTACTTTAGTCCTATATTTATTGGGAAAACTTTAACGTAAATCCATTATATATAGTGCTTGTTTTGGGTTTTAGATATTTTTAATCGTAAAAAAGATTCTATGTCTATACTTTGTAAGATTTTTTTAATAAGTTGATTTTGTACTTTGTTAAAGGCTTTAGAAAAGGCTTTTCTTCAATACTTAGCGTGTTCCAGGCACTGTGAAATATAAGCAAGTCAATGCTCACAAGAAGCTTACATTCTGGCTTCCTGCCACATGATCCATATACCCTGGGTAGGCCCAGTGAATACAGTGCCGCTATTTTGACACTATTCTTCCTAGAGAAGCTTACACTGTTTGGCAGACCTCAAATATGGAGTCACAGTTCCTGAGGAGTTGTCTCATCCCTTTCTGAACCAAAATTTTCTAAATCTTTTTGTTAAAAAATAATTTTTTTGCATAAAAACATATCAAAACACATTTTTTCAAAGTTTAAGAGAATGAGAATGTATATTTAATTTGTAAAGAAAATTTTAGGAAGGGATTGAGCAAAAGTTCTTCAGCAAAATATTTGTTGAATTTAAGATTCACTGTTTGCAAACCAAGTTTTGAGTTCATTTGTCATACTTGTATGTGCTTGGTATTTGATTTAGTCAGAAAATTTGAGATTTTCCTGGACACTGTAATTCCTGAATGTATTAGTAAGAACTCTTCCTGTGGTTGGGGCGATAAATTCACCAATCTGTAAAGTAAGACAATTTTTATTTGGTGAAATGTATTTACATTCTTACACTTAAATTTTCAAAAGTGCCTCTCTAAGTATGTAACCTGTTTGTCTGTTTTAACCTGTTTATGCTGCCAATTAAAATGTACTGGTTGGAACGTTCTGTTAAAGTTTAATGGCATAGGATTTGTGTTTTTCAGCAATATAATCTATAATCTGGGAAGTATCGGTTGATGCTTTCAGATAAAGGTTGAGCACAAGCTTCTAGTCTAGTGCAGTTTTCACATTCATTTTGTTCTTACACATCCTAAATATTCTGGGTTTAACACATAGATATATTTTTATCTATCAGTATAATTATAAAATATCTTTAAAAAGCCAAATTTTCAGGTACTCTGAAGAAGGCAGTGATGACCAAGCCTTGTAGGTAGGAAGGAATAAAACTAGGAGAGATAGGGATGGAGCTGTGATAGAAATGAACTTTTATTACAACTCTGACTTATATGGATTTGTTACCATAACAGTTTTTTAAAACTTTCTCTTTATTTGGAAAAAAAAGTCTCTTTGTAGTTATTATTGTTTATTTCTGACCAATCAACCAGTTGTGAATAAAATATTAGAAGTGACTTGTACTGCTTTGTAAATTCAATAAAGTAAACTTAATTCATATTAAAAAAAAACAAAAGAAGCTTACATTCTAATAGGGAAATGGGGCGTTAACGTGTGAGAAGGGAAGGGAAGGATGGCTAGAGTGTAGGAGGAGTGCTTTGGAAATGGCCAGAAAATGGCAAAGCATGCTGGTTCCAGGCAAGATAAGGTGAGCTCACCTATCAGAGCCAAAGGTCCCAAAGAAAGAGTCTAAATTTCAGTGGGGGTGTGGGGGCATGTGGAGGATGTCCAAGGACAGACAGCATGGTTTGAAAATGCCAGATTTAACTATCACTTGGAGTGTTGACTTTTTAAAGGGCAAGATCGGGTTTAAATTAAAAGCTTTTAAAGTTTTTAACAACATAAATCAAGCTCATCAGTCCTGTCCCTTGGCCCATCGTTACCCCTTTTCTAAGATCTGTCATTTTGATTCAAGCTGATGGGAAGAGAGGAGAGGTTTGTGATTATAGCCCCTTTCCAAATCCCCCCCACCCCAGTTAGTGAAATGTTAACCAAAAAGATATAGATGTCACCTAAGGCTCTTTCATGAGCCCTCTTCTGTGTGTGTATACACATACATTTATGTGTATACATGTATGCTTACACACATATTTGTATATCTACATATAGACATGGACAGACACACAGTATTTATTATGAGTGTGCACGTGTACATATGTATGTGTATATGTACTTGTGTATGGACTCTCTTGGTGTTTTCATGTACTTCCAGGACTTCAACTGTCACTTCAAATGAATTTCTCTACCCTTGACCCTGTAGTGTCAAAGTAATACCTCCATATGCCATCTCAAGTTTATAAAAAACTAAGCATTATTTCCCTCTAAAACTTGTCCTTCTTTCCAACATTGCTGTTTATGTTCTTGGCAGCACTATTAGTAAGGAAAGAAAGAACCAAGGATCTATTAAGTATCTACCATGTGACAGGCACTGTGCTAAATACTTGATAGATATTAACTTATTTGATCCTCAAACAACCTTGGGAGGTAGGGGCTATTATTATCATTAAAGGTTGAGGAAACTGAGGCAGATAGAGGTTAAGTGACTTGCCCAAGGGATCACACAGCTAAGAAGTGTCTGGTCTTCCTGACTCCAAGTCTGAAGCTCTATCTATTGGACCACCTAAGTACCTCTAGGCAATTAGACATATAACTTTGAGTTTCCTGATTTTGATGACTCCCTTTCCCTTTTGCCTCACATCCATCTAGTTACAAAGTTTTATCCATTCTACCTTGAGAAATAATATGATATAGTAGTAAGAGGAGATAATGTTTCAGAGATGTTATCAGTGACAGTTGCTGACTTTATGACAGAATCATCATTGCCCAGGCTTTGGTGAAATCTTTGACTAAGACCTGTAGTAATTTATTGCCTGGCCCCATGACGTTCCAAAGTCACAAGTATACATTACAGGAAAACACATACAGAGGAAGCCAGTCGTGTAAATAGGCACCCCATAGCTGCACTGATTTTCCACAATGAATATTCAGACAAATATGGAAAGTCTTCTAACAGTTCCTAACCCTGTTGTGCCAAACCAATACCTCCACACAACATCTCAACTATATCCAAAACTAATTATTATTTTCCCCTAAAACTTGTCTCTCCTCCCAGAATCCCTATTTATGTTGTTGGCACCACTATTAGGAAGGAAAGAATACTTCCTAGTAGTTATTGGCAGTAGCAATTGTCTTGATGATCCCACAACTCAACAAAAGGGTTTTATTTGTTTTTTTGTTTTTTTTCATGATGGGAGTGCCATCTAACTTCTCCCCCTTGAAAAGCCTTGTTATTTGCTCCCTCAAGTTTTAATTAATGTTGAAATAAATCAACGGGGGAAAAATTGGGTTCTACAAACCTTCAGTGGTTTCTTGCCTAATGACTCTCTAGGAGATCCCAGGTGCTTAATCAAAAGCTACCCAGAACATCCAAAGTAGATTTCCATAGACAATTATTTCAATATAATAGACATCCATGGATTTTCTCCTTGACCTATATTCCAGTTCAGTTGTTTGTGATATGATATGATTGACATATTTTTTCTTTTTTTAACTTATTTGATTTTGTTTTAATATTTTCTTATTATCTTTTGGAATCAATGATCTCTAAGTTCATTCTAATTTTCAGGAATTCTGTTACTTGAGTAAGGTTTTGCACCTTTTATACTTAGTTGTTAATTCTTTTTCTAAGTGTTTTCTTTAGAACTCATTCCTTTTCTAATTCTTTCATCTAGAGCTGTCATTTCATTTATAGTATCATCTAAAATTTTGTTCCATTTCTTCCAAGATTTTTGGTTGGCCTTATGGATAAGTCATGTTTTTATTTGAGGCTTTGGCTATAGATGTAATAGAGTTATTCTCTTCCCCTAGGTTTGTACCTTCCATATCACCACTCCCATTCAAACCTAGAAGAAAGAAAAAAAATTCCACAAAAGACACTCAGGTGGCACAGTAGAAAAGGGTGTGGTCCTGGAATCAAGAAGTTTGTTGTTGTTTAGTCATTTTCAGTCAAGTCTGACTCTTCATGATCCCTTTAGGGGTTTTCTTGGGAAGGATATTGGAGTGGTTTGTCATTTCCTTCCCCAGCTTATTTTACAGATGAGGAAACTGAGGCAAAAAGGTTAAGTAATGATTTGCCCAAGGTCACACAGCTAATAAGTGTTTGAGGCCAGATTTGAACTTAGGTCTTCCTAACTCCAAGCCCATCCTTTTAACCACCATGCCACCAAGCTGCCCTGGGATCAGAAAGACCTAAACTCAGACACTAGCTATGTGAAATTGGTCAAGTCACTGGACCTCTGCCTGCCTTAGTTTCTTCAACTATAAAATGTAAAAAAAAAAAAAAAAGATGTTTAAAAAAATAGTACCTATAATCCAGGGTTGCTGCAAGGATCAAATGAGATAATATTTGTAATGCACCTAGCACAATACCTGGCCCATAGTAGACACTTAATAAATATTTCCCTCTTTCTTTCCGATACAGTGACAGTATGACTTTAAATGACCATATTTACCAGCAATTGTGACTATTATTATTATTATATCCTACTGGTCCCTCTGTCAAGAGCAGGGAGAGGTGTTTCTGTGTGTTTTTTTAATTATTGGGGCTAGGCTGGGTTTTCTAAAATTATTTGCTACTTATATATTAATGGCTATTTATATAATAATGGCTATTGTACCCATTTTGGCAGTAATCATTTCTTATTAACTAATATTAAATATTAGTAAAGAATTGACTGTGTGGCAGTTAACACAAACAGAAAAGCCCCAGCACCATGTCTCTCAGAGATAGAGCACATGGCCTGCAAACCTACCTTGTCCTAAGAGGAAGGTGCACACAAACCAACAGCATTCTGACTCAAGCCTAAAATGGTGCCAACCTCTTGGTCTTGGCTCTTATCCTCTTTTGATAGAGGCGGGTCACTATACATTGATCAAAGCTAATTGGCTAGCATCATTCAATTCCATTGGTTGACATGACTTGAGGGTAGTCCATATTAAAATGATCTCTACAGATGACAGGGGGAAGTATCCAAAAGAGTAACCTCTAAATTGCACAAGGCAAAGGGTGTGGTTTAATCCCATCAGTTCACTGAACTAGACAAAAGAGTCTATCTCCATTCCTATTGTACTGCTAGGGCTGGCCCTGAACAAGAACTGAACCTTCTGAAGTAGGGAGGGAGATAATTGAAACTAGATCTCTGGGTCCCCAAGAAATTTGTTATTAATATTTATTTTTTCACATTTCATTATTTGTTTTCTGGGTCTCTCTTTGGTTTTTTCAATTACTCGGAGTCTAGCTTCCTTTAAGACAGAGGTGTCAAATACACAGCCCACAACACTTCCGAATTCTAACTCAAACTGGAGCCAGCAGGGATCCTTATATATGATTTCTATTTGAATTTGATCACACTGCTTTGACTGATCGTTAGTGGTGGTTGTTGTGCCTGCAATTCTTTGAGTTCTGCTTATTTTAGGTTTTCTCCATGTGGGTCCTCATATTCATCATTTCATCTACACAGATACTCAAATAGATTAATGATCTCAAATTTGTAAGTTCCCTCCTATGATTCAGATCAGAACCTATTCTTCCTGCCTCTCACTATCCAGCCATTTACATACATGTTATAATATGAGCTATAGCCATTCATCATCCACTTGGTTTTTTCTGTGTGGATGAGAAGTACAAATTCTATTGGGTGGTTACAGATCTTTTCCATTAATCTCTATAATGTTTCAGAGTTCATGATCCTTGTCCTCATCTTCCCTAAATTCAACAATAAGACCCATACACACAAGGGGTTAGAGGCCTTCCTTACTCTCTTCTGACATTGTAAAGATACCAGAAGAGCACCCTGGCTGTTTACCTGCCATTCTTCACCTGTGCCCCATGACCAACCCATTTTCTATTTTTATCATACATTTCCTCAATGGCATTTCTTCTATTTCAAAATTCCTTTTTGGTTATATGTCTCAGCCTATTCCCACTTATCCTGTTCCTCTACATTCTCTAAGATACTAATTTTAATTCTTCAGAGATTGTTATGTTCCATTTTTCACTGACATATAGAATACCTATAGAATGCTGCTATTAATATATATATAGGTCATTGTTTTTATGGGAAGCTTGAGATATCTCTAAAGAAGTTTTAAAACTTCCCCCCAAAAAAATCCCTGTTGCCTTCCTCTTTATGTTCACTTCTAGACCCAACTCACTGTACATATGTATAATCATACTGATGGACAAGCTTGAGAGCCTATCTAGCATGTTGTAATCCAAGCAATAGCCATTCATCATTCACTTGGTCTTTTCTGTGTAGATAATAAGACCAAATTATAGTGAGTGGTTCCAGATCTCTTCCATGGGTCTCTGGAATGTTCTGTAGCTTGATGGGAGGACAATGTTACATATAAACAGGAGCATGTGGAGACCCCCTCCATTCACAGTAAATCCCTTTTCAGTTTGGATTCTAGTTTTCCATCACAGAGACAGACACCTTTATTGAACATGCATCTCCCTGGTGTTTGCTTCATCTTACTGATTATTATCAGAACATTGATTTTCTTGCTATATCTTCTGAAGAATCTTGAATGATTTTGATGGATGGATGAATGATACTCATTTTGTATTGCATTTTGTGTTTTTCTTTTGTTTCATGGATTACTCTGAACTAAAGAATTCATCACATGGTGGGCCTTCTACCGTTGATGAGCCTTTCTGTACTTAAATCAGCATGGTAGAACTTTCTGTATCTAGCATTATGTTGACATAGGACTCCAGAACCCAGTGGCACCTCCATTCTATGATGAGACATTTGAGTTGGACCTCCTGAAGAATCTTTATAGTACAATACGATTCTGTTGCATTTGTGTGCTACATTTTTTTAAATTTGTTTTCTAGTCTTTGAACACCCACTTTATTGCACATTCTTGGCTGCCTCAAAGAGTGCTATTAGGGACTTTGTCTTATTTAATTCATTCATTACCAGTGCCTAGCATGGTGTCCAGCCAACATTAATCCCTTAACAAATGTCTGAGCAGTTGGACAATAGAGACCTAGAAAACAAGCCAGTAAAGATGCTGTTTACCATCCTTTTACTGCAAATTTGGAAATTACCTTGAGCCTGCCAGAATTCTACCTCCTGTGTATTAATATGCTAACAGATTAGTCAATTAATGAAGGGGCCTGGGTATTTCATTACAGAAATGTGTCTGCACTAGAAAGGGAGAATCCATTCACAGACAATATGCTGAAATCTTTTTCTTACTTCAAGGCATAGCTCATATTGAACTGCTGCTATGAAACCTTCTGTCATCACTATTGGGAGGTGGTTTGTTGTAATGGATAGAGTGCTGTATCTGAAACCAGAAAGACCTGAGTTCAGAACTTGGCTCAGATGATTAGCTAGCTGCCTGACCCTAGGGAAATCCCTTGACCTCTCAGCCTCAGGTTCCTCATCTTTATGGAAGTTACCAGTAACCTAGAGAGGATTGGGCTACATGTAAAATGAGGCTAATAACACTCCCAACACTGGGTTGTTATGAGGTTAAAATGAGATAATATTTGTAAAGTTCTTTGCAAACCTTAAAGCATAGTAAAACTGCTAGCTATTAGCTATTGTTGTGCCTCCTTTCCCCACCTCCAGTCTTCTTGGATCCCTCTTAGCTTCACTTATAATTCATTATCTCTATTTATATTTATATCTAGATTTTGCTATCCAGACATATGTATCTGAATATTATAGCTCTATATATCCATATGTGAATATAAGTATATGTACACACATACATACATACATACATACATACATACATACATACACACACTTTCATATAGATATACATATAGACATAGATATTTTCCCCAACCCTCTACCCATTAAATTGTAAACACTTTGGGGTCAGGAATTATGTTGTCCATTGTTATGTCCTCAGGTTCTGCCTAGGACAAAGCTCTTTTCTCCAAGAGTAGATCTGTTTGGGGCAGCTAGGTGGTACAGTGGATAAAGCACTGGCCCTGGATTCAGGAAGACCTGAGTTCAAATCCATCCTCAGACACTCGACACTTAATAGCTGTGTGACCCTGGGCAAGTCACTTAACCCTCATTGCCCCACCAAAAAAAAAAAAAGTATATCTGTTTGAAATTTTGTATTGGGCATAAAACCACAAAGCTTTCCCCTAGCATCATACTTCACTACCAGAAAGTTTCTTTATTGTCAAGGCTCACCACCAGCTGTCACACAGCTGTAGAATGTAGTACAGCTACAACATAGGTTGCATTCTCAGTTGTCCCCATCCCGTCTTTGGGAAATCTAGCAGACTCCTTTTGTATCCTCCCTCTGTCTGTCTCCTTTCCCACATATTGTTTTCCTAGATTTGGTTAATGGGCAATTTAATGAGTATACCATTTCCATTTTGAAAAGTACAGTGCACAATTCCCTAATTGGATTTCTTCCTGGATAAATTTGGGGATTTTTTCCCTACATTTACTTCTTTCTCCCCCCTTTTCCCATCCTTCTCTCTAAAGATTTTCAACCAAACTGAAATTTCCTCAAGCAGAAAGAGGAGTTGGGGATAGGAGATGCAATGTGCCTTATTATTGTTTCAGGGAAAAAACGCCTATTAGCTTTATTTTCACTAAAAGAGACCAACTGCTCTAAAGACACCCTGTGTGCCTTAGCTAATTCCACACAAGCCTGTAGCCTTGAATATACAGTGCATGACAGAAATCTATCTATTCTTACTGAGATAATTATTGGTACCATCTCTGTCTTTTGGAATCCTAGAGTTCTGCTGGCATGAACCCTGCTCAGAGCCCAGACAAACCATTGAAGTATTGTCGACTCTGTTAGATTGTGAGCTTCTTGAGAGAAGAAACTGGTTTTGTTGGGGAGGGAAGCAGAAGAGGGAGGTCAGAGAGAGGACCAGTGCTTTTCTTTGTATTCCCAGTGTTTAGCCCTGTGTCTGACATGGAGTATATGATTAATCAATGTTTACAACTTGACTCAGAATCACTGGGACCGTGAGTTTGTCTGACTGTTCTAATATTCTGCTGCTAGGCAGTACAGTAGATAGGGGTCTTGGCCTGGAGTTGGGAAAACTAGAGTTCAGATCTTGCCTCAGACATTTACTATATGTGTCACATAACCTGGGCAAGTTATGTAGCCTCTCAGCCTCAGTTTCCTCCCTATAAAAAGGGGTATAAAATGAAATGATACATATAAAGCATTTTACAAACTTGATAGTGCCACATAAGTTTTTATATCAAAATAGAATATGAGTATATACATATATATGTATATACACATATATATGATTATATATACATATATGTATATAGACACATATATACACATACATATATGCATACATACATATATTGTTGTTTGTCCTTCATTCTCGAAAAAGACCATGACATTGGGGTGATGCCATGATTTACACTGAATTGGATTTAAGTGAGGGTGGGGTGTGCAAGGTCACCAACCTCACTCTCTCCTCCAAAGCCATCTGGGTCCAGTGGCAAGATATAGATCAGGATGACCAGAGATGGTCTCAAATGTTTAAAGCAATTGGTGTTAAGTGACTTTCCCAGGGTCACACAGCTAGTAAGTGTCTGAGGTGAGATTTGAACTCAGGTCCTCCTAACTTCAGGACCAGTGCTTCTATCCACTTGTGCCACCTATCTACCCCATACACACACACACACACACACACACACACACACACACACACACACACACACACTCTGTTAGGTTTGGGATCTGGAAACTCCATCTTGAATTCCTCAGCCCATTAAGCATAAAGGCTGGTCACCCAGTGGGACTATGGCTCTCTTGCTCAGGTGATCAGGCTTCTGGAACCAAACTCCATGGGAACAGTTGGTTTACAAACTGTTCTCAGAAAACTTGAGGGCTTTCTGAATTTATCCTCCTCAGATCATTGGCTGGTGCCTCACTTTAGCAGGCTTCATGGCACAATGGAAAGGAAAATTCTCTGGTCTGCATTTGGCCTGATTGGATGGATTTACTCTGTGTGTGTGTGTGTGTGTGTGTTCTGTCTGCCTGTTTGTGTGCCCATATGTAGTCAAGCTTCAGATCAATCATGTGCTTCCTCTTGTCTCTGGCATAAACAGGGAGGCACAAAATTGGGCTATTGAGAATTACTACTATGTGAATGTTGATCCCCATATGTGATTTCTCCCTGATGTTACAACATTGTGTTGTTTTTGTTGTTGTTATTGTTTATTTGTTTCAGTTGTGTCTGACTCTCCATGACCTATTTGGGGTTTTCTTGGCAAAGATACTAGAATGATTTTGCCATTTCCTTCTCCAGCTCATTTTACAGGTGAGGAAACTGAGGCAAGCAGAGTTACAAGACTTGCCCAGGGTCATACTGCTAGTAAGTGTCTGGGGCTGGATTTGAACTCAGGAAGAATAGTCTTCCTGACTCCACACCCAGTACTCTATTCACCATGCCACCCAGCTGCCCTATGTGACAACATAATGAACTTTAAAAATCAACTTTTAAACATCCCTTGACACTGACTTTTTAGCTTTAATTTTTCTTTTTATTCACACCTCATCTCTAGAATGACGTCCACTAACTGACAATTTTTTTTTCCTGCCAAGACAGGAAAACTATTTGTGGCAGAGTGAAGAGGTAAGGATATTGGATTCCAGCTTTGAATCCAGGCTCTCTGCTTGCTACGTGGGCAGCCTTGGGCATAGCACTTAACCTGCTTGAGCTTCTGTTTACTCATTTTTAAAATAAAGGGATGCACTGATGTGGAGTAAAGCGAGCAGAACCAGGAGAACAATTTATACCATAACAGTAACATTGTAAAAAGGAATAATTGTGAGAGATGTAAATAACTCTGATCAAACAGTGACCAACCATGGTTCCAGAGGGCCAGGGTTGAAGAAAGCCATCACCCCACCCCACCCCCACCCTGACGGAGAGGTGATGGGGCTCACTGTACAGGACGACATGGGACATGGCAAATGTGAGAATTTGTTTTGCTCAAGTATGGATGTTTGTCACAAGGTTCCTGCCCCAAAAAGTGCTTGATGATTTTTTTTTAAGATTCAGTTAAAAAATAAACAAATTTAAGGGGTCAAACTGACCTAAGATCGTGGATCTTTGAAGAAGTATTCTGAATAATGTAGTTTGTTAGTAATTTTTTTTTCAAAAAAAAACCTTTTTGTTTTGGTGAGGCATTTGGAGTTAAGTGACTTGCCCAGGGTCACACAGCTAGTAAGTGTCAAGTGTCTGAGGCCAGATTTGAACTCAGGTCCTCCTGAATCCAGGGCCAGTGCTTTATCCACTTTGCCACCTAGCTGCCCCCAAAATATCTTGCTGTTGCATATACTCTCAGAGATGGTCCATGTGCAGGCTGGTTTTGCTAACTTTTCCCCCCATTTTCTTTCTTAATTTTTATTATAAGAGAAAATTTCTTGAATAAAGAGCTCGGGGGAAGGGATATATTGAGGAAGGAATGTAATGTTTTTTAAAATGATGTTTAAAAACAATCTTAAATATACTCGGGGTAATAAAGAAATAAACAATGAAAAAACTGAAAAGGAAATTAGATGATGACAAGGGCACTCCAAAGGAAGAAAAAAAAAGGATGATAGCAAAGAAAAATGGGTGAGGGAAGAGAAAACACAGGAGACAAATACTGGAAGTGGGAAAATAATTCTTGGAAGAAACAGAAGGAAAGAAAGATGACAGGTAAGAGAATATAAATAGTGGGCTAAAAGGGGCTTAAATAATATGTAGAATTATGGAAGTAAAGCGAGAAAGGCTATCCAAGAAACAAGAGTTACTGGCTAGTAATGGCTAAGGGGGAAGAGATGGGGAGTTTGATGTCCGACTAATTAATTGATGAGTCTGGGTTTCTTAGGACAATCTGACAGTCTGAGGGAATGTCCCCTACATATGCTAATCCATACTGAAATAGGAGCTTTTTGGACTCATTACTGGATCTGACCAGTTTGCAGTGGAAACAGAATGCAGTGATGCATGTTTAAACTGATTTTTAAAAGCAGAATATATTAAATAAACAGTTCCCGGCTGAAACCAAAAAAATGAGAATGAGGTTCACAGTGAGGAGTGTTTCTATAGGGAAAGACCAAAAGCTCTTTGCAATGGTTCTTGCCAAATTTTTTAGTCCCTTCTGATTCCTGAGTCTGTCTGTGTTAGCAACCGTTACACTGATGCCCTGTTTTAATAGTCTCAATATTTACTTTAATGTACCATAGGCCAGGGTGAGTCAGTGGTGCCTGCCTTTGGAATCCACAGGGAGGTTCTTTAACTCCTTTAGCCTTTGGGAGGGTCCTTTAACTCCTTCAGCTGGGTCATAGGACACTAAGAATTTAAAGGGATACTCTCTGCCAGGCATTGTACTAGGCCCTTGGGATAGGAAGATAGAAGTGAAACTATGCCTGCCCTCAAGGGGCTTACACTGGAATCTAGTGTGATGCAACATATTCACAAATGAGTAAACACAAGATGTTTAACCTGCATTTAGAGCTATATAAAGAAGGGGAGAGACGGAGGACTAATAAGTGACAAGATTGGAAAAGGCCTCTTGAAGAAGGTAAGAGATGGTACTCATAAGGTGTGAGATACTTTCAGTAAAGACCCAGTAAAGACACAAAAACCCAAAAAAGACTTAGTGCCCCCCTTTCCCCAACCAGCCTGTCCTCTGATCTCCAGCCAACCTCTCCACCTACACTTGGCCCGTTCTGACTCTTGCCACATGCTCTGCTTGCCTCCACCCTCTTCCACCCCCATTCCCCCTGCCCACCCCCCTTCATTCTGCCAAGGCACTGTGGAGAACACTGACCTCTGACCTCTGACTCAGAATAATCTGAATTTGGGTCCCAGGTCTGCCACTAACTAGCTGTGTGACCTAGGACAAGTTACCTCACCTCTCTAGGTCCTAGTTTCTTCATCGGTCAAACAAGGGATTTGGACTAGGTGATTTCCAAGCATTCTGCCCCGCCTACCCCCCCCCCCCCCCCCCGCCCACTCTCTAGTATCCTCTGAGTTTCTTAGAGTTTTCTCATGTCTCTGTGGGGAGGCTGTTTGGGCTTTGCAGCAAGCAAGGATTTCAGCACTTTCCATGATCTAAGGGAAAGAACACACAGGCTTTTTCATCACAAGACAGATTCTACTGAGGCCAGCTCTGCCACTGTGACTGTGGAATCTTGGGGGCAGGGAGGTTCCAAGCTCCCTGGGCCTCATTTTCTCCATCTGTAAAAGGGGCATATACCCCCCACATCCCTATCTCTTTTTTCCTCAGAGGAATCCGATTAGAATAAGAAAATAAATAGAAAAGCTCTGTTATTCTTTTTTTTTCCTTTCAGGAAAAGGCTAATTAAAGCCAAAGTATTATTACTCACTGGTAGAAATTGTTTAATGAGTCAGAAACAATGATTTAGATGCCATTATTCTTTGATATGAGTTCCCTCATGTACATCAATAGGGGATTACTTAGATCAGGGACAGCGTACTGAAGATGACACAATGTTACTATATCAAAAACTGAAATAATGCCCCAAAGTCTAATCTGATCACAGTATCTGTCCAGAAGTGCAGGTTTTAATTGCATCTTTATCCCTTTATCCTCCGAAGGCTGTCATTAAACATTTACCAGACAGGAACTCTAGCTTGGTCCAACATCCCTGCTGGGGGTGGCCTGGCAGCAGGCCATTTTTATATAGTAGCAATGATGGAGGGACACTTTCGACACCTGTAGTAGCAGTGTTGCACGATGGAAAAAGAGAGAGAAAATCAGTCCTGATGTGTGGGTTGGTTTGCAGAACAAATCCATGTTTGTTTATGTAAAATATATTAATCCTTATTTAATTTTTGTAAATATGCCCAATATCCAGATTGCTGGGCACATAAGATAGGATAATAAATGTTTGCTTAAACTGTTGGGACCCTTCCCTCCTTCCCCCAACAATCAGCAGAGTCTGGTTTCACCAGACCATGAGGGGAAGGAAATATTAAGGATTAAAGAATCTCGGGGGCAGCTAGGTGGCGCATTGGTCCTCCGGCATTCAGGAAGACCTGAGTTCAAATCCAGCCTCAGACACTTGACACTTACTAGCTGTGTGAGCCTGGGCAAGTCACTTAACCCTCGTTGTCCCACAAAAACAAACAACAACCACAACAGCAACGAAAAGAATGAAAGAATCTCAGGGTTGGAAGAGACCTCAGAGGCTACCTAGGCATCCCTTTAACAACATCCCAAAGAACTGGTTGACATATAAACCAGCCTCTGAAATCCTCAAAGTGATAGGAAAACAATTATATTCCTAGGCAACCTATTCAATTTTTCAACAGGTGGAATGGTTAAGAAGTTTTTCCTTATTTGAAATATAGATCTACCTCTTGCCAATTCCCACTCTATCCTTCCCAGTTCTGCCTTCTATGATCAGAACAAATATAATACCTTTGCACATGATAACCCTTCAGATAATACAAGAAAGTTAGCAAATCCCTGCAACACCCCACACCCGTAAGTCTCCTCTACTCATGATGGAACATCACTAGTTCCTTCTGCTGATTTTCATATGGCATATTCTTCAGTCTACTCGCCACTGGAGTCACCCTTCTCTGGGTGTTTGCCATCTTGTCTCATCCTTCTGAAAGTGTAGTACTCAGAACTGAACACGATATTCTGGGGAAGAGGAAAGTAGGACAATACATCTTATGTTCTAGACACTCTCAATGTTGCCTATGGTCACATTAGTTTGGTGAATGTTTCATCACGCTCTTTACTCATATTAAGCAGAGACCATTAAATGCTCCATATCTTTTCAGACAGACTTGTATCTAGCCATGCCTCCCACATTTTGTGATTTTAAGAAGTTAATGTTTTGAACCCAAATGTTGGGCTTGATATTTATTTCTATTAAGTTCTATCTTACTCTATTCAGCCCATTATGTTAGCCTTTCAACATCCTTTCGGATCTGATTCTGTCATTCTTATATTACCTATTACATCCAGTTTTGTGTATTCTAAAAATTTGGTAAATAGCCTATGGATGTCTTCATCTGAGAATAGCACTCTTCTTTTTTTTTTGGATCACCTCCCAATTCCCACTCCCACTGGCAGAGCATGATCCTGAGAGGACAATGACCATGACTCTCCTTGAGGATTCTAGGAGTAAACTTAAAGACCATTAGGTTTTTCTTGTACTATCATTCATAAGCCCCCACTGCTGTGCTTCCTATTGACAATCAATTAGACTTAATTACCTTTTAGAAAAGGCATTTGCTAAGGTGGTATAACAAAGACAGTTTAAAAAAGAACTCTGGGTATGTACTCTTCTCTTGCAAATACAAGGTCCCTGGTGAATATAGGTTCAGATTGAAAGTTCAAAGGCAGGAAGGTTCTCATATAGCAAGTACATGTGGCAAATGGGTAACTCCCAGGTCTGGGTTACCAGCAATCCCCTTTCTCCTCTCTTTGAATTATCATGAAGTTCGTTTTTGATTTTGCTCTCTGCTGGGCTCTGATATCGGCACCTTAAGAGAATCCATAACTGACACTTCACTCCAAATCCAATATGCTCCCTTAGGCTATCTTTCCTCGATGTGTTGAGCTTGTTCTTGGTATATCTCTCAGCTCCCAAGGTGGATGCTGCTACCAATGCCAATGAAAATTCCAGATCTTTCAATCTTTGGAAATTTACAAGGTTGTCCTTTTTTTCTTTTCTTTTTTTTTAAGGTGGTCATTTTTTCAATGGAGAAGAGATATAGCAAGGAGAGGAACTCACTCTTCTTCCTCTAAGGGGGACATTAAAAAAGGATAATCAAATGTGAACAGGAGAAGAAAATAGCTAGATCTAAAGGAATCTCTAGAGAGAAATGAACAGAGTTGATATATTTAGGGGAGATTTTGGTTAAAGATTTTGATTGAATTGTCTTTTCACCCCAGAATTATAATTATAATATCCCAACACATGTAAAATGTTTGCCTGGAATGAAAGAATGAATTCTAAGTAAACAGATGATATGGGTGAAATGAATCCAGTCCATTACTTATTTTACCAGGCTTTTTTTTGCATATTTCATTGGTGTTACTTAATTATATTCAACATGTAATTCTGTACATAATTTCAGGTTATTGAGAAGTAGGAGGCAATTTCTCTGCCTTCAGGAAGCTTACAGTCTAATTTATAGTACAAGCCAGGCAAATACACAAACAAGGAATCATATGAAATATGAAATGATACAAAGAAGTACTTCCATTCAGAGGGATTAGAACTCTTCACTTCAGCTTTGCTGGGCACTTTACTATAAGGTACTATAGTCTAGGGTGAAGAAGGGGGTATCATACAATACAGAGAAGATTCAGCCTCTGCCCTCAAGGAGTTCCAAGTCAAATTTAGGGAAGAAACCAGGCATGTATGTAAAGTTAAACATATCATTGTATGAAATCCAAAATGGTAAACATACAATAAATGTTCTCATTCAGAAGAATCAGGGCTACCCACTTCAGTCTGTTCAGAGCATTGTGCTGGGTACTCTTCTACAAGTCACCATTCTGAAAGGAGACAGGCTGTAATATAATGCTACAGGCTCCTGCCCTCAGGAAGATTATAGTCTGAAGACAGCCCTAAACTTTCCTTTTAATCTATATAACCAGCTGCCAATCAAGCCTGGGATGGTTTTGCAGAATTGCACTGCATGCAACGTAGCAGAGGGAGATGGGACTACTAATTGGCAGAAAGGACCTGAGTGAGATGCTGTGTACTCAGCATGAGGTATGAAGGGATTGTCTTGAGACCACTGGAGAATGTTGAGGAAGACATTTGCAAGAGAAAAGCACCAACATCTCCTGAGAGCTGCAGAAATGTAGGTGAAGCCAGCATACAAATATGTTGAACTTCCAAAGCTTGAGAGAAGACTTCCCCTTGGGTGCAATCTTTCTCTCTCTTGTTTATAGCTTAGATATTTATCTGACTTTCAGCTGAAGAGCTCATTCACTCTTGAGTATTTTCTGGTATATTTTAATCTGTATTACTTCTCTGATGCTGTTTGCTGTTTGCTTGGATAAATGATTTTACTTATTGTTTGCTATTTATGATGATCTTCTGTGCAACCAGAGTTTAACAATGAATATAAGCTAAGGATTACTCTACCCTTTAAGGCTGACCAGACAAGTGGCTTTTCTTTTGAACCCAGGTTCATACCTGTTGTAAAAATTATTGGAGTTTTAGCTGACTCATTTGGAAGGGGCCACACCTGGCACACCCTGAAGTTACATATGCTACTGAGGTCAGAAGGAGAACTCTCCATAGGCAGTTTTTGAAGGACCTCCCCTTTTGGGGGAGGAAGATTGAATGTTCCCTGAGGGGAGGCTGAGGCCCTTCTGGAAAGCTAGCTCTCTCTCTTGCTTCTGCCTTTCCATTGGTGCAAGCAACTGTAGACATCCCAAGTGTGGTGAGTGAATGCAAATTCCTTTGCATTAGCTTAATTGGAAACAATCTGGTTTTCATAGGCTAAGTTTAGAGTTAAGAGAATTTATCTGTATTTTCTTTTTCCTACTTCCTTATCTTTGATTTTTACTAATTACACCTTTGTTGTTTAATTAATTCCCAAGTAATAAAATCTGATCCTTTTGTGGAAAAGAAGCTGTAAGGCTCCTTTCTTATTGGCCTGGGAGAAATATCTAAAAGGGCAGTTCAGAGGGGAGGGAGCTTTGAACCTAAAGGTCCTTCATTATCTCCGGGACCCCAATAGTTTGGTGAGTCACCCAATTAATGCTCCATATATTAAATTTCAGCCCTCATATACCCCTAGTTGTTGTTCAGTTGTTTCAGTGATATCTGACCTTTCGTGACCCCATTTAGGGTTTTCTTGGCAAAGATGCTGGAGTGATTTGCCATTTTCTTTTACAGCTTATTTTACAGATGAGGAAACTGAGGCAAGCAGGGTTAAGTGACTTGCCCAGGATTACACTGCTAAGTGTCTGAGGCCAGATTTGAACTCAGGAAGATAAATCTACCTGACTTCAAGTCCAGCACTCTATTTACTGTGCCTCCTACCTGTTTCATAACCCTAGACCAGAGATATTTGGGGGCAAACAGAAAACAATCTACACTGATACTTATGTTGGAGCCTGGAGACAAGAGCATATAACTCTTTGAATCTTCCTGGGCCATGCAAGCTAGCGTTCTGGTAGTACAGTCAAGGTCTTTCGTCCTCCTCCTGTCTGTTGAGGCAGGCCAGGCCTTAGTTCATGTCTCTCCATGCCACCCAAAGGCTGCTTCTATACATTTAGACAATCCATATAGACATCCCTAACTTACACTTAGAGAGACTCTCCTTGCTCCTTACTAGTTCTGTTGACTACATTTGCATACGTGGTCTTCCAGAAAAGACACAATAGGAATAAACCAAGGAAAGCCTTCGACTGTGTGCCTTTTCTCTGGCCAATATCATGCTGCAGGATGCACTAGCCTTCAGAAGAAAACCTGCTCTCATGTCAAACAGGGGGGGTCAGGGTGGAGTGGAGAAATGAGAGCCCTAGAGGCCCTGCAGTGTTTAAGCTTCATCTGTTTCTCTGCAGTTGGAAGCAGTTGGGGATGTGTTATTTTCGATTCCAGCCAACCTTTGTTCTGCAGAGTGGAACTCCTTTCCCCAAGACCCAATTTCACACAATTTTATGCAAGCCTAGTTTGGAAAAAAAAATCCCCAGCTGCTCCAGCGGCTTTGCAGCAATGAGTGAAAGGTTAATATATTGTCAGAGTGGCTGTGATAACTCTGAGCAGTCATTTAGCCTATTTACAGCAGCCATAAGATTATTACTCAAATGTAGGAAATTAAACAAGAAATACTTCACGCTAGATGTTCCTTATCCTAGATGATGTGGTCTTCTTATGGTTTAATTAGCCAGTGAAGGACCTCAGGCCTTCCCTTTATCTTTTGTCATGAATTCTAAAGCCTTGTGAAGGGAAAAAAAAAGATTCTGGAGGTAAAACAGCAGGAATCCACTGTTATTTATAAACTCTGCTCTGGAAGCCACATCAGGGCCTTGAAGAGGCTTGGTCCCCCTTTCCTTGGCCATTCTCCCATTCCCCCGCTTAATTGTAGTATTAAAGGCATAAATGATGGGAGAGCAAATGGGATTATGCCCGCCTACAATGTTGGAGCCTTGGTTTTGAAGAATATGTAGAAGAAATGGGTAAATTGCTCTCTCTGTCTCTCTCTCTCTCTCTGTCTCTGTCTCCCTTCCTCTCTCTCTGTCTCTGTGTCTCCCTTCCTCCCCCCTCCTCTCCAGAGAACACTTAAGAGAATCACAGAATTAGAAAGTGGAGCAGGCAGCACCAGAGGTGCTAATCTACCCAATGAGCCTCTAAGGAAAGGAAATCCACCAGCTCAGGCAGGTGGCAGTGTTGCAGAAAGAGCACAGTGGCTGTAGTTAGGAAGACCCGAGTTTGAATCTAGCTTCAAATACTTACTAGCTGTGTGACCCTGGGCAAGTTACTTAAGTGCTGTCTGCCTCAGTTTCTTCATCTGTAAAATGAGAATAATACTAATAGTAGCTACCTCCCAGGGTTATTGTAAGGATTAAATGAGATAATGTTTATAAATTGCATAGCACAGAACATGGTACATAATAGGTGATTAATAAATGCTTATTACTTTCCTTCCTTTTTCTTAAAAAAACATTTCCAATTATAAACTGCTTTAAGATTTTCCCCCCTTTACATCAAGTTTAAATTTGTGATTCAAATATGGACTCTACCATCCTTCTGAATGCTTTATGTTGTATATATATTTGCATGGATTTGTCCACAAGTACATTTTATTTTATATGTATATGTATTTGCATGCACATATATGTGAGGATGTTTGTTGTTTGCATGCATACATATTAATATATAATATACACCTATATGTATATATACATGTACATAAACATACTATATATGTTTGTATATATATATACATATACTTCATTGTGCATTGTGTATCTGTGTATATGTATATACATCCACACAAATATGCGTTTTATACACATGTAGGGAGAGACATATATAGACATACATGCACACACACATATATATTTGCATGTATGCTTGTATCTCCCCATAGAACATATGCTTCTTGAGGGCAGGAACCAGCTCTGTGTATTTTTATATCCCTAGTACCTCCATAGTGTCTTGTACATACTAAGTGCTTGATAAATGTCTTTTGAATTAAGTAGAAAGGAATTTTATTTCTTTGGGATACTGGGAATAATTATTGTTTTGTCATCACTAAGATTGGCTTGAAGATTGTTTTAATAAAGATCAATCTGTGTGTTTCCTTGGTAGAGTGTTAGAACCTTAGGTCTAGAAGCATCATGGGATAGTATGGAATGTTGGATTTGCAGTCAGGTCAAGAAGATTCATCTTTCTGAGTTCAAATCTGACCTAAGACACTTCCTACTGTGTGACACAGGGCAAGCCTCTTAACCTTGTTTGTCTCAGTTTCCTCATCTGTAAAATGAGCCAGAGAAGGAAATGACAAATCAGTTTAGTATCTTTGACAAGAAAACCTCTAATGGGATCACAGAGTTAGATACAACTGAAAGGACTAAACAACAACAACAACAAAACCAAAAAACTTGAGTTCAAATTCAGGCCTTTGCTACTTATGATCTGTGTAATCTTGGGCAAGTCACTTATCCTGTTAAAGCCTTGATTTCTTCCTCTGTTAAATGATGGGGTTGGATGAGACATTCTAGCTCTACTTCTGGGATCCTTAGAGATTATCTATTTAACCCCATCATTTTATAAAATGAGGAAAGTGAGGGCTTTGGACACAGGGTGTACAATTAATTGAGTTGCCTGAGGTTTCCCACTTAGTTTGTGGCTAACCCAGGACTAGAACCCAGTTCTCGTGGGCCCACTGTTCTTTCCATGACACAATCCAGTCTTTATGGCAAAACCTCCATATCCCAAGCTAAACATGGGTTTGTTGTATAATAAACACACTTTAAATGAATTGCCGGGTGCCAGAATCCTTTCACAGGGCATAGCCAGCTAATGGATATTCCTTTAACAGACATTTTGCTTTTAGTGAAATGTGTTTAGAGCACTAGAAAGCATATTCATTTCACAGATATGTTCTTTCAGACTTGTTTTCCTTTGTTTGGGAGTTCACAGAGCTTAAATTCTTAACAAGTTGATTCCCTTGCGGAATATAATTTTAAGACATTTTATTAGTTTCCCATGTAGGTTTTATTTGGATGCCTAAAATCTGTATCCTTTTAGCAGCTATTCAGCTAAAATCACCTATTTTATTTGAGCTTCCAAGATGGGGAACCACCAGAAAACCAGTAAAAGAGAAAAGTTATTTTTATAAATAAATCTGAAGGCTTTAGGAAAATATCACCAGAGGCTCCCACATCATGTTGGACATGATTAACATCTGACTTGACTGGTTTCGTATTGGTTTCAGGGTAGGTGCCATCTTGGATCCTTCCTCAGAACCTGATTTGGAGTAGAGTTCGAGTAGTGTTTTGTCAAGACTTGACTGGTTTCATATTGGTTTCAGGGTAGGTGCCATCTTGGATCCTTCCTCAGAACCTGATTTGGAGTAGAGTTCGAGTAGTGTTTTGTCAAGCCAAGTGACTTGTACATAGCTTTGGAATCACTAAGCTTCAGATGAGAAAGGCACCTTTGAGATCATCTAGACCACCCTCTCTCATTTCATAGATGAGGAACTTGAGGTCTATAGAAATTAAGTGACTTGGCCAAGATCACACAGAATTAGTGAGAAGCAGCTAGAATGTGGGTGTTCTTATTCCCAATGCGGTAGTCTTTGGACTACTTAATAATGTCTTTAACACATCATATCCCTGAAAAGCCGTCACATCATTATTTAAAATTAATTTTTAATGGGTTCTGACATTTAATAAACCATGTTAAAGAGAAGGAAAAGCCAAGTGAATGCCTAAAGAGTAAAAGATTTTCTGGATTTAGAAGGATTTTTGCAGCTAGAAGGCAAATTCAGTTTTCCACAATCCTGTTACTATGTTTAACCACAAGTTAGTTATAATATAACAAGTTATGTTAAGCCACAAGAAAGGAGCTAGTTTTGTATGTTAGGTGTGGCAGACCATTCTGTGGCGTTAGGATGGGGTAAGGATGTGATTTCATTGCTCTGGGGAACTACCATGTGAGGAAAAACCCTCTTCCAATGTAGATCAGCACCTTCCCAGTTAACTCAGAGGGTTGCCTGGAGCCCTGAGAAAACTCTTTTTTCTTTTCTTTCAGGGGTGACAAAGTATTTATATTATGACAAGTACTACCTTTCATCAGTTCACAGTTTATATCTGTTTAAAAAAAAAAAGACATCCTCATATCTGATACCCATTTGTCCAAAAATTTTACATATTTACAAAACAAAAATTACTATACATGTTTTTCACACCATAAGCATTTTTTTTTTTTTTTTGCTGCAGAGTGTACACACCTAGGGAAGCTAGGTGGCACCATAGTGGATAAGGTGCTGGGACTGGACTCAGGAAGGCTCATCTTTCTGAGTTCAAATCTGACCTCAGACACTTACTAGCTTACTAGTGACCCTGGCTAAGTCACTTAATCCTGCTTGACTCAGTTTGCTCACCTGTAAAATGAGCTGGAGAAGGAAATGGAAAACCACTACAGCATCTTTGCCAAGAAAACCCTAAAAACAGGGTCACAGAGAGTCGAACATGACTGAAAAGTGACTTAACAACAACAAATATTTCAGGATTGTATACTATTTATGGCGGCAAATATTCTCAGTAAACTATAGCGTTCTTGAGAGTAGGGATCATGCAGAACCACTGTCTCTCGAACAAGCACACTCCAATTTGGGCTTACTCTGATTACTAGGGTAGTTTTCTTAATATCAAATCCAAACTTATGTCTTCACATTTTCCAACTACAACTCATATAGTCCTGCCCTCTGGTCCCAAACAGAATCCATGTGACTGATTTCCACATGAGTCTCCTTTAGATACTTGAAGACAGCTGTCTGGTTTCTCCTAAATCTTCCCTTTTCCAAATACCTGGTGCTCAATCCATTCATTGCACCACAATGCCTCCTTACAGAAACTATGCTGTCCTTCTTAGAGAAATGCCATTTGTTTCAGTGCCCAGTGATCCCTCCCTGAGCTCTGTATTTCCACCAGCATCTCAATATGAATATCAGACTAGTATACTGGTCTAGTTTCCATAACATCCTCAGAGGCTCTTCACAGCACCAGAAACAATGATAATTTAGCATTATAAAGTTTTCAAAGTACTTTTTATTCATGATCATATTTGTGTAAGGTAGATACATACTATTATTCCATTCTACGGCAAAGTAAAGTAGCTGTGAAAGACTAAGTGACTGGCCCAGGGTCACAGAATCCTACCTGGATTTGAACACGTGTTCCTGACCACAAGACTAGCCCTCCTTCTAATACCCAGATAGACAGCTGTACACACAGAACCTCAGCTGTTCAACAGCAGCTAATGTATTTTGGTGTATAATGCCACCATTTCATCCTTGAGTTGTTTTTAAACAATTAGGTGATTCTAGTGTCCCAGTGATTTATCTACATCTGCTTTGTCAGTGATGTCTAGAACATTAACAACTTTTTAAGCTAATACTTCTGACCTGTCTGTTTTCTGTTTCTGCCTATCACCAGAATGGGTATTGGTGTGAGGGGCAGAGATGGGGACTGAAGGAGAAGAGAATTGGGAGGGGAGAGCAGAGAGAAGAAGAGCAAATGGGAAGCATTATCATCTCTTTCCCCAAAGAGGCAGCTAGCTGATATTTAGCTAGTTGTGTGATCCTGGATAAATTCCTTTTCTTAGCCTCAGTTTCTTCATCTAGTAATAACACTTACTTCCCAGAGTTGTTGTATATAATCATTGAATTAAATTCTCTCTCTCTCTCTCTCTCTCTCTCTCTCTCTCTCTCTCTCTCTCTCTCTCTCTCTCTCTCTCTCTCTCTCTCTCTCTCCACTATACAGATACCATTGGTTGACTACTAAAAGTGAATTCATGGCGGGGAGGGGAAGTCTCATGAGCTCCTAGTTGTAAAAAATAGGTACCCACAGAGTACCCATTGAGTCTGAAGGTAACATCTGCCCTCTCTTGAATGGCAAAGTGGGGGCACAACACACAGATTAGGAAACTAAAACCCAAAGAGGTTGTGACTTGCCCAAGGGGGTGGTGTTGCCTTATTTAGTGAGTGACAGATGTGACTTGTGAACCTAGGTCCCGTGACTCCAAATCCAGTGGTCCAGGATTCTGTAACGTACGTTAATATCAGACACATGTTATTTTAGAAACAAATCATAATTCTTTTCTTGGACAGTTGTGATCCATGTTTCTTTTTTTTTTCTTACAGGGACAGTGGTTTCCTGGTGTGAGTTCAGAAATGCCATGTGCAAATTGTTTTCTCAGGTGGGGGGCTCTTGGTTGGGAAGCTATTAATTAGTTGCTTCTGAGTCTTAGCGTCAGAGCACAGGCATCATAAAAGTGCCTCCTTTGAAAAGGGAAATTAAACATCTGCAAATTCCATCAATTGATTTGCTAATTGTTTTGGCAACAAAGTTTTCTCACCCGATAAAGTTGCTGAAAGACACAGTAATTTTTAATTACATTTTAAATGTATTTTTAGCATTTTATGAATTCTAGGGAGAGTAAATTTTCTTTGGAGGACTAAATTAAGGACATAACACTGTTCTATAAGCCCATAATTATTATGATTAGGAGAATGTCTGTTATACATTCCATGCAATTAAATTATGTCCCCAGACTGATAAAGATCTGTTTAGAAAAGAGAAATGGATTTTCCACAGCTGTAAGTGCATCTTAATGCAGTCTTTTCAGAAGTTAATGCATGCACCAAAATAGCGGGTTTGTATTTTTAACTTTCAAAAGCTTTCAAATATCTTTTCAGAAACTTCTATAAAATTAATCACCCAGTTTGCTTACACTGAAATCAGCTAATTACATCAAAGGGGATTGAGCTATCAAGAGAGTCACAGAGTTTTACAGGTAGAAGGGACCTTGAAATTCATGTAGTTTAGCCTCCATTTTAGAGGTTAAAAACCTAACATTTTACAGAGGAAGAAACTGAGGGCTCAAGAAGGCAAGTTTGCCCAAGGCCACACAACAAGTTAATGTCAAAAGCAAGATTCAAACCCTGCTCTCCTACTTCCTACCTCTTAGCTCTTTCTGCAATACCTCTCTCAGTGGCTATCCATTTGCTCATTGATCTTTTCAGGAATTACCAAATATTTAGAATTAATCTGAAATCTAGTAACCTTGCCATAATACTTAATGGGGTCTCTTGTGAGCAGAAATAATAACAGTGGGCATTGTATTTTTTTAATCATGCAAATTAAACAGTTATTGCTTGGTTATACTGCCAGAAAATGTTGTCTCTGATAAAAAGGGGCAGAGGAGACGTGTATGTGTGTGTGTGTGTGTGTGTGTGTGTGTGTGTGTGTGTGTTTTTAGTGTTTTAACTTCTCAAGAAGGTTTAGGAGGAGCCTTTCCTGATTTCTACCTTCTCCCCAACTTCTGGTGCCCTCCCATCCTTCCCCCAAAATTTACCTTGTATATGTTTGTTATATACATGTTGCCTCCCCTGATAGTATAAAAGCCCTGTGAGAGCAGGGGTTGTTTCATTGTTGACTTTGTATTCTCCACAACTAGCATATAGTAAGCTTTTAATAAATGTTGACTAAATTGAAAAAAAAAAATCCAAAATCTAGGGTCAAGGAATTCTCCTACATAATAGACTTAATGGCTGAACTCTCCCTTTCCACTCTAACAGCAAAAGCTTCCATTTGTTCATTTAGGTTTATAGACTCTTTATAATATTTTATCCAGGAAACTATAGACATCTTCCACCAGTTCTCTTCCCTCTCCCACCTTATTCATGTGTTGTTTTCCTCCATTAGAACAAATTCCTTGAGAGTAGAAACCATTTTGTCTTACTGATTTTCATACCCAGTTCTTATACAATACCTGTCACAAATATTTAATAAATTTAAATTTTCTGTCTTTTTATCTATGTGTCTATCTGTTGATCTGTCTATATATCTGTCTAGAGAGATAGATAGAGCTACACATGCACATGTATGTATGTATGTATGTATGTATCTATCCATCTATCTATATCTTCCCCTAAATTTTTATTCCAATGCCTCATCATGACATGAAAATAATATGGAGTTTTCAAAAGTGTGGCCAGCAAAAGTCAAGATCTGCTAATTGCTACTAGGCTAAACTGTGGCAGAGAGACTAGAACTCTGTGGCAAAGCACTGAGATTTAGAGGGCACACAAATTTAACATATGCACTCTTATATCTGCAGCCTCTAGAGTCACTTAATTGCCCTTCACTCAGATGAATTTATCTTTTTTCACATCTTGTATTCATGAATTACAAAGTTGATTTGACGGCCATTTGTATTGCTTGCTCTGCCGCCTAGTGACTACATGTCTCTCCTCTGGGGACCATATTATCTAAATTGAGAGTGTCTCACTATCAGAAGTATGGCCACCAGGTGATGAATTTCTTTGACTGCAAAAAAAATTAATAAATTTAGAGCATGTAGAAAGACTGTAATCTGCATCATTGGAGGGAAACCCTCTACCACTAAAATCAAAGGTTTCTTGAAATCGTAAAGTACTGACATATTTATGATCTGCTGTCCTTATTGTTTAGCATTTTTTAAATACTGATCATGTGTTCTGTGACGTACAGAACAACCCACTACCCACCACTACCACCACATCAAACAGTATCCCTCTGCCCCCATGGCTCAAATCCTAAAGGAAATGAGCTACCTGCAACCTTAGAGTAAACCTAGAAGAAATAAAGCCTACTTGAGATACAAAGATCATGATGGAGAAGCATATTCTGATAGAGATGCCATAAGTTACTGCTAGAAGAGGAGACTGGCCTTCACATCAGAATCATTCCCTCCATGTCACTGTTTCTGAAACACATTTCATGGTTCTCTGCTTAGGGTTCACCTCCCTGTCAAAATATGTGATGATTTGCATCACCTGGGGTACTTGACATTACCTCTAACCCCTTACTCTGCAATCTCAGACGCAACAAGAAATTGAAATACTGGCTCTCCTTCTCTACTAGTCTTTCAGAAAAGTAACCAATGAAGATGAAATGTCTTCTTAAAATTTTAGAGAAAAACATTTTAGGGAGTTCATCTTAGTTCATTCTCAGCTGTGGCTATTTGGGCCCTTGCAGTGTGGCCTGATGCCACACTTTTTTTTGTTTGGTCATTTAGTTTTATAAGCAGTTTCTAATATCTCAGAAGAATTGAAAAGGTATGCATCGTTTTATAATCCACAGGGGCTAAGAAGTCATGAGATTGCTACCCAATAGAAAAGTCAGCCTTTTTCATTCTGAGAAATTAAGAGAATGAATGAACAAACTATTGAATGAATGACCATTTAAATGCTTACTATGTGTTCACCTCTATATTAAGCTTTAAAGATACAGATACAAAAGCTTTCTAATAAGAGAACACAATGTAAAAGTATATAGGGAATTGGAAATTGAGGGGATGCCCATCAATTGGGGAATGGCTGAACAAGTTGTGGTATACAAATGTAATGGAATACTATTGTGCTATAAGAAATGATGAGCAGGCAGATTTCAGAAAAACATGGAAAGACTTAAGCGGATTTATGCTGAGTGAAGTGGGCAGAACCAGGAGAATATTGTACACAGTAATAGCAGCATTGTTTGGTGATCAACTGTGATAGACTTGGCTCTTCTCAGTAATATAATGATCTAAGACAATTCCAAAGGACTCATGATGGAAAACACTCTCCACATCCAGAAAAAGAACTGTGGAATCTGAATGTAGATTGAACCATACAATTTTCACTTTTGTTTTGTTTTTTTTCTTGCAGTTTTCCCCTTTTGTTCTTATTTCTTCTTTCACAACATGACTAATGTAGCAATATGTTTAACATGATTGTATATATATAATCTATATCAGATTGGTTGCTCTCTTGTGGAGAGGGAAGGAAAGAAGGGAGGGAGAAAAATTTGGAACTCAAAATCTTATAAAAAACAAATGTTGAAAACTATCTTTACATGTAACTGTAAAAAATAAAATGCTATTAAGATTTTAAAACATTATATAGGGGAGTGGTAGCCAGGGATAGGTGTTTTTATGTAAAAAATCCCAGGGATGATATGTAGAACTATAGGACAGTTGATTAACATGACCTTTCCAGAAGAACGTTAGTCTTGATTTGATCATAAGGGGAATCCCAAACTGGAAGTTCTGAGTTCTATTAAATTCAGCAAACATTGATTAAAGAGCTGCTATTTGTAAGGCAGCATGCTAGATGCTGGAGAGAGAAAAATGAAAAATGATAATAGTCCTTCTCCTTGAGGAACTTACAATATAATGGAGGGATAAGAAATGTACACAAATTGCTATTATATTAAGCGTAAGGGGAAGGGCGAGGTCAACACAAAGAGCTATACAAATTTGAGGAATTGGAGAAATGACTGATAGCTGGGGGATTTGGGAACTGTAGATGACACTGAAAAGATGAAATACAGGTAGATAGCTGTCCCTCTTTTTCTAAAAAGGGATTGTACACCCTTCATTCTAGGGACTCTTCTTGTAGCCAAGACTTGTCAGTAATCTGTAAGAAATGTGATACAGTCAGCTTTACAGAGTTCCCTGCACCATTTTGTTTTTAAGGACCTTCTGTTTCAACATGGAAACTGTCTTTCTGTCAGAAAGCATGATTGCTCTTTCTTTGCAGATGACTTGGAGGGAAGGCATGTGGTTAGAAATTCCATTTCTAGGGGCAGCTAGGTGGCACAGTGGATAAAGCACTGACCCTGGATTCAGGAGGACCTAAGTTCGAATCCAGCCTCAGACACTTGTAACTTACTAGCTGTGGGACCCTGGGTAAGTCATAACCTTCATCGCCCCACCAAAAAGAAAGAAAGAAAGAAAGAAAGAAAGAAAGAAATTCCATTTCTGTTAGAACTAGATTCATTTTAGTTTAATTGTTTATTGGAAACTGAGGTTAAATAAAGCAGGGAGATTGGCTAATACGGTCTCAGTCCTCAAATGATTGGGCCTCCCCATTGGCCAGTCCCTTCCCATAACATTCTTCTCCAGGAATCCCTCCCCCACACTGGCCAGTGACCTCCACCCTTATAGTTAAACAAGCTTCTGAATGTTTGGTAACTCTGAACTATTTTGCCTCCCAATATTATTTTTGTTGTTCATAATAAGGGAGAAAGATTGTGTTTCCATTTGTATTTCTACCTAGCATAATGTCTAGGATAGCATAGTCACTTAATGTGTCTTGAATTACAGAAGAAAAAGGAGGAGAACCAATCAATCAATTAACAAGTAACTAAGCTAAGACCTGGACATGGGAACATAAAAGTGAAAGTCCTTGCCCTCAGAGATTTTGCTGTACATTTTTAGAGTACCTTGCAGTTTCTATCCCAATAAAATGTAAGCTTCTTGAAGGCAGGAACTATTTTGATAATGTTAGTGTATCTCCGGTGTCTAGCATAGTACTTGCACTTTGGGGAAGTTCGGAGAAGGGTTAGGAAGATGACTTGGATTGAGACTTGTGAGTTGACTGGAATGTGGATCTCATAATCTTAGAAATTAGCACCTCCCCTGCAATTTATAGCCTTAAATTGCCAGGGGCTTAAAGACTCAGTTTGTGAGGTATTCAGGGTCACACTGCCAGTGTGTGTGTGTGTGTGTGTATGTGTGTCAAGTGGTGGGACTTGAAACTAGGTCTATCCAATAAGGCTGGTACTTTATCCACCGAGCTCTCTCCTATATTTTCACATAGTAGGTGTTTAATAAAGGTGGACTTAAACTTATAAAGCACTTTTATTGATGTACATTACTTCAATTGATCCTCATATTAACCCTATGAGGTGGGCAGAGACATTATTTCCTCTATCTTACAGATGAAAAACCTGAGGATCATAGTGGCTAAAGAACTTACTCAAGGTTACATGATTACCCCATTCCAGAATTGGGACTAAAATTGCCTGCCTTCCGAGATTGTCTTCTCTATACATTGTGCCTGTCTTATATGTACATAGTTACTTGCATGCAGTCTCCCCCTTAGAATGTAAGCTTCTTGAAGGCAGGGATTCTTTTTTTTTTTTTTTTTTAGTGAGGCAATTGGGGTTAAGTGACTTTCCCAGGGTCACACAGCTAGTAAGTTTTAAGTGTCTGAGGCCGGATTTAAACTCAGGTCCTCCTGACTCCAGGGCTGGTGCTCTATCCACTGTGCCACCTAGCTGCCCTGAAGGCAGGGATTCTTTTTGCCTTTCTTTGTGCACTTACCACATAGTAAACACTTAACCAATGCCTCTTGATCTGATTTACTGACTCGGGTCTATTGATTCCATACTCAGAAACCTTATCACAGTATCATGATATGGGTGATAGGTAGTTTGATTCCCCCCTTTCCTAGCTACTGAGTTAAAAACCACTATTTATAGGTTCAGAAATAAAAGTAGAGGGGGAAGCTAGGTGGCTCAGTAGATAAAGCATGGGGCCTGGATTCAGGAGGACCTGAGTCCAAATCTGGCCTCAGACACTTGACACTTACTAGCTGTGTGACCCTGGGCAAGTCACTTAACCCTCATTGCCCTGCCCCCCCCCAAAAAAAGAAAAGAAATAAGAGAATGCCTTCTAAAGACAAGTGAGGCCTTCGATAGGTACTGTCAGCTTAATGTACCATTATCCTTTCCACATAGCGACTTTCCCCATCATGGTTTTGATATTTCACAGTCTGGCATAAGAAATTAAATGGGAATTTTGAGGGAGTTTTGCAGAAGATATAAATGACACATGAAGGCCAGCAGATGACACAGAAAAAGTTTAGAAACTCAGAAATGCATAAAATATGTGTCATGTTGTATAATATCAACATATTTTATCTGTTGAGTCCATAATGATTCGGATTTTTTCTCCGGTATGAAGGGAAGACCAAAACATTTTATGTGGATTTTCCAGATCATGCGGGTGCTGTGCACCTAATCCCCATGATATGGAAGGGATAACTGTACGGCGTCCTCTGCACCTGCAGACTAGCACCTGAAGAGTTCATTGCTAATGTTTCATGGCTGAGAGGCTTTTTTTTTACATTATTGGTTTACAGTGTATATAACACCATAATTGAGCTCTGAGCTAAATGTCAATGAATGAAAGGGAAAGGTTTGTTAATGAGGAATAGTTTTTTGATGTTCCTTCCAACTGGGGATGAGGCAAAGGAGAGGAAGGATGAGGAGGAGCTAGAGGGCATAGGCTACTGATGGGTTGCCTTCCTAATCCCACACTGGCTAGCTAGCCCTGGGTGAAGTGGTGATGAGGGATTGTACCTCTTCCTGCAGCCATCCTCTACATATACCCCAGGTCTTATAACCCTAGAAGGACATGTGAGTCAGGATTGGGGTAAAGAACTACTCCTGTGACACCCATTTGCAATATTTATATCCTAAATGTGAATCTGTAAGGGAACAAAGAAGTCGTCTAGTCCAACCCCCTGGAAGGAGTCTATAGGCTTTGCCAGACTGCCAGAGGGGTCCATGGCACACACAAAAATTAAGAACCCCTGACTTAGGCAAGAGTTGTAGCGGGAAGGGTGAGGCAAACTAGAGGTGATGTATGGGAAGGTTCTCTTCTGTCCACACCCAAGAGAAGACATTGCTGATTCTCTCTCCCATGGAGAATTTTACTCGTGTCTTCATGCAAACATAATCAGACTCCACTAAGAACTCCTCTCTTTTTTTTCCCCTAGGTGCCAATCTAATGGATGACCTAAAGCAGTATTTCTCTTTCCATCATTCCCAAGGAGATACCATGACAGCACTGAATCCCATCGAGATGAACTACTCAGCCGCCGTTTGGGCTGTCGTCTCCTATGTCATTGCAGACCTAGATGAGATGTTGCCTAGATGATCCAAAGAACAAGGAAGATGGCGCACCCTTTCCAGAACCCAGTATTCTACATGGTAGAAGGCCTCTCCTCTACTCAATAGGTTGATTTGGTTTTTGTTCTTTGACTTCAAAGCACACTTTTGCCATCTGGCAGAATGTTTCTCTTCTCTTTCCTAATTTTCTCATTTTAGTAGCAAGACTACATTCTTTTATTGCCAGTATTTTATTGTTTTTTGAGAGTAGCATTTTCTTTCAGTTATAAGGAAAATTGATTTGTTGCTGAGAGTAAATGCTTGAATAAATCGGTTCCATTTGCAAGAATAATATGCATTGTGTTTTTGTCCGAGGGGATTCTGTTTTGTATTTTAGGATTAGATGCGGAAGTAAGGAAGATACTGCACAATCTGATGTTATCATACATGTCCTAATCACAAGAACACATTCAAGACATACTCACCTTCAAAAAAAATAAAATAAAATTGGGGGCAGATAGATGGCATAGTGGATAAAGCACTGGCCCTGGATTCAGGAGGACCTGAGTTCAAATCCAGCCTCAGACACTTGACACTAGCTGTGTGAGCCTGGGCAAGTCACTTAACCCTCATTGCCCTGCCCAAAAAACCAAACCAAACCAAAAAAGCACAACAAAATAAAATAAAATTGAATTGAATCAAGTGATAGGCAGCTCTTCCTGCCTGACTTCCAAGAAATTAAAACTAGAGTCCACTATTTGAAATCACTCCTCCAAATCTTAGTATAGCAATATGTCTATCAATTAATCATCAAGTCTTTGTTAAGTAGCTATTACATACTAGCCGCTGTGGTAGGCACTAGGATTATAAGTATGAAGAATTAAATGTACACAGCTCCCTACTCAGAATGAACCACTCAGAAAAGAGTCACAGAATTACAGAATTTCAAGAATTTTAAGGGATCTCAGTGGGCATCCAGGACAACTCATTCCTGAACAAAAATCCTCTCTTCAACCACCCCAACAAGCTTTGCTTAGACACCTCTAGTGACAGGGAACTTCTTACCTTTGGAGGACACCCATTCTGCTTTGGGCTAGCTTTAATTGTGAGGTCGTTGTGAGGATCAAATGAGAGAATATCTGTAAAGCCCATAGTATAATGCCCGATACAAAGTGGTTGCTTAATAAATGCTTATTCCCTCATTCTCTAAATCTACCTCTCTGCCTAAATCTTTTCCTCATTGTTCCTAAGTCTGCTCTCTTAGGTCAAACAGAACAAAACTAATCCCACCACTAAGATGCCAAAGTGTTACTCCTAGGCATGGATCTGACCTTGACCCTCCCTCCTCAAAAACCTCTTGTTTCTAGGGTCAATTGCAGACTCTCCTTTATCTGGCTTTTAAAGTCCTTCACAATCCCATTTCAGGCTAATTGCACACTAATCCCCTTCATGCACTCTGTGTCCCAAACAGACTGGCCTGTGCTGTTCCTGGTACATGTGATTCTGTGCCTCTGGGTAGACTATCCCCTATACCTGGTATGCAATCCTCCCTCCCTCTGCTTCCTTCAATGTCCAGCTTACATATCATGTCTAACCCTATAAAGAGCTTATCCTGAAGGCACAGCTGCTCACCCTCACCTAAGTAATGAATTGTATATGGAGAAGGGGTTTCATCCCACGGAACATATGCAATGCTTCCCTGACAACTTTTAGGCATGTATGACTCATCATTGAAGCGTGTGACATGTAAGATGACCAAGCAATCCCTTTATTGACCACTGTAAGAGCTACTGATGTGGTAGACCTTAGAAAGGAGCAATTCCTATTCTGCATCACTCTCTTTTTCTGCCTTCTGATCACATGAGGATTATGAAGCTCCATCAGGAAGGTGACTATTCCCACGGGACAGCCTGAGCAGGGGCCCAGTCTGGGCCACTGGCTGCCTTTTTTGCTTTATATTTCTTTGGCTGACTCTAGGTGCCTGAACAGCAATCCAGGTACAAACCTTCTGGGAGTGGTTGGTTACCTTGGTGCTTTGGGAATCGCTGGATCCTTCAGTCAGTGCCCACTATGCTTTAGGAGGAAGCCCTGGCAACCACCCTAGTCTTTCTTGGAGAAGATTAGCACAAGCAGAGAGATGAGCCCAAACCCCTACCCCGGCTCACCCAGAAGACACAGGCCTAGAGGGAATAGCTTGGATGTGGGGACTGGGTGCAAATGAGTCTGACTGCTATGGCTCCTACCCCTAGGATGCAAGCATGCAAAGACTAACAAACCCAGAGGATGAGCATTAACCTTTCCAGCATCCTTCTCAGATGGTACCATTAGGGTTAAATTCTTTACTTCCCTATTCCTCATTTCTACCTCCCTGCCCTTCATTCTTTCCTCTTTATTAGGTAATTTAGAGAATATTTTCACTTTACTAGTTCTTTAGATAAAAGGGAAGTTTCTCAGTGGTATCATACTGGATCTTTATGTCCACTGTATATAAATTTATATGTGCTTTAGGCCTTTGACTTAAGCATACATACTTCTTTCCTTCTTCTCCCAGCTCCAGACCACCATAACCTTCCCCACTCCACCCTGATGTGCTAGCCACTGTAGGCATGTAGATCAGCTACAAAGACTGTTCTTGCTGGCAACTATTCTCCTTCTCTTGTGAGTAACAATGAAGTTTGTTAAGCTGAGGGCAAACACTTTTCATCAAGACTTCCCTGAACAGTTCTAGGTCCACATAACTGTACTTTCATCTAGCTCACCACACTCTTTTGTCCACAATGATGGTGTCAAAGATATTTTCAGTCCATGAATACTATGTCTACAGCAAGTCTCTGATCAACCAATCTAATAACCCATTCATCAAAGGGCACTCAATTCAATTCAACAAACTTTTATTAAGCTCTTACCATGTGCAAAGGATTCAAGGGCAAACATGAAAGTCTTTGGCCTCCAGTACCTTTGATTCTCCTAAGGGCTACAACATGGACAAAGAAGGAAATATCAAGACTATATACAACATAAATGTAAAGTAATTTTAGGAGGTCAGAAAGCACAAATAAGTGGGTGCTGGCAGAAAAGCCCTCTGATACAAGATGGCACCAGACCTTGATAAACCCGCGCTAGTTGCTAATAATTGTTGTCCTATCTGGAGGTAGCTAGGTGATACAGTAGATAGAGAACTGAGCCTGGAGTTGGGAAGATCGGAGTTCAAATCCCTCTTCACACCTAGAGTTAGGAAAATCTTAGTCAAATCCATCTTCACACACTTACCAGCTATATGACCCTGGTCAAATTACTTAATCTCTCATTACCTCAGTTTCCTCAACTGTAACATGCAGATGATAATAATAACACCTACTTCACAGGTTATTGTTAAGATCAAAGAAGATAAAATGTATAAATTGCCTAGCACATAGTAGGGCATCTAGGTGACACAGTAGATAGAGCATCAGGCTGGGAATCAGGAACACAAATTCTTGTGTTCAAAGCCAGCCTCAGATTGGCTATGTGACCCTGGGCAAGTCACTTAACCCTGTTTGTTTCCTCATCTGTGAAATGAGCTGGAGAAGGAAATGACAAACCACTCCAGTATCTTTGCCAAAAAAAACCCCAAATGGGATCCCAAGAAATCTGACACAATTGAAAAATGACTCAACAACAACTAACACATAGTAGATTCTTAACAAATGTTTATTTCCTTCCTTTCTCATATGCTGGCTCACTGTCTTACAGTTTTGAAAATTCGCCCTTTTCCATTTTCCTTGAAAATTGTCACAATATTCACCCCAAGTCCTGAGACACATATTATGCTTCCTATAGTTTTTTTTTTCAAAGATTATGAACAGTGGCTAAGCAAATACATCTTTAAGTTCTTTCATGACCTTAGGTTTGATGACATAAACTCCTTTGGTTGGTACTTTTTTGCCTTTGCCATCTTTATCTTAGGTTTCAATTTCATGTTGACTATTCTTGTGCTATTCTACCCAATCTGAAGATCATTCTCCTTGGAAGACAAAAGAGAAATAAAATGAGTAGTCAGTTATGCCTTCTCTCTGTCATTTGTTATCATAGACACATTCACCCCTATCAAGAGCTCTAGCCCTTAATTGGATCATTTTCTAGCTGCCAAAATATATACCCCTTCCCTCACAAAACCCCTCAACCCTTGTTTTTATCCTTAGTGCCTATCACCAGCCTTAGCTCATTCTGAACTTTGAAATTCTTGGGCACATTCTTATAGAGTCATGTCATTCTTTCATAGTCATCCCTAGTACCTACCCCTGTTTTGATCATCTCTACAAACCTTTTAAAAATGTAGGTTGTGGGGGCAGCTAGGTGGCACAGTGAATAGAGCACCAGCCCTGGATTCAGGAGGACTTGAGTTCAAATAGACACTTAACACTTACTAGCTGTGTGACCCTGGGCACGTCACTTAACCCCAACTGCCTCACACACACACAAAAAATGTAGGTTGTTCACTGAGCTCCCTATGCATTCACTCTGTTCTCTTTAGATAGTTCTCTTTTATTTGTTTTTAGAACTAGTGCCTGTTTATCCTGAAGAATGAGGAGGTCTGACTTGGCTTCAATTGGTTTACCAGTAACTAGGGTTAAAATAAGAGCTAGGATTTGAAGGGCTCCAGGGGAAGCTCAAATACCTCAAAATTGTATTCATCACCTGCTTATCAGTGTCTGAAATTCTGCCATCAGTCCCTTTGTGTTAAGCTATTATTTACTTTTAAAATGTAATACCTCTGGGATTCATACTTAAATTTTTCCTATTTTCTTACCCCACCATATTCAATTGCTTGTTCATTTCTATCAATTCTGCCTGGGAAATATGGGGCATTTCAAATGTCAGTGTAGTTTTTAAGCTACTAAGCCTTAAACTCATTTAATCATTTAGAGTAATAAAATGAATTATTTTATTCACAAAACTATATTAATAATATAATAATCATTTAGGCTTTGATAGCTTAAAGACTGCATTAAACACCTCAGATTTCTTAATTTCCTCATTTTTAAGTTAACTACTACATCTCATTTCCTATCCTTATCACCTCTTACCTAGGTTATTTTAATAACTTCCCAACTGTTCTTTCTCCTCTAGTTTCCCCCCTCTCACATCTATACTTCACAATATTGCCAAATTATTCTTCAGACCACCTTCCCATTCTGTTGAAAAACTTTCTAGTGGTTCTACAATGTCAACCAAAGAAGCATCAACTCCTTATTCTGGCTTTCAAAATGCCTTCCACAGTCTGGATCCTCCCTACCTTTCCTCTCTTATTTTACATTATTGTCTATTACACACTCTACATTCCAACCAAGATGGACTACTCATCATGCCCTTTTTTCCTTCTCCCCTTTACCATCTCTGCACCTTTGCTCACTCCATCCTCCTTAACCAAAATAGGCTTTTTTAAAAAGCTCCACCACACTGTGCTTTTTTCACAAAAATCAATTGATAAACATTTATTAAGTGCCTAATATAGGTCAGGCACTGTGCTAAGTGATTTTTGCAAATATCTCATTTGCTCATCACAACAATCCTGGGAAAAAGATTGCGTATCCCCATTTTACCGATGAGAAAAGTGAGGCAGACAGGTTAAGGGAATTGCCCAGGGTCACACAAGCCAGTAAGTGTCTGAGGTTGGATTTGAGCAAAAGTCTCCCTGACTCCAGGTCCAGCTCTTCTCAGAGCACTTTCTTTTCAGAGCTAACTGAGAGTGGGGCATTAAGAAGAAGAATTTTGTGATGGGGTGGGAGGAAAGAGAGAGAATTTGGAATACATCTGTAAGGGCCTAAAATTCTAGCTATACTATCTAAAATATCTAATGAGGGGGTGGCTAGGTGGCATAGTGGACAGAGCACCAGCCCTGGAGTCAGGAGTACTTGAGTTCAAATCCGGGCTCAGACACATAACACTTACTAGCTGTGTGACCCTGGGCAAGTCACTTAACCCCAATTGCTTCACAAGCAAAAAATAAAATAAAATACCTAATGAGTGGTTGCCAATAAATTAGAAGCTTTAGCAAGAGTTTAGACTTTTAAGCATTTATTAAGGAGAATAAGAATTTGGAGAAGAGAGAGAGAAAGAGGCTTAGATTTATCTATCTATCTCAGGGAGGCAATATCTCCAGCTCCTCTCTCCCCTGAGGAACTCCAGAAAATCACCAAGAGAACAAGCCTCGCCTCTTATAGACAGTACCATGAGCAAATGTCACTTCCTGACACCAAGGAAAACCGCATGGCTTGCCCTCAGACTCCTTCTCCTCATGGTAGAGCTCTCCAGCAGGTGGTGTCATTCCAATCGTTACACATTCCAGGCAGGACTGAACTATATGGGTTACTGCAGGAACATATAGCTAGATAAGGGAAAACAGGAACACACTGTGCTTTGAAGGCAGTGGGTGGAAAGGTGAAGAAAGTGTATAAAAATAGAATGGGGGAAAATACACAAAAAGAAGAAATTGGGGGCCAAGGATGGATTTCCCCTCTATCTCAAATTTGCTGAAGGAAAGCACTGATAATATCCTTGAATCACTAAAATAGCAAGGTGACCACCTGTGCTTAAAAAGGTTGCTGGGGGGCAGCTAGGTGGCACAGTGGATAGAGCACCGGCCCTGGATTCAGGAGGACCTGAGTTCAAATCTGACCTCAGGCACTGGACACTTACTGTCTGTGTGACCCTGGGCAAGTCACTTAACCCTCATTGCCCTGCAATAAATAAATAAATAAACAAACAAACAAACAAACAAACAAACAAACAAATAAATAAATAAATAAATAAATCCAAGAAGGTTGCTGGACAGCTAGGTAGCACAGTGGATAGAGTACTAGTCCTGAAGTTGGGAGGACCTGAGTTCAAATCTCACCTCAGACACTTACTAGCTGTCTGACCCTGGGCAAGTCACTTAACCCCAATTGTCTTAAACATCTGAGGCCATCTCCAGTCATCCTGATCTATATTTTATCACTGGACCCAGATGGCTCTGGAGGAGAGAGCGAGGTTGGTGACTTTGCACAGCCCTCCCTCGCTTAAATCCAATTCACTGTAAGTCATGACATCACCTCCTGATGTCATGGTGCTCTTTGAGAATGAAGGACAAACAACAAAGAAGGTTGCTAGGGATTTGGGGGAAAGGAGGATTAGAAATTATCACTTTTTCACCAATTTGAGTAAAACTTTACACTATATGTACCTTGAAGAATCTTAAGTGGATAATTGGGCTATGTATAAAATGATGCTAGATACTGATTTTTAAAGCAATTATACAAGGACTATTACATACATACTTTTACATACCTCTTTCCTACCTTGTCAGCTTGAGAGGCTATACACTCAGTATAGCAATGTTGTGTCGCTCAAAATATTTTTGGAATTCCTCTCTGGGAATAGTACTGACAATGGCTGGCATAGTGCCTTAAAGTTCAAAGTGTTTTGCATGCATGATCCAACTTCAGTTGATCAACATCAGCTGATGTTCCCAGGTAGATATGTATGCTAGATATTATCTCCATTTTACAGATGAGGAAACTGAGGGCTAGAAACAGTTAAATAACTTAACTGAGGTCACAAAACGAGTGTCTAAAGCAGCATGTCCTCCTAGCTTTTCTTGACTCCGTGCCTAGGAGAATTAGCTTAAAAGCCCCACAGGAAAATCAGCTTCATTATGTCACAGAACTCCAGGCTCATTCTTCCAACCCTAACTCATAATGGCAGGTCAGTTCCCCTGAGTGTAGCTTCTCCATCTCCTCATGACGATTTTAGGAGTAATGGGGAGAACTTAAGGTTTTCTATTGCTATTGCTTGTGAGCCCCCATGCAGCATGTCCCCCTTCCAATATCAATCTACCAGTTACCATCTCCCTAAATGGCTACTGGGTTGGTTCTCTGCTTGGTCAAGTCAAAGAGCTTGCTCCCCAGGGCTGTCTTTTCATCAGGCAAGGCTGCTATGGCTTCTTTCAGAATCTCACACACATTTCAAAGCTCAAAAAGTTATAATCTGGAATACTCATTCATCTAAGATCATGAAACAAAAGAAACAGTCGCCACACATGTTCATGCCCACATGCCCCCAGATAGAGACATTAAGTCAACTGTAACAGTACCTGCCACTACCTTTGCTTCTGACGTCTGCCCTATCTAGAGACCCATACAAACTATTTCTTCACTTGCCACAGTAAGTGGGAGGGAGAAAAGAAGAAGGAAAGAAAAAGGAGAGGAGAAGAGAGGAGATGGAGGAGAGAGGAAGGAAGAGACAGAGAGAAAGAAGAGGAGAACCAGAGAGAGAGGGAGAGGGGAGGGAAGGAGAGAGAGAGAGAGAGAGAGAGAGAGAGAGAGAGAGAGAGAGAGAGAATTTGTTGAAGCCTTCAGACAGTTACAGTTCAATAGTCAATTAAAAAGCTTTTCATGTCCATGCAATAAATGGACAGGAAATGATCAGAGAATATATGCACATGTTTTTAGGTGGAGAGGGATAGGAACCCTCCATCAAGTATTTCCAAAAGCATACTAACCAAGCCTTCATATGGGCATACAGCAGGGAGAGCTCGTGTGTGTGTGTGTGTGTGTGTGTGTGTGTGTGTGTGTGTGTGTGTATAATGTGTCATCTAGTGGCCTATCTATATAGGCAAAGGACCAGACCCACATTCTGAAGCTCAGCGGAATCTTGCAAATTTTACATACATACATGCATGCATTTATATGTATAATTTTGCAAGATTCCCCTTACATATTCATATATGTGTGTATATACATATATGTGTATATATCTAGCTAGCTAGATAATTATATCGCTGTCTCTATCCATCCATCTATCTATCTATCTATCTATCTATCTATCTATCTATCTATCTATTTATATGCAGATAGATGATGAGGTAGTCAGAGTGCCAGGCCTGGGTCAGAAAGACCTGAATTCAAATCCAGCTCCAGATATTTTCTAGCTATATGACCATGTGTAAGTCATTCAAACTCTGTTTGCCTCTGTTCCTTCAACTATAAAATGTAGATAACAATAGCACCTACTTCCTAGTGAGGATTCAATGAAATATTTGTATGGTGCTTAGCACAGTGTCTGGCACATAGTAAGCATTATCTAAATGTTGGCTATTACTGGTAGTCGTGTTGTTGTTGTATGGGCTGTAAGGACAGGGCCCTCACAGGCCAGTTCCCTCCTTATCCACCCACCCCCATTCCATAACCATGCCTTTTTTTTTTTTTTTAGTGAGGCAATTGGGGTTAAGTGACTTGCCTAGGGTCACACAGCTAGTAAACTTTAAGTGTCTGAGGCCGGATTTGAACTCAGGTCCTCCTGACTCCAGGGCCGTTGTTCTATCCACTGCGCCACCTAGCTGCCCCACCATGCTTTTTTTACAATCAGAAATCATATTTTCTAACAACCTAAAACCTCAGCTTATTCACAAAACTCTCCTCTGAATGACTTTTGGTTGTTTCCAAAAGTCACATTCATTTTCAAAAGATAAAGATATGGTATGACTAGGGATATGCCAAAGAATATACCCCAACTCTGAAAGTATCTAATTATAATAATGATCATAGTGATGATGGTGGTGATGATAGCTGACATAATTTATATTACGCTTCGAAGCAGGCAAAACATTTCAACGTACATTATCTTACTCAATCTGCCCAACAACCCTATGAGGTAGATACTACAGGCATTATGATGTCCATTTTACAGATGAGGAAACCTAGGCTCAGAAAGGTTGAGTGTCTTGCCCAGGGTTACACAGCTTGAAAAATCAGAGATAGAATTTGAACCCAGCTCTTTTCAATTCCAGATCTATGCCACTTTCCATAATACTATGCTACCTTGCTCAAAAGAAAAGTTCCATGTTAAAGATGAAATGGAGGGGGCAGCTAGGTGGCGCAGTGGGTAGAGCACTGGCCCTGGAGTCAGTAGTACCTGAGTTCAAATCTGGCCTCAGACACTTAACACTTACTAGCTGTGTGACCCTGGGCAAGTCACTTAACTCCAATTGCCTCACTAAAAAAAAGATGAAATGGATCTCAGAGGTCTTATGGTTTATACCATGTCTTTCTCCCTGGTATGATGGGAAAAGAATGGGATTTGGAGTTGGAGGAGTTAGGTTCAAATCCCAGCTCTGCCACTTACCTTGGGAGAATATGACATTGGAGTGGTCAGCTGACCACTCTAGGAGTCGGTTCCCTCATCTGGATAACAGGGAGGGTTGGACCAAGAGGCTTCAAAGTTTCCTTCTAGTTCTAAGTAAGTATATTTACCCTATTCTATAATGAAAACAAGGCCAAAAGAAGGTGAAGTAAATTGCTCAAGGTCACACAGCAAGATTGTGGCAGAGCAACAGCTAGAACCCAGGCTTCCTGCAGCCCAGCCTGGCACTATGGCCCTTACCACTAGTATATATATATATATATATATATATATATATATATATATACTTTGCAGGGCAATGAAAACAACACTTAAGTGACTTGCCCAAGGTCACACAGCTAGTAAGCGTCAAGTGTTTGAGGCTGGATTTGAACTCAGGTCCTCCTGAATCAAGGTCCAGTGCTTTATCCACTGTGCCACCTAGCTGCCCCTCCCCACTAGTAAATATTAACTGACCAAGGGGAGAGGGAAGAAAGCACCTCACTTTAATTAGCTATTGACCCACTGGACCCTTGAATCTATTGTAGTCCTGGGAGTCTTGGGCTCTTTTGGCCTTGCTCCTACAGAGAGAAACCTTGCAAAACAATTAAATGACTTTTCTTTAGAGAATATTTAATTTGGCTCATCAGCATAGGTTGTATGGGAGAATACTTAGCCCAGTAATGAACATCTTTTTTTTTTTTTTTTTTTTTGGCAGGGCAGTGGAAGTTAAGTGACTTGCCCAGGGTCACACAGCTAGTAAATGTCAAGTGTCTGAAACCAGATTTGAACTCAGGTACTCCTGAATCCAAGGCCAGGGCCTTATCCATTGCACCACCTAGCTGCCCCCTGAACATCTTAATCTAGTAGAAGTTGGAATTACCAACTGCGTGGGCCATCAGAAAACTTTATCAGCTCAACAATTTAGAAATCCAGCAATAATGACTTCTACATAATAAAGATAGAATCAACAATCCTAGAAATATGTGCAATTATTTTTATAAGGATGATTATGAGACAATAATCCATAACTCTCCTAAGCCCAGGGGGCTGTGTGGTCATGCATACATAGACCATCCAACTGCTACCAGAGAGAAAGTGAAGAAAGGGAAGCCCGTGAGATCAGGGCTGGGAAGAAAAGAAGCAAAGCAAATAGCCTCAGTCGTCCACAATTGTATAGACTGCTACTTGACTCATTCACTTTGTCATCCTGTGCTCCAGGGTGATCTATAGGCATGTTTAACTAAAACACATTTCCTATCTCTTAATTCATCAACTAATGTCAGAGGTCCCACCCGATCATCAAATATCATTGAATTAATAAACTGGAGAAACCTCCTTTCCCAATAGTAGTTCATCGCTCTCTCTCTCTGTTAAATCCCTTAATTTCCTAGAATTAACTAAATCTTAAAGTTACTGAAATGCAGTTTATTAAATATGAAATCAACAATAGAAACAGACATCATTATTTACAGCATTTGCACTGTGAGAATGATCGCAGTTACCTCACAAACCTTCATGGTAATGACAAATGATTCCTCTTTATTTCTGAGGACACAGTCCCACATCATTAAGTACATTCATGATAGTGAAATCTCTTCACCAGAACTTTCTTCATTCTCTTCACAAGACAAAAGTTAAAACAGGTTAAGGAAGAACCGAAAGCCTCTCTGTTCAGTTTTTCTCTCTCCTTCAGCTCTTCTCCAGTCATGACAGGAGAACTGTTTTTCTAGCATCTCTCTAGCTGTTATCGTCAATAGTCTCCCCAAACTGACAGTTAAAGTTGCTGTTTCCTCAAAATTCCATTTGACTCTAAAAGAGATATAATAGTATTTGTAATCTCTAGGAGAGTCTAGTGAAACAAGCGTTACAGGAAGATGCGGGCAAAATGAGGCCACTCTATCAAGGAAGAAGAGAGGTCAGGTTTGGAAGTAGCTATAGTGTTTATTTTTTTTTCTTTTTTTTTTTTAGTGAGGCAATTGGGGTTAAGTGACTTGCCCAGGGTCACACAGCTAGTAAGTGTTAAGTGTCTGAGGCTGGATTTGAACTCAGGTACTCCTGAATCCAGGGCCGGTGCTCTATCCACTGTGCCACCTAGCTGCCCCAGCTATAGTGTTTAAATGCACCTCCTCTTGTTGATTTCTACAGAAAGAAAGAAAAAGAGAGGCAGAAATAAAAACAGCAGACAGAGAGAGAGAGGAGAAGAAGAGGAGGAGGAGGAGAAGAAGAAGAGGAGGAGGAGGAGAAGAAGAAGAGGAGGAGGAAGTCCTCTGCCCATTCCACATGAATCTTAGGCAACTAAATGGCCAGAGTAAAAGGATTCTACTTTATGGCTATGATAAAAATGCCCCACATCCAACCTTCCCTCCATTCCATTACCCATTTGGGGAACAGTACTATATTTGTAAGCAGCTAGGGACTGGCTCTTCTACTGCCTTTGTCCCTGTTCAAACAGCTTGAAGGTTTCCATTGTCAATCAGAACACTACCAAGAATAGAAATAGCTGATGATATAGCTCTAAGAGATCAGTTATTAGCTATGACATCATCAAGTCAACTGAGAAGCCAGGTACAACCTGTAACCTTACCACAACATGACTACAGCCATTGGGGTTTCATTCTCTTTTTGCTTTTTCTTCCTGCTTTGTAAACTCTCATTTTCATTGCTCTGTAAACTATGTTTTTTACCACCTCATTCCCCTTATGCAGCCAAACACAGAATCCATTTAGAGTCTGGAAGTGCCTTTTGGGGAAGCATCATTCCTCTGATTTTCATGTCTATACCAAAAATGGAGAGGAAAAACAGTCATTTTAGTGCCAGAGTTTCAAATCCCACCTGTGTTATTGATCAACTTCTGATCTTGGGCAAGTCACTTGAGTTTCCTCATCTGTAAAATGATCAGATTGAATGAGATGGCCTCGGTGGTACACTCTAGCTCTTAATCTATAATCATGTAAGCAGGAGGAGACTAAAGAAATTTTAAAAATCATTCTTCCTGGGGGCGGCTAGGTGGCTCAGTGGATAGAGCACCTGCCCTGGATTCAGGAGTACCTGAGTTCTAATCCGGCCTCAGACATTTGACACTTACTAGCTGTGTGACCCTGAGCAAGTCACTTAACCCCCATTGCCCAGCAAAAAAACCAACCAAACAAACAAAAAAAAATCATTCTTCCTCTTTTTCTCCTTACACCTCCACTTCTATTTAGTCACAGCTCTCTTACAATTCCTTACAGCAAAGAATGGGGCTCAGGTAACCCTGAGATCACTTTAATCTGCTCACCCTCCTCTCTGAACTTCCTACAATACCAACCACTCCTGTCTGTTCACTTCATCTTCATGGAATAGCTTGGACTTGGGGTAGCGGTTCTTGGCTTACTTCTAGGACTGCTGAATTGGCTCCTCTAGCATTCCAATTCATCTAATTTTGTGATTGCCATCTCACATCCTGTTCCTGTAATCTGACTCCCTTTAGTGAATGCTAATGCCAGACTTGGATATTTCTTCTTCTTCTTTGATCTCAGTGTTTATTTTTGTAAGAAACAAATAGCTCTATTTTGGTTTTGTGTCCCCAGAATACTAGCTCTGGCCTCTTAGATGATGTACTCACTGCTTTTGGATTTGTTGTCAACATACATATTAGGTAGATAAACAGGTTGACCATATGCTGGATGCTTATCACACATATTCTGCTGCTTCAGTGTTTGCAACATTCAAATATTCAACTTGTCCAATCAGAGAATCTCATCCAGTCAAATCTCTTCTTCCCCCCTCTCTGATCCATCAAGGCTTATAACCTCAGGAGTTCACTCAGTGGACTAACATGCATTCCCCTAATAAGAATATTCAACAAGCATGGCATCAATTATGACAACAAATGGGTAGAGTTCAATGTTTAAAGAAACCCACAGGGGTGTCAATGGGGCCTCCGATAGTATGTTTTACAAGGTAGCAGCAGAAAGCCCTGGGATCAGATTTCACCTGGGATACTTATCATCTTGAGCAACCTCCCTGGGCCTCAGTTTACTTATCTGTAAAATGAGAGTATTGGACTCTCCTTTGGTGTCTATAGTATATTAGACTGTATGATATCTGAGGTCCTCATATAAAAATTAGGTAGAAGGAGAGGAAAAGACTTGGAGGGGGTGGTGCACAGTGTATTATGACCCAGGCATTATACTTTGTCCTTTTGGTGACTCAATGAATGAAAATCAAGGACAGTGTGAAAAGCCACAAATTACCAAATGCATCCTGAGGAGATGGTATAGAAGTATGACAAAGAAGTGTGATAAATTATGATATATGACTTTATATGGTATCATACTGTCTCAGTGCTTGCTCACAAGCCCCCTCCCTAAATAAATCAATAAACATTTAGTTCCTACTATGTCCTAAGCACTGTGCAGTTTATTGAGTAGGGGGGGGGGCAGTGACATGGTCAGGCCTGAGCTTTGGGAAAATCACTTTAGAAGCTGAACAGAGGATGTATTGGAGAGGGGAGATCCATCAGCTATTTCTTTTTTTCTTTTTTTTTTTTTTTTGCGGGGCAATGGGGGTTAAGTGACTTGCCCAGGGTCACACAGCTAGTAAGTGTCAAGTGTCTGAGGCCGGATTTGAACTCAGGTCCTCCTGACTCCAGGGCCGGTACTTTATCCACTACGCCACCTAGCTGCCTCCATCAGCTATTTCAATATTCCAAGTGTGAGGTAAGGAGGGTTGGCAGTGTCAAAGGAGGTGGGGGTATCAAAAAAGAGAAGGAAGTGTATGTAATCAACAGTCCTTGGTGACAACTTAGATTTGGAGGATGAGACATAACGAGGAATGCAGGATAACCTCTAGGTTTTAAGCCTGAGGGACTGGGGGGAAGATGTTACCCTCTATAGAAATAAGGAAGCTGGGGGGGGTGGATAGTTAGAGGGAGAGATAATGAGTTCATTTTTGCACATATTGAATTTAAGATGTCTATTACACATCCAGTTAGAGATATCTGAAAGGCAGTTGGAGGTCGGCAGAAAGGTTGGAGCAGGATGGATAGATTTAAGAATCATCAGCATAGAGATGGTACTTAAATCCATGAGAGCTGATGAAATCACCAAGTGAAGTAGTTTGGAGGGAGAAGAGAAGAGGACCCAGGGCAGAACCCTGGATGCCAGCTATGGTTAGCGGGCTGATTTGGAGGAAGAGCAAGCAAAGGAGACAGAGAAAGAGCAGTCAGATAGGAGGAAAACCAAGAGGCAGTGGTATCCTTAAAGCCTAGAGAGGAGTATCAATGAAGGGAGAGTGATCAACAGTGCAGAAGGCTACCCATGGCTAGGAGAAGGGGCATTGAGAAAAAGCCATTGGATTTGGCAACTAAGAGATCATTAGTAACTTTGGAGAGTGTAAATTTGATGGAATGTAAATTCAGGGGATGCTAATAATTGAGAGAATCAGAAAAAGGCTGTATATAGGTTGTAACACTTGAACTGAGCTTTGAAATAAACCAAGGTTTGCAAGAGGCAGAAGTGAAAAGGGATTAATACATCTTAGACCCTGAGGTGTTCATGCCTTTGCAAAGGCATAAACATAGAAGAGGAACAGCAAGGATCTAATTTGATTGGACCAATAGTTCATGGGAAAGAGACAGATGTGGGAAAAGCCTGGACATCAAGTGGTAAAGAGCTAGATACCAGACACAGGAGTGTGCATTTGACCTTCAGAGTAATGGGAACCATCAGCGCTTATTGAGAAGGTGAGTAATAGAGTCAGAATTGTGCTTTAAGAGTAAGTAGGATTGGGTACTATTTCCTTTGTCGGGGCAGCTTAGGTGACCCAGTTGATAGAGCACTGGCCCTGAAGTTGGGAGGACCTAAGTTCAAATCTCACCTCAGACACTAGCTATGTGCCCCTGGGCAACTCACTACCCCAATTGCCTTAAACATTCAGGACCATCTACAGATGTCCTAATCTATGTCTTGCCACTGGACCCAGATGGCTCCAGAGGAGAGAGTGAGGTTGGTGGCCTTGCACAGCCCTGCGTCACTTAAATCCAATTCAGTGCAAGTCATGACCTCACCCAATGTCATGATCATCTTTGGGAATGAAGGACAAAACAACAACAAGCTTTAAGAGTATCATTTTGGTAGCAGTAAGGAAGATGGATTGGAAAAGGGAAAGCCTTGATGAAAGAAAACCAACCAGGAGGCTATTGCAATAGTTCTGAAAAAGAGAAAGAAAGGATGATGTGGGGATTGGAAGAGGTGATGACAGAAAGGTCCATTTCCTGCCCTGGCCTGTCACTAGAGCCTCATTACAGGTCATACAGGAAATGAGGGAGGGTGGGGCTAGTGAAAAGGCATTGTGTAATAGAAGTGTGCGTGTGTGTGTGCATGTGTGTGTGTGTGTGTGTGTGTGTGTTTTGGTGGATGTGGGGAAGGGAGAGTAAGTAGGAATATGAGAAGTGTGTGGATGTTGTGTTATATAAGATTGGGAAAGTAATCAGAACAATGCAAGGGTTTGAGAAAAGCAAGACAAGCCTCAGCCTTCTCCACCCCTCTCCCCTGCCCTCAACTACTCTTCCCCTACTCTTTGGTGAGCTGTCCATGACTCTGAGCCCTCCACAGGCATGTCCCATGGTGTGTGAGTAAGTCAGGGCTTTGTGTGTATTTCACGACCACCCGCCATCCTGTTTTCCATAAACTGATGGATGGGGGCTGTTTATCTGCTGGGGACCAAAGCTACATTTGAGTGGGCGTCCCATTTCCTGAGAACTTAAAAGCTTTCTAGTTTGGCTTTTGGGACAAGTCCCATTTCTGGTTCATCTGGCCATGTGGACTTAAGTGCAAGTTGAGAATTCCATTTAAATATTATATAAATGTGACAAGGGTAAATTTCGTAGCGGGGAAAGGAAAAGGATTAAAGGGAAACGTGGGAAATTGCTGGTTTTACCCTTGACATTGTCAAGATGTGGTTTTGAGGGCCGGGGCTGAGTCTGTGAATGATTTTTCAGTTTAGGATCCCCTGGGAATTTACCTTCCTTCCAATGATTACACTAATTGACCCCAAGAGCACTTGTAGCATTCTTACACGCACACTGACACTGCACATGTTCCTTCCTCCCTCACGTGGTCCCTTTGTTGGCCTCTCTCATCATAATTTGTGATGCTTCCCATTTACCTTGAGTAAATATCAAACTGATCTTGATATCTATATCTGCCTCATGAAATATACATCCTCTTGAACCGTGCCCAAATGATTAATTTACTGTTATGTGATGATTAGCATAAAAATCTCATCACGGCAACACAAGATAGAAATGTTACTGCTAATTGCCACTTGGAGTGAAAAATGTTTGCTGCATAGGAATTAATGATGCATGCTACTCAATTCTCTCTTGAACCGGGAAACATGAGACTGTTTTTGGAGCAGACATTGCCTGTTCCTGCCTTCTCTGTCTCTCCTTTCTAAGGGACCACCAAATGATTTTTAGTTAACCAAAGAGAGGGCTGAGGCTAATGGTTAACAGCAGTTCTGTACACAAAGTGAAACTGCTGGATCCAGATCATTCCATAGGGCCTTTGATCTCTTCCAGTCAATTGACTCTAGGCAAAGAAGACCTTTCCCCCCAAATGTTGCAGTCTGTCAGCAGCCATGACCCTTTTAAAATAAACACATAAATGTTTGGAGCATGGATTGTCGAGTACAAAAAAACATTCTTGAGGAATCTGATCGTTAGAGGGCATTCCAGGTGTACCCAATCTGCCACCCAACCTGCACAGCTCCAGATGCCTGTGGTCCTGATCAGAGCCCAGAATGGATTGGGTTTATTTACTTTTTCAGCTTTAGAGGAAGTATGGAGAGATTTGAAACCTGAAGGGGAAAAAAATACCACAAAACATGCCATTCTCTCCTGTTAGGCCCTAGAACCTAGCATAGTGCCCTGCAAATTAATTCAATTCAACAGACATTGATTAAACACCTACTGGATGCAAAATGCTATGCTAGGCATAAGAAAATAAAATGTAGTGAGTGCACATAGTAGGTGTTTAATAAATGTTTTATGATCCCTGGTGAGGTAGACATGTATTATAATGGAATTACAGTGTCTTTGTCCCCAAACCCCAACTGCATGCTCTTAGTGAGTGTAGTAGTGAAAGAGAACAGACCAGTAATGTAGATAATTCTGAACAAATTATCCCCTTTATTTTAATTATTGGTCCCAAAGACTATAAGATCAGAGATTCGAATGTAAGGAACCTCGGGGAGTCATCTATCCCCAGTCCTTCACTTAACAGAGAAGGAATTTAGAGGTTAAGTGACTTGCCCAAGCCCATGCAAATTGTAAACATTGGAGGTATGATTTGAACCCAGGTCCTCTGACTCCAGAGCTGGTGCTCATTCCATTGTGCCACACTTTAAAAAAAAAAAAAGAATTAGCAGCTAGGGAACTGGACTTTAGTCAGGGAAACCTGGGTTCATATCCCATTTCAAACACTTACTAGCTCTATGACCTTAGGCAATTCAGATAGTGCTTTTTTCTCTTCTTTTTTCCCAAGTTGAAGGTTGGTGGCACCCCTGCATAGAACAAGTCCATCAGTGCTCACATGGTGTGTCTGTATCACATCTGATAATCCTCATGATATTTCAGACTTTTCATTATTATGTTATGGTGATCAGTGATCTTTGATGTTACTAGTGTAATTGTTCTGGGGCGCCACAAACCGTGACTATGTAATACAGCGAACCTAATCGAAAAATGTTTTGTGTGTTCTGACCACTCCACTGTTCCCTGTCTCGCTCCCTCTCTTTTGGCTTCCTTATTCCCTGAGACACAAAAATATTGAAATTAGGCCAACAAATAACCTGACAATGGTCTCTAGGGGAAGCTAGGTGACTCAGTGCATAAAGCAGGCCCTAGAGTTAGGAAGACCTGAAGCCAAATTGTGACCTCAGACACTTACTAGGTGTATGACTCTAGGAAAATCACTTAACTTTGCTTGCCTCAGTTTCCTCTGTAAAATGAGCTGGAGAAGGAAATAGCAAATCATTCTAGTACCTTTGCCAAGAAAACCCCAAACTGAAACGACTCAACAACAACAACAATGATCTATCTCTAAGTGTTCAAGCGAAAGGAAGAATTGACCAGTGTGGCAAGATTCATTGTTGTCTTATTTTAAGAAATTGCCACAAGCCACCCAACCTTTAGCAACCACCACCCGGATCAGACCACCCCCATCTGCATCAAGGCAAGATCCTCCAACAACAAAAAGGTTGTGACTCACTGAAGGTTCAGGTGATGGTTAGCATTTTTTAGCAATAAGGCATAATACTACTGCACACTTAATAAACTGCAATATGGTATAAACACAGCTTTTATATGCACAGGGTAACCCAAAACTTCATATGACTAACTTTATTGCAATATTCACTTTATGGCAGTGGTCTGGAACTGAACCTGCAATATCTCCAAGGTATGCCAGTACTAGATTTAGTCAGAATCTGAGTTCAAAATCAATGCTCTGCCCCTTATTCCCTGTGAGATCTCACGCAAGTCACAAGAAACCGACCTCATGAAAGAGCCGGCATAACAACAACAAAGTTAGTGTGGCAAAAAGTGTATGCTCTTTGTGACTGTGGCCTCAGTTTTCTCATCTGTAAAATGAGAGTTGGACTAGAGAGTCTCTGAGATTTTTTCTAGTTCTAAGTTATGCACCAGTAAATTGTAAGGGGCAACTAGGTGGTGCAGTGGATAGAACACAGGGCCTGGAGTTAACATTCAGCCACAAACACTCACTAACTGTGTGACCCTGGACAAGGCACTTAACCCTGTTTTCCTCTGTTTCCTCAACTTTAAAATGAGCTGGAGAAGGAAATGGCAAACCATTCCAGTATCTTTGCCAAGAAAACCCCACAGGGGTCACAGAGTGTCAGACGTGACTGAACAGCCATAAACTGTAAACACATATAGGGCAAGGACTGTTCTTTTTTTGTCCCAGAGAAGCTAGCACCTCCTACAGCATAGTGATATGTACACAGCAGATGCTCAATAAATATTTATTAAATAAACTAGTTACTGTATGACTTTGGGCAATCTCCAGCTTCATTGTGTATAAAATGAGGGACTATACTAGATCATCTTTGAAATTCATTAAATATGGAAAGAATCCTGTGAAATCTTAGAAACTTCAGGACTGATGACCCCCCATATAAATTCTTCCTTTGGAAGCCTCTTCAAAGCCCTCTTTTACTCTTTTTTCAAGCTGTAGTTTATAAAATGTTTGTTGCTTTGTGTGACTTTTTTGGACATTCCCTCCCCTGGTGGGAAAACACCTTGTTGGGTTTTGTAGGAACTTGTCTACTTTTCTTAGCCATCCAGCAGCAAAATGAACCTGGCAGGAGAAAAATGGAGTGGGAGGCAACTGGCTGCCAGTGTTGGCAAGGAGAAACTGACCTCAAGAAGGAGCCAGTGTAACAACAACAAAGTCAGTATGGCAAAACGTGTGTGCGTTGTGTGACCTTGGCCTCAATTTCCTCATCTGTAAAAGTTGGTATCTCTAAGACCCATCCCAAGTTTGGACATTTTGTGATTCTCTGAATTCTTGAATCTTTTAGCTGGTTCATATTGCTGTTCTTAGCTTCTTTGGTACTGACCCAATTCCTGACCTCATGTATCCGTAGCAGCTGGGGCAACTGAGATCCAAAATTTAGCATCAGCTAAATTGACTCTACTCAACAGATTGCTGAAGGATGAGGTAGACTTGAATGGGGAATCAGTCCATGAAAAAAAAAATGAGCTTTTCTTCCTTGGACCTTACTTGAAAATGTGTACCCCTCTTGTTCTCATAAGACTCTCTTCTGCTATATAGTTATTTTATAGGTATTGTTTAGTTATTGTATATTTAAGCATGTATAATTGTATTTTAGGCCTGGTCCAAGGGCGTGGTCAAGATCCAAAGAGACTGAGTCAATGAGGAAGAAAAAATTTCAATTCCTTTACTAAATATAAGCAAATACTCAGGAAGGATTTGCAGGGTTGTGAGAATTACTTGGGACAAACAAAAATGATCAATGAAACATACAATACACGTTAGAATTTTCAAATCTTTAAAAAAATTATTTAATATGCAATATGACCTTTTGCTATAATCTTTTGTTTTATATGATTTGGCATTTCATTCAAAAGATTTCTGACATGTTCTTTAGTTCTGCATCATAAAACAACATTCTTAACAGATTGCATATGTAAAAAAGGTATCTTACAAAGAGTTCATTTTTGCAAGTCTAGCCTTGATTACAACCTATAGGTGTTTAGCTGAGCTCCTAGGGCAACTGAAGCATGATTATTTCCATCTCTGGGGAAAATTTCTTAACGTTTTGTGAGATGTGGCATGTTCTAGTATTCCATCTCCATTTGTGAATTTCTACAATTTAAAAATGATTCTTCTTCTAAGAATAACAATATATTTATCAGTTTCTTTTTCCTTCAATGAGATAAGACTTTCAGGCCTATTAGAAAATTTTTAAATCTCCAAAGCATTTTTTGGAGTGAATATTTGAGTCTCATCAAGATGCCTATGTAAGGCGGGAGGATGAAGTGGGAGGATACAGGCTTCTCTGGATTTCTTCTAACAATGGTTTTGATATAACATTGATTGAAGGGGCAGCTAGGTGGTGCAGTAGATAAAGCAGTGGCCCTGGATTCAGGAGGACCTGAGTTCAAATCCAGCCTCAGACACTACTAGCTGTGTGACCCTGGGCAAGTCACCTAAAGCTCATTGCCCTGCAAAAAAAAACAAAAACAAAGGTATGACATTGATTGAAAAGGTGAGTTTTATCAGAAAAACTACCTTTTTACAATGGTTAGCACTTCAATCTTTGTTTTGTCTTACTCTTGACAAGTGTTTATTCTTTACAGCAATAGTTAGCAGCTGTTTAAATAAAAAGAACTGCAACTAGGTGGTGCAGTGAATATAGTGCTGGGCCTGGAGTCAGGAAGACCCAAATTCAAATCCCACCTCAGACACAACTAGCCATGAGACCTTAGATAAATTACTTAACCTTTATTTGCCTCACCTTCCTCAAATGGAAAATGGGGATAATAATATCACCTCTCAGGATTGTTGTGAGGATTAAATGAGTTATTTTAGAGTGCTTAGTATAGTGCCTGGAAGATAGTGAAAGCTAATTTTCTTCCTTCTCTCCCTCCCTTTCTCCTTCCTTCCTTTCTTCCTTCCTTCCTTTCAACTTCAAGTACCCTATTCCACACTGTAGAAGAATCAGTAACAACTACTCCAGCTGTTATGTCTCTCTGAAGGTCTTTGCTTATTCTCTCAGGATTAATTGGGCTGATTTGCAGCAATAGTCAACAGTTCTTGGCATCTTTTCTTTTTTTTTAAACTGCATTTTCCTTTGTGCTTTAGTATAGTGGATCCTATTTCACTGAGGGTTGGAATGATCCTTCAAATGCTTGACTTTCCCCACCAACAGCTGCCACAAATATCTCTAACAGTCATCAAAGTGTACATATTAGTAGCTATGACTTGCATATGTTTCCTTAGAGTAATAAAACCACAGAATTAAAAATACAAGAGACAGAGAGACAGAAAGAGACAGACAGAGAGACAGACAGAGAGACAGAGAGACAGAGAGAACAATAAAACGTGTGTATGGCTCAAAATCCAGCCCTCATATGGCACAGAACTAACCAGTTCAATCTGTTTCATTTGGTTGAGGTCAGACATCCTGAGTCAGCCTAGTGTCAATAGAAGCACACATTCATGACTGTTGCTGCCACAAAATAAAACCATATCAAAACTGTTTGCCCTGAGTTATTTGCACATTATTATACATTCATAGGTACTGCTCTCCAGGCCCCTGGTGTCAGAGATGTACCTAAAGAGATCACGACAACAACCTACATGGAAATAGTCTGCCAGGTTTGAAGAGCTAGCTATATTCCCTTCTTAACATTGGTTTCCACAGAATTCACCAAGAATGATTAACAAATTTAGCCTGTCTCCATTCTGGGTCTCTATGACCAAAGTTTATGAATGTACCTTAAGTCATCAAGTGAGCCTCCTAGGACCCCAGGCAAGGACAGAGTGAATACATAAAGCCCCTCTTGCTAAACAAGGAGAAATACTATGAGGTGAGGGACCATGTTCTATTTGTCTTGGTACACAGTTCAACAAATATCTATTAAGTGACTACTCTCATTTCAGGTAACCACCAAAAGCAAAGTAGGGAGTCACAGATGAAAAAGCAACACATTCTGCCCTTAATTTGTTACTGGGGACAAATATACACATGTGCATGCATATATACACATGCATACACACACATGATACATGTTTCAAATCTGCCTAGAGACAGAATTTTCTTTCACATTCCCTTGGTTTCCACTTGGACCTGTGCACTCATAGGACTGGGATTGATGTTGAGGTGGGAGCACCTGAAAGAATGTTCTCAAGCTTGAAAAGTGATGGGACAGAGGGCAGCTAGGTTTGCAGTAGATAAAGCACCAGCCCTGGATTCAGGAGGACCTGAGTTCAAATCTGGCCACAGATACTTAACACTTACTAGCTGTGTGACCCTGGGCAAGTCACTTAACCCCAATTGCCTCAAAGAAAAGGGGGAAAAAAAGAAGGGACTCCTCCAGGAATTAATGAGTTCCCCGTCACTAAACCCGATTGCCTCACAAAAAGAAAAGAAAAGTGATGGGACAGCTGCAGAATTTTTATTCCCAATGTATTATTTAAAATTTGGGGGTAGGGGAGTAGAACCACATCACACAAAATGGGGAGGGGGGAAGACAGATAGAGATATTGTATACGCTGGAGGTTTCTCTGCTCAGTGGATAGGGGACCCTTCACCTCCCTCTCCATCTCTCTTTCCTACTTCCTTGGGCATTCATGGGTCAGAGTTAGCAGCCTATAACTGGCTACTGAGAATAGCACAGTAGCCACTTAGACAGGGAAACTCTGCCTGGGACACACTAAGAGAAACTATGCCTGTATCATGATGTGAAGAGTCTGGTCAGGGGGACCTGGAGCAGATGTTAGTTAGATAATTGACAGCTTATACTAATGAGAGCTAGTATTTATATAACCCTTTAAAGTTGTCAAAGTGCTCGATCTTATTATGTACATATGTATACATATATGTATGCATGTATTGTGAAATTCTCCCCTCCCCATTTTGTGGGATGTGTGTACATACATACTTGTGTGCACACATGTATACACATGTATATACAAATATATATATATATATACACATATATTGAGGGAAGAGAGAAAGGGAGAGAAAAAGGTTATTGTGAGGATTAAATGAAACATTATTGATAGATGTAAATATGGATATCTATACATATATTGTTCTAGATATAAAGTTTCCTTATCTGCAAAAATGGAGATAGTAGTCACAGCCACCTTCCTTACAAGGTTATTCTGAGGATCAAATGAGATTCAATAAAATATATTATATTTTATTATATATAATATATGATAGTACATATCATATACTATATTTTGTATTTATCATATATTATAAATATGTATTGTTATGCATTATTATATTATGTATTATATTTAATATATGTATTTTATTTGTATAAAATCTCATCTATAAAAATGGGGAGAATAATGGTACCTACCTCATAAGGTTATTTTTAGGATCAAGTGAGACTGATCTGTGAGAAAATAATGGGATTTGGCAGATACTCAAAGGCCCATCTGGAGGTTAATCTAAACTGATTGAATTAAGTGAGTGTGATTGACTTTCCTGATTATCCTACTTCAAGTTAATTAGATTGTAACCACACCTGACTAGCCCTTAAGAAGGTATTCTTCTCAGAAGCTAAGGACTTTGAATTCAACTAGAGACCACCTTCAAGTCTAGTGAACCAATGGATTTGGATGATGCCAACCAATCAGCTTGAAGCAGTGTATAAGGACCACCTCTGCTCCAGACCTATAAAAAGCTTCTAAACACAATTTGAGGGAGTCCATAGTTGAAGCAGAATCATGGTAGAGGACTTGAGGAAGAACCAGACCAGGCTGGAACTCTAAGCTAGATAGGCCTTTTCTTAACTTTTTGAACTCCACGTGATTTCCTTTTTGTTAATACCTAGTGTGCTTTAATAAATGTTTAATGCCCAAAGACTGGTGCTAAAGCTTATAATTTAAGGGGACCACACATTTAGATTTTAAACATCAGAGTTTTTCATAATTATCATTGTAAGACAGGTAATCATACATACATGTATACATAATCCTCACAATAACCTTGTGTAGTAAGTGCTATTATTCTCTCATTTTTATAGATGATGAACTTGAGACTGAAAAGTGCTAAGTGACTTTATCCAGGGTCACAAAACTAATACAGGATCTGAGACAGATTTGGACTCAAGACCTCTTGACTGGAAGTCCAATACTCCAGTTACTGCCCCACCTGGCTGCCTCTAATCTGGTATATTTTTCCTTTTCCCTTGAAATGAAGTTGTGAACTCTGGCCATTACCAGATCAACAACCCAGGAGCTGCCAGATAGGTGGCTGCCTCTGCCAGAGAAGCCAGCCATCATTTAGGGAGTTTCAAAATTGTATTTTTCTTACATTTCTATTTTTTGGAATAAATGTACATAAGCATGTGAAGCTGGCATGGAGATAAAAATCTTAATGGAAAATAAAACATACGCTATAGTTGGATTTTTGTTTTGTTCCCTCCCCCCGCCCCAAGCTTTAACTTCTAGGCAGGGGTGAGATGTGCCTTAAAGTTATACTAAAATTTTAAACTATTATATATGTATGATTTTGGTGAGAAGAAGGCAAGATGGGGTTGGGAAGAAGGTCTCATATGTGTTTCTACATCAGTATTATAAGGGCGAGAGAAACTTTTTGCCCCTGGCTGCATCTGTTAAGATTTCTCTTGATTAGTGGAAACCAAGCCCTTACTTCAGGACATCCTCCCAGCCTCATGCCCCCCACCCCCCCACCCCCCCTCACTCTGTTCTCTACTACAGAGAATGTGATTAAGGAAAGGAAGAGATCCATATAAAGTGTTCTAGGAAAAACTGAGGAGATAGAGAACACTCCCATCTGGGAAGCTATGGGAAACTGAGCTTTTCCTTGAATGAAGGGAGGGATTGCAACAAGTTGATAGGAGAGTATTTTGCATTCCAGGTGAAATGGATGACTCTCACAAATGCCTGGTGCTGGGAGCCTACAGAATGATATTTATCAAAAGCTTTAGCCAGCTTTGGTTGGAACAACCAAAGTACAATACACCCTAGCTCTGGATTTGGAATTATGCAAATGAGACAACTAAAGCATCTTGTACTCTTTGATCCAGAGGTTCTAGAACTAATCATATAGACAAAGGGGTGATTGATAAGAAGGAAATCCCCTTTATGTCAAAATAGTTATAGCAGCACTTTGGTAGTAGAGAAGAACTAGAAACAAAGTAGATACTCATTGATTGGGGGATGGATAAAAAACTGAGGCACATAAATATAATACAACATCACTGTTCAATCCAGTAACTCTGGTCTCCTAGCTGATCCTTGGAAAATTTCATCTCTTGGATGTTCCCTATCTCTATCATATTCTTTCTCTTCACCTACACCTCCTGGCTTCCTTCAAGTGTCATCTAAAATCTCACCTTCCACAAGGAATCTTCCCCACTTCTCCTTAATGTTGGTGCTTTCCCTTTGAGATTATCTCCCATTTATCCTGTGAATAATCTTGTTAGTACATAATCATTTGCTTGTTGTCTCCCTCCTTGAGAGCAGGAACTGTTTTTTTTGTTTTGTTTTGTTTTGTTGTTTTTTGTCTTTGTATCCCCTGTACTTAGTACTGGGGTGCTTCATAAATGTGCATTGACTTGAATACAGAGAAGTATAGAAAGATTTACATGAACTGATGAAGAGTGAAATAATCAGAGCCAAGAAAAGAATTTACACAATGACATCAATATAAATAAAAAGAATAACCATCATAGTAAAATGTTGTAAAATTTAGAAAAACAAGAATGACACCAAGAACAAGTATGAAAAGATATCCCCACTCTACACACTCCTTTGCAGAAGTAGTAGTTCTACAGGTGTGAAACATTGCATATATTTTCTAAGTTAGTTGATGAACTGATCTGTTTTGCTGAATGTGTTTTCCCCTTCTTTCTTTTTTTATTTAAAAATGTTCTTTGTTATTTAGAATGGCTCTGGGAGAAGGAAGAGGAAGAGTATAGAGAGAAATTTAGGTGATATAAAACCAAAGATATCAATTAAAATTTATTTTTAAAATAGAAGTGAGTCATTGCCCATGAGTGATCCTGCTTTGGATCAGTAGCGTTTGTTGAAGATCAGACCTCAGAGTCCTCAGAACTGGGGTCCAAGAAGCAACCTCAGAGCTGAGTGGCAGCTCAGCCACTGCCACCTGTTACTTGGAAAGGGGGAAGGCTTTGCTGCTGTCTAGAAGTGATTGGACTGAGTCCACATTTACCTTTCTCTGCACTGCCATCTACTGCTTGAAAAGTGGAAACTCCTCAGAACCCAGACAAGGAAGCCTGATGGGAGAGCTCTGTAGATCCCAGGTTTAGGGGAACTACTTTTGGATGAAAGATGATAACATTGTCTCTTAGACCAAGCAAAGGAGCTGACTGGGAGAAGCCCTAAAGATCCAAGGCTAGCAAAACTGCTTTGTTTAAAAGAACTTAACACTACCTCAGCAGCCCAGGAGGTTAGTGGCATGTAGAAGCCAACAAAGAAGTGAGCCTGCCCAGCAATAGATACACATTTACCAAGTACCTACTATGTACCAGACACTGTGCTAAACACTGAGGATACAAAGAGGCAAAATAATTTGCCACCCTTACAATCTGGGGTGGGGGGGGAACAACATGCATACAAATGTATGCAAAGCAAGCTATGTATAAGACAAATAGGAAAGAATTAACAGGGGGAAAGCACTAGAATTAAGAAAGGTTGGATGGGGCAGCTAGGTGGTGCAGTGGATAGAGCACCAGCCCTGGAATCAGGAGTACCGGAGTTCAAATCCAGCCTCAGACACTTAACACTTACTAGCTGTGTGACCCTGGGCAAGTCACTTAACCCCAATTGCCTCACTAATTTAAAAAAAAAAAAAAAAGAAGGGTTGAATGGGGCAGCTAGGTGGTGCAGTGGATAGAGCACTGGCCCTGGATTCAGGAGGACCTGAGTTCAAATCCGGCCTCGGACACTTGACCCTTACTAGCTGTGTGACCCTGGACAAGTCACTTAACCCCAATTGCCTCACCAAAAAAAAAGAGGGGTTGGGGAAGGCTTCCAGGAAAAGATGGGATTTTAGTTGGAACTTAGAGAAAGCTAGAGAGGTCAGTAGGTGGAGAAGAAGAGGGAGAGAGCTCTTAGGCATGGGGTCCAGCCAGAGAAAATGCCCATGTCTTATTTATGGTACAGCCAAGAGACCACTGGATCAGAGAATATGTACTGGGGAGTAAGGTCTAAGAAGACAGGGGGCTAGGTTAGGAAGGGGGTTGAATGCTAAACGGAGCATTTTGTATTTGTTCCTGAAGCCATGTTCCTGAAGATATGTTGCATTTAAGATACCTATGGGACATGCACTTAAAGATATCTTAACAGAAGATGGGTATGCGGGAGTAGAGGTTTTGCAGAGAGTTTGGGGAAGGATAGATAGATTTAATAATCATCAGTATAGAAGGGGGTCATTAAATTCAGGGGAGCTAATGAGAAGGTGAAGTAATAAAGAAGGAGAAGAGAAGGGAGTGCAGGGCAAAACCCTGAGGAGCATTTGAAGAGGATCTAGCAAAGGAGACAGAGAAGGAACAGCCAGATAGGTAGGAGGAGAAGCAGGAGAGAGAGGTGTCCTGAAAAACCTAGAAAGAAGAAAGTGTCAGGGAAGAGAGAGTGATTGACAGTGTCAAAGGCTGCAAAGAAGTCCAAGAGAATGAGAAGGCCATTGTATCTGGAAACCAGGAGATCATTAGTAACTTTGGAGAGAGCAGTTTTAGTGGAATGATAAGGTTAGAAGTCAGACTGTAAGGGGTTGAAAAGAGGATGAGAGGGGCAGCTAGATGGCGCAGTGGATAGAGCACCGGCCCTGGAGTCAGGAGTACCTGAGTTCAACACTTAACACTTACTAGCTGTGTGACCCTGGGCAAGTCACTTAACCCCAATTGCCTCACTAAAAAAAAATTAAAAAAAAAACATTTTTAAAAAAGAGGATGAGAGGAGAGAAAGTAGGGCACCTATCGTAGGGGGACTTTTCGAGGACTTTAGCTACAAAGGGTGAAGGAGATATAGGATGGTAGCTGGTATGGGAGGATCAAGTGAGGGTCTTTTAGGATAGGGAAGGCATGGCTGTATTTATAGGCAATGAAGAATAAGCCAGTAGACAGGGAAAAAATGAAAATACGTGAAAGAGTGGGCAGGACTGAAGGGGAAATCTTTTGGAGAGGAAAGGATGGAATGGAATTGTTTGAACAAGTAGGGGAGTTAGCTTTGTAAGGAGTGAGGCCACTTCATCAGTGCAGACAGTGGTAGAAGAAGGCATCTGAGTGTTGGGAAATGAAGAAGAGAGGATAAGAGAGAGTTCCCAGGGAGAGGCATCAATTTTTTTCTGTAAAATATGAGGCAAAGTTTTCAGCTAAGAGAGTGGTGGGTTCAAGGAGGGATAAAACAATTTGAAAGAGCTGCTCTGGACAGTGGGATAGTGAGAGGATAAGGTATAGTAGGATTGCCTAGCACGAGTGAAGGCCTAATTGAGGTTGTAAAGCATATATTTGGAGTGGACCCTGTCAGAACAGTTGAGTAATTTTCTCCATTTTCATTCAGCAGCATAGGTGTAGGCATGAAAGCAGAGAAAGATGGGAGTGATCTAAGGCTGAAGCAGAAGGACAGAGAAGCTAGAAGCAGCTACAGCCTTGAACTGACATGCATGAAAGAACAGTGGACATCAAGATTTGAAGTCCTGAGTTGCCATGGGCACACGTTTTCACTACTTGTGTATCTCCTTACCATGGCTTTGTAAATTTGTACCCACTCTCCCACATGGACACGGGGTTCATTGGAGGGAGAGTATATCCTAGGTTTATGGGTATAATGTTATATTTTAATGTTTCTTGCTCCTGGTTACGATGGTATCATCCCAGATGATTTGTAAAATGGGAAAAATAGAGTGACCAGAAGCTCCAATTAAGTAGAAGTATAACCTACCCATTTGAGTAGGACCCTAGAGATCTTGAAAGTAATAGTAGTGTAGCCACCCCTACCTGGGAACTCTATTCGTCAGTTCGAGTGAAGGGTGGGGTGAGCGAGCCAGCCCAGAGAGAAAAACAAGGTCCAGTTCTAAAGACCATCCTCATCTACAATTCTCATTTTGAGGTTTCAGGAGTCACTGACCATTCCTATACTTATTTGCCATGTTGTATATTATTTCAGTAAATTTCTCCATTTTCCCCAGTTATAGCATATGCATAACTGACATTTATTCCCTAGGCTTATTGAGGGGTGTCATATAAACCATCCTTGGAAGGTCATTCTTTAAAGCATCTCATGAAAAAAAAAAGTGCTATGTAAGTAAAGTCTGGGATCTCTTCCAATTCTTCCTTTTCTTTTAAATATAGGAGGCTTGATAATGAAGGGACCAGTAGTAAAAAGAAGCCCAACACTACAAGTCAAGGACCTGCTAATCTAATTTTCAAGTCTGCCAAAGAAAGAAAAAGAAACTTACAAACTCTCAAAGTTTTTTTTAAAAACATGTCAGTGGCCAAGTGACTTTCAAGAAAGGAAAAAAAAATTAATTGAAATCGTGCTCTCTGCTGAGCAGTACCTGGCTCCCTTTATGCCTCCCCAGATTTAATGTTTCCACTTGAAAAAGTGTGGAGTGGGAGCTTCATCTACAAGCTTTCAGTTCAAGTGGTGATTGATTATAAGTGCTCAGGAAGTAATTATAGATATATTCCATTGTTTTTCCCCACAAAAAAGAAATCATAAGGGAGAAGTCCTCTTTCCTTGTTCTTTGGTATGTTTGTATTCCTTCGGTACTTGCCTGATGTACAGGAAGAACCACTCAATGGATCAGATGGCACCTACCACCCTGAAACAGATAAAAAAAAACCCACCAAAAACCATAGCCCTTACATCTATGGGAAATGTCTCCGTCTGGCAGATTAGTGATTTCACCAACACTTTGAGAAGCCCAGATAAATATTTTTTGATGTTCTGATCTGTGCCTTTTAGATTTGTGACTTGACAAACAGTCCTACTGGTTTTCTCTGAAATTCTTCAAAGTGACTTCCCTTTGCATAAACAGCATGTTGAGTGTTCCATGCATTCTAAGGGTCAGTGAAGGTTTTATATGTGTTTATCCTACCAGAAACACATTCCCAGCTTCTATTTGTTACCTTTGTTCTAGGAGATGATGTATTCATCCTTCTTTCTCTGCTTGCAATGCACGTTTAAATTCCCAATAAAGAGTTGGCAATGCTCCCTAAAGAGTCCAAGGAGCAAACAATTGTATAAACATGTTGTTATTGCGTTTTAATGAATGCTCTTTACCAGCATGGAGGTGGGTGGGTAGGGGCTGGAACTGATCCTTTTACAAACACATTTAAAGCTTATGAAGTCACTCTTCCAAGGCAATCTACATAGATGTTTTGAAGCATTAGAAAAAATCTCTATAAGTTGCCATCCTGTAGCTGCTTTGTTGACCAGGTAACAGTGTATGATAGGGTTTGGGGGCTGCTCTAAGTGGGAGAACTTCTTTGTAAGATGTGGTTCTTACTTTTGCTTTGGCAAAATACCCCCTTTTCTCTTCCTACCCTTACTCCTTCCCCTAGTATGTGGAAGATGCCCCTAAGGGAGCCAACCCTCCATGAAAACTATCTATATGTCTTTATTAAAGTTTTATTATTTTGATTAACAAAAATCTATTTTCTCTCCATCCCATTCCCACCTCCAATGTCCCCACCCCCCACTGAAAAAAGTAAAAAGAAAAGAAATTCCTTTGAACAAATATGTAGAGTCAGATCACATTTCCCCCTTTGGTCATGTTTGAAAAAATCTATGTCTCATTCTGCACACTGAATCCATCACCTCTCTGTTAGGAGATGAGTAACATGCTCCATTATTTGTACTCTTGAATCTTGGATCATCATTGTATTCATCATAGTTCTCACAGCTTTCTAAATTATTTGTCTTCACAGTGTTGTTATTGTATGTTGTCTCTTGTTTCTGCTTGTTTCATTCATCATCACTTTATAAAAATTTTCAAAATTGTTCACTTTTTGTAATATTGATGTTCCAGTATAAATCCTTTTTCCCTGCTCACTTCATTCTGCATCAGTTCATATAAGTCTTCCCATGTCTCCTATTTCCTCATTTCTTATAGCACAGTAGTATTTCATCACAGTGCCAGGTTCTATTTGTTAACTTTGTTCTAGGTTACTGTTCAGTGACTTTTTGTATATAAATCCAAATTGCTTTCCAGAATGGTTGTATCCATTCACAAGTAGGATGGCATGGTACACAGTTAGCATGGTTCACCAAAGGTGCATTAATGAGTCTCTGTTTCAACAGTCTCTCTTACATTTGTCTTTGTTGTTGTTGGTTGTTGTTGTTGTTGTTACTAATCTGATAGATATGAAGTAGAGTGTCAGAATTACTTTAATTTACATTTCTTTATTACTGACTTATATATCTTAAAAGCAGATTAATCTGGGGATTTCTTTCTCACTGTTTTAATTAATTGATGATTAATGATGCACTGTATCTACATGTATGTATCTATGTGTGTTTCACAACTAGATTTCAAGGCCTTGTTGGATTCTTCGGGTTCTGTAGGTAGAAAGGAGGTAGAATGTTAGCCCCATATAGGCAGAGAGCCACATTAACCTAATACTGTACTTCAAATAGAATACGTCATTTAAAAAATGTTTGTCAATTTGGAATTCTACATCTGTCACTTAAAACCACGTAACCATGGGCAAACTCCTCTCAACCTCTTCTTGGTGCCTATCAGGGAACAGCTGAAGTTAGTGGCACACCCTAAGTTTTTAGCTCTATGTTAAAGAAAATCTACATGAATAAGAGCTTGCTCTTTCCATCCCAGCCCAACTGCTGAAAGTATAGGTAGGAGATTTTCCCCAAACCCAACTTTAAAACTTGAATCTGTCACTTTAACATGTTTTCTACAGGACTGTGTTAGTTGTAATGAAAGGATTTCTCTGTTTGCATCCAACACTCACCCCAATCATTCTTCATGTCTACCCACATGGTACCTTTTCCATGCTCTACCCTCCTACTTCTACTACCTACTATCAGTCAGTGCATGGAAGAACAAGATTTAATAGCATTGACTTAGTCAGCAGATGTAGAGGCCAAGATGGGGGGGAAGGGGGAGCAGCATGGAATGAAGGGAAGGACTGAGTAAAACCCACGGCATAGGAAAGAGTAAAGGAAGGAAACGACATGTAAACCATGAGAACAAGGCTATGAGGGCCCCCCTACAGGAAAAAAAAAGAAAAGCTTCCAGAAATGTGCAGGAAGATACAGCAGGTTCACCCATGATTTTGGAGATCTCCAAACTATTCACTGTCACTAAGATGGCTCAAATGAGATAACTCTCTTTCCCCTCCTTCCTTATTTCTCTTTATTATTTGCTCAAAGACTCTTCTCTCACATCAGGGACTAAGGGAAATATAGTGCTTTATACCTTAAAAAGTCATGGTAGAAAGAACAAAATAAGGTACAATAAGTTTGAGGACATCCAGAAAATGCCAGCACCTTTAGGGAGGGAGCTGTTTGCCGGTATGTCAGTTTCAAGTAACCCATGGCCAGATTCTCCATGGGGATGCAGAGAAAGGACTGTTTGCAATCTACAGAATTCACTTGAATGAAGATGAAATTGACTTTTACTTGAAAAGAAAAAAATCAAACACAGGTCTAATGGGACCACCAACAAAATAATAAAGGCATTTTCCCATCAGTAGTCCAAGCAACTCACTACCTGCTATTGCATCCTTAAAAATGGTTGCTTGTTTGTTTTTCAAGAGTCCTTTAAAAAAATACTTTAGTACATCCATGAAAGGAAGCCCTAGGGATGAATTGCTGGCTTGGCTACATGTCTAAGACCCTGCTCACTTATGAGATCCATTAAGTTAGGAAGTGATAGGTTAATTATGAAGAGGACTCATGGCCTATGTGAAAGGAGTTACAGTCATCTCAGTCAGGATACTAATAAGGAAGACAGGTTTTGTTTCAGTGGTGATCTCCAGGGTGAGAATTTAATGTGAGAGACTGATAATGAATGTGGGCACTACTTGGCATTGGTATGGAGAGCTGAAGAACCTGTTGTATTTTAGATGCGTTAATGTGGGAGTTGCTGCAACAATGATTCATTAACCCAAGGGCCAGCTACAGTTCAACACAATTCCTTGTAGTTCTTTTTTTTTTTAAGTTGGGGTTGGGGGGCAGCTAGGTGGCTCAATGGATAAAGCACCAGCCCTGGATTCAGGAGGACCTGAGTTCAAAGCCGGCCTCAGACACTTAACACTTACTAGCTGTGTGACCCTGGGCAAGTCACTTAACCCCCATTGCCTCTCAAAAAAAAAAGTTGGGGTTGGGTAAAAGTACCAAATAGGTCTAGCTTGGGGCCTATTTCCCACTTAGATTATAAACTTATGTATACAGCATTTTAAGGAGGAATGATTCCAGCCCCCCTCTTCATTTCCCCCAACGATTCCCTCTCAGTTCTTCATTAAAATAGTTTTAGAAAAGCTAGTTAAAATTCAAGAAGCCACACTTGCTTCCTAAATATTTTCCTTTCTTAAAAACGAAGGATTGTGTTTTTCCAAGAGAGTGATGATTTTTGGACCACGAAAATACCACAACCTGGCCTTTTGGCAGGATTACAGATTTACTTAGAGCTGAAAGGGATCTTGGAGGTCATCCAGTCCAGGCCTCTCATTTTACAGATAAGGAAAATGAGGTCCAGAGAGATTAAGTGACCTAGCTAAGGCCACAGAGGGAATAAGTGGCCAAACCAGGGTTCAGATCAAGGTCCCAAGACCCCAAGTCCAATGAGCTTTCCAATCTCCCACTCTTCCTGGCTTTGAAGATAAAGAGAAGATTGAACACGTAGCTATCTATTCCTAATATCATCTGTTTCAGTAAAGTGCAAAAATGGTTTAATAACCAACATATTCATTTCAATGGAAATCATGACAGTGGAATATTATAGTATAATGGGGCTGGACCTAACTCAATAATCTGACACCTCATCCTTGACAAAGACTTTGGAAGATTTCCCAGAGAGCTGACCATGTGGGAAGACAGGCTATCTGAAGGAGAGGGACTCTTGCACTAATTAAGAATCTTAAGGCTTAAGTTGTTCATTTTTACAATGTTATTAATAATTTGTTCTGGTTGTGTTCCCTTTACTATGAATCAGTTCATGTAAGTCTTCCCAGACTTCTCTCAAACTATCCCTTTCATGATTTATTTTTTTGGGGTGGGTCAATGAAGGTTAAGGGGTTTGGTCAGGGTCACACAGCTAGTAAGTGTCAAGTGTCTGAGTCTGGATTTGAACTCAGGTCCTTCTAAGTCCAGGGCCAGTGCTTTATCCACTGCACCACCTAGCTGCCCCCACTTTCATAATTTCTTATAGCACAATAGTCTTTATTACAAATATATCCATATCCATAATTTGTTCAGCCATTCCCCAGATGGTTATCAACACCTTAGTTTCCAGTTCTTTGCCATCACAAAAAGAGCTGATATATATAATATATGTAGAGAGCTACATAAATATCGATATCTATCTATATGGATTATATATATATACATATATATTCCTTCCTTACCTCTCTATATATGTGCAAATATATATCCCTATAGATCTATATGGATAGATATATCTATAGATATCAATAGATATAGATCTATAGATATAACTATATCTGTCTAAATGGATATATATATACATATGCATATCTATGTGTATATATACACACATATAATATATATACATACACACACACACACACACACACACACACACACATATATATATATATATGTTCCTTTTCTTCTTTTTTTGATCTCCTTGGGGTAAGAGTTTTGATCAAGTTCTTATGGGGAAGCTAGGTGGTAGAAGGGATAGAGCACTGGATCTGGCTGGAGTCAGGAAAACCAAAGTTCAAATCTACCCTTAGATACTTATTAGCTGTTTGGCCCTGGGCAAGTCACTCGACTCCAGTTTCCTCATCTGTAACATGGGAATAATAATAGCACCTATGTCATAGGGTTGTCAATGAGGAGCAAATAAACTGATATTTGTAGAATGCTTAGCACAGTGCCTGAAGCATAGTAGGTAATTTGTAAGCATTAGCTGTTATTATTTTTAACACAATGAACAACTATGATTTCTCAGGATTGGTGAAGAAGTATTCTCCCCACTCTTGACAGAGGTGAGGGACTCAGAGTGCAGAATGAGACATTCATTTTTTGACGTTGCCAATGTGAAAATTTGTCTTGTTTGACCACACATTTCTGTTACAAGGGTTTTCTTTTTCTTTTCCCCCCAAAGAGTGAAGGGAAGAGGTGGAAAAGGAAGGAAGAAAGAAAATGCTTGCTAAGTGAAGAAAGATAAAATTTAATTAAAAATAATAATAATGGATAGAGTCTAGACCCATTCTTTTTTCTGGTGGCGGGAACTTCCAGATGATGAAACTCCCCCCATAAATGCTGGTGGCCACCATGTCTGTCTTCTAGCATTGCCTGGAGGCACCTAGAGGGTTTGAACAGGGTTCACAAAGACAGCACATATCAGAAATAGGACTTCCTTACCTCCAAGTTTAACTTTCTAGCTACTGTGCCATGCTATCTTTCTAAGTATATAGTTATAGAATTCAAATATTCAAAATCTTTACTATTGCCTTCTATGCCTTTTTGTTTGTTTGTTTTGTTTTTTGGCAGGTCAATGAGGGTTAAATGACTTGGCCAGGGTCACACAGCTAGTAAGTGTCAAGAGTCTGAGGCCAGATCTGAACCCAGGTCCTCCTGAATCCAAGGCCTGTGCTTTATTCACTGTGCCACCCAGCTGCCCCTATGCCTTTTTAATAAGGAAAAATAACAGCTGTTGTTAATAGAGCTCTGTAGGCTTTGCAAAACATTTTTCCTATGTTATCTCATTTGATCGTCACAACAATCCTGTGTAGTGAGTCCTAGTATTATCCCCATTTTGGAGATCAGGAAACTGAGGCTGAGAGAGATTAAGTAATTTGTCCAGGGTTACACAGGTAGTACTTGGCATGATTAAAACGACTGAACAACAACAATGAAATTTGTGAAAAGCTTTGTGCTAAGTAACAGAGGGTTCAGCACACAGTGGAAAGAGTTCTGGATTCGTAGTCAGAAGATTTGCATTCAGATCTTGAGTATGTCATGACATATAACTTTTGACATAATCACTTCACTCTCTGGTCCGATTCATTCATAAAATAAGGAGGTTCTGGACTAAATGACCTTTATGGTCCACTGTAGGTCTCAATCTATGATGTATAATCTAGTGACAGGGTAGCCCTGCCTCTAAGGTTACTTTCCCAAGTCCCACTCAAGCTGATAGCCTGGGTCCTCCCCAAAGGGCAACTGAGAGACAGATACAGAGAAAGAGACAGAGAGACAGAGACAGAGGGGGAGAGATACAAAGAGAGACAGAGAAGACATATAGAGAGAGACAGAGACAGAGAGACAGAAAGAGACAGATATAGAGACACAGGGAGAAACAGAGAGAGAGAGAGAGAGAGAGAGAGAGAGAGAGAGAGAGAGAGAGAGAGAGAATTTTCTGCACTTCCTTCCATTCCCTCTCAGGAGTCCTTAATTACAGATTCAACGCCACTCAACTGGCCTGCATATGGAATTGGAATGTGAGATGTGTTTATCTTTAGTCTCAAAAAGCCTCTTTAGAAGGTATTGATTGGGGATAGGGCAGGCAAATCACCTGAACCTTGGCTAGCTGTGTTATACTTAGGCCCAGAGATGTTTTTGATTCTTTCAACCAATCATAAGATATTTTATGTGTGCCATCATTTGCTTTCATCCAATGACCCGAAGTTCCTATGATCCTTTTAGATTAGTTAAGAACTTATTCACACCTAGTATACTTTTGACTAATTGATTCAATAACGATGTCTCTTTCCTTCCAGGATTTCATTAATTAGGGTGAGATAGAAATCCTCACCTTTAAACGACAGAATCAAAAAAGTTCTTGTCTTCAAAGAATTTTACTTTGATTTGCTTTCATTTTCTTGACTCTAGAATTTAGCATAAAAACCCTTTAATGAATTTATTTTAATGATAATTCTCATTTATGTAACTAAGTTTTGCAAAAGATTTATCTCCAAATGACCTGTGAAGTAGGTAGTACAAGTATTATCTCTATTTTACAAGTATAGAAGCCTAGGCTCTGAGGGGTTTAGTGTCTTGTGCATGATCACCTACTTATTAAGTTGCTGAGGGGGGATTTGAACCCAGGTTTTTCCAATACCAGATCCAGAGCTATGTACTCTGCTGAACATGACCTTATACTTAATTGGCTTGAATTGGTATCATTGGGCTGAGACCAATCTGCAGCAGCTAGGCCAGGTGTTTCCCAGATGAGGACACTGGCTTTCAGACAACACTGGATCAGAAATCTATTCAAAGGCCAGAGTTACCTACCCATGTCTCTTCTATGAGAGAAAGACACAAGAGAGAGCCGGTGCTGGACACAAACTGAAGAAATCCAACTGTGCCTGATGAGTCAAGAATTGGGATTTGTGTAGCTGATAGCCTTTTGGTTGGCATTTTATTACAGAAATTTGATGAATTTTGTTAGCTTGTAAAATAAATATGCTGTGATTTGGAATGAATTGCTGGCCATTTAAAGAAAGTTTTTATTTTGGTAAACAAACCTATGCATGTAATGAAATAAGAAAGAATCACTCCAATTAACCATTCTATTTGGGTACTTAAATTTAACTGCAGGAATTTTTATTTCTTTCTGTTTTTTTTTGTTTTTTAAATTTTTGTTGTGTTTTGTTCTCCCTTCTATCAGTGCCCTCCCTCCCCTAGCTGTAAGTAACCTACAGCTGTCACCAGCCACTTCAACTCAGCTTGTAAAATTACACAACTCAGCTGAACATTCTCAGAATGTACCAGTCCCCTTCACCTGAGAATTGCAATGACATTGTCAGGAAACAGCAACTTGCTTCAGGGAGATACCCTCTTTAAGGAAGCAACTGTATTCCTTCAAGGTCTCCCCTCTATGGAGAAATGGTTGTTTCCTCTCAATACTATATGGTAGCATGCCTAGAATCCCAGAATTTCTGAATTGAAAGAGTCCTAGGGGCAGCTAGGTGGAACAAGCCCTGGAGTCAGGAGGACCTGAGTTCAAATCCAGCCTCAGACACTTAACGCTTACTAGCTGTGTGACCCTGGCCAAGTCATTTAACCCTCATTGTCCCACAAAACAACAACAACAACAAACAAACAAAAAAGAAAGGGTCCACAGAAACCATTTTGGCTAGTGGATACATGCCCATGTAGGAATGTCTTCTCCACCTCCTCTTACCCACCCCATCCCTAACCAATAATCATTCAGTCTTCTGTGTATGACCTCCAGCAAAAAGTAACTTACTACCTCCTATCTTTTGTACAGTACTCATTCCTAGGATATTTTCGTGTATTATTGAACCTATTATCTGTTTCTCAGCAAAGCCATTGTCTCTAGGGTGAGAGGACTTGGATTCAAATCCTGCTTCTAATACTTAGTACCTGTGAGACTTTAGACAAGTGCCTTCTCCTTCCTGGGCCTCAGTTTCCACATGTGTAAAACTAAAGGCTTGGACCAGATGGTCTCTGAGGTCCCTTTCAGCTCTAGATGTATGATTCTATGACCCTTTGACCTCCCATTCATCACTTGTAGCTCTCCCTTCCAGGTTCAAACAGGGATTTGGATTACATATTCTAGCAGCTTGAGGTTCAGGGGTCAAAAAAAAAATAGCACCACAAACCTTGAGTTCATCAAACCTTAACCACATTTCACCCCCCATCTCCTCTTCATATTTCATTTTAATCCTCCCTTGCCTCATTTCGGGAAATCTTAAGCTACCCATTTCCTCCTTGTTTGCTCGTCAATTGTGTTTTTAAGATTAACCCATCATTAACTTAGTAAGGCATGAAACCCATGCTCTGTGTGAGTGCCTAGAATTCTGGGCCCAGGAGGCTCATTGAAGGCTTTGCATATTTTTTGTTCTCCCTAATACACACACTACTCATACCTCTCCTCCCCCCAAGTTCTTGTGGTAAATTAAAAGTTCAAGTTCATTTTTTTCCTACTCCAAACCCATGTGGAAGGCATATCTGTGCTTGTCAAAACAAAAGGATTCCAATCCAAAGTAGTTGACATGTCATATAAAAATATCAATCCATCAATCAACAGGCACTTATTAAGAATCTATTATGTTCCAGCTAGTGTGCTTGGTGCTAGGAATGCAAAGAAAGATATAAAATAATTCCTTCCTCAGAGAAGCTTACATGCTGTTGGGAGAGACAATGAATCCATATGAAATCATGTACAAAATAAGGGGAAAGGATTGTGACTGTGATCCTAGTGGCATAGTGAACTCCCACATGAGGAAACTCCCTCTGCTACTCTAAGTTGGCACCTGATCAGCATCTTAGTTTTAGAGATTTGAGTAGAGTACTGATAGGTTAAATCAGTCACTTGCTCAAAGTTATATGGTCAATGTGTCTTTAAAGGAGGACTTGGACACAGGTTTTCCTAGTTCTAAAGCCAGTTAGGTGATGCAATAGATAGAGGGTCAGGACTGGAGATAGGAAGACATGAGTTCAAATCCTTCATCAGACACTGTCTATGACCCTGGACAAGTCACTTAACCAGTATATGTGAGACATAGTAGGTGCTTAATAAAGGACTGTTCTCTTCTTTTCCCTTCTCTATCCAAGGAGTACAAGGTAATTTGGAGTGGCAAGAGATAGTTGGGGGAGGGATGAAGATGGGGAAAAACATCATGTAGAAGGTACTACTTGACATGACTTTTGAAAGTAACAAAGATTCTAAGAGATCAAGAAGAGGCAATACATTCTGGACCTGAGAGATGGTCATTAAAAAGCCATGGAGACTGGAAACGGAATGTCATGGAGTGATGGAGATTGGAGGTAGAAGGTCATAGAACCATGGAGAATGGTGACAGAATGTCATGGAGTAGGGTCAGCTGTGTGGTACAGTGGATAAGACACCGACCCTGGATTCAGGAGGATCTGAGTTAAAATCTGACCTCAGACACTTGACACTTACTAGCTGTGTGACCCTGGGCAAGTCACTTAACCCTCATTGCCCCCCCCCAAAAAAAGGAATGTTATAGACCCATGGAGATTGGAGGTAGAAGTTCATGCATGAGAAAAAACAAGCTGGCCAGTATATATCCTGCTATAGAGAGCAGGAGGGTATATCTAAGGTGGCTGGAAGTGCAGGTCATGAAAGGCTTTAAATTGGAGGTATTTCTATTTGATCTCAGAGGCAATTAGGAGCCATTGGAGCACATGAATGGGAGTGAGACATGGTCAGACCTAGGCTTTAAGAATACCATTGAGGTCGCTGCAGGGAGGGTAGATTGAAGAGGAGAAAACTCTAGGCAAGGAGAATAGTTGGAAGGAAAGTGGAAGAGTTTGGGTGAAAGGTCATCAGGCCCTGAACTAGGCTAGTGGTTGTGTGGGTAAAGAAGATGAGATGGATATGAAAGATTTTGTATTATTTCGTTACCAACATTGATATAAGGGGTGCAATAAAGGGAGGAATTCAGGACAATATTAAGGTTTTTAACATGAGTGACTGGAAGGCAGGTGATGCCTTTGACAGGTATAGAGAAGACCAGAAGAGGACTGTGTTTGGGGAGTTTAAAGAGGGGAAGATAATGAGACTGTTATGAGCATGTTGAGTTTGAGGTGCTTATAGGAAATCCTGTTTAAAGTGTTCAATAAGCAATGGGAAATGTTGGTTCAAGAACAACACTAGGATGGATGTACTCAAATCAATAAGCATTTATTGAATATTTATTAGGTGCAAATAATTTTGCTAAGCAGAGTATACAAAGAAAGGCAAAAACAAAAATCCCTTCTCTCAAGGATCTTATTGAGTGTTTTCATTTGTGTCCTACTCTCTGTGACCCCTTTGGGGTTTTCTTGGCAAAGATACTAGAGTAGTTTTCCATTTCCATCTACAGCTCATTTTACAGATGAGGCAACTGAGGCAAACAGGGTTAAGTGACTTGCCCAGGATCACAAAGCTAGTAAGTACCTGAGGCCAGATTTGAACTCATGAAGATGTCTTCCTGATTTCTATCCACTGAGCTTCCTAGCTGCTTCCCAGCTCCTTTGCAAAGGATCTTATATTCCATTGGGGGAGGCTATAGAAACAACTAATTAATTAGATGTACCTAGCATATTTGCAGTAGATGGAAAGCACTGTGGGAGGGGAAGGCATTAGCAGCTGGATGGAAAAGGAAAGTAGATGGGACTTAAGCTGAATCTTAGAGGAAGTCAAGAAAATGAAGAAATAAAGGTGAATGGAGAGCACATCCAGGCATGGGAGACAGTATAAAGGAATGGAGATGGATGATGGATTTTCATGTTTTAGGAACTGCACATGGACCAGTATTGCTACCACATAGAGGATGTAGGGTATGAAGTAGAGTATAGGAAGACTAATATCAGGATGGATATCAAGTGCTTCAAACGCCAAACAAAGGAATCTGTATTCAGTTGTGGTTGTAATAGGGAGTTCATTGAGTTCATTCATTCAATGGGTAATGTGACCAGACATTTTATACTTTCTACTTTATAAAGATCACTTAGCAGGTGGCTGGAGAATAGGTTAGAGTTAGGATAGACTTGAGGCAGGGATTCTGGTTAGAAGTCTATGGTTGTACCAAAATAAGGTCAAAATGGCTACATGGTTTAGACAATGGAGGTGATACCATAGGTAGATTAGGAGAAGAAGGAATAGTTTACCTCTCAGATCTATGGAGAGGAGAACAATTTATGACTAAACAAGAGATAGAGAATATTATGAAATGCAAAATGGATGGTTTTGATTACGGGAAACTAAAAAGGTTTTGTACAAACAGAAGCAATGCATCCAAAATTAGAAAGGAGACAGAAAGCTGGAAAACAATTTTTACAGCCAATACTTCTTATAAAGGCCTCATTTCTAAAATATATGGGGAAATAAATCAAATTTATAAGAATGTAAATCATTGTGCAATTGAGAAATGGTCAAAGGAAATGAACAGGCAGTTTTCAGATGAAGAAATCAAAGCTATCTATTGTCATATGAAAAAATGCTCTAAATCACTTTTGATTAGAGAAATACAAATTAAAACAACTCAGAGGTACCACCTAATACCTATCAGATTGGCTAATATGACAAAAAAGGAAAATAATAAATGTTGGAGAAGCTGTGGAAAAATTGGAACACTAATGCATTATTGGTGGAGTTGTGAACAGATCCAACCATTCTGGAGAGCAATTTGGAACTATGCCCAAAGGGCTGGCTTTACACAAACTGGGAACAGCTATGGGAACTTCTCACAAACACTCTGGCTCATGCCCAACCCAAGGTTCCCCCCTGGAAGCATCAGAATATGGCTCATGATTGGGCTTCTATAGAAAAACTAAAACACCCTTAGTGGTAAAGTTAAGCCATGTGCCAAAAAAAAAAATGCATTAAATATGGAAGAAGCTTAACTTAATCTGACAAAAACAAACAAATAAACCAACTAGCAAAGACTTGCCCCTAAGTACACAAAGAGTCTAAACTCTTCCTCTTCGCTGTTGGACCTACATCTTCTTTAGATTTCTATGATTCTATAGGCTAGTTGAGTATCCACACTTCCTCCTCTCTCTCCCTCTATGCTAGGGGCAGCTAGGTGGCACAGTGGATAAAGCACTGACCCTGAAGTTGGGAGGACCTGAGTTCAAATCTCACCTCAGACACTTACTAGCTGTGTGACCCCAGGCAAGTCACAACCCCAATTGCCTTAAAGATCTGGGAGCATCTCTATTTATCCTAACGTGTATCTTGTCACTGAACCCAGAGATTGAGGTTGATGACTTTGCACAGCCCTCCCTCATTTAAATCCAATTCTGGGCAAGTCATGACATCACCCCGATGTCATGGTCCTCTTCGAGAAATTAAGGGCAAACAACTCCTCCCAGCCCCCCCCAAAATGATAGAAAGTACTTGGGCATGTTTATCCCTTTCTTCTGGACAGTAACAGTCGGCCTTTACTCTCAGTACTGCTGGAAGGCAAGGTCTGGATTTTTCTTTCCCACCGTGATTCTATTATTCCTTCGTTGCTTAACTTCTGTTTCTGTTTCTGCTTGGTCCTGGAATTCCTTCACCAAGTCAAGGAATTGCTGGGAACTCCTCTTCTGGATTGAGGACACTTGATCCCAGAATTCCTCTACTTGTCCAGAAAACTACCAGTCCCTCCACTTCTATTATTGTACTGGTAGTTCACACTCCTGTATTTCCCAGTTTGGTCGAGGAACTCCTCACTACTTTGCTGCAGTCCAAGTACCTACTGCAACCCATAGTCCAGACTGAAAGTGCTGAACACAAGGTCATACATCCACATGGGAGACAAAAATAACCCTTACTAAAGGAATCAAGTGATTAGATATCATATCTGTAATAGTGTGATTTCTTCCACTCTCTTGAACACGTGGCTCCTGAAGGGGCCCCTCAGATACACAGTGTTTCCTTACAAGAGACCAAATATGAGCCTCTGTGTGTATAATTCTTCTCCTATCAGTATCTCTCAGTTCTGGCCCTCTTTATCCTTGTGTCTGCTCTCTCTTTTAAAGGTGAGGCTTAAGGGCAAGGACCCCAGTGTAGTATTATGGTAATGTTTCCTCCTAGCACAGGGAGACATCATCAGTATTAACACAAAGGCGTCATCACTGAGTACTCATAACACCATAGATCTAGAAGGGAACTCAGAGGCCACTCAAACCAGTCCCCTTATTTTAAAGACGTTCTTTGTCCTTTGTTTTCAAAGAAAGATCCAGGATAGTCACGGGGGATACCTTGACTTGCTTGTGAATTAAAGTTAAGTAAGGCAGAGCTGCACCAAGTCATCAGTCTCACTCTCTTCCTGAGCCATTAAAGGCCAGTGGCAGGACAACAATCAAGACGACTGGTGATGGCTCAGGATTCAGTGGATGACCTTGAGTCTTCAATGTCTGACCAAGCTCTAAGCACTGCTTCAGCTGCCTTCGTGGCTGTTGTAACAAATTGTTCCCATCTGCCCATTCCACCAGGAGAAGTCTTCGTGTGATTGAGGTAGACACCCTGCTACCTCACCAATGGGTTTCAGGCCTGTTGGCTATCTTCAATCTTGTCTAGCCCATCTGCTGAGTGGTTTTACCAGGGTGTGGCCACTGAGCTTGCTACATACAGCTTCTTAGAGCCACAGGTGAGAGTTGGCTGAAAGGTGGACACCAGAGGTGCTAGTCTTCCCTGAATGCCCCATAAATCCCTTTTAAAGATAAGGAAACTGAGGGTTAGGGAAGTGAAGCAGAATGTCCAAGGTCACACAGGTAGGAAGCATTGAGGTAAGATTTTAACCTCACCCAGTACAGTGCTTAGACATTCAGCCCTTATACCACAATATAAAGCCATGATAAAAATAACATTCATTTAAATATAAGTTGGCATTAAATAAGAACTAGCATTTATAATATAGCGCTTTAAGGTTTGCAAAGTACTATACATACATTAACTCCTTTGATTCTCACATCAACCCTGGAGGGGGGAAGGGGAAGGTGCTATTATTATCTCCTTGTTACAGGTGAGGAAATTGAGGCAAACAGAGGTTGTGTCTTGTCCAGGGTCACATACTCAGTAAGTGTCTGAGGCAGGGTTTGAACTCAGTTCTTCCTGAATCTAGGTCAACTGTATCACCAAGCTACCTAGATTAAATGGAAACCAAAAAAAAAGAAAAGTGATGCTGAATTCGAATGAGGTCAACCTAAATTTGTGCTGCAGAATTCAGCATCTGGAGAGCTTGAAGCAGGCCTAGCAGGTTTACATATTTTCCCTACGTCCATGCATTCCAGAAAGAGGTCAGGTATAGCATGAGATTTAAATTTTCTCACGGCATTTGTGTCTTCCAGAGGAAAACCAAGAAGCCCTCAGGAGATTGCTAATGCTCAGATATTCTCCTTAGCATCTTCAACACAGAACATGAACTAGCCAACATCTTGGTACCCCTTTGAATTCTAAGCTCCAAAGCTATTTCTCCTTTTCCTAAACTATTGAGTAAGTGGTTTGTGCCAGCTGGTGTGCATGTGTGTGTGTGTGTGTGTGTGTGTGTGTGTGTAATTGTGAGTACAAGAAGAAATGTATGAGAAAGGGAAGGTGTGGGAATGAATCTACCTGAAAGACAGTAGAAGGGGCCCAGTCAAAGGTTGCAGTGACTAATTAGATAAAGCGATTACCAGGAAAGCCAGGACCAATACTTCCATGATCCAGTCACTCTCAGGTACCCTGGAAATCAGAAGAAGCAGTGCAAAGCCAGTGTAACATGTCTGAATCAGTCCCACCCAATGGGGGGATTGGCAAAGGGAGAAGATAAAAGGATGTGGCTTCTAAATGTTTGGCCTATTCCTTGAACACTGAACTGTTTCAAGACTTACAAGATGTCATTGTTCCCTGGATTTGCTCCTGTCCATTCACTGAATGGAATGTCTGGTACAGATAATTAAGAATCTCCCCTTTCACATCACTTACAGGCGGGTGATGTATTATGCAAGATTTCTCAGAACATCCTATTTTATTACTAACCCAGCTCCACTCGCCCCTGCTTTGACCAGATATAATTAACGGCAACAAGGGCTTTCCAGCCTACAAAATTAATACTGAAAAGTCTGAAGTAGTGTCTTGATGACAGAAGGAAGAAGCATTTCCTTATAATTTGCCTTTCAAACAGCCTGCTACATCCATTACTGGGTCCTTTTACATGCAAATCCAGGAGTTGACTTGATATACGATCTTAATTGTGTCTCCTCAGGAAAGGAAATCACATTAGAGGTTGGCTTCAGGAACCTCTCTTCCTTTTCACCTTTGCACTTAAGGTCAAACTAATATTTCTTCAATTTTAAAACAGTCTTCATTTGGGTTTTGTTGTTGTTGTTGTTCCCAAACTATTTCTATAGATTCAACTCATTCAGCACAGCCATATGCTCTGTAGACTTATCTAATAGTAAAGAGAGAATGAATTTTCTCACATACCAAAACACAGAAAATCCCTTCTTGAAGACCTCATGAATTAAGGATCTATCCTAAATCTTGAAAATAATCAGAACAATGACACAAACTAAGGATATCACAGAATCCCAGAGTCTAAAGGGATTTCAGAGGCCACTGTGTCCAAACCATAAATGAACAAGACTCTCTTGTATGACATCCTCAGGAAGTGGTTGTCCAGCCTCTGTTTTAAGACCTCCAGTGAGGGGCTAAGCTTCCAAAACAGACCATTTCACTTTTGGAAAGCTCTCATTCTTAGGATTTTTTTTTCTTTCATTAAGCCCAAATCTACCTTTCAATATTTCCCAACGATTCCCATTGCTTCAGGTTCAATCTGAGAAACACAAACGTAATACCAGAGCAAGCCTATCTCCCTTAAGTCCTCTCCAAACTAAACATCCTTTAACCAGATCTCATATGGTATGATCTTAAGACTTTTCATTCTGCTGATTGTTATGCTTAGAATTCTCTCCAGATTATTAATGTTATCCTTAAAAAGTGACATCCAGAACTGTACATAATATTCCATATGTGGCCTCACCAAGTTAAAGAACAGTGGGACTATCATCTTCCTTGTTTAGGATGCTTTTTCTTAATGAAGCCTAAAATGCATTAGCTTTTGTGTCTGCCATGTTATAATGCTGACTCACAGTGAGCTAGAGGCCACTCAAACTCACAGATCTTTTTCACAGAAACTGATATAGAGTTCTCTTATCCAATATGTATGCAGTTGATTTTTTGAACCCAGGGAGAATTTTACATTTGTTGCTAATGAATTTTATCTTTTTAGATTTGAACAATTACTCTAGCTTGTTTAGATTGTTTGGGATCTGTGCACTATTCCACTCAGCTTTAAGCAGGGATTTGCTGGTAAATGTTTAACAACCAGCTTTCTGGGGGAGTGGGTAGAATGTAGACATGACAAACTTTTAAGATTGTTATGTATTATTAACATTTTCTCCATTACTTTCTTAAGTCTAGACAATCAACAAAACAATAAATCAAGTCGTGATTTATAACATTTGCCAACTTCCGAAGTATAAATATTCACACTGAAAATTTAACAAGGTACTTGTGAGCCAGTACAAGCCTGCTTCAGCATACCATTGGTTCTATGTCATATGTACAATTCTTAAGCATGAAACCTTATGTTTTTCATCCAAGACATTGATTAATATGTTGAACAGCAAAGGGCCAAGGGCAAATCACTAGACATCACTGGAGATCTCCTTCCAGGATGATCTCAATCCCTTGAGCATACTATTATCTAGCCCACATCTATCTTGTTCGTAAGGATAAGACAGAAAAACAGACAGAAAGAAAGGAAGAAAGGAAAGAAGGAAGAAAGGAAGGAAGGAAGGAAGGAAGGAAGGAAGGAAGGAAGGAAGGAAGGAAGGAAGGAAGGAAGGAAGGAAGGAAGGAAGGAAGGAGGAAATGTGTGAAAAAGGAAGGGAAGGAGGGAGGAATAAAGGAAGGAAAGAAGGAAGGAAAATGTATGATGCATTTATTGAGCACTTATGTTTCAGACTCTGTAAGATGATTTGTTGACTGTTTTATTTAAATACAGGTGTATTAAATGAGGAAATAGACCAAGAGAGGGAAGAGATGCTTGTAGTATCTGGGCATCAGTTTCTCTTTAAAATGAAGGGACTGGCTTAATTGATTTTTCCAGGTTCCTTCTACCTCTGGCATGCTATAACTCCACATTCCCAAATCTAAATTCATAACAACCTAATTGAATGATGCTATTATTATGGGTTGTTGGACATGAGTGAGGAGGACATCTATTGAACGAATTCTGAAAGAACTGGTGGCAATAAGGAGCCTAAGCAAATTTTGCTTCCCCTAACAGTGATCTCCTCATTTTCCCTCTGACATGCCTCTCAACAGTTCCTGACATTAATAGATTTCCTTTTGTAAGCTAAATTTCATGCTCTTCTGTCCCTTCCTCCCTTGTCTCTGTTCCCCCCTTGGGAGACCTCCCCTATAGCAGTCTCTAGATACTCTCATAGCTCTCTTCTTCCCATCATGGGAGTAGTATTTACCTCAGGGAGTAGAGAGGATCAGCCTCAGGAACTAGTGAATGATTCCAGCTTTATGTGGAAAGGTTTGAGAGTCACTCTGTGAAAACGTCCTTTTCTGAACTTTGGCTTTCAAACCTGGTAATGCTCTGGTAGATGAGCAAAACCAGGGCTTATTATTCATTTCCTGTTGTGTTTTTTTTTTTTTTTGAGCCATAAGACAAAGCTACAAGATTTCATAAATAGAAACATTTTAAAGAAAGATTTTCAAGTGAAACATTTGCTGGGTGATATGAAAGGGGTAAATCCTGAAAGGCTGCACTGAGGTGTATATGGGGAGTGGGGGGGGGGATGCGGGGGGGGGGAGAGGAAGGAGGAGAGACACAGCTGATGAAATATTAATTAAACATTATGAAATTAATTAACATTGGGCCCAGACAAAGCAACACTGCTTCTGAATACTAAGGAAACAATAATTAGTTCCCATATTGACTTGAGTCCTTACAAATGTTTAACTAGGAAGGGAGGCAAAAAAAAATATTCTTGCTTTGGGTTCTATTTAAAATCCTAGGCCTTTGCTTAGGAAGAATGGGGCCTTCTAAGCTAAGAAAAGATGTTTTCAACAGTTATTCTTCCTATGCCCTTCAAATCTCCCTAGATTGTTTTCCTTCCTACCTACAGACGCTGTTGATTTGGCAAGCTGTGACTGCCTGCCTCGATTCACTTCATGGATTCCTTCCTGACAAATTTGGACCTTCAGCCCTGGGCTCTTTTGATGTTTCTTTTGTTTATATTCTCTATGACTGAGCAGCATCCCTCAGGATTCAACACGTCCGGAATCCTAAATACTGTTATAGGGGTAACTTCCCACCTCCCTGGTCCAATCTTTGTTTTGACACCTCAGGTTTTTTTCAGCCTCTCTCTTTGGATGGACCCAATATTAATTCACTCCATAATGTTCAATTAATGTTCCAGCTTTCTCCTCCCTCCATCCCCTCTCAGCACCCTCCCTTCCACCTCAGAGAAAACCATCAGGACTTAGCCCTTCCACATCCTTCAGCAAACATTCACTTGAAAATCTCTTTTTAAAAAGGTACACAGGGACAGCTAGGTGGTGCAGTGGATAGAGCACTGGCCCTGGACTCAAGAGGACCCGAGTTCAAATTTCACCTCAGATGATTACTAGCTGTGTGACCCTGGGCAAGTCACAACCCCAATTGCCTCACCAAAACAAAAAAAGATGCACAGTGGATAGAGTGAATAGATTGAAGACCTGAATTCAAATTTATCCTCAGACACTTACTAGTTGCATGATGCTGAGTTGTTGTGAGGATCAAAGGAGATCATTTCTGTAAATGCCTAGCATAGTGTAGAGGTACTTCATAAATGCTTGTTCCCTTCATTTCACAGAATTTAAAGAATTTTTTGGGCTAAAAGGAACTTTTGTCTTTGTCATTGTCTTGTCTTTATCTAACTTAATGCTTCCATTTTGCAGAAGAGAAAAGTGAGGCCCAAAGAGGTAAAATGATTTGTCCAAAGTCATATAACTGGTCAGCGACAGGGCCTTGACTCTCCTTTCTTTTCTTTTTTTCTTTTCTTTTTTTTTTTTTTGCAGGACAATGAGAATTAAGTGACTTGCCCAAGGTCACACAGCTAGTAAGTGTCAGGTGTCTGAGGTTGAATTTGAACTCAGATCCTCCTGAATCCAGGGCTGGTGCTTTATCCACTGTTCCATCTAGCTGTCTCTGCCTTGACTCTTAATTCAGAGATCTCTGATAACACACACTGCTATACCCTATGCTACAACAATTCAAAAAGTTCCAATGAATTTGTTGAGTCCTTTCTTTTTTTTTCCTATGTGGGGAGCTAAGTACTCAATATAATGTTGAAGCTACCGAAGGACAGAGACTATAGCTTATTCCATATGCCTCGCCCCTGTCCCCCTTACAACATCCCCACCTAGAGATGTTTGGTGTTCTTAGGCAAAAGGAAGTATCATTTCTCCTTTTCACTGAAATGACTTATACATAGCCCACAATGGTAACATGAACTTTTGACTTGACATGAAATTGAATGCCCATTGGACCTCATAAGAACTTTCCTGAACACTAGGGTTACATTGCTTCATGGTGTATTTAGGTGTTTCAGCATTTCTAGATCCGGTCAGCTCCTGTTTTCTCAGACACTGACCAATGTCTTGAGACTGTTTCGTGATAGGATGTGCGGTTGAGTTAATGCTGATGGCATCTTCTCCTATCCATTTCCTGTGACTAATGGTGTGGATCAAGGCTATATGATGGGTTATGCTCAGTTCAGTCCATTTTTCACTGCAGTACTTAGCAGTGAAATGTGACACTTGGGGACTACCATCCATCTACATTCTCCCAGCTCACTAGAAGGGATTCTGCTTAAAGGGGCTATGCTGTGGGCCCCCACAAACATCTTGAAGCCATAAACACATGCATCCATACAAATACACTCAAGAACACTTTAATTCTTTTTGTAACTTGTGGCATCAAATCATGGTTCTTAGTTTACATGGACAGGGTTCAATTTGGGAGGGGATACAAAAACTGCTCATGCCACCAACACCCCTGACTTCTTTTAGGAACATTAGAATTTGGCTCATATTTCCTCTATCCTGGGCTGCTTCTGATACCATCAGCAAGTAGCTCATGTCTAACTCTCTACAGAAATAGTAAAGGAATCCTCACCTCCCATGCAAGCACTTAAGCTAATTGAATACAGGACAAGCTTTACTTAATTAGACAAAAAATGTGAAACAGAAAGGATTCATACTTGAACCTTTGTTGTTGTCGTTCAGTCATTTCAGACTCTTCATGACCCCATTTGGGGTTTTCTGGGCAAAGATACTGAAGTGGTTTGTCATTTACCTCTCCGGCTCTTTTTACAGAGTATGAAACTGAAGCAAACAGGATTCAGTGACTTGCCCAGGGTCACACAGGCTAGTGTCTGCAGCTGTATTTGAACTCATGAAAATGAGTCTTCCTGACTTCAGACATGGTACTTTATTCTCTGCATCATCTAACTGCCCTGCATTTGAGCCTATAAATAGTCAAACCAGCTATCCTTCCCTTTTTGTTGTGCCTCTATCTTTCCTGAGGACCTATAGCCTTCTTGATTTATAATAGTTCCCTGTGGTTAAGGATGTCATCCCGCCTCACCTAAAAGAGAATGGAAAAAGCATTTATTAGGTGCCTATTATGTGCCAGCCACTATATTAAGAACTTGAAAGCATTTCATTTTTATCTTCCCATTATTATTACCCCCATTTTACAGTTGAGGAAACTGAGGCAAACAGAAGGTAAGTGATTTTCTCAGGATCACATACCTAGTAAAGGCAAAACTACTTTGGGACATTTAAGAGTTGACTCCTTTGTCCCCAATGAGTCTCATCTTCCCCATATGCCTTCCCCCAGACTCATATAGTTCTACACACTGATAATATATTTTTTTTCATGCTTGGTGTTGTTAAAGAGTAGGCCCCTTTCCCCAGACCTTCATAGTTCACTTAACTCATAGGACAATTAAAGGTAAATATCTTGGTTGGTTCCTTTACACTGTAAGTTTGTTCCTTGGTAACCCTCAGCTCCTGTTCTTCCTTGCTAGGTCCCAAAATTCCAATAATTGCTTCTTTTTCCAGGGGGTTTGGCCCAGGACCACAGCAGTGTTCATAAACTCCTTCTCAGCGTCCAGGAGATTTAGGCCCAGTATTGCTTCATTTGTCCAGGAACTCCTCAGTCACTTTGCCAGGGCAAGTCCACGGCTGACAGCTCTTAATTTTGCACGTTGTCTGAGGAATTCACATCACTCTGTTCTCATCTCCAGGTATTGTCATCTCTGGGGCCAAATGGTTTCCTCCTTTCCTGAGATCACATGGATTATTGGAGGGACCTTGCAGATGCATAGTCTTTCCCTGCAGAGGGTTGGATTTGAATTTCTGCAGCTTCTGAGTATCAGATATAGGTGAACAGGGGCAAGAGAGACCTCCATAAATGAAGATTCTCCACAAATAAAACCCTGATTTTGTTTATTGGGGTGATCAGAAAAACCTCATATTTGTTGTACTGGGCTACCTCTCATGGAACATAGAGCTCTGCTCCCTTGCTGGGATGAGACAGAAAATTCTTGAGTAGGCCCCAATGAATTTGGTTGCACTGAAGTCAGAAGGATGGACTCTCATCAGGAGAGCACCCTACTTCATTTAGAATTTGGCAGCTAGCCATCAGATCACTTTAACTAACATTGTTTGTCACAACACCAGAGTAAATATATTATAACCAATTTTAGAACATTCCTTAGAAGGAGAATCTACCCTACAAATAACCTCTGAGAACCACTGCAGATTTTTTTTCTAACTAGTGTTTACATCTAGAAAAAGGCCTCCACACCCTGCTGAGCGCACCCTCTCTGGAGGATTTCTGGGAATCTGTCAAAAAGAGTTGCACAAGCTAAGAGGGAATAGATGAGTTGGGATCTGCATCAATGGACATGGGTGAGATCACAAATCCATCAGAATATTGAAGCAAGGTGTTGAATAGTAGGTACATAAGTGGCTCTCAAGGGATTAGGTTCTAGCCACAGTTGTTACTATCTAGGCAAATCATTTAACCTCTCTTTACTTCAATATTTTTCATTCATGATGAGGGGTAAAGGTATTTTTAACTCTAAATCTGTGCTCCTATGATCTATAATACATAAATTACTAATAAGTATAATACTTTTATATTACTACATAATATTAATCCATATAATACTTATCTAATACCTTTTTATGAACTTACTATAGTGTTTATTTCAATACCTAGCAAAGATAACACTAAAAAAGAAAAGAAAGCAATTTCCCTAAGTAATATTGATGAATAAGCACTAGATAAAATATTAGCAGTAACAGCAATGTATTTTTGAAAATATATCCATCATCGCCAAGCAATGTTTATACCAGGCATTCCATCCTAGTTTAATATTTTAAAACTGTTAATATCATGTAGTATATAAAACAAAGATAATCTTAATGTAATTGTATCTGTAAATATAGATATTCTGTTGATAGGCAGAGTCCCTAGAAAATACCTACTACTTTTGTTACCTCAAGGTTCTAAGGGTATCCCTTAAGGGTTGTGGAGTATCTTTCTGATGCTATTGCTTGCAAGACCCTATTTTGTGTGTTCCCTCCCTCAATATCATTTGCCAGTGATTACTGCCCAATATAATTTTAACCAGTCAATTTTTCAATTAACCAATTAATATCAATTAGCCTTTATAAAGGGATATTAATGGGAAGATAGAGTAAAGACTAAAGTAGAGAACAACAATTCTGAAATCAGATGCCCACTCTCTTCTACCCACTTGATCCATGATGGCAAGAATGGACTCAAACCTAACATGTGACTACCAAGGATCCCCCAACCAAGTTCACTTGGGCTGTAGAGTAGCCAGTGGATGAATTGCTCCCTTGTTTGAAAATATGGTGTGTTTGCTGTTGAGTCAATATAGTGATGGACTGAGTGAAGCAAATAATTCATCAGGGTTGACTCTTCACTGGGTTCAACAGTAGCTACTGGTAGATTCTGCTGTGGCCTCTGGTTGTAGGACTTCTGGAGGTTCTTCCAACCTTTTTACCTCACAAAGTCATTATCTGGCTCATTTCATCTTTGAGGCTCATTTGCCTAAAATCTGGAAAGAATGAACACAGCAGAGACAAAAATAGCACCATGCATTCAGGGCCACATAGACACTAGGTAAGAGGGTCCAAGACCCAAAATAGCTTTTCTTCTTCCTTACTTAAAAGCTACAAGGAAAGAGAGTTCTTCCATTAATTCGAGTCTTTGTTTCTATACTCAGCTCCATTATAGCAACCAATTAAAAGTCTTTCCATTACCACATAGTAAGGCAGCAGGAAACAAAGGGTAGCTGCTTTTACTCTGAAGTGAAGAAAGGGTTCCCACATCATTCATGTCAGAAAACAGACTCACCATCCTACTTATGGGTTGGTGCTATGCAGAGCACATCACTCATTTTCTAAGGATTAAGCTAATTGTCCCATGATAAATGCAATAGGGTATTACTATGCAGTAAGAAATTATGAGAATGAGGAATTCAGAGAAACATAGGAAGATTTATATGAATGGATGTAGAATGAAATAAGCAGATCTAAGAAAGTAATATACACAATGGCAACCACAATGTAAATGAAAAGAACAACAAAACAATAAAAACTGATAGTTACAGGGGCAGCTAGGTGGTGCAGGCATAGAGCGCCGGCCCTGGAGTCAGGAGGACCTGAGTTCAAATCCGACCTCAGACACTTAACACTTACTAGCTGTGTGACTCTGGGCAAGTCGCTTAACCCCAATTGCCTCACTAAAAAATAAATAAAATAAAATAATAATATCAAAAGAGATGGCTCTCGGGGAAGGGGCAAGAATGTAGTGGAAGATGTAGATGATATAAAAATATGTAAATAAAAGTTTATTTTTCTAAAAGTAGTTTAACTCTGAGCAACGGAAAAACCAGTAATAATTTCATACATCAGACGATGGTACAAGGGAAGAATGATGCATATACCATAAGACTACCTCTATGTTAGTTGTTGTTGACTGCTAAAAAACAGATTAACATTTTTTTTGTGGGGCAATAAGGGTTAAGTGACTTGCCCAGAGTCACACAGCTAGTAAGTGTCAAGTGTCTGAGGTCAGATTTGAATTCAGGTCCTCCTGAAGCCAGGGCCAGTGCTTTATCCACTGCGCCACCTAGTTGCCCCCAAGATTACCATTTTAAAAAAAAAAAAAAAAGGAAGGTTTGTTTCTGGAATGAAATGAGAAATATACCTAGAAATGAAAATGATTTTTTAAAAAGACTTCAATAACATCAATTTGTTAAAAATGGGCACAAATCAGGGGAGCGGACAGCTAAAAGTAGATAATGACGATAAGACAGTTTTTCATTCTCAGCCTTTAAAAAATGCTAGTGTGGTCATTCTGTTCCTTTGAATAAAATATAGGACTCTATAACCATATTCTAATCATGAGTTCAATTCCATCAAGCCATACTGTGGTAGAATTACATTAGGATCTCTACTTTGCTATTTACTCTCCATACTTTGTCTATTTGTGTATAGACATCTGGGACCATGAGTATTATTGCTGGCTCTTTTCTCCTGTGAATTATTCTCTCTTGCTATTCCCTTGCTGTACTTCTCTCTGTGTCATCTGACTTGGCAGTTTGGGATGAGCAGTTTTCTCCCTTACTCTTACTTTTGAGTTTAAAGCTCTCTTGATCAGATTTTGTGATGTTTCCTCCTTTGGTCTTTGGAGTCTGTATTAAACTCCCATAACAATGTCATCAAAGTTCTCCATCCACTAGGGATAATTCTAACAAATAGCCATTTGTTGGATGTTCTTAGAGATGACTCTTTTTTTTTTCAAGTATTTCCAAACAAAACATAGTTTTAGTAACCTGTTCTAGAATTTTGTTGGATACACTACCTTTTATTTTTCCTTTTTTTAAAAAAAAAATTGGGAAATTTGCCCATCTCCAGTCTTCAGTACCTTTCCCTTTCTTCAGAATTCTTTAACAATTAAAGGGAATGGTTATGCATTAACATTGGCAAGTTCTTCCAGTCCTCTAAAATGCATATAATTAATCTGAGTTTAGAAATTTAAATTCTTTTCTATGATCTGCCCGCACATCTGGACCTTCAATTCTCTTATTCACTGTTAGTTCTAGCCTTTGCAGCTAAGTTTTCTTCCCTGTTGTGGAAGACAGAAATTGAACAGTTTTTCCTTAAAAAACTGGAGTTTTTTCCATACCTCTGTCTGTCATATCTTTTAAAATTATAGCATAGAATTATAGAACTTCAGAGTTGGAAGGAACCTCAGAAATCACTTGGTCCAACTCAAACTTGAACAGAAAATCCCTCTATAATATCCATTACAAGTGGTCATTCAGCTTCTGATTGCAGACCTCCAGTGATAGGGATCCCATTATCTACAAAAACAGTCCATTCCATTTTTGGAATAGCTTTAATTTTTAGGAAGGATTTTTTGTTTGTTTGTTTGTTTTTTGATGTTTCTTACCCTTTCTCAAGCTGATATTTGTTTCTTTCCAATTTGTACCTAATGGCACTAGTTTTACCCTCTAGGGCAATAAAAAAAATCTAATCCATATTCCATAACTACCTGAAGATGGTTCTCCCATTCATTTCTTCTTCTTTATCTTGCTCCAAACATAATTTTTAAAGCTTTTTTGTTTGTTTTTTCTTTTGTTTTTTTCCATTGGCATGTCTTTTTGTAAAGCCTCAGTTGATTCTTATCTTTTGCTTTTTACAGTCTTACAGGTATGTTAATTTTTTGTATTCATTTTATGAATAACAGGGAGAGAGTCTCATACAATTGACCCTTTCAGCCAAGGGCTACATGCGCATTCAGCAAATATTTATTGTCAGTCAATTGACAAGCATCTAATAAGTTCTTACAATACCTTAGGCACTGTGCTAAGCTGTGGCTGTTGTTTGAGAGGACCAAGACATCAGAATGATGTCATGACTTGCAGTGAATTGGATTTAAGTAAGGAAGGGTTGTGCAAAGTCATCAACCTTACTCTCTCCTCCAGAGCCATCTGGGTCTAGTGGCAATATATATATATATGTGTGTATGTGTGTGTGTGTGTGTGTGTGTGTAGATATGTATATATATATCAGGATGACTGGAGATGGTCCCAGATATTTAAGGCAATTGGGGTGAAGTGACTTGCCCAGGGCCACATAGTAAGTATCTGAGGTGAGATTTGAACTCAGATTCTCCCCACTTCAGGGCCAGTGCTGTATCCACTTTACCACCTAGCTGCCTCACTTGTTAAGCACTGATGATACAGAGGCAAAGATATTGTCCCTAATCTCAAGGAGCTCATATTCTAATGAGGGAGACAACATGTAAAAGATTAGGTACCTACATGTTAAGGGGTAAAATTCTAGCTAAACTGTCTAAAATATCTAATGAGTGGTCGCCAATAAATTATAAGCTTTAGCAAGAGTTAGATTTTTAAGCATTTATTAAGGAGAATAAGAATTTGGTAGAGAGAGAGAAAGGCCTAGATTCCTATCTATTAAAGGGAGAGCACATTTCTAGCTCCCTTCTCCGTCAGAGTCCAGAGGAAAGAGCGAGAGACCGAGCGCCACTCTCTTCCTTCCTCCTCCCACTAGCCCGCGTCACTTCCTGACTCCTGGTCTTGCCCTCAAAGACCTTCGCTTCATGGGCAGAACTCTTCTACAGTAAGTCTCCAGCAGGTGGCGTCATTCCAATCGTTACATACAACAATAGCTATATTAAAAGCTAAAATTTATATAGCACTTGCTATGTGTCAGGCACTGTGCTAAGTGCTTTTTCGTTATTATCTTACTTGATCCTCCTGCTCTTCGCATCCCCATTGTATAGTGAGGAAGCCGAGACAAACACAAGTTAAGTCATTTGCCCAGAGTGATATAACTAGTAAGTTTCCAAGGCTAGATTTGAACTCAAGTCTTGTGACTCCAGGCCTAATGCTTTATCTACTTGCCATCTACCTGCTCACTGTACCATCTACATACAGAGTAAATAGAAGGTAATCTCAGAGGGAAGGTCCTAGCAGCAGGGGGATTGGAAAAGGCCCTGTTCAGAAGATGGGATTTGAGCTGAGTTTTGATGGGTGCCAGGGAAACTGAGAGGCAGACATGAGGAAATGGCATATTCCAGATGTGGGAACACCTAGTGAGGAGATGTAGTACCCTGTTCAAGAAACAGAAAGAAGGCAAATGCTGCTGGATTGTAGAGTGTGGGCAGGGGGGCAGCTAGGTAGCACAGTGGATAGAGCACTGGCCCTGGAGTCGGAAGGACCTGAGTTCAAATCTGACCTCAGACACTTGACACTTACTAGCTGTGTGACCCTTGGCAAGTTACTTAACACCAATTACCTCACCAAAAATAAAGAGGCCAGTAGAGTGTGGGCAGGGAAGTAAAGTATAAGGAACCTGGAGAGCTAGGAAGGGGCCAGTTGTGAAGGGCTTTGGAACAGAGTGAGAGGAGAGAAAATGAGAACACCTAAGACAGAGGACTTTCTCAAGGAAGCCATGAAGGATGGTAAAGAATACAAAGAATTGCTAGAGGATATGGTCAATTAGATAAGGAATTTTTAGAGAGTAAAGATTAGATAGAAAGTAGGGATGATAGTAGGGAAGTCAGGTGGTGCAATGGATGGCGCAGTGGACCTGGAGTCAGGAAGACTTGAGTTCAAATCCAGACTCAGATACTTATTAACTTTGTGATCCTGAACAAGTCATTTAAGCCTGGTTGCCTCAATTTCCTCATCTGTAAAATGAGATGGAGAAGGAAATGGCAAACCACTCTAGTATCTCTGCCAAGAAAACCCCCAAAAGGGGTCATGAAGAGTTGGACATGACTGAAAAACAGCAACAACAGAAAGGGAAGGAATGTTAGCAGTAGCAGTTTGTTGGAGAAGGTAGGAAGAGAGAGGATCAAGGATGCATACAGTATGCTTCGGCAAAGAGGTGAGAGCCACCTTTTCATCAGAGACAGGAGCCAAGGAGAAGAGAATGGTGGAAGATTGTCTAAATGGTGTGAAATGAGGAGGAAAGAAGAAGAGTGAGCAAATGAACTCCATTTTTGGTTGAAGTATGGGTCCAGGGTAGGGAGAGGGAGTGTGATGGCAGGTTTCAAGGGAGACAAAGAGGTTGAGAATAGTCACAACGGGTGAGTGCAAGAGAGAACTGATTGGGGAGGTGTGAAAGAATTAACTTGCTGCTGTGAGAGACGTGTTGAGATGTTGTGCCATAACTTTGTAGTGGACCCCGCAGGCAGTTTTGAGCATTTCTTTAGCTCTGTTCAGCAGCTTGTGAATAGGAAAGGGAGGCAGATGTGGGAAACGATTGTGCTATGCATTGTGGAGGATAAAAATATGATTAATATGAAGTCTCTGCCCTCAAGAAGCTTATCATTTAGACGGGGAAACCTGAAGTATAAAATAGATTAGCTTCTGTAATGGTTTAAATGCTAGTCAACAGGGACCCTGGTTTGTCAGATCTGCAGGGATATAGTTACACAGAAATGATTTGGGATCTAGCTCACTCTAGGCTGTAATTTCTTCCCGGTGTAGAGGAGGAGGACAAGGGGGAAGAAGGAGGAGGAGGAAGAGGGCTATTATTAGATTATCAATAGTCTGCTAGGCAAGAGGGAAGCAGGATCCAGGACACTTGTAGCTGGGCAAATTTTCCTTTGCTCTCTTACCTACAAGAGAAGTATTGAGCTAGAATTATATCTATCTACCACATAGCAGATATTTGTAGTATCAGGGTATGGTGCTTTTATAGAGATTCAGGATAAAAATGACTTTTCATGGTCACTCTAAAGAAGAGAATAACAACTTACTCAGGACCAATTTAGCTCTCACCCACCAAGTGCTTGGTACAAAAAAGGCAATCTCAGAGGCCAGGCAAAATCATTTATCCAAAAAAACAATAAATAGATGTCAAGGAACTTATACAAATTAGAGTTAGATGATGGAATAGACAAAAGTAAATGGACTCATAGTCAGAAGAGTTAGATAAAATTTTAGCTCCACCAAGGAGAGAATCCTCTCCCTTGGGAAATCTACTTTCATCAGTTTTGGGAGGTGCAGATACTGGGAATCAAGGGACCTGATGGAGGCTGGCTTTCCCCACTGATTTGCAGCTCTATGAAGATTTACCCAGCCTCTATTCAAAAGTTTGAGCCTCTTCTCTCATGCATATCTCTCAGACTTCTCTCCCTCCTTCAAAGTTTCTCCACCTTACACAGGTATGCTGAGCTAAAAGGTCTATCAGTCATTGAGGTGCCACTTCAGAGGCAGCTGGTGGCCCATCAGATAGGGTGCCAGACATAGATTCAGGATGCCCTGAGTTCAAATCTGGTCTCAGATACTTACTAGCTATATGACCCTGGGTAAGTCACTTAACCTCTGTTTGGTTCAGTTTCCATAGTTGTACAATAGGGATAATACTAGCAACAACCTCCCAGAGTCATTGGGAGGATCAAATGAGATACTATTTGTACATTTTTAAAAAGGATTTTACCCAGTGTCTGGCATATTGCAGGTGATTAATAAATGCTTAGTCCCTTCTCTTCATGTAAGCAGCATGTAGTATCACAGTATTGTCCTTCAGGGAATCACCCCACCTACCTGAGGAGGGTATGCTAAATAAATATCCAAATAATTAAAAGACAAGAATATACTGAAAATTTAGTAAATAATCCAATTTATCTGGAGCCTCTGCGAGAGGAATTAGAAAATATACCTAGAAAGATAGATAGGTCCCAGAAATTGAATGGGTGTGAATATTAAACTAACAAGCTTAGACTTAAATCAGTAAGCAATGGGAGACCTTAGAAGGGTTATTGCAAAGGAATGATGAAATCAAAGATTGTTTTATGAAAATCAATCTTTCTATGGCATATAGAATAGATTGGAGAGAAATCAGACTGGAGGCAAGGAGATAATTTAAAAACATATTTTTAAAAATAGTCCAGGCAAGAAGTAATAAAGGCCTGAATTAAGGTAATAGTAACAAGCATGGAAAGTATGGGATGAATGTGAGAAATATTTTAGAAGTAGAATCAATAAGATTTGGTGACTAATTGATGTGAATGGTGAAGGAAAGGAAAGAGTAAAAGGTTTTAAGCTTTGCTGAAGAAAGAGGGTGTAACCAAGGGAACAGGGGAGTCAGGAGAAGCGGGTTTTACTGAGCGGAGGATGAGCTTGGTTTGAAACATGTTGAATTCAAGGCATCATTGGAATATCTGGATGGAAACATTCTTCAAGCTCCAATCTGATGCAATTCAATAAGCTTCTGAGTGATTTAGACAACTAATACAGTGAACTATTGATGATTTGCATCTGGAGCATGAGAGATCTATTGGGGATGGAAAGACTCATCTTTGACTGTATAACTTTCCTCTCATATTATTATTAGTCCCTTTACAATGTTGTTGCTATGGAGAAAGAGGGCCTATTAGCAACAATAGCAACCTTCACCTCCCCCTGCTCCAGCGATTTTTTGGCAGGGCAATGAGGATTAAGTGACTTGTGCAGGGTGTCAAGTGTCTGGGGCTGGATTTGAACCCAGGTACTCCTGAATCCAGGGCCAATGCTTTATCCACTGTGCTGCCTAGCTACACCCCACCCCCCACCTCCAGCAATTTTTTAAAAAGAAGAAAGGCAGCATCCAAGGAGGCACAATGGTGACAGCTTCTCCAACTCTCTTGCTGCCCACAGCAGAGACCATGCACTGAAGGTGTTTGATCCTTTCATCTACATAAAGTCTGCTCTGTGAACCCATTCCCCATTCCTTTCTGAATGCTGACTTTCTCTCATGGCCTACTATTTCAAGAAGACCCTATCCATGCTTCTTTTCATTCCAATTTCATTGCTGCCATGTTTGTACCTTTCCCCACCTCTGTTTTGGGGACCATGATCAAATCAACTGCCATTTTACTAGGTGTGGTTTCATCCACTGCACTACGATACCACTTACCCTCCCTAAATTTTTCTTGGCCAAAGTATGCCTGCATAGCTACCACCACCTTGTGTGTGTTGTCTTTCCCATTAAAATATAAGCTCCTTTAGGAAAGGAAGTATCTTTGGGTTTGTATTTGTACCTTAAACACTTGGAACACTTGTTAGTGTTTAGCATAGAGTAGTAGTAGTAGTAGTAGTAGGCTCCCAGCAGTCTCAGAAGACCATGGATCAGCACCTTGAAGAGCCACAGGCCACAGTGTGGCTGTGTAGTCTGATACAGGAGCCGTAGCTCCTGCCGTAAGGAGGACATTGGAAAACTGTGCTCTCTGTCGCCCATCAGTTCCTGCGTCCCATTCATTTTTCTTCCCCCCGAGCTTGAAGGCCCATCTCAGCTGTGCGCAAGCTGCTCCTGAGTACTGAACTCCATCGGGTGCAGTCCTTGGCCATCTCCTCCCAGCTGCCGGTGTCTATTCCCAGAGCCCTCAAGTCTCGCTTGCATACATCTCTGTAGCGAAGCTGGGGGCGTCCAGCAGGTCTTTGGCCTGAGGCTAACTCACCATAGAGTAGGTCTTTAGGAATGCACCCGTCTTGCATGCAGTGCACATGACCGAGTGAGCGCAGCAGTCTTTGTTTCAGTAGCATATAGATGCTTGGAAGTTGCATGCATTGAAGCACTTCCGTGTTGGTGATCCTATCTGACCAAGATATGCCAAGGATGCGAGGAAGGCAGCGCATGTGGAAGCTGTTAATCTTCTTCTCTTGTCTAGTATACATAGTCCATGTTTTGCTGCCATACAGTAAGGTACTCAGGACGCATGCTCTACAGACAGCAAATTTGGTTCGTCTTGTCAGTTTACTGTTTGCCAAGACACACTTGGCAAGCTTAGCCATGGTTGAAGTAGCTTTCCCAGTCCTCTGATTGATCTCAGAATCAAGTGACAAATTGTCACTGACAATAGAGCCAAGATACGAGAATTGGCTTACAACATCCAACTGGTAGCTGCTGATGTGTATCAATGGAGGTGACATAGCACTCTGACACATGACTTTCATCTTTTTAAGATTTATGGTTAGGCCAAAGTCCGTGCAAGCTTGGGAGAAGTGATCCATCAAGGTCTGCAATTCACTCTCTGAGTGACAGGCAAGTGTGACATCATCGTTGAAAAGCAGGTCTCTAAGGGTGCTACCTCTCACTCTAGTTTTGGATCTCAGATGTGAAACGTTGAACAGGCCTCCATCCAACCAGGAATGCAGATAGATGCCATCAGTTGATGAACCAAAAGCATGATGCAACAGCATAGAGTAAGCATTTAATAAATGCTTTTCTGTTCATTAACTCATTCAGTAATTCATCCATTGAACATGGGCTTTATTTGGTATCAGGAGACCTGGCTTTGAATTCTAGGTTATGCCACTCGTTAGCTATATGACATCGATCAAAGTTACTTCCTCTATTTGGATCTCAGCCTCTTCTCTAAAGTATAGCCTTGATGGACTGTTCTAATTTAAAATCTCAAGAAATTTTTGGTTGTTTTTTAAAATCTTCTTTCCACATTAGAGAGCTGGAATAACTAGAGAGACCCTAGTGTCTGTTCCGGTATTCATAGTTATAATACTACTTTAGTATCAACAACTGGAAATTTATCTCTGTGCTGATATAAATGGTTGAGACCTTGCTGCAATGGGCTAAATACAATGTCAGAGAATGAATGGTTCTCTCTTGGTAAAAACAAACAAACAAACAAAAAAAACCACTTAGCAAAATCTCATGTGATCACAAGGTTTGGAGAACAAGATGTTTTAGTTAAAGTCAGTTTCTGGTGAACTGGCTTTAGGCAGAAAACCTTTGCTGACAAGATTCTCCTTACTTCCTTTGCATTTGCTGGTAAAGTAGCATTGAATATAACTGAATCTCTTAAATGACTTGATGATCCATATTTGTTATAAGTATGTACTTCCCCATAAGTTCTTTGAGAACAGTGATTGTTTCATTATTTGTATTTGTATTCCAAGTAACTAACTCAATGCTTGTTATTGAGTAGGCACTCAATAAATGCTTGTTGATTGATTTGTTGGTTGTTGAATGAAGATCACAATGCATCCATGCATTCTTATCATGTATGCTTGTGTCTCATTCTTGTTCTCCCGTAAGTCTTCCACAGAGCATCCAACCAATGTATTAGAGGTCTTCCTCTAGGTTTGGGGTGTTTTTTACACTTCATTGGTATAAGAGCATCACTTGGACTCACCATCTGTTATCCTCCATTCTCATTACATAACCAGCCCACCTTCTTTTCCAATTATTCATTTCCTCCATGATATCCTTTTTCCCACTTCTTGACTGGATGTCATTTGGAAATATGAAATAACGCATTTGTTCCCACCATGTATTTTTCCATTGCTCTTTGAGTCACCCACATTTTTAATTATTTGGAGATGATTGTGGTGTGTTGAGTTTTATAGCAAAATAGATTAACCAGAAAAATTCATTGTTGTTTTAAACATGATTGTGTGTATAGGGAATCAGCTTTACATCACTAAAAACACTGCACAATTTCCCAAATGCAATTCAGCCCTCTCTCTTCCTTCTATTTGATTCCAAACTCAGCTTATTATCTATTTATAGTGTCTAACTTAGGTAAAGGTACTAATAACAGTGTTCTGGGACTTGGTGCAATCAGCACAAGGTCATCTGCAAACAGGAGTATTTAGAGTAACTCACCATCCATTGAAGAACATTTCTTTCATGTGGCTCCTATGGTGGACACCTTCCTTGGCAGTGGAACATACATCTCCTTATCTTATGCCTTGGTGAATATACATCTCTCTGTCTTATGCCTCCTTTGATATTAATCATCAGAGAGCCATTAAATGGTCATTTCTAGGATTTTACTTACCAAGAATCTTTTATGAGTTTACCAAAGTAATGAGAGATTCCTTTTGGGAAGAGACCCTTTAGGGCTGAATTTTACTAAGGCAAATGCTTTGTTTTTTAAGTCAACAAACAATAAACACAAAAAGACCTTATATCATCTGTACCTTTCAGTTAATTGTTTGATTGTAAAGATTAAGTCTGTTGTGGAAAACCATCTGTTAAAGCCTTCTGGTTCCTGTCCTTTTTTTCATCAAGGATACCCATAATTATGTTCTGGATCATGAGATCATAGAGCCAATTGACTATATCCACATCTGTATCTATGAAGCTTCCAATTAGGATTGATTTTCTGAATCTAACCACCATATGTCTACTTTCTCATCTTTATATTAAAAAAAACTTTATAAAATCCTTTGTGTATGAATATATTGAGGGTGCCCTTCATGAATATATGAGATAGGAATTAGCAGACTTTTAAATCTATAGTTTTCTATAAGACTTCATCTTACAAATATTTGTCTGAAAGGTACAGATAAAACAAGATCCTCCCCTGTTTATCATTTGTCTTCCTTTATGTTCTCTATAGAGAACCTCAATAATGTATAAATCATTCTCATTAAGATTTTATTAAGATAAGAAAGTAGGCAGGTAGTTAGTTACTATTGTACTTTAAGGTTATCAATAACATACATGCTTTCCTCCCATTCTTTTGGCACATTTGTATCTCTTAGTTTATAAAATGGTCCCTCAAGGTCTGCAAGGTTATGTCACCTTCAGCACAGACTACCTCTTTATGTAATCTGTGCACTAAATCTTTCTTAATTTACATCTTCTTCCAGCTATAGCTTCTACTTCTCAACATATCAGTACCTTATGTAATGACTGAACTGTCGTTAATGATTTTAAAAATAGATTTTTATAGGAATACTGTCAAATCTGTTCCATTTTTTATCTATTTGTTGTCTTCATATCAGTTTCATCTGCTGTATGATGATATGCCTGTTTCATTTCACACAAAGCGTTCTGTAATCTTGTTTTTACCTTTATTTTTTTGCAGTTTTATGAGGTGATACTGCTCCTAATTCTCTGCCATCCTCCATAATGTTTTACAAATGAGTTTGCATTCTAAACCGGTGGTTAGATTTGAGAATATAAATTTTAACGGAAAAGACTGTAGATGTAGATGTGGAAGACGGGAGATTGGGCTCAATCTATATTGTCCCTAGGACATAACCATCAAGGTGTCTTTAAAAAAAATGACTAATGTGAGTCTGTCTCATAAAAATAAGGTATAAGGGAAATGTCCTACTTAACTGAAGGAGCCAACTTGCTGCGTTATGGTTCATTTGAATTTTGTTATACTCAATCTGAATGGTGTTTTAGAGGAATCGTGATAAATTGGAAAGAACATTGGAATCAGAAGCCCTGAGTTCCAGTCCTGTCTCTGATTCTAAGTAGTTTTGTGACCTTAGTGAAGGCACTTAACCTCTATGTAACCCAGTTTTCTTTTTTATAAAATGAGGGATTCTCAGGTCCCCAACTGGCAATAAAAGTGTGATTTTAGCTCAAATGTTCCTCTGAAGAATACAGGGACCAGATAAAGGAACTACTCAGTGAAAGAATTTGAAATAGACCTGGGGTAACACACACTGCTGGAGATAAATCAGACCTCTTAGCCATGTTCACCATCACATTCATGGAATTAGGGGTTAACACCCTCAAAGGCAGGAATTGTTTCTATCCCTGTTAGACAGTACAGCTTCCAGAACAAAGCCCTGCGCAGTACTTCCTACATTTGGATGATGACAGAGAAAATATGGGAGTATCTGCAATGCAGAGAAGTAAACTTTTACTACACCCACATACCTGCATGGGAGAAGTTATGTAGAATGTTCCTTGTCACCAAATTCATTGATGTAACTCACCAATTTTCACAAAGGGAAAAGCAACCCATAAATCCACACTGGCTCCTTTTCCTTTGTGAAAACAGATGAGCTTTGTGGAGTCATAGCAGCAAGCTATAAATAATGGATGCGATGAAAAATTGCTGCCAAGAGAATGGATGGGCAATGTTATGGCTGCCATTGAATTTGAGTTCTACCTGCTTCACTAACTATCAAAGAGTCATTCAAAAAAGTTTTTAAAATTTGTCTGAAGGAGTGTGTATTTATTTTTCTTTCTTGCTCTTTTGCTGATTTGATCTCATACTCCCCCACTACTGGTATGTTGGTTGAGTAAATATATGGCACAGAGAACCAATGCATTCTTAGTAGAATGTAAGCTCCTTGAGGGCAGAAACTGGTTTTTGTTTTGCTTTGTATGCCCAGAACCCAAAACAGTGCCCTGCACTGAAGCAAATGGCTAGTATACTTGTTAGATTAGATTGCATTGGATTGATGATAGAGAAGTAGAGACAGTGACCTTTATATTTCCTAAACTGGCTCTTCAGAAGAGAAAAAAGTTTAATTTGACGACACTTAAGAGATACCTACTATATGGTACAATCTATAGAGAGCTAGCTTGATTAAGAGAAAAATCTACATTCAAGGCCTTTCTCTAACACATTTTGTGTCCCAGGCAATTCTCTGAGCGCATAGATTGCCAAGCAGGCATCATTAGTAAAGGGAGTTTCCTCAACAAAAGTTTATATGAATTAAATTATAGGACTACTCCAAAAACACAGAGAAAATATGTAAAAATGAATAATAGGGGGCAGCTAGGTGGTGCAGTAGATAGAGCACCAGCCCTGGATTCAAGAGGACCTGAGTTCAAATTTGGCCTCAGACCCTTGACATTTACTAGCTGTGTGACTCTAGGCAAGTCACTTAACCCCAATTGCCTCACCAAAATAATAATAATAATAATAATAATAGACTTGAGTAGTGCTTTACATTACAAAGTTCTCTTATAATGTCACAAGATTGCAAAGAACAAATATGAGAAGCCACCTCCCCCTCTTCCTCTCTCTCCCTTCTGAAGGTGGAATGTTTATGTGTGTGGAATATTGCCTATATTTCTTTTATATATTGATCAACAGTTTTGCTGTTTTTCTCTTAAAATAGTTTTTTAAAAAAAGAAATAGGAGGGGGAGGGATATGGGGGAAATATAGGTAAGTTATATCAGTCAAAGATGTCAGTGAATATCCCTCCCCCTCTTACTTCATTTAACAGACTATTTTAGGGCAGCTAGGTGGCACAGTGGACAAGGCGCTGGCCTTGGATTCAGGAGGACCTGGGTTCAAGTCTGGCCTTAGACGCATAACACTTACTAGCTGTGTGACTGACCCTGGGCAAGTCACTTAACCTGCATTGGCCCATGCAAAAAACCCCAGCCAAACAAACAAACAAAAAAAAAACAGACTATTTTATAGTATATTATATATTGTATTTATAATAATTTTATCATTTATAATATACAGAAATATGTAAAAATATATTAGGAAATTTAGGTGAGCTATATAAGTAAAAGATATCAGTGAATATATCTTTCACTGATATAACTCACTAAATTTCCCCTTGTATCCCTCCCCCTCCTATTTCATTTAACAAAGACTATATTATATATTATATTTATGATATGTTATAATTTATAAAATATATACTATATAAAATATATGATGATATATAAAATTTTATAATACTATTATATTTATATAATATATCTATAAAGAAACTTGAAGCAAAGTTGTTGTCTATCTACTGGGAAATACCAAAAACTAATTGTGTTCTATAAATGTAATGGAATTTTTACCACACCATGAGAAATAACAAATATGAAGCATTCAGAAAAACTTAGGGAGACTTCTATAAAGAGATATAATGTAGAGTGAGCAGAACTGTGAGGAAAACAATTACACAAGGAGCACACTAATATAAAGGAAAACAATTATGAAAGACACCAGAAGTCTGGTCAATACAGTCCAATCATGACACCCATCAAAGGACTGACAATAAAGTATACTTCCCTGTTCTGAACTGAGAAATGGGGGAGTCTGTCAAATAAAGCATGCATTGGCATACAAAACCAACGTGTTTGTTTCTTTTGCCTGACTGTACTTCTCTGCTACAAGGGAGGATTTTATCATGGGAAATAGAGAGTCATTGGGAAGTGACAGCAAAGTTTAAATATTTAATAAAACATCTATTTTTTAAAAAGCTTTCTTGTAGACATTATCACATTTTATCTCCACAATTCTGGGCCAAAACCAGTGACAACTCACATTTCTATAGCACTTTAGAGTTTGAAAAACCATTTCCTCACAACGACTCTGCATGGTTGGTAGAGAAACCTTCAAAAAACTTATTGATGGAGACCACTACAAGTTTAGGTTACATAATCTCAATTGGACTCTCAGTGCATCAAGGTAATCTTTTCACACTTGCTACTACTCCCTCCTACCCAGCCTAGGCTGACAACCTTGCCTCATATTTGCCTGAAAAAACTTGAAGCTCTTAACTGAAAGCTCCCTCTTTCCCCCCATTCCTCATCTCCCATCACAGAGGTGCCATCTGCCACCATCTTCTCCTTTACTTCTGTTTCACATGATGATTACTCCTTTTATCATCCCAGCTCTCTCACCAATCTTTAATTGTTCCCTGTCTACCTGTCTACTAGGTATGTCCCTATTGCCCACAAATAAGCCCATATATCATTTCATATATTGTTTTCATCAGCTTCCATGGTTTTAATGATCATCTCTATACAGACGAACTCTCAGATCTACTTGCCCAGCCCTAATCTCTATCCTGACCTCCAATCTTGCATTTCCAGGTGGCTTTTAGAGAGCTTGAACTGGATGTTTTGTAGACATCTTAAACTCAACATGTCTGAAACTGAAAAACCTTCCCCTCTTCCTAATTTCCCAGTTACTATATAGGGGCCTTCCATTCTCCCTGTCACCTAGCCTCACTACTAAGGTGTCATTCTGGGGCAGCTAGGTGGCGTAGTGGATAAAGCACCAGCCCTAGATTCAGTAAGACCTGAGTTCAAATCCAGCCTCAGAAACTTGACACTTACTAGCTGTGTGACCCTGGGCAAGTCACTTAACCCTCATTTCCCCACCAAAAAAAACAAAGTGTCATCCTCAGCTTATCACTCTTTCTCTCATTGCCCCTTTCCCTTTATCTAATCAGTGTTGAAGTCCTTTCATTTCCACCTTTGTAACATTTATGGACTACTACAATAGCCTGCTGGTTGGTCTCCCTACCACAAGTCTCTCCCCATTCCAATACCTCCTCCATTCAGCTATTAAATTAGTCTTCCTAAGTTGCAAGTCTGACTGTGTCACCTCTGCCCCTTTCACCATTCAATAAACTCCAGTGGTTGCCAATTACATCTAGGATCAAATATAAAACCATCTATTTAGCTTTCAAAGCCCTTCACCATCTGGCCCCTCCCTATCTTTCCATTCTTCTTACACCTTGCTCTCCCCCACCTCACACACACACACACACACACACACACACACACACACACACACACACACACACACACACACACTGTGGCCCAGTGACACCGACTGGCATCTTTGCTATTCCTTGTAAACAACACCCCAGTTCAGGCCCTTATCACCTCTTACCTGGATTGCTGCAATAGATTCATAATTGGTGTTTCTATCTCAGGTCTCATTTTCCTCTACAATCCATCCTCTGAATTACTGCCAAAGTGATTTCCCCAAAGTCAAGCTCTAACTACGTCATTCCACAGTTCAGTAAACTCCAGGAGTCCCCTATTACTGCTAAGATAAAATATGAAATCTTCTGTTTGGAAGATAAAGACTTTAATCTACCTGCCTCCAACCTACATTTCTTAGTTGATTTTAAAATTGTTTTCCTTCATGTTCAATATGGTATAACCCAGTTGGTTTTCTTGCTGTCCCTCATGTCTGACATTCTACCTCCTATTTCCATGTCTTGCTCAGATCATCCCTCATTCATGGAATTAACTCCTTCCTCATTTCCTTCTTAGGATCCCTAGTTTCCTTCAAGGCTCAACTGAAACTTAACTTCTTACATATGATCATTTCTGAAATCAACTCCCAGCTCCTAGAGCTTCCCCACCAATATTACCTTGTATTTACTTTGTATAGACAACATCTAGTATATAAGCAAAGGGAAATTTAAAACAAATATACATTTATCCTTAGATCTAGAAGAGACAATTCCTGGAGGGAAAAGCAAGACAAGGCTAATTGGAAGAGGCAGTATTACCATGGATGTCTAACACATGATGCCCCTTTGTATTATTTGTTGTGTTTGCACATGGACCTCTTCCAAATGAACTTGTTTCTGGGAAACACTTAGTTGTCCTTCATGCATAAAGAGGACCAAAATGACATCACAATGTTGGGGTCAAGGTATAGTGTTTCTGACTGTGGCTGATCAAACCAATATGAGCTCAGAAGGCTCTACCAAATGTTGGGCACAAATATCCCATATGAACATTTGGAAAGGAGATGTCTCTTAATTTGTACATCTCACATTTCTTTTGAGCTACTGTAGTTCTGCTTTGTTCATAGAGCATAGCACCTTCTTTGATATGGGCATGCCACACTGGGGAACCTGTGCTAGTGTGTCCCATATCTCATAATTTATTCCAAAGTTCTTCAGAGAGACCTTGAAAGACACCTGCTCTCCTGTTAAAATACTACACCAAAGGATATTTTCCCTTATTCTTTATTCATGGTGATCCCCATTAAAGCTAACACATGGGAACCCCTCCTCATGTTATTGTTAAGGATATACATCCCCCGCCTAACTATATTCTTTACATGTGAGAACTTCATCCTTGGGAATTAATTTCTGAAAGCTTTTTTTCCCCCCTTTCCTGTTGTTTTCTCTCCTGTTAATGGAAATTTGCACTGATTTCAGGATATTATCTCAATTCATTTCCATTGTATTTATATCTTTCCCTTGGATTCACTATACCTTCTTTCCTTGTACCTCAGGCTGAAGTGGAAATGCTTCTCTCTCTCTCTTTATGCAGATACAAGCCTTCCCCAAAATCTTTACCTGTATCCACATTAATCCTACAAGAAGGTTGCCAGATTTTCTTTTATATAAAGGGAAATACAATGATAGCAATGAAAATCCATTAAGCAATGGCAAGGAGGGGTTACGAGGGAGGAAGGGAACATTTCATTTGGATATGAAGCAGTGACTTGTGCTATTAAATCCAGAGACTAAATGCATTTAACCCTTTCACTTTCCAGAAAGAAGAGACAGACAAAATTTGGAGTAATTAAATGGAGTTGCTACCTTCAGAGGCAGCCAACTGTACAGTTGATAAAGTGAGGGGCCTGGAATCGGGAAGACCTGAGTTCAAATCCAGCCTCGGACACTTACTAACCATTTCACTTTGGGCAAGTCATTTAACTTCTGTTTGCCTCAGTTTCTTCATCTATAAAATGGAGATAATAGTAGCACCTACCTTCAAAGGTTGTCATAGAGATCCAATCAGATAATATTTATAAAGCATGTAGTATAGTACTTGGGACGTAATAGGCACTATATAAATACTTATTTACTTCCTTGACATAGAGGCAGGGAAAAGGAAAGATGTCTTAAAGGGGTCTTAAACTTTCATTATTTCAGTAACTACCACTCTCACCTCCTGTATACCTCCCCCTCTTCCATTCACCTAATAGCAGTAGTGGCTTTCTATCAAAAGCACAAAAGGAAAGAGCACCTTAGCAAGTACCCCCAAGATCCGGTGCAATGTTTGACCTTTGCCTTTCCATGTGATGCTGAAGTAGATGAAATGCTCTTCTTCCAGCTCCCCTCTCTCTCAGGAATCTTCAAAAAGCACAGTCCCAGAAATCCAAGTTAAAAAAATGTCACCAACTGGTAAATGCTGGGATGGCATCTGCTTGAGTCTGTCATCTTCGTAGCAATACTGATGCTACATTAATATTTTGTATTTACTGGTATGTATGTACATGTGTAATTTCATCTGATGTAATGGAGGGAAACCCCTCAATGGTATGGACTATTCTCACTTTGGTCCTTGTATCTCCAGAGCCTGGAGTGGTGCCTGCCTGACACATGCCAAGCACCCAATAAATGCTTGTTAATAGATTGTTCTTGTTGAACCACCACTGTTGCTGGTTCTTCTTGCAGAAGGAGGCAGAGCCAAGATGGCGGAAGTAACAGGAAGCATTACAGTCAACTACTCTCTTAAAACTCCTCCAAACAGATCTAGAAAATACACTGGATGTAATCCTAATGGGAAAATCCAAGAAAAAAATCACAGTATCACAGTAAGTCATTTTTCCAGCCCAGGTTGGCAGAGAAGTCTGAGGATGGCATTACAACATACGCAGAGAGGCTATGGTCCAGGACAAAAGCAGGTCCTAGACTCATAGCAGGGCACCCCCAGACCCATACCAGGGCACTCTGACTAGGACAAATGCAACTGGCAGCTTTGTTACCCATTACCCATTTCTGAGTCACGTATCTAGAGTAGAATGAGGAAGGGACCTGTATCCCTACCCCACTCTAATGCAGACCTTTGTCTGCATATCAAAATGAGGAACAAGTTCAGAAGAGAGCAATAGCAGTGTGTCTTGGAGCCCATGAATGAATCAGGGTCTCAGTTCCAGCTTCTATCCCATTCTGAAAACTACAGAGGAATATCAGGGTATGGATTCCAGACAAAAGGAGGATCTGCAGTTTTGTCACTATGAATGAGTAGAGCTTCCCCTTTGACTAACAGTAACCGAGTCCAGCAGCATTCTAATGTTGTTTAGACCCAAACTCAGGTCAGAAGCTTGAAGAACTCAGACAAGGTGGGGGGTGGCAGTAATCAGACTTTACCTTGATAGCTCATAGGTCACCAACATGAAGTATCTTTGAGATTCTAAAATAAAACAACATCTAATTTCCCAAGAAGGAAATAAAAGGACCGATCCAGACCACCCCTTTACAGATCCTAGCCCCAATAGCAAGTCTAGAGCAAACAAAAAGTTATTATGGTGACACAGACACTTAAGACATAAATCAAGAAGAGAATGACTCCAAAATATTTATAAGCAAAGCCTCAAAGGAAAAAAATTGTGTAGGCACAAGTGCAAACAAAATTCCTGGAAGAGAGGAAACAAGGTTGTTGTTGTTTTTTTTTAAGAGTGAAAAATGTGGGGTTTTTGTCAATGAAATGACAACACTAAAAAAGAAAAAGAAAAAAGAAATGAGAATTATGGAAGGAAGAATTGGGAAGGCAATTAGCTGTATCACATAACAGGTACATCCTGCCCAAGCAATAAACTCCCTGAAAATTAATATGAACCAAATAGAAAGCCAATGATTCCATGAGACAACAGGATATATTGAAACAAAGCGAAAAAACTGAAAAAGATAGAATAAGTAAGGTATCTTGCCACAGAAATAACTGATCTGGAAAACAGATTGAAGAAGAAAATTTATTAATTTATTTGAAAGCCATAACCAAAACAAGAGCCTAGATATTATATTTCAAGAAATCTTAAAAGAAAACTGCACAGATCTTTTAGAACAAGAGAGAAACGTGGAAATAGAAGTCACTGGTCACCTTCTAAAAGAAACTCCATAATGAAAATTTCTAGGAATATCAAAATCAACATCCAGTGCTTCTATGTTAAAGAAAAAATACTATGAGCAACCAGAAAGAAAGAATTCAAGAACTTAAGAGCCATAGTTAGAATCATACACAATTTAGCAACAACAATTTTAAAGGAGAGGAGAGCTAGGAATATGATATTACAGAAGGCAAGAGATATAAACTTACAGTCAAAAATAAGTTACCAGAGGGGCACAGCCAAGATGGCAGAAGAAAGGCTGTGACTCTCCCAGCTCCAGAAAACCTCTTCACATACATCCAAAAATAATGCAATAAGACAACTCTAGGAGCAACAGAACCCATATAAGAACAGAGTGAGACTCTTTTCTAGCCAAAGACAGCTTAATTAGGTGACTGGGATCACCTGCTGTTCAAGCTGATAGAGGAAAGCAGCATGAGGAGCCGGACCAGCCTCACAGTGCCTCCAAAACCTCAGAATCTTCAGCTGCTTCTTCTGAAGCTCAGCTCATGGACCAGTGAGGGGGTTCAGCAGTTGGGGGGAATAGCTGCAGTCTCTGCTAGAACTGGGGTGGGGCACCCACATTCTGAACCAGCAAGCAAAGTTGAGGTACAGCCACACAGTGGGGGAGGGGCACAGGCATGCAAAGACCATAGAGAATCAGATTTCAATCAGACTTCTGTTTCTGGGTCAAAGAGAAATCAGGCCATGGTTACTCACAAGCTAGGCAGGCTAAGAAAAAGCCCAATCACCCCCTGGACCAAGCTGTAGCTTGGAACAGTGTGTCCTGGAAGCAATGCCACACTTTAAGAAGGAGTTAAAAGCCAATAAATAGGAGATCAAGATGAGTAAGCAGAAAAAAAAAAACCAGCAGACCATCAAAAGCTGCTTTGGGGGCAAGCTAGACCAGAATACACCCTCAGAAGAAGATAATAACAAAGTTAAAGTTCTTGCATCCAAAGCTTCCCCAAAAAATATGAATTGGTCTCAGGCCTTGAATGTGCTCAAAAGGGACTTTGAAGAGAAAGTAGGAGAGATAAAAGGAAGATTTAGAGAGATAGAGGAAAGAATGGAAAGAGAAATGAGAGTGATACAGGAAAGTCATGAAAAAAAAGTCAACAGCTTGAAAAGCCAAATGGAAAAGGAGATACAAAAGCTCTCAGAAGAAAATAATTGCCTAAGAATTAGGATTGAACAAATGGAAGCTAGTGACTTTATGAGAAACCAAAACACAGTAAAGCAAATCCAAATGAATAAAAAAATAAATAAAGGGCAATATTAAATATCTCCTTGGAAAAACAGCTGACCTGGAAAATAGATCCAGGAGAGAGAATTTGAAAATCACTGGTTTACCTGAAAACCATGACCAAAATAAGAGCTTAGACACCATCTGCCGAGAGATTGTCAGGGAAAATTGCTCTGATATTCTAGAAGCAGAAGGTAAAATAGAAATTAAAAAAATCCACTGATCACCATGTCAAAGAGATCCCAAAAGGAAAACTTCCAGGAATATTATAGCCAAATTCCAGAGATCCCAGGTCAAGGAGAAAATATTGCAAGCAGATAGAAAGAAGGAATTCAAATGCTGTGGAGCCACAGTCAGGATAACACAAGATCTAGAAGCTTCTACATTAAAGGACTGGAGGGCATGGAATATGATATTCAGGAGGGCAAAGGAACTCAGACTACAACCTAAAATCACTTACCCAGGAAAACTGTGTATAATCATTCAGGGGGAAAAATGGGACTTCAATGAAAAAGAGGACTTTCAGGCATTTGTGATGAAAAGACCTGAACTAAATAGAAAATTTGACTTTCAAATACAAGACCCTAGAGTAGTATAAAAAGGTAAACAGGAACATTAAGAGGATAAACTGTTTACATTCTTACATGAGAAGATAATACTTCCAACTCATAAGAAATTTCTCAGTATTAGGGCAGCTGAAAGGAATATACTTAGACAGAGGGCACAGGTGTGAATTGAATATGAAGGGATGATATATGTAAAGCATTTATTCTTGTTTTTGTAAGGCAGGCATGGTGGGGTGGCTTATGTCTGGGGCTGGATTTGGGCTCAGGGCCTCATGGGTGAAGGGCTGGTGCTTTGTCCACTGTGTCACCTAGCTGACCCATTATTACATCTACAAAATAAAGTTGAGAGGTAAGAGGAATGCACTGGAAGAAAGGGAAAGGGAGAAGTGGGAAGGTGTAAAGTAACTCAAATAAAAGAAACAAGAAAAAACTTATGGAGTAGAGGGGGAAATAGGGAAGGAGCCAGGGAGTGAGTGAGCCTTACTTGACCTGGGATCTCTGGATCTTACTTTTATCAGAATTGGCTCAAAGATGGAATAAACACTCAAGTAGGTATAGTAATATATTTTGCCCTGAGGGAAATGGGAAAAGAGGGAGAGAGATGAATGAAGGGAGGGCAGATTGGGAGAGGGGCAGTAAAAAGTAAAACATTTTTGCGGAGGGATAGGAAAATAGAGTAAATATCAAAGGAAGGGAATAAGATGAAGGGAAATACAGTTAGCAATAGTAACTGTGAAAGAAATGATGAGCAAGATGCTATCACAAGGATGTATGAAAAATGCAAACCATCAACAGAGGAAGAACTGATGGTATTTGAATAGAGATTGAAGTATAATTTTACTTTTTAGTTCCTCTATCTAAAGTTATTCTATTTTCTTTCACAACTTGACTAATGTGAAGATGTTTGGTATAATTGCACATGTGTGACTTACATAGAATTGCTTGACTCCATAGGTTGAGGAGGCAGGGAGGAAGAAAATTTAGAACACAAAGTTTTAAAAAGATCAATGTGAAGAAATGTTGAGCAGGTGGATTTCAGAGAAACCTGGAAGGACTTGCATGAACGGATGATGAGTGAGATGAGCAGAACCAGGAGAACATTGTACACAGTATCAATAACATTGTGTGTTGATCAACTGTGATAGACTTGACTTTTCTCAGCAACACAATGGTCCAAGATAGTTTCAAAGGACTCATGATGGGAAATGCTCTCCAAATCCAGAAAAAAAGAACTATGGGATCAGGTTGCAGATTTCACCATACTATTTCTACTTTTTTTGTTTTCCTTTTATGAGATTTTTTCCCTTTTGCTCTGATTCTTCTTTCACAGCATGACTAATGCAGAAATATGTTTAATGTGATTGTACATATATAATTGCTGTCTTGGGGAGGGGTAAGGAAGGGTAAAGATTTGAAACTAGAAAACTTATAGAAACAAATGTTGAAAACTATCTCTACATGTAACTAGAAAATAATAAAGTACTATACAAATGTAGTTTACTATAAAAAATGATGAGCAGGATGCTCTCAGAAAAACCTGGAAAGACTTACATGAGCTAATGCAAAGTAGAATGTAATATATATATAAAATAACAGCAATATTGTAAGATGATCTACTATGAATGACAGTTATTTTCAGCAATACAATTATCCAATACAACTCTTAAGGACTTATGAAAAATGCAATCCATCTACAGAGAAAGAACTGGTGGTATCTGAATACAGATTGAGGCATAATTTTTTGTTAGTTCCTTTTTCTAAAGGATTTTTGTCTGTTTTCTTTCACAAGCTGACTAATGTGGAAATGTGCATGACTACAGATGTATAACTTATAATGAATTGTTTGAGTTCTTAAAAGGGGTGGGGAGGGAGGGAAAAGAATTTGGAACACGATGTTTTAAAAATTGATGGTCAAATTTGTTTTTACACATAATTTGGGAAAAAAAATAAAATTCTAAATAAAAAAAAAGAATAAGTTACCTGGAGTAACTGAGTATAATGTTATAAGGGAGAAAATGGATCTTTAAGGAAATAGAGGACTTCTAAGCATTCCTGATGAAAAAAAATGCAAGGCTACATAGAAATATTGAAGTTGGCACCAGCCCTGAATTCAGGAGGACCTGAGTTCAAATCTGACCTCAGACACTTGACACACAGCTGTGTGACCCTGGGCAAGTCACTTAACCCCCATTGTCCTGCAAAAAAAAATTAACGTATGGTTGCCTTAAATTAGAATCTTTAGTGCCAGTCTTTGGGTATTAAGCCTTTATTAAAGCATACCAGGTATTCATGTGGAGTTCAGAAAGTTAAGAAAAGGTCTATCTAGCCTTGAGTTCCAACCTGGTCAGGTTCTTCCTCATGCCCTCCACCATGAGCCTACTTCAACCATGGACTCCCTCAAACTGAGTGTGGAAGCTTTTTATAGGTCTGGAGCAGAGGCGGTCCTTACACACTTCTTCGAGCTGATTGGTAGGCATCATCCAAATCCCTTGGCTCACTGGACTTGAAGATGGTCTCAAGTTATGTTCAAAATCTTTAGTTTCTGAGTACAATACCTCTTTAAGGCCAGCCAGGTGTGGTTACAATCTAGTTAATCTGAAGTAGGCTAATCAGCAGTCAACCACTCTTACCTAATTCAATCAGTTTAGATTAATCTCCAGGTGGGCCTTTGAGTATCTGCCAAATCACATTATTTTCTCACACCTGTCCATGGTCTACAGCAGGGCTTCTTAAACCTTTTCCACTCGACCCCTTTTCCCCTGAGAAATGTTTATGGATCCCGGGTATGTAGGTATATAAAATAGGTATAAATAACCTTTTACTATTGCCAAATTTTTTTGCAACCCCCACATTCAGTTATGCAATCTCATTTGGGGTTGTGACCCACAGTTTAAGAAGCTTTGATGTATAGTACAGCCTTGAGGAGGGAGAGAATGAATGGCAAGAGGCAATGGAGAGAGCCCTGGATTGGACGTCAGAGGACCTGGATTTAAGCCTGTTTAAGTTGTGTGACCTTAGGTAAGTCCTATAACCTCAATTTCCTTCTGTCTAAAAAGAGAGGGTAAACCTTTGAGTTCCTATCCAGCTCTAAATTTGTGATCTATTATCTTTTGATAAGACCTGTAAGAAGGTTAGTGTAAAAGGCCAAGGGAAGGCCTGTGTAAGGTGATGAGAAAAGTAACTAAAGAAGAGATTTCAAGAGCTTTTACAGAAGTGTAAACCACCATCTTAGCAAAGAACCAGAAGGAGATAACCATTTCTCTTGGCCTCCTGAGGGATCCCAGTTAGAGCACTCAGACAGAAGTTATCAGCAGGGCTGGTTCTCCCGAATGGAGTCTTCTTCCCAAATCTTCTTTCCAAGAGTGGCTCTATAAGATAGCTTCCGAAAGAGGAGCTGCTTCCAGCTAATGTCTGGGGTCCTCTCTGCCCCAGTGACATAGGCTGGCCTCGGCAGAAATTTAAACTGGTTGGTAGATAATTTGTTTGGGGATAAATTTTCCCATCTCAGGTCCACTAAATAGTGGCAACAATTTCTTCAACATCAAAGTCCCAGAAGTCATTCTCTCTCCAACCTATAAGGTTTTCTAGGATGACACATTTTGTTTCATTTCTCTCCTTGAATACATATGTTCTACATTCACTTTCAGTGGTTGTGTTGTCAAGAGCATAGAACTTCCATTTTTCCTTTGGAGCAGGGGAATAAGCTTTAAGCATGGAGACTGTTGAATCGTTTCAGTTGTGTCTGATTCTTCATGACCCCACTTGGGATTTTCTTGGCAAAGATACTGGGGTGGTTTGCCATTTCCTTCTCCAACTCATTTTACAGATGAGAAAACTTAGGTAAACAGGGTTAAGTGAGTTGCCCAGGGTCACACAGCTAGTTAATATCTGAGGACAGATTTGAATTCAGGAAAGTAAGATTTCCTGACTCCAGGCCCAGTGCTCTATCCACTATCACCTATCTGCCCCAGAATGAAGACTATCATGGCATATAAAGGCAATACAACACTGTATTCTTGGCTTTTTAAGTCTCTTATAATATACCCCACAGAATGCCCTGCGTTGGCAAATTCTGTTTCAAAATTATTTCCCTTCTCTCTCTCTCTCTCTCTCTCTCTCTCTCTCTCTCTCTCTCTCTCTCTCTCTCTCTCCCTCCATTTTTCATGTTTTGTCTTCTCTTTCTCAAATCAAGTCAACAAATATTTATTAAATGCTTACTCCGTGCCAGGCACTGTGCTAAGAATTAGGGATACAAAGAAAGGCAAAAAACAGTCCCTACCCTCGGAGAGCTTACTATCTAATGGGGAGGATTTTACATTCCAATGGTAGAGCAGTTTATCTTCCCTATTACTTGACAAGACAAGGCTTCTTTCTATCATCTCTTATTTTATTATTTCTCATTTTGGCTGATCCTGGTCACTTCCTTTGGGAGATTGCTCCAAGGCTTCCTCTGGTAGACCTCAAGTTCTTGATCATCAGCTTTTTTCTGCTCAGTCAGCCTGGTCTAGTTCACAACCCCTAAAACAATCCAAAGCAACTGCTCTCCTCTGTAATCTTCAGTCATCACTTGAGCCAACTAAAACCCTGTCCACTTTAAAATCTGGCTCTCTAAACCAGTCACCTTCCCAGGCTTTTGATGTTTTTCTTTCTCTTCCTGAATTTCCTTAAGCATATTAACATTGTTCTGACCTTAATGAACCTAATGATAGACAAGAAACTTTTTTCAATATTGTCCCAAAGAACCCTTTGACTTTTGTTACTATTTCTCTATGACTGAATGTGCAGAACTGTGTGTGACCGCTGTTTCCTAGTTATTGTTGGTTGTGCAATTCAATCAACATCACAAAAACATTGCCGGTAAATTTGATCAGGCTTTCCAGTGGTAACCAAAATCTCTCCAAGCAGCTTCTGTAAATCTCTGACTGGTACCAGATGTGAGTGAGATCAGGGGCATCCAGTTTAGTGTCAGCTTTCCTTTGCCTTCTTCTTTTTTTTTTTAATCCCTGAAGATTTCTGAAACACTGATAGGTTGGCAAAGAGAGAAGGTAGGAGCAGGGAAATCCCTGGTATGATGCTAAGTAGGTGGTCATTCTGGTGTTATTCCCAAGAACTTGTAAACCAATCTGAAGAAGGCTTCAGAAGAGGGGCCAAGTAAGGTAGTATTCAGAACCTATCCTGTGCCTAGGATGACAGGATAGTTACAATATCTCAGTGCTTAAATCACTTAGCCCAATGTCTGGCACAAGGTAGGTGCTTCATAAATGCTTGTTGACTGATAAACAGTAGGTACTGAATAACTATATGCAGAATTGAATTGAAAGGGGGAAGAAGAAGAGGGACTAGGAAGGGTAGGAAGAGCAGGCAATTGGCTAAGGCATTGGTTCAGTAAGGCGAAGCTCATTAGGATAATGGGAATAGAAATAGAAATAGGACAGTACAAGAATCCAAAAAACCCCCCTCAGATTTGAGGGACCTGTCTGAGACTCATGAACCTCATCTACGGCAGATTGCCTGTACTCTAGACCTTATTCCCTTCTCCTTGACTTTGGCTCAAAACTTCCAAAGCCCATGTTTGTACATCTGGAGCAATGCCAAGCACTCTCTCTTAGCCTCCTGACCGTAACATCAGCGATGAGAAATATGTGAGTAAAAACTAAGACCCTTCAGTTTTCTGATGAAGAAGTCAAAGCTATCTATTGCCATGTGAAAAAATGCTCTGAATCACTATTGATTAGATAAATGCAAATTAAAACAACTCTGAGGTACCACCTCACACCTATCAGATTGCCTAATATGACAAAAAAAGAAAATAATAAATGTTGGAGAAAGCTGTGGAAAAATTGGAATGCATTATTGGTGGAGCTGTGAACTGATTCAACCATTCTGGAGAGCAGTTTGGAACTATACCCAAAGGACTATAAAGCTGTGCATACCCTTTGACACAGTAATACCACTATTAGGTCTTTTTCCCCAACAGATCATAAAAAAGGGAAAAGGACCCACATGTACATGGCCTTAGACACTTGCAAACTGTGTAACCCTGGGCAAGTCACTTGGCCCCTGTTTGCTTCAATTCCTCATCTGTAAAATGGGGACACACTAGAGAAGGAAATGGCAAACTGCTTCAGTATCTTAGCTGTGTGACCCTGGAGGTGCTTATTATTTGCAAAGCTTTGGTTTAGATGCTGAGGTGATTATCCATCCTGCTTGAAGACCTCCACGGAAGGGAAAGTCATTCCCTTGAGGGATAGGCTGTTCCACTTTTAGATAGCTCTAATTGCTAGGAAGTTTTTTTTTTCTTTTTATCAAACCCTAATCTGCATTCTGCAATTGCCATCCATTATTCCTAAACCTATCCTGTGCAGCCTAGTAAAACAAGCCTAATCCCTCTTCTATGGGACAACCCTTCAAATGCTAGAAGACAGCTTTTACATCCTGCTGAGTGTTCTCTCCTCCAGGCTAAACATTTCTTGTTCCTTCTCATGAGGATCAAATAGATGTAATATATGTAAAGAGTTTAGCAAACCTTAAGCAGGTAGGTGGGATAGCAGATGGAGTACTAGACTTTAAGTCAGAAAGACCCAAGTTCAGATATTTACTGGTCATGTGACCCTGGGCAAGTCATTTAACCTCTCTTTGCCTCAGTTTCCTCTTCTGTAAAATGAGGATAATAATAGCATCTATCCCCCAGGATTGTTACAGGGATAAAATGAGGTAACATTAAAGTACTTACAAACCTTAATGTGTTGCATAAATGCTAGTTATTATTAGTATGTAAATGTTGCTAATAACGAAAATCAATTAATATTATCATTATTATGTGGCATAATCTCCATTATACTCACCATTTGGGACACCCTTATCTAGATACACTCTAACTTGTCAATGATTTTTCTAAAATGAGGCACCCAAATTTGAACTCAATATTCCAGAAGAATCTGACCAGGGAAGAATATAATGGACCTAACATCATCATCATTCTCTGTCTCTCTGTCTCTCTCCTGGACAACAAACACTATTCTTTTTTAAAACACAGCCTAAGATTACATTGACTTTTTTGACATCCATGTCACATGATGCCAACAAGAACCTCATACCTTCTTGGTGTTGTCTACTCATGCCTCCTCAACCCTGTACTTGTGAAGTTCATTTATTGAAACCAAATATGGGATTTTAATTTTTGTCTTATTGGATTCAGTCCAACATTCTACCCTGTAGAAATGTTTCTTAATAGTGGCTCTATCGTTCATTGCTGAAAAGCAATTTGGCATAACAAATAGAGTGCTGATCTTGGAGTTCAAGTCCCTCCTTAGACATTTCATGACTAAGTCTCTTAACCTGTCAGAGCCTGAGTGTCCTCATCTATAAAGTGGATGTGTTAATACTTTCATTACATGATTGAGTGAATGAATAATTGGACAAAGAAGGATTTATTAAGCACTTACCACATGTGACTAGTGGCAACTAGGTGGTGCAGTGGATAGAGCACTGAGTCTAAAGTTAGGAAGATAATCTGGCCTTAGACACTTGCAAACTGTGTAACCCTGGGCAAGTCACTTGGCCCCTGTTTGCTTCAATTCCTCATCTGTAAAATGGGGACACACTAGAGAAGGAAATGGCAAACTGCTTCAGTATCTTTGTGAAGAAAGCCTCATGGACAAAAGTCCATGGGGTCCTGTAGAGTCAGACACGACTGAACAACTGAATGACAACAACAATAACAATGTGCTTGACACTCTGCTAAGTACTGGTGATACAAATACAAAATGTGAGATAGTTCCCTCCCCTCAAGGACAACACGTGTAGGGAAATGATTCCATGGGAAGGGATATTTTGGTTTGGAGAATAACAGAGATCATCAATAGATCCATAAGGTAGGCAATTAACAGGACCTTTTTAGAAGCAATAAGATTGTTTAGATCATTGAGCATGCAGTAGCAAGTTAGGGGTGAGGATAGGAAAGAGCCTGAAAGACATGGTGGCAGGGTAGATCCCAAAGCTGAGTGGATGAACTTCCCTGGGAATAGGGGTGTGTATCCCTGAGGTCCAGAGTAATGTTTGCTATGCCCTGTGAGGAGTAGTAGGGCAATAGTGGCAGGTTGATGGCAAGATTGTTATGAAAACACTTTGCAAAGCTCAAAGCACCATGCAAATGTTATTGTCATCTACTATATGAACTGTTCCTCCTAGCTCCATGTCATCTGTGAATTTGAATGGAAGGTCATATATGATTTCACTAAAGTAACTGATAAAAATGTTAAATGGGACAGGGAGAAAGAGCAAATTCCTAAGTTAGTGCATTAGAGACCTCCCTCCAAATTGACATTGATCTATGAATGATCCCTCTTTGGGAAAGGTCAATGTTATCCATCTAACCATAATGTCACATAATTCACACATCAATATTTGTTCAAAGGGAAAGTAAAGAATATGAGAGACTTTGTCCAATATCTTACTAAAATTGTCATTTACTGTGTCTATGGTATCCCTTTGTTTTATTAGTCTAGTAACCCCCCAAAAAAGGAAATGTGAATTTTTGATGACGTCATGTTGGCTCTTAGTGATCATCACTTCCCTTTCCAAATTCTCAGAAACCATCCTTCTGAAGGTTTCACATGATGACCATATGTTTCTGAATTTTGCCAAGAATAGAAAGTTTATTGTTTTTATGATTTAAAGAATATATCTAGTTCTCTTTTTTTTTAAATGGGGCCAAGATTTTCTCTTCTCTAATACTTTAGCACATCTTATATTCTTCATGATTTTTCAAAGATCATTGATAAGGTTTAGAAATAACAACAACTAATTCTTTTAGTACCCAGAGATACAGTTGTGACTAGACCACCCTCTGCCCCTCTGCTTAAAGAGTATAGCCATGAACTCCAAAACCACCATTTAAGGAGGAAGCTCAGTTCAGAACATTTAATATATCTAGCTACACTATTCTGGGACATCTCTGACTTCTCCATCCCTTCCTGCATCCCTCATTTTAGCTCCTTCCCTTTTCTGTGGTGTCCTTGAGGGCAGGGATCATATTTCTTTGTTCCTATATGTATCCCCAGACACAGTTCCTGGCACATAATAGGTGCTTGGTAACTGTTTATTGATTGGCTGGATTTCACTAAGGGAAGCTCCCATCTCACCTATCCTTTTTAGCCAATTATGAATGGCTGTCACCTGAGAACCAATCTGTCCATGCTGATAAGGTTTTTCATTTGGCCACCAATGATGACTTTTTTTGGGGGTGGTGGGGTTACCAACTCAGCAATACCATCTATTTTATAGTATGGAGATGCCCTAATCTGCACTATTAGAGAGAGAGAGAGAGTAACCATACCCAATAAAATAATGGATCCTTGAAATATTTTAATATGCATTATTTGCTATTTTATCATGAGTTTAAGTTTTGGGTCCCTACCTTGACTACAAGCTCATTAGGGGAGGGGCAGATCAGGCCAAGGACATAGTTGGTGCTCAGGACATGCTTTCTGATTGATGGATGCATCTCACATCTGGATTCTTGAGTAATTTCATCAACGTCACTTATGAACCCTTCTTCACATTTAGATTTTTTTCTTTTTCTTTTTTGGGGCAATGAGGGTTAAGTGATTTACCCAAGGTCACACAGCTAGTAAGTGTCAAGTGTCTGAGGCCAGATTTGAATTCAGGTACTCCTGAATCCAGGGCCAGTGCTTTATCCACTGTGCCACCTAGCTGCCCTCCCCATTTAGTATTGAAACGGGATATCCAACTAACAGTGGCTTTGTAGAATTCATCTTATCTCTCTACCTTGATGGGTAGATTTGCCTCCTATTTGCCACCAATTTGCCTCCAATTGTTTGTGGGAAAGGGAGATGGCACCTCGAAGAAGCTTTCGTAGGATTTATTGGCTAACATGGAATGACCTTATGCAGTGCAGTAATAGATCCAGCTTCACAAAATGTGGAATAACTGGTGCTTGCTTGGAACATAACTGGAGACAGGCAAATGTGGTAAGTAGGTTAAGAAATGGAAATGTTCATTTGGATCAGATATAACATCAAACCTGGGAAGAAAAAGAAGACTGAGCTGCAAATAGCTATAGACTTTGCAAATGGAAGCTAGATAAAGGATTCCCTCAAACACAATCCCTTATCAATAATAAGTAGATAAAAAGACTCCCCACTCCTGCTGTCTCCTACCATGTTCCCAAAACATAGCTTATAAACTCAGAAAATAATGTTTCATATTCATTTTCAATTAAATCCAACAAATATTTTAGGGAAAAGATAATGCTTTCAATGAGGGAAAAGAATTTCACCAGTTGGAAATGGAGGAAGGGCACAAAGGAAGGAAGATTACATCCCAAATTTAGGGATGACCTGAGGAAATGCATGGATGTTAGAGAGAATAGTATTAGATTAGTTTTCAATGTCTTATTGCCAATTCATTTGAGCTCATAGTTCATTAAAACCTTCAAATATGGGGCAGCTAGATGGCGCAGTGGATAGAGCACCGGCCCTGGAGTCAGGAGGACCTGAGTTCAAATCCGGCCTCAGACACTTAACACTTACTAGCCGTGTGACCCTAGGCAAGTCACTTAACCCCAATTGCCTCACTAAAAAAACAAACAAACAAACAACAACAACAACAAAAAAAAACCAAAACCTTCAGATATTTTTTAAAGCAATTGTTATCCATGCCTCTGCCATCTTGAATTTATAAAGCTGATCATTTAGGATCATTGATTTTGAGCTGGAAAGTACTTTAGAGGTCATCTAATTTAAATCCCTCATTTTATAGATAAGAAAACTGAAGTCCAGATAGGATAAGTGACTTGCTCACAAGTAGTTAAATGTCAGAGCCAGGATTCCAACCCAGGTTCTTAGGCTGCCACTGTACCATAGAGTTTTTTCGCCTTTCCCTGAACTATATAACTTCTATTAGGGAAGAGACTAGGTGGGCAGGAACATAACTACTGTCACTTCCAGTTTTCTATCCCTGAATGTATATGGTATCCATGGCTAAGAGTCAAAAGGGGAAGCTGAGCAGTGGAAAAAATTAGTTGTCCCCTACTAGCCCAGCTAGATCACATTGAGCAAGCCCACTGGTTACTACAGGAATATTATGGATAGTGAACCTTCTGTCAATTCCTTGACATAGATAATCAGTTCTGACGAAAGGAGATCTATAGGAGAAGGAAGTGACAAACCACTTCAGTACCTTTGACAAGAAAACCCCATGGACATGATTAAAATGATAAATTATATGAAACTGGAAGATGAGCCCCTCAAGTCAGAAGGTGTCCAACATGCTACTGAAGAAGATCAGAGGACAACTGTAAGTACCTCCAGAAAGAATGAAGCAGCTGGGTCAAAGCCAAAAGGAAGCTCAGCAGTGGATATATCTGGTGCAAAAACAAAAGTATGATGCTGCAAAAATCAATATTGTAGAGGAACCTGAAATGTAAGATCTACGAACAAAAGTAAGCTGGATGTGTTCAAACAAGAGATGGAAAGATTAAACATCAACATCTTGGGAGTCAGTGAACTTAAATGGACAGAAATGGGTGAATTTAATTCAGGGGATCACTACATATACTGTGGACAGGAATCCCTTGAAAGAAATGAGGTAGCCCTCATAGTCAATGAAAGGGTGAGAAAAGTAGTACTGGGATATAATTTCAAAAATGATAGAATATCTGTTCAAATCCAAGACAAGCTATTCAACAACACAGTAATGCTTTTGTCACTGATACTGAAGAAGTCAAAGTTGGTAAGTTCTGTGAAGACCTATAACATCTTCTAGAAATAATACCAAAAAAGGATGTCACATTCATCATAGAAGATTGGGATGCTAAAGTTGGAAATCAAAAGGTAACTTGAATAATAGGTAAATTTGGCCTTGGAATACAAAATGAAGCAGGGCAGAGATTAATAGAGTTTTGTCAAAAAAAAACTCACTGGTCATAGCAAACACTCTTTTTTAATTACCCTAAAGGCAGCTTCACATGTGGACATCAAATTGATTATATACTTTGCAGTCAATGATGGAGAAGCTCAATATAGTCAGTTAAAACAAAATCTGAAGCTTACTGTGGCTCGCATCATGAGCTTCATGTTGCAAAATTCAAACAAATTGAAGAAGCCATGAGACCATATAGGTATGACCTAACTAACATCTCTTATGACTAGGAAGTGAAAGTGATGAATAGTTTTAAAGGATTAGATCTATTGACAGAGTGCCAAAGTTTTATAATATTGTACAGAAGGCAGCAAAAACCAACCAAACAAAAAACATTCCAAAGAAAAAGAAGAGCAAGAAAGAAAACTGGATTCTGAGGAGGCTTTACAAATATCTGAGGAAAGAAATGAAAGGTAAAGGAGAAAATTGAAAGATACACTCAACTGAAGGCAGAATTGCAGAAAATAGCAAAGAGAGGTAAGAAGGTTTTCTTAAATGAATAATGCAAAGAAATAAAAGAAAACAATAGAATGGGAAAGACAAGGTATCTCTTCAAGAGAATTAGAGCTATTATGGGAATATTTCATGCAAAAATGAGCATGGTAAAAGACAAAAATGGTGACTTAACAGAAGTAGAAGAGATTAAGTAGAGTTGGCAAGAATATACAGAACTATACAGTAAACATCTTAACATCACTGCTAACCACTATGTGTGGTAATTGATCTAAAGCCAGAAATCCAGGAGAATGAAGTCAAATATGCCTTAAGAAGCAGTGCTAATAATAAGGTGAGTGGAGGTGATAGAATTCTGAGTTATTTAAAACCCTAAAAGATGTTGCTGTTAAACTGCTGCACTCAATATGCCAGCAAATTTGTGAAACTCAACAGTGGCCACTGGGCTAGAAAAGATCATTTACGTCCCAGTTCTAAAGGAGGGCAATCCCAAGGAATGTTTTGCTTAAGATTCTGCAAGTTAGGCTTCAGCAATATGTAAACTGAGAATTATCAGAAGACTAGTCTAGTTTTCAGAGAGGCAGAGGAACTAGAGACCAAATTGATGACATTCACTGGATTATGAAGAAAGCAAGGGAGTTCCAGGAAAATATCTAATTCTGCTTCATTGACTACACTAAAGCAAATATGGTTACAACCAAATATGGGGTCACATAATTGAATGTGGGAGTCATGAAAAATTTTGCAACAGTAAAAGGTTATGTATACCTATTTTATGTGTCTATATACCTGGGGTCACATTAAAATTTATTGGGTGAAAAGGGGTTGTGAGTGAAAAAATCTTAAGAAGCCCTGCATTAAAGCCTTTGACTATGTGCATCTCAACAAAATGTGGCAAGTTCTCAAAGACATGTGAGTATCAGATTATCTATCTTGTCTCCTGAGAAACCTGTCTGAGGACCAAGAAGCAAAGTTAGAACCAAACATGAAATAACTGATTGTTTAATATTAGAAAAAGAGTATGACAAGGCTGTATATTGTCACCTTATTTAATTTATATGCAGAATACCCTATGTGAAATACCAGGTTGGACAAATCAAAAGCCAGAATTAAGGTTGCTGGGAGAAATATCAACAGTCCCAGATATGTAGATGATACCACCCTGATGGCAGAAAGTGATGAGGAATTAAGAAACCTCCTGATGAGAGTGAAAGAGGAGAGTGCAAAAACTGGCTTGAAGCTTAACATTAAAAAAATACAAACCTAAGATCTTGGCAACTGGTTCCATTACTTCCTGGCAAATAGAGGGAGAAGAAATGGAAGCAGAGTCAGATTTGATTTTATTTTATTTTTGTTTTGTTTTGTTTTGTTTTGCAGGGCAATGACGGTTAAGTGACTTGACCAGGGTCACAGAGCTAGTAAGTGTCAAGTGTATGAGGTCATATTTGAACTCAGGTCCTCCTGAATCCAGGGCTGGTGCTTTATCCACTGGGCCACCTAACTGCCCCCCAGATTTTATTTTCTTGGGCTCAAAGGTCATTTCAGCAGCCATGAAATTAAAAGATTCTCTTCAGAGGGAAAGCTATGGCAAATTTGGATAAAATACTAAAAAGCAGAGACATCCCCTTGCTGATAAAGGTCTGTATCATCAAAGCCATGGTTTTTTCCAGTAGCAATGTATGCCTATGAGAGTTGGAGTATAAAGAAAGCTGAATACCATAGGATCAACACTTTTCAGTCATGGTTCTGGGGAAGACTTTTGAGAATACCTTGAACAGCAAAAAGATCAAATCAGTCAGTACTTAAAGAAATTAATTCAGACTATTCACCAGAAGGTCAAATACTAAAACTGAACCTACATACTTTTGCCATAGAAGAAAGGGCTGATTGAGAAAGACCCTGATCTTGGGAAAGGTTGAAAGCAAAAGGAAAATGGGACGGCAGAAGATGAGAGGGATAGATAGTGTCACAGAAGCAACAAACATGACCATGGACAGATGTCAGGAGATAGTGGAGGAGAGAAGGATCTGACATGCTATGTCCATGGAGTCACAAAGAGTCAGATGTGACTGAAGAATGACTGAACAATTACAACTGGGTTGTACAGGAATATTTTTTATAGTGAACTGTCTCTCAATTCTCTGACACTGATAATCAGTATTTTATTTTGAACATTTTCTGAAATGTTTTAGATGATTTCTTGCTTAATGCTTAAATGCTTAAATGCAAGATGAGAGATTCAGTTTGGAGGGGGAACTTTAAATCATCCAGAACAAGGAAGGTGGTCATCTCAATGTAGCTTGTCCAGGTCAGACCATATATAGAATATTAGGAGATGTCTTTTCAAGGAAGGCACTGAGAAGATGGTACATATCCCAGAGGTGGGATATCAGGATGCTGAAGTCACTGGAAATGATAACATATGAAAATCAATAAAAGGAAATGAAGATGCTTAGCCAGAAGAAGAGAAAATTGGGGAGGAGATAGGGAGAATAATTGTGCTCTACAAATATTGGAGATTTGTCCAGTGTTAGTAGGAAAGGACTTTTTCACATGTCCCTCCAGAAAGCAGATGTAGGACCAATGAGTAGAAGTTCCAGGAGGGAAAATTGTGCCTCAGCATATGGAAGAAGTGTTTACCAAATTACATTTACCCCAAAGTGGAATGGTCTGTGGAAGGTAGTGAGTCCAATATCACCAAAAGCATTTAAGAAAAAGCAGAATAACCACTTGTTGGGAGAGATATAGAGACCATTCAGTCATCATTAAGTACGACTAGGTGATCTTTCAGTTTTCTTCTCAATTTAAATTTAAAATTTTAAGTTTAAAAAGGTCAACCTAGAATAGGATGTAGGCAAAGGGGAGAAGAGAAAGATAGAAACAGGTACTTAGCAGCACATGCCATTTCATAGCAATCCCAACTCTAACCAATTGTGTATTATATCATTGTCCTTGAACTCGGGAGGGGGGTATTCCAAGATGAATAAACTCCTAAAGAATATACAGCAATACTTGGCAAAGGCTAAGCTCTTTCTCCATGCTGGTTCTCCATTTCCTCTTATATTCAGCCTTGCACCAAGACATTAGAACTAAGGAAGACAGATTGTCATGGTTGGCCTGACTCCCAGAGAAAGTATATTTAGCCCTAGTGAACCGTGGGCTTCAAAATGGAGTGGTTGCCTTAGCTAAGATTGACCATCAGGAGGAAACTAGATATTAAGCAAATCTGTGGAAGAATGCCTAGACCAGCTAAAAGTAACGTGTATTGTATGTTTCAAGGAACACTGTTCTCCAGTCCGAAGCTGTTGGGTCAAATCAAAGCATATGGAAACATGCCCTACAATTACAAAAAAGTCCATATAAGGGTATCTTCTTTTTGGTTTCACTCAATAAGCATTTATTCATTCATTCACTAAGTATTTTCTAAGTGTCTCTTATAAGCTAGGCACTGTGCTCACCACTGGGGATATGAGACCAAAATAAAAAATTTTCCCCAAAACAACCCCATTAAAAGGTCCAGTGATTTTCCAGGATGCTAAGCTGCCCTTCAAATAATGCCCTCATTTAATTATTGACAAAACTAATAGTCAGAGAAAGTGATTTGCCCAAGGTCACATCTGTTATCTAAAGCACAGCTAAATAAGGTACAACAAATATTCAGGGATGGCAGAAATATACATAATGATAGATAAGGTAATCTACAAGAAAGTAGGTCTAAGTCCCCTTGAAATTGATGATTACCAGCTGGTAACACCTTTTTTAAACTCCCAGGAGCAGCTAGGTAGCACAGTGGATAGAGCACTGGCCTTGGGGTCAGGAGGACCTGACTTCTTTTTTTGTTTGTTTGTTTTTTTGTTTTGCTGGGCAATGAGGGTTAAGTGACTTGCCCAGGGTCACACAGCTAGTAAGTGTCAAGTGTCTGAGGCTGAATTTGAACTCAGGTCCTCCTGAATCCAGGGCTGGTGCTTTATCCACTGTACCACCTAGCTGCCCCAGGAGGACCTGACTTCAAATCCAGCCTCAGAGACTTACTAGCTGTGTGACCCTGGACAAGTCTTTAACTCCAATTGCCCCCCATCCAATCTCTATGAAGGTTATGTACTAACTTAAAAATAAATAAATTAAGTAAAAAAACATAGCCCAAACATCATTTCTCCTACCTAAGCCTTACTTTGAGAAAGACTTCTCAGTATATTTCAGTTTCTTAGGTAGTGTTGGGAAATAGTGCTAAGAAATAGCCTTTTGGCTACAGTGGAATAGGGACACCCTGTGCCATGTATCTTCATCATTAAAACGCACCCCTGCCTACTTACTACTTAATTTTTAAAATCCCCCTGAACCTTCCCCCCCCCACCCTCTCCTGCTTACATGTATGTGACTCATGATCACAAGTCCAGGGTTTTGTTTTCTTTTTGTGTTATCATCCCAGAGGGAAAAAACTGCCCATTACTCCATGTCTCTGTTAGTTCACAAGAATGTGTGAACTGACTAGAGAAGTGGGGATGGGGGTGGGGGTGAGAGAAAGGGAAATGTTCCTTTAAAAGCTTAAGGGGAGATGAGAATGTCATGACACGAAAGAATGAAAATTGCCCTGATAAGAGAGGGGTTTTGTCACTTCATTTTTCAAGAGTGATGTTGTGAAATCTGAGCAGCCCCCAAGGCCTTTAGAAGGCCAGGGCACATTGGGTACTGGATTTCATAATCTGAGACCATGGAACTTTAATTGAGTCCCACTAAAAGCACTTCCTGAGGTTTATCACACAACTATCCCCCTCACTGAAGGCACTGGAAAAGTCTGGGATGATATAATAGTTACATTTAAATTTTTTTAATTAATTATTTTTTGTTTTTATAACATTTTCCTTTCTAAATATATTCCTCTCCCTCTTACCCAGCAAGAATTTTTTTTAAAAAGGGAAGAAAACAAAAACCAAGTTCGTCAAAGCTCACCAACACATCAACCAAGTGTGACAGTGTATGCAATGTCCAAAACTCATAGTCCTCTACCCCTGTAAAGAAGGGAGAAAGGTGGAATCTTTTTTTTTTTCATCTCCAAGACAAATTTAGCCATTGGCACTGCATTGCAGTTTTCAAAAATAGTTATTGTTTTCCATTTATGTTGTTATAGGCATTGCATATATTGTTTTCCTGGTTCTTTCAGTTCATTCCATACAATGTCAGTGAAAAAATCTAGTTAATATTCTTATTTCCAGTTTTAATGATAAATGTGTAATCTTTAAAGGTGAATTGATAATAAAAATTAAAACTAGATAGCTCTCCAAATTGTTAAGCCATAGCGAAGTACACATACATATACACATACACATACATACATACATACATATTTCTGTTGATTTTCAAATAATCTTTTAAATATCTAATATTGCATTTGTTCATCTAAGTTTTCTACATTTTTCATATTCATCATTTCTTATAGTGCAGTTATGTTTCCATTACCATCTTGTCAAGTTGTTTTGCTATTTCTAGGTTGATAGACATTTACTTCATTTCTAATTCTTTGTTAGTTGTGGTTATATTTAAAGGGTAAAAGTTTATCAATATATTCATGGTCATACGTAATTTTATGGTTGTGCTAAGGGTAGAGATGTGGGAAGTCATTAAGTATTATAAAGGGTACCTGGGATACTCATTGAATTAATTGATAATGATGCCAGTAATGAGCAAGGTAGCCACTAATCACTTCTTTTTACCTATTTTCCTCTATTGACTGTTCCTATGGACCATACTTACTACCACAGGGATATTTCAAGACATTGCTACAGAGACTGTGTGCAGGCTTGGCCAAATATGCAAAGTACTATAGAGCTGGTGATCTATAAAGCCCCTTCCTGGGGCAGCTAGGGGGCTCAGTGGATAGAGTGCAGGCCCCGGAGTCAGGAAGACTCACCTTCCTGAGTGCAAAATTGGCCTCAGAAACTTAATAGTTGAGTGACCCAGGAAAAGTCACATAACCCTGTTTGCCTCATTTTCTCCTGGAGAAGGAAATGGCAAACCACTCTAGTATCTTTGCCAAGAAAACCTCAAATGGGGTCAAGAAGAGTTGGGCACAATTGAATAGCAATAAAAGTTCCTTCCAGTTCTAAATCTATTTGCTCAAATGATAAATCAATGAGTTTGACTTCTATTCCTTGCAAAATTATAAAGTCTATTAAAGAATGAAATGAGGTAACATGTAAAGTGCAAAGCTTAAAGTGTTGGAGAAATGTTAGCTATTAAAAGGGTGGTTATTAAACGTTTAGAAATGGAAGCAGCGATCACTAAAATCCAGTATGACTTTACTAAGAAGAGGCTGTGCCAAGCTAACTTCACTTATTTTTTTTCAACAGGACAATTAGACTGGTACATCAGGAAAGAACTATAGATATTTAAAAAAAGAAAGAATTCTAGATATTGTTTATCTAGTCTTAAGCAAAGCGGCTAAAATCTCCTATGCTGTTCTTAAGGAAAAAGATAGAGATATGGGTTAGAAACTGTATTTTAGGAAGGACATTGATAAGTTGGAAAGTTTCCAGAGGAATGCAATGAGAATGGTGAAGAGTCCCAAGTTCATGTCATACAAAAATCGTTTGAAGAAACTGGAGTTATTTAGTCTGATGAAGAAAAGATTCAGGAGGGATATAATAACTTTGTTCAAGTATGTGAAGGGTTGTCACAAGGAAGACAAATTAGATGTGTTCTTTGTATTTAAAGGCAGAAATAAATGCAATAAGGAGATATAACAAAAGAACAACCTGATCCATTTTGTTAACTTTAACTTGTTTTGAATGCCTTCCCCGCTTGCTCTGCCTTCCATCTGCTCTGTATTTATCTTCTATGTGCTGATTTATATATGTTGTCTTCTTCCATTAAACTGGAAGCTCCTTGAGGGTATTGGCTGGTTTGTTTGTTTTTATGTGTTCAATGAGGGGGCAGACTCAACAACCTTTAAGGTTCTTTCTGGCTCTAAATCTGTGATCCGGAAGTCTGGTTCACTTATCAAAATAAAATAGGTCATCAACCTCCTCATTTTACAAATGAGAAAACTGAGGCTCAGAGAGGCTGAATGAATTTCCCAGCATCATACAGGTAGCTGCAACACACCTGGAATTCATGACCAAGTTCTTTGATTCTAAATCCAGTGGTCTCTGCCCCCCAAATACCAAGGATTTCAATCTGATCCTCTTGGCTTTAATTAGAATTATGAGAAGGGGAAGCTAGGTGGCACAGTAGATAAAGCACCAGCCCTGGATTCAGGAGGACCCGAGTTCAAATCTGACCTCAGACACTTGACAGTTACTAGCTGTGTGACCCTGGGCAAGTCACTTAACTCTCATTGCCCTGCCCCCCCCCAAAAAAATATGAGAAAAGTATTATGATGTAGTAGAAGGATCTGGGTTCTAATCCTGACTCTCTTATTTATTTCCTCTGTGACATTCAATGAGTTATTTTATTTCTCTAGGCCTGTTACCTCATCTGTAAAAATCAGGGATTTGATCTAGATCACCACTAAGACCCCTTCAGCTCTAAATATTTGTTCCTAGGGTTTTCTTTCTTGGTTGTACCTTGAAATATGTCATACTGACCTCAAGCCTCTGATATTCTGGTTCATGGATGAGTATATACAGCATAGAACTATTTGTCCAGAGGGGCTTCTTCTGTGGCCCTAGGGTAGAAGCTCTACTTGGCTATGGACACTCACTTGAAGGCCCAGGTCAGTTCCAGAGGTCCTCTCAAAGGCCTACGAGGTTTCCACCTTCCATATAGGTGGATATGTTCTGAAGTAGCTCTAGTTGCTTCATGCCATGATTCAGTCAGAAAGTCAAATTCCAGGGTTTGTTTCAAGCTGCCACAGGTGGTTTCAATGGTCTTCCATCACCAATAACTGTCCAGCTCCAAAATGGTATCCCCTTATACTAGTGTGTCCTGCATTTCCAGACCAGGACATAGAAGTTCATTGCGTGGAAATAACCCTAATAATAACTCATTCTATCCATCTAATTCTTGTGAAAATTTTTGAGTTCTAGGCATAGAACTGACACATTTCCCCAGTGGACTGAGCAAAATTGTCCATGGCACATGGAAACCTGAGAATGGTGATTAGAAAAAAAAATCATCTTACGGTTTATAGATTTTCCCCTCCACTTTCATGCCATGATCATCCTTTTCAAAAGTGAGCACAGTTGGCAAGTTCTGTCTGAATTCCATGGGAAAGTATTTGGCAAATCACATGCTGACATGTTTATCTTGTTAGCTGTCAAGATGAGTAAGTATGCAAGCTGAACGCCATCACTCAGGCTGAATGGAGAAATAGCTACTCTTCAGGAAGTCTGACAAAATAAATATATTTTCTAACACGGTTTGTCAGGTTCCTATTAATCCTTTGTTCAGAACTCACCATGACTGACCTTAAGTAGACCTATGATGACCCAGCAGCTTCCAATCCAACTGCTTCTTTGTTCCTCTCATCATAGCACAAATTCACTGGGGTATGCCAGTGATAGAGTATTTCAAAGATTTTTATTATTTACACATTTTTTATTCTTTTCTAGCCTTTTCTTTCTTTTTTGGGGGGGAGGGGCAGGGCAATGAGGGTTAAGTGACTTGCCCAGGGTCCCACAGCTAGTATGCATCAAGTGTCTGAGGCTGGATCTGAACTCAGGTCCTCCTGAATCCAGGGCCGCTGCTTTATCCACTGTGCCACCTAGCTGCCCCCTACTTACACTTTTTTTTTCTTAACATCAATTACACCGAAACATTCCTGCCACCAAAACCCCACAATCAGACTCCCACAATTAGTCTGCAAAAGACCTTACAGAAGATGTATTGATGACTGCATTTGTATATGCCACTCCCCAGACCTTCCATGCAGTGAGACTATAGGTGAATCTCATAATATGCAAACATTGGGAAAATGGCACCAAAAATGACACTTTTTTTGTTCCAACACACATGCAAACATGTGCCAAAAGCCTTTTGGAAGGAGAAAATGCATCAAGTAGCTACACATCCCTCCATGCTCCAATCTGCTTGCTGTTCATTGCTAGAGGTCTGGAAGCTGAGGCCAGATGATGCCAAGGAGGGTATGATGTGATGGGAAGTCTTGTTGGTCTGAGATTCTTTTTCTCAGTAGGTTAGTCTGGGGTGGATTTTTATACCAAGCTAATCTTCAGCTTTTGAGTATCCAGAACAGAGGGCCTGACCTCCCTCAACCCACTGAGAAACTTCATCTATAGGAAAAGTTCTGGCTCTGAAATGCTAACATTCTCTGGTGACATCATAGACTGAAAGTTTTCTCAGAGCTTTCATTGTTTTTCCGCCTTGCTGGAAGGCCAGTTTCTCATGGACACGTGTGAGGACTGAACCAATCCCTGCCCCCACAAATATCTTTGAATAGTAGGCTTGAGAAAGAAAGAAAAATAAATAAATTAACCTGGATGTTGTATAATTTTAATAATTATGTTTGATCCTGAAGATGAATTTTTTAAAAATGCCTTGCCTTTTTCTAAGGATAGGGTACTATATATGTGTAATGTGGTACATAAGGGCTGGCTTATACATGCTTGTTGAATGATTGACCAGTATCATCAAATACAGTTGATGTGCTTAATGCTTTTCCTGAACTACTTAAATTTATTTTCTTTTGGGTTTTCCAGCAGGAAATGCCTAGCTTGGTAGTGGGAGAAAGGGATATATTTGAAAACGAAGGTGATATAAAAAAATCAATAAAAATAAGGTTATAGAAAAGAAAGGGCAGATTAAAGGGGCTCAATGTGATAAGCATATGTGAAAAAAATGGAGCGGATAGAGGTAGAATAGTATAGGGAACAGTGGCCTCGATCCAGAATCACTTGACCTAGTTCTCAGTTCCACTTCTGTAACTCATTCTTCTCTGGACCTCAGTTTCCCCATCAGTAAAATGAAGAAGTTGGTTTAGAATTCAGATTCTTTTAACCTAGGGTTCAGGAATTTGGTTTTTGTTTTAATATTTTGATAACTGTGTCTTAATATAATTGGTTTCCTTTTATAATCCTATTGTTTTATTTTATATATTAAAAAAATATATTTTGAGGAGTCTGTAAGCTTGATTAGACAGTGACAGAGGTGCATGACACATGTAACAACAACAACAACAGCAAGAGCAACAACTAACATCTATACAGTGCTTACTATGTGCCAGGCACTGTGCTAAGCATTTTACCTCCTTTGATCCTCACAGCAACCGTGGGAGGTAGGTGCTATTATTATCCTCATTTTGTAGATGAGGAAACTGAGGCAAGTAGCAGTTAAGTGACTTTTCCAGTGTCACACAGCTAGAAAGTATCTAAGGCTAAAGTAACTCAGGTCTTGTTGACTCTAGGCCTAGCACTTCATCCACTGCACCACCTTTTTGGGGGGTTTTGTTGTTTTCCAGTTGTGTTCTATTCTCCATAACCCCATTTGGGGGTTTTCTTGGCAAAAATACTGAAGTGGTTTGTCATTTCCTTCTCTAGCTCATTTTACAGATGAGGAACTAAAGCAAACAGGGTTAAACGGCTTTCCCAGGGTCACATGGCTAGTGTGTCTGAGATCAGATTTGGACTCATGAAAATGAGTCTTCTTCATTCCAAGCCCAGTACTCTATCTTCTGTACCAACTAGCTGTCATAACACAATCATAATAGAGGCTAGTATTTATAGAATGCTTTAATGTTTAAAAAACACTTTACAAATATTACCTCATTTTATCTGCACAACAACCCTGGAAGGTAGGTGCTATTATTTTACATTTTACAGATGAGACAACTGAGGCAGAAAAAAAAGGTAAGTGACTTGCCCAAGATCACAGTGATGGTGTCTCGATTTGAACTGAGATTTTCCGGACTCCAAGTCCAGTGCTCTATCTACTGTACCACCTAGCTGCCACCACAGAATACTGAGAACTCCTGGTTTATATGATTTCTAAGGTTGTCTTCCAGCTCTGAGTCATTTGAATTATGAATAGAGGAATATAGACAACCACCAACATTTTATTCTATCTCCCTTTTTGGTGGGGAAAATAGGGAGAAAAAGATCATTAGGAGATTGTGTACACCAACACAAACCCAGGAACTAGATGAACAAAATTACTAAAAAACAAAAACAACAACAAAAAACAAAAAACAACTTTTATACAAATAAAATTAGGGGGCGGCTAGGTGGCGCAGTGGATAAAGCACTGGCCCTGGATTCAGGAGTTCCTGAGTTCAAATCCGGCCTCAGACACTTGACACTTACTAGCTGTGTGACCTTGGGCAAGTCACTTAACCCCCACTGCCCCGCAAAAAACAAAAACAAAACAAAACAAAAAAACAAATAAAATTAGATGTAAAGAATTGGAAAATATTAATTGTACAAGGATAGGTAGGGCTAATATAATAAAAAATGACAATTTTACCTAAACTAATTTATATATTTAATGCCATCCCAATTAAATTACCAAAAAAGTATTTTACTGGACTAGAAAAAACAGTAACAAAATTCATTTGAAAGAACAAAAGGTCAAGAATATCAAAGACTGTGTCCTTAGTAGAAGTGCAGTAAACCATGTGGGGGCAGACAAAACTGCTAAATTGTTCTAAGGAAGCAGGTGGAGAGCCTCAGTGTCTAACAAAAGTGATGTGAAGGCCCTGGAAGACTCTGCCCTGGTCAACCTATATGTGAAATAGGATAGTCAGTTCTAGGCATCACATTTTAGAAAGGACACTGTCCTGAGGAGGGCAAGCAGGCTGGAGTTTTACCTCAAGGGAGTAGATGCTGATGACTGATGAAGACAGTGAAGATGAAGATGCTTATATTATACTTTAAAATTTTCCAGGTTCCTTATATTTTATTTCTCATCTGTGTCCATCAACCAGCCTGCAAGATTTGTTTTCCAACAGTTGTTATTATCCTCCTTTCACAAGTGAAGAAACTTGGGACTTGTCCGTGTTTACACCGCTACCAAGTTCAAGAGGCAGGATTGGAATTCAGGTTTCTGCTACCACCTGTCAATATACGGAAGGAACTGGGAATGCTTTTCCTGGAGAAAAGAGAATTTAAGGGACCCATGAGAACTGCCTTCAAGTATTTGAAGGGCTGTGGCACATAAGAGAGATTTGTTCTGCTCATTTTCAAAAGGCAGAACTAGGAACAATGGGTAGAAGGTACAATGGCTAAGACTAGGGCTTGATGTCAGGAAAAATTTCCCAGAGATTAGAGCCCATCAAAAGTGGAACAGGCCACCTTGCAAAGTAATTGGTTCTTCACTGCTGGGGATCATCCAGTAATGAGGAGATGGCCATTTATCATAGATGGGATTCTTGTTCAGTTACAGGTTGGACCGGATGCTTAAAGGGTCCCTTCACTTAGATTCTGTGATTTTTAAGCTAGGGAGTGAGTCACAAAGGGAGCTGAAATCAATGAACCCTTCTGGGCCTTCCTTTCCTTATGTAGAGTGAGGCAGTTGGTTTAGTTCAGAGGTTCTTAAACTTTTTGTGTCATGGACCCCATGGATGGTCTGGTGAAACCTCTGAACTCCTTATAAGAATATTGTTTTTAAAGGACGTATAAAATAAAGTACATAGGGTTGCAAAAGAAATCAATCATATTGAAATATAGTTATCAATACAGGAAAGAAGGATTTCATGGACTCCAGGGTCATGAACAACATACACGTGCATTCCTTCTAAGAGTCTAAAGGGTTCAAGCATTTTACACAAAAGTTAAATTACCAGACTTTCCATTAAAATGACAACATGAGTGAAGAGCATAGAGGAGTCCAGATTTCCCACATAAACTCTGGCAAAGATCTAAAGAGCATATAATAATGAATAATGATCAAAAACTCCAAAAAGAAAAAGAAAGCTTCTTCATCTATCACAAGAATACACCAAAAGATAGCCAGAAGCCTGCAGACATTGGGAGAAGGGTCCTGCCAGGGAAGCCAGCATGAGTTCAGGTAAATATTCTGGAAATTTATCAGCACCTTCACTAAAGACTCTTATCTGAGGGTATCTGGACCAAGAGCACTCTGACCTAAAATGCTTCAGAAAGGCCTGAAGAATGTAATATTCTGAGCACAGACATACAGGAGAGGTGGAAACATGAAGCAGAAGCCTGGGAAATTAAGGTCAGGACCAAACAGGACCTATCACCCCATCTAAGAGTGAAGGAAGGTGTAGATTCTGGCCTGTTCACAAAGTCCCAAACCAGGGATTGAGAGTTCAAGCAAACAGAAGACAACATTAAACATAGTGAAGAAATACTATGGATCAAGAGATGCAGAAGAGGTTAACCCACAATAGGGAGTAACTAGACAAAGGAAAACAGTCTCAGAAAAAAAAAATGGTTGAACTCCCAGAATTCCAAGAGGGCCTGGAAGAAATTAAGCAAGAGGTAGAAAAAACCAAAATTATAAATGAAATAAGGGCTCTGAAGAGGAAAATTGGAAGAAGACTGAAGAGTTTAGAACAGAAAGTTAAAAATCTTATCCAAGTAATGGACCTCCTAAAACTTAGAATGAAACATATAGAACTCAGTGATTCAAGGAGATAGCAAATATTAAAACAAATCAAAAGACTGGGAAAATAGAAGAAAATATAAAGCATCTACTATCAAAACCAACTGACCAGGGAAAAGAGGTTGAGGAGAGATTATCTAAGAATGGTTAGGGTCTCTGGAAACCATGACCAAACAAAAATAATAAATGAAAACTATCTAGATTTATAAAAACCAGAAGGCAAAGTGAAAATAGAAAAGAAATCCCAAATTGAAATCACCCAGGAATGTCATACCCCAAATCTAGAGTTTCCAGATCAATATAACAAAAACAAAAACTAAAAACTAAAAACTGCAAGTAGGCAGAAAGAGGATTCAAGTGTCAAGGAATCCCAGTCAGGGTCACCCATGATGGTGATTCCATGTAATGCAGGTTATCATTCTCAATGGGCAATGCTTGACTGGCTAATGACCGTTGATGCCTATAAAGGGCACTGGAACTCTTGACTAAAGATGTGAAGATACATTTGAGTTAGGAATCCATTTTGAAACCTGGGTTTCTCTCTGTACATGTTGTCTCAACATCTGAGGAGAATACATTATGTGTTCAAGAGTTTCACTTCAGACATCCATGCTCAGAAAAAAAAAAGTACTAAATTCTAAGACAAATTAAATTCTATTTTTACATGCTGAGTGCTCTCTGAATTGAATGCTCTAGCGTGAGAATGAGAACTTGGAAGCAATTTAATTGTATCAGACTACTAAAGGACTATATAATGTTGAAGTACTTGAGGTAGAAGCCAAGGAAAAGGAATTAAAATTGGGCAGCCAGTGGTAAAAGCACTGGTTCTGGTTCAGAACACCTAGGCCAAAATTCCACCTCTGCTTCTTAGTAGGTTTCATGAAATTGGGCAAACCAGTGAACTGTTTTGTCCCTCAGTTTCCTTATCTGCAATCAGAGTTTAAGAAGATTTATTCTCCTTAGGATAGTTGTGAGGTTTACAAGAGCTAACTTAGGTAAAATACTTGTTTTTTGTTTTTTTGTTTTTTTGTTTTTTAGTGAGGCAATTGGGGTTAAGTGACTTGCCCAGGGTCACACAGCTGGTAAGTGTTAAGTGTCTGAGGCCGGATTTGAACTCAGGTACTCCTGACTCCAGGGCCGGTGCTCTATCCACTGCGCCACTTAGCTGCCCCGGTAAAATACTTCTAAAGACCTCCTTAATCTATCTCCCATCTCCCTTTTCAGTCATTTCATATTATTCCCCTTCACATGGTCTTTGTTCTGGTTAAACTGACTTATTAGCTTTTCCCCATACATGACCCACCATCTCCTACAGTTGAACCTTTCTATAGATTGTGCCCCTTGTCTTTAATTCATTCCCTCTTTACTTCTGTCTTTTAGAATCATGGACTTCCTTCGGAGCACATCATAGGGGTGAGTCACAGGAGCGCTTCTCCAATCTCCCCACTTGATGGTGATCTGCTTGAAACCCTTTTGTATTGCTTTGTATAGAAGTTACACTTGCCTATCTTACATCCCCAGTGGAATATAAAATCTCTGAAGGCAGGGTTTGTTTCATTTTTGTCTTTGTACTCCCAAAGATTATGTGCTTTGTACACAGTAGGTACTTAATGAACGTCTATTAGATTGGCTATTTCCCATGACTCCCTTTCACAGACTCTGGTATATCCCAACTGACCTTCTTACTGTTCTTCATACATGACATTCCATCTTCTCTGCACCCCCACCCACCTTTTAGAATTCCTAATTTCCTTCAAAGCTCAACTCAAATGCTACCTCTTCCTATCTGCTATTACTTCTAGCCCCCTCCAACCCCATCCCCCAAACTCTCTAGTCATTATGCATGTGTACATGTAGTTTCCCTGAATAAAATATAAGCTCCTTGAGGTCAGGGACTGGTTCATATTTGTCTTTGAATCACCAGCACCTAGCTCAATACTTGGCACTGAGTAGGTGCATAACAAATTCTTGTTAACTGAATTGAATAAAATGCTAAATAAATGACAACTATTATTGTTCTTTGAGTATTGGTATCTTTTCTCACTGTGATGGCTGTACATCCTTGCTAATAAAAAGAGTGCTTTGAAAAAGATCATCCTTTTTGGCTTTTTGAGTTCAGGGATTGTGAAAATGTCTCTCTAAATCTCTATAGTCAGGAGAATGCTCTAAGGATTTCAGCAATCAGGGCCAGGCTGGATTTTTTTAGTCAAGATTTTGCTTTGCTAAGCTGGGTTCCACTGTGGTTGTTTTTTATTATTTCGGTGAAACTTGCTCCCACAGAACATTCTCTTTCCTGTAACACTGTTCTCTTATAAACCAAATCAAATGCATCTGATGCAAGACTACTTTCCATAATGATGACAGCATAAACTAAACATGGACTCAGCCTCTATCTCAATCAATGGCTTTGCACAAATCCCTGGAAACCACCCATTTCTCCTACTGTTCCAATTTCGTTTAGAGAACTCTAGACCAATGACCAATGTGTTCATTCTCAAACTTAAGCAAATATTTCTTCAGTACTTTAAGAATTGGAATTCCCAAAAGCAGTCTGAAGTGCTCTTTGGAGGTGAGCACATTACAAGGCCTTTCCAGAATTCATCTGTCAGGTTCAAGTTATAGGCAACAGCACTCAGCCCTGCTAAACATGAAACCCAGAATCCTTCAGAAAATAGCATTTTTCACCTTTACTTGGGAGCCAGATTAATACAGTAATCTCAAAATACATTTTTTATCTGGCTTCTTTGTCTAATTTTTAAAAAATGTTCAATTCAATAAACGTTTTCTGAATACCTACTGATTACAAGGCACTTTGCTAGGCAATACATGGTATACAAAAATGATGACAAAGTCCCTGGCCTCAAGGAGCTCACAATCTGACTGAGGGAGAAGGAGAAGGATAAGACAAGAGTACACAAAATGAAAAACAGCCTTTCCCTCAAAGAGCTTATATACTGCCATTATTCTGCTTAGATTCTATATTATACCACAACATGGTCTTAAAATGTTTCTACTTACTTCAATATTTCCATATGTACATGTTCTCTTTGATGTAGACATTTTCCAACCATGAAAGTCACAACCCAACACCTTCCCATCCTGTGTAATTCTCACTTGGATATTTCTGTAAATCTTCAATAGAGGACTGGCCAATGCAAAAAAAAAAAAAAGGCACAAATGAAATCCAAGAATATGATGAATGTCAAATTAGAGGAGAAATGATATAATATAGAGGTTCATAAACAGAAGAGATCACATATGGCTGAAGGTCTCATTGAAAGCAAAATGATAGAAGTGATATCTTAGTTGGGCCTCAAAAAATAAGTATCTTTTTGACAAGTGAAGGTATAGGGGGAGGGCATTCTTGGTAAAGGGACTAAAATGATCCCAAAATACCCTGTGAACCTTAAGGCAATCTATAAATGTAAGTTGTGATGATAACTATTGGGAAAGCCAAAACTAGGAATTTTTTCATGTGGGTCAAAGATAAGTTGTGAGGAAGTGGTGATGGCATTGGAGAAAAGGAAAATCCAACCTCAAGTATATTCACAGAGATGGGGGAAGGCAAAGAAGATAGACCTTGAAAGAGGGCACCCTGGAGATGGAATGCTTGGAATGGGGGACAGGGTTAGTTTCACCTTGTAGCAGGGTGGTCTGATGGAGGACCACAAGCCAAAGTCTGGGAATGGTATTCACCTTAGGGAGGTAGCAATTCCCATTCCCAATGCCAGTCCCTTGGGAGAAAACATCATTGGCCCCAGTTCCGCTTCTCCATTTCCCATTAATGGAGCAGGAACACATATGATATGTCTTGTGAGGAATCCAATTTGACTACAGCATAGAGTACATCCAAGGTTATAGTGTGAGATATGACTAAAAAAAGCAGCTTTGGGCAATAGAAAGAGAACTGTTGTTATTTTTCCAGAAGACTTGGGTTCCAATCCCAGCTTTGGGGTCTACTGTCTACTTCCTACTTGTATAAACCTGAACAAGCTTTTCTTTAGGAAGATTAATCTGGCAGCAGTACATGAAATAAATTAGAGAAGGGTGAAAGCATTAAAGACAAGGAAACTCTGAGAGGTTTAAGTGATTTGTCCAAGGTCACTGGAAACCAATGCCAGAAGCAGAACTTGAACCCAGGTACTCCAAGATGAGTCTCAGGGCAAAATTGAAGCTTATTGATCATAGGCAGAGTGCTAAGGGTCATAAAAGAGTGAAAGGCAATGCCAAGATCATTATTCTGGTCAACAAACCAGGGGCAGCAACAGAAAGAGGGACATCAGGAGGAGGAGCTTCGGGTTTCAGAGGTCCAAAGGGTTTGAGTTTAAGGTGGGGCTACCTGGAAGGAAGTTGAAAATGTATGCCTATGACCTAGAGAGGGGTCAGGGCTGGAGATGGCAATGAGGGATACATTCTCACCAAGAGGAGAGGTTTTCAAGCTTTCTGGGCTGCTACAATGGTCAGCCAGGTGGCATAATGGAATCAGTTTCTATTGTTTCACGGAAGTCTAACAATCTCATTAATACAGCCAACCTGTTATCTATATTTCTAGTTTTAACTATTTGTTGCAGAAGGGTAGTAAACCTCCTTATTCCTCAGGTGGTCCAGGTTATATGGAATCTCAGTAGACATAGTTAATGTTTCAGGTACCATCTTTTAGGGCAAACTGCATTGACCCTCCCTGATGAGGTGGCATCCCTAATGAGACACTATATGAGAGTGGTTTTCATGCCACTTTTGTGGGATCTTCAGAGTAACTATGTCTAGGAACAAATATAAAAAAATCTTATGCAGGGTTTGTGGGGTCTAAACCCCAAGCCATGGACAAAGTACATAGACTCACACATGGATGAAATAGGGCATGGCATTAGACAATTAATAGGGGCATTTAGGTAGCATAGTGGACAGAACACTAAGACTGGAGTCAGGAAGTTACTCATCTTCCTGAGTTCAAATCCAGCCTCAAATACTTACTAGCTGTATGGCTCTGAGCAAGTCACTTAACCCTGTTTGCCTCAGTTTCCTTATCTGTAAAATGAGCTAGAGAAGGAAATGGCAAAGCACTCCAGTATCTCTGCCAAGAAAACTCCAAATTGGGTCACAAAGAGTCAGACATGACTGAAATGACTCAACAACAACAACAATCAGACAACTGTGAAAGGTGAAACTAGTAACAATGTAGGAAGCAGCATAAGGCTCACATACAAAAATGGAGGGAAATAAAACCAACAAAAGCTATTGGTCTCTTATAAGTGACCACAACTTGTGATTAAGATGATAGTGCCTAAGTAAGCTCCATGAGGTTTCACTGCTGCAGAGAACATTCATATTAGGAAGCATGATGGCATCTCTACTACTCTTGTCTACATATTCACATCATCATTTTTATGAGAGATGTATTTTTTTTTTACAAACACTGTGGAGATAAGCTGAAGGGTTTCCATAAAGGAAGGTGCCATATCCAGTGAAAACACACTGAAAGAAAGGATCCTCAAACACCTCAGAAAATTTTCATCTATCCTAATGCAACATGATAAAGAATAAAGAGAGATGGTATGGCAGAAGGTATAGGGAGAGGGCATTCTGTGTATGGCAGAACAACCTGGCTTTAAGTTTCACTTCTAATATATTCTAGTTGTGTGATCTTGGGCAAGTCACTTAACTAAGGGAACAAGTTATAGAAGAGTTAATCAGACTCCACTGGGATTTCTGTACATTGGTGAAATCACAGGATAAGACCAAAAAAAAAAAAAAATGGTGGACAGAATCCTGGAAGGAGAGTTGGAAAGCCTGAGTTCAAGTCTCAGCTCTGCCACTGAATAACTCACTAGGTATCCTTAGGCAAATCACTTCCTCTCTCTGTGTCCCAATTTCCTCAACTGTAAAATGGAGGGGGGGCGGGGGGTGGAATATGGAAAGTGGACCGGATTTTCTCTAAGTTCCTTTCCAGTTCTAACATCAAATGAGATAAATTTTTTAAAATGCTTAGCCCACTGTGTGACACATAGTACAGGGTAAAACCAGAATTTATTAAGTGCCTAGTATGTGCCATGCTCTTGGCCAAGCTCTTTATCCCTATTTTATAGTTGAGGAAACTGAAATAGACAGAAGTTAAGTGACTAGCCCAAGGTCATATAGCTAATAAATATCTGAGGCTGGATCTGAACTCAGGTCTTCCTGATTACAGACCCAACACTCTAATCACTGTGCAACCTAGACATCTCGGTAGGTTTAATAAATGCTTCAGAAGGTGTTTAAATAAATGTTTATTCCCTTCCCTATCATTCTAGAATTCTAGTCAGTTAAGTGGATGAGGTAGATCTTTACATATTCTTACCATGTTATACAATCTCCCCCTTTGGAGAAGAATATCTTTTAATAAAAGGCTTAATTCTTCCCACAGGACCGTGGGGGGCTTTGGTTTCTAGCAATGGTCTCTTGATCTTTAGACATATCCACTTTCCAACTGAAAGATGAATTGGATTTCTGCTTGAGGTTATTGTGTCTTTGTTTTTAAACAGAGCAAAAACCAAAAACATACTCCTGTGTAATGGGAAATTCTGACAAGAGGGGTTTCTGAGTTGCCAATGTGGCCCCAATGTCACAGAATGAATATTAACATCACCAATCTCCACCCAGTACTGCAGCACTTCCTGTATATTTTATGTGATACCTCCACAAAGGAAAACAGACAAGGGAAATACATGCCTGCAGTCACCTAGGAGACCAAATATGCCTCTTAATTTTGATGACAGCCCCTGGTAAATGAGGCACTCACATCTACTTTAGTGAAAGCAGGCAACTCCTTGACTCACTCTGATCTTGTGTTAAAATTGGAGCTAGTTCTTTCCAAAGTGCAAGGTATTTTGTTGTTGTTGTTCTAACTATTTATTTCAGGGGGAAAAAAGTGTTATTGTATAGGCCAAGGAGGTCAGAAACAAAAAGAAAGATCTCATATATTTCAAAAGGTAATATATTCACAGTAGCAATTTTTGTGTTAAGCAAAAAGACTGGAATAAGTGGGGGACTGTACAAGTTGTACAATAGTATTCCATTACATTCATATTATTATGTGGTAAGAAGAGGTCAGAGAAAATTGGGAAGACGTAGAAAATGATGCAGAGTGAAGAAAATAGAACAATTTACAGAATAATCACAATAATGTAAATTAAAAGAACACTAGAAAATATCAGAATTCCAATTAAACATAATGACCAATCTTGTTTCCAGCAGATTGCTGATGAAACATGCCTCCCTCCCCTCAGAAAGGAGGTGGTAGTCTACAGGTATGGAACTGGGCATATGCTGCTAAATACTTTCACCATGAGACTTTATTTCAATTGGATGCTTTTCTTTGTTACAAAGGAGAGAAGGGTCTATGTGGGGAAAGTTACTTGGAAGTGACAATAATTTTTGAAGAAGAAGGAAGAAGAAAGAAGAAAGAAGGAAGAAGAAGAAGAAGAAGAAGAAGAAGAAGAAGAAGAAGAAGAAGAAGAAGAAGAAGAAGAAGAAGAAGAAGAAGAAGAAGAAGAAGACATCATCAAAGTGAAATGAGCAGAACCAGGAAAACACTGTACATAATGACAGCGAAATTAAGTGATTATGAACTATCAATGACTTCGCTCTTCTCAGCCATACAATGATCCAAAACAATTACAGAAGACTCATGATGGATAATTCTATCCACATAGAAATAAAGAACTGACTCTAAACACAAATCAAAGAATACTATTTTCACTTACTTTTTAATGTTTTTTTTTCCTTTCAGTCTTTTTCTTCTTTCACAACTGTGACTAATATGGAAATATGTTTTACATGATGGCACATATGTAACCTATATCAAATTGCTTACCATTTTAGGAAGAGGGGAGGGGAGAGAGAAAAATTTGCAGTTCAAAATCTTGTAAAAATGAATGCTAAAAATTGTTTTTATATATAATTGGGAAAATACTATTAAACTGTTAAAAAAAAAAGCATCAATAAAACAAAAGGAAAAAAAGGAAATGCTCCTCATAGCCAAGGGTCCTAATTCAAATGGCAGATAAGCAAGCCATCTAGGAAGAGTTAGCCATTTATATGAGCCCCCCCCTCCCCAAACATGACTTTCCTTGGGAGTAGGCAGGTGGTATAAAGTGGGGAGGTTTGCATCTGATTTCTCCCATGTATTCAGTCTGCACATCATCTGTTCCAAGAGGTTCAGCCCTGATCTTCAGGATAACAACTTGTAATGATAAGAGAGATAGCAAGGTTGTGATAAGACTAATATTTACCAGCATATACCCACTTCTTTTCCCTGATCACAACAAAGAATAGGTCTACTCCCCCTCTCCTCCCCTCCTTCAACATGGATTATCTTTCCCTAAAAGAACACAAGACTCCCCAGGAGTTTATTGGTCCTGGCTTCTTGAGAGTGAAGCTTCCTTATCACCTAAAGGCATAAAAAGTCTGACCCTGGTGAAAATGACAAAAGATGGGAGTGGTCAATGTTAGATGAGTTGTTGTGGGAAGATAGGCACACTATTGTTTGGTGGAGTTGTGAAACACTACAACCATTTGGAAAAACAATTTGGAATTATGCAAATTGAGAGAGTGGAGGTTAATGTAAACTGTTCATACTGGTTAACTATAGGGTCCAGATTGTTGGCTGTTTTGCAAATGTTTATCATGAGCACAGCAACACTAGATTTCCAAATATCCCTTAAAAGAATGTTCCTGGGGGCAGCTAGGTGGCGCAGTGGATAAAGCACTGGCCCTGGATTCAGGAGTAACTGAGTTCAAATCTGGCCTCAGACACTTGACACTTACTAGCTGTGTGACCCTGGGCAAGTCACTTAACCCCCATTGCCCTGCAAAAAAAAAAAAAATTAAAAAAAAAGAGAATGTTCCTCATTGCCTTTGGATACCCCTCATAAGCGACCCCTCCAAGGAAAACCAATGAACCATCCTTCTATTAAGTAGCAACCTTCTTCTGAGCTGTGGTTTGATTTATGGTGAGAATGCAAAGACTAATAAAATGTAATTTCTCCAGTCTTATAATTCCTCCTTGATCTGTAGACAAAGATCTCACATTTGGAGCATCAGTGGTTAAATTAATGTCCATAGATGGTCTAAAAACTGTGTGAATCTCAGTACTTCCAGCTCCTTATTGATAACTATGCCACCATCACTATAGAACTGCAAGTGGACTTCATAAGACTGAGAATCACTTTGTGTTTTTCTTTATTTCATGTTACCTTGTCCTGGCCAAAGTATTTGTTAGACTTTTCTCAAATATGGCTAATTAATCTGTACATTCAACATCCATTCAATGCCTACTTCGTGAAATGCCTTATACTGAGCAATGAGGGTTGCCCTCAAGGAGTTTATAATCTAACAAAGGCCATCATATGAGATCATTGGTATAGCCTTGGAAAGGACATTAGAGGGCATCTAGTCCAACCCCCTCATTAATACAAATAGAAAGCAGAAGTACAAAAGTTAACTAACTTGTCAAAATCACATGGATAATTAATGGCAAGGTTGGGGTTCAAACCCCAGGTTGTCTATCTACAAAATCATCTCCTTTTTCTTTTTTCTTTTTTTTTTTTAGTGAGGTGATTGGGGTTAAGTGACTTGCCCAGGGTCATACAGCCAGTAAGTGTCAAACGTCTGAGGCGGGATTTGAACTCAGATCCTCCTGAATCCTGGACTGGTGCTCTATCCACTGTGCCACCTAGCTGCCCCCATCATCTCCTTTTTCAAATTAGAATGTGTTTAGTGCAGGATAGTGGCACAAAATGATAAGAAATCATATGAAAAAGAGATTATATTTAGCTGGAGGGATTAGGGAAAGTTTCCTTCCTCCCTTGTGTTTTTGTTTATGTTTTTCAAGGATGTTGCAGGAATCCCTGTCCAATTCAATTCAAAAAACTTTTATTAAGCATCTGTTTTTTTCCAGAAACTGTGCTGGAGATACAAAGTCAAAGAGGAAGTAGTACCTGCACTCAAAGAGGTTAAATTCTACTGAAAGGAAACAACATATTTGCAGATAAGTGAATACAAAATATATACAAAGTAAATGCAAAAAAGGGGTAGGGGTGGACAAGAACATTAATGATGGAAGGGCTGAATTGGGAAAGTCTTATGCAGCTCAGTTGAGCTGAGCATTGAAGGGACATAATGAGTCTAAAAGATGAAGGCGAGGAGGGTAGCATTCTGCACATAGGGAAGAGCCCATATGAGGGAAGAGAGACAAGAGCTGGAATACTGTGTACTGGAAAGAACTAGCAGTTCAGTACATAAAGGAGGGTAATGTGAAATCATTCTAGAAAGAGGTTGAAGCCAGATTGTAAAAGGGCTTTAAAGGCACCCCCAAAAGTAGTTAGTATTTTACCCTAGAGGCAATAGGGAACTGCTGAAGCCTCTCTAACAAGGAAGTGGCATTGTCAGACATGTGTTTTAGGAATATCAGTTTGACAGCTGTATGGAGGATGAATTGAAAAAGAGAAAAACTGGATTCCGGGAGACAAAGCAGGAGTATATGGAAATATTTCAGAGAGCCTGTACTAGAAGAGAATGCACAGCTTTGAGAGATTTATGAAGGTAGGGCTATGGTCTGGCAACTCATTGAATAGGTAGGTTGAGGGAGAGAATAGGATCAAGCATGACTTCAGAGTAGCAAACCTGGGTGAGAGGAAGGATAGTGGTGCCATCAACAAGGATGGATAAGGTTTGTGGGGAAATACAATGAGTTCCATTTTAAATAGGATCTGTTTGAGATACCTATGCGACATCCTGATAGAGATTTCCAGAAGAGTTGGTGATGCAGGACTAGAGTTCAAGAGACATATTAACACTGGAGATACATATATACATGCACACATACATACACATGTACATATATGCACAGTGGATAGAGTGCCAGGAAGACTCACCTTTATGAGTTCAAATCTGGCCTCAGACACTTACTATCTGTGTGACTCTGAACAAGTTTCTTGACCCTGTTTGCCTCAGTTTCCTCATCTGTAAAAATAAGCTGGAGAAGGAAATGGCAAATTACTCCAGTGTCTTTGCCAAGAAAACCCATCTTGCCTTCTCTACTTTCACTACCACTACCATAGTGCAGGCCCTTGTTACCATTTGCCTGGACTACTACCATAAATTTCAAATAGCTCTATCCTATTCTCTCCGTAATTCATTTCCCTAATCGACTTATTTTTTCTTTTGCATAGATCTGGTCATTTCCAATCCTTTCCCAAGATTCTTCAGAAACTCTGTATTGTCTACCAAGTAAAAGTCAGCCTCCTTTATCCGACATTCAAGCACCTCCACAAAATCTGCAAATTCCCTCCTCCTCTTCCACCTTCTGAGCTTTATCTCATCTGGCCCTTCCCATGCACCCTATGGTCCAGCCAGCCTAGCCTGGTCTTCATTCCCTGAACACGGCCTGCATGCTGTCACAATCTGTGCCTTTGTTCTCCTTGTTTACTTTAGACTAGAATGTGTTTCCAATCTCTCCCACTCTGCTGAATTCCATCTTGTTCTTTGATACCTAACTTAGGTCTTTTCTATGAAGCTTTCTCTAATCCCCACTTGCAGATCTCCCATAAGTCATTATTGTGCACGCCTCTAAAGACCTTACATGTTATCCTGTGTATTACAGTTATTTATGTATCTGCCATCTCCTCCTACTACACTAGAAGTTTGGTGAGGATATCGAGCATGTGCTCCAGCACCTGGCTGGCATATTGTGCTTTGAATTGAATTGAAGTGGCATTTGAGCTGGGTCTTGAAAGATACAACTTCAAGTGGTGGATCAGGTCTGCCCTGATTGGATGTGAAAATAGAAAATACTGCATTCCATTTGGGAAGACCAAACATTCATGCATGAAATGACTTAAACAATTATCTATCAACCAGTATAAACAGAGTCTATGCTCAATATGGAAATGACTTTGAAACTATCAGACCAGCTCCAGGTCTGCTGATGAGAGGAGAATGAAAAGAGCCTTTAATGCTTCACCTTCATCGACCACCTGCTGGAAGATGGTCATAGCCGAGCTTACAGCATAGAGCTTAGTATAGATTGCTGGACTCGGGCCCAATTTGGACACTGATAGGCAAAAGCTGACAACCATTTCCTTGTACCTCTGTGTAGGAAGGTTTCTCGGTCAGGGCAGTCAAAGGAAAGGCAAAAAGGAAGAAGGTGACAGTTATGTTGAACCATCTGCCTCTTCACCAACAGGACCATTCGAGCACAGCCTGCTTACAGACCTTAAGTGGTCTTGGGAGGGAGTCTTACTAAACAGGAAGTCTGAACCTTAGAAGTGAAGCCTCTTGGGATCACGGATGATCAACTTTTCCTCCATTCAAGGGAGAGTGGTCCTCCCCCCCACTCCCACCCCCACCTCAAAAATTCACGCTTCACATTACTTTTCTTCATTACAAAGACTGACTTCATTATGTCTAAATTTCATATTTTCCTAGGCACTGTTTTTTGGATTCGTTATTTCCACAGAAATCCAAATGAATTAATTCTGACAAAATTCCAGGGAGAGAAGGGCCAACTCCATCTTACAGACACTAGAAGAAACCCAAGCCTCATAGAGGGTAAGCAACTTATCTCCTATTACACAGTAAGACCAGGCTTGAGAGGAGATAAGAGTGATCCCTTCCCAACCTCATCCCTGGGGCTCCTATTTCTTCCCTAATGGCTGCCCAGGAAATAAGCTCTGGGAAATATTTTCTCTAGGTTAGAGCTTTTGGCCACTTGGCAAGAGGGGATTATGGAAGAGGCCATTATAATGCCAATTGTGATGGAAATTTCTCTTGAAGAAAAGATTTGCAAGACATTAGGGGCTTTCCAAAGTCAGTTTAATATGGAGTCCCTATTTGGAAAGGACAGAAGAGAGGCTTTTTAATCTAAATGGCCTCCCTGTTGCACTTGAGAAACATTCACTTCTATTTGGGCCTGTTATGCTTGAGGTTTGGCAATGAGGTGAGATTTTCTTAAAAGGAAACAAAAATACATATTTCTTTTGCTCTGGTCCAGGTAGCACATGCTCAGGGAGGAAATGAATGCCTTTGAATGGGGTGTTTGCCACTTTCAGTATAAATAATACTGATTTGTTTATGTCCTAACCTCTGCTTGGTGATTAATGAACAAAAATATATCTTCTGTGACTTGAAGAAATGCTGGGCATTTTTATTGGCTCATGCAGAGAAAGGTGAATACAGAGGGGGAAAAAAAAGAGAGAACCACTGTGACTCAGATGAAATGTGATTTTTGAACTCAATTAATCTTGAATATGGATGACCTAGACTGTTCCTAAGGAGATATCAACTATTTAATTGGTATTTTTTCTCCTTGTTTGTTCCTTGTTGTGAATCAATGCTTCTAGAAATTGTTTTAACTTCTTAGTTTATGGTTTAGGAAGAATTTACTCTTATTTGAACTTTGCTCATTAATACATTCATTGCAGATTACATATACCAACATTGATGCTCTAGGCCAAGGTTGGGTTAGAGCTAGGAAAATGTTTGGGGATCTCTGGGGTAAACTCTGCTTTTTCCAAGAATTGGAATATCTTTGTAACACATGAAACCTCTGTCTAATGGCCTGGCATCATGAGAATGTTTTCAACTTAAAGTATGAAGGTCAACTGAGCTTAGTAGCAAGGGTGGTATCATTGATGCCAATGTTCTCTTCTGTGGCCCTATCTAGTGGCAATTGTGTATATGTATGTGTGTGTGCATACACATGTATACATATACATACATATATAGACATGTACATACATACACGTACTTTGTCTCCTAGAGTACTAGCCAAGTTGGTATTATTTTCCCTTAATCAAATGTAAGCTCCTTGAGGGCAGATACATTTTCCTTTCTTTTTTTGTCTTTGTATAACCAGAACCTGGCATGGTATCTTACATAGAGTTGATATTTAATAAGTGCTCGTGGATTGAATAATGTAACCAGGGAGGGAAGTTGTACTGGAAAAAAATTGTTTCTACCCCCACAGGAGTAGGGTGGGAATCTAGTTTGATGGGAACCTATTATCCATCCATAAACATGCCTGAATGATTTTCCAGGAAACTGGACAGGATAAACATGGTGTGGTCTGTCAATATTCCAACATCATTGTCAACGTAAACGTCAGTGAAGACTTTTCCGTGTGATCTGGTGTTTTAGTACTGCCTCTTTGTTCTTCAGATTCAGTCAAATATGTCCCAAGAACTATAAATGCCTTGTATGCAACAGACCAGGAAGCAGAGGAGGGGTAGCACTAGGTTAGTGTGTGTATGAGACATACAGATGGGATGGAGGAGAGGAGGCCAGGGAGGCGGATCATGATGCCAGGCTTGGTGGGGCTTGAACCTTGCTGTTGTTCCGAGTCATGCTGACCCTCTCTGTTTAAAGATTCTTTCTGAAAATGGATCCTTAGTGAAAGAGCATGACACCCAGAGCCAAAAGGCCTGAATTTGCAGTGTGACCTTGCTGCTGACTTAGCACAAGGCTGCTGGCTAGTCACTTACCCTCTTTTTGGCTCATTTACCCCCAACTGTAAACTAGGGCTAAGAGTATTTGCCCTCTTCCTCTTCACTGGGATAGTGTAAGATTGAAATGAAACAATCTATATGCAGAGCATTGAGCTCCTTGAAAGAATGGCTCTATAAATCTTAGGTAGCATTAGTATTTTATTTTTGATAAGGAAACTCCATAAAGCACCCAGCTGTCGTTGGTTCCCCATTCCCTGATATTTATGGTCTAACAGTCAATAGTCATAACTCGTTAGTGTTACATCAGCTCGATTAATGAGAGTTTGGAGTAATGAGGCTTGCCCACTCATGTATTATGTCTAATGTTAAGATACACATGTAAAGGTGACAGGGATCTTTACAATGGGAGCAGAAATGAGAGGCAGGAGTCATTCATTTGCTTGAGGGCAGGGACCATTTCATTTTTGTCTTAGTATATCCCCAGTGCCTAGTACTGTGCCTGACATATTAAGTTCTGAATAGCTTGTGGACTGATTGATGAGCTCTGCCTTTCTCCTCTAGTTTGCGGAACACCTCCTTCATGTTTATAGAAGCTTCGAGTTTATTTTTGTGACCTCAGCTCCAGTGGCCAAGGGATCAAGAAGAAGAAGGACTGGAAAACTTGATATTCTGGGGAACATCAAGTGTCCGCCTGGTGTGGTAGGCGTGAATATTTAAAAAATAAATAAATAAACCTTGAAATGCCAGCCCCTTAGCTTGATACCACCCCCACCCCCATCTCCAGTATGGCAGAAGGAAGTCTTACAAAGGAGTGATTACATTCCTCTTCTTCCGCAGAAAAAGATTCAGTAGAGGCAGCTCCAGCAAATGGTAGTAAGGGGTCCAGAAAGAAGCAATGAATAGCAATTCTGGAGACTAGGAGGGATTAGAGACATAGAGGTGGGGTGGAGAAGCAGTGAGTTACAGTTGGTTTCAGTGAGATAGCCATGATGAGGTCTACCAGATGAGAAGCAACATTCCCTTGTAAGAGTGAGAGCTGTCTGAGGAATGTTACCACTCCCACCAAAACTGAGAGTGTGTAAGAAATTGTCACTTTTTATTTATGAGGTATAGAAAATGATTATAGTGCTTGATTTCCCCTTGAAATTTACTGTTCTATTCTGTTTTAATTAAGTACTGTTAAGGACTAAAATTCTAGCTAGTCTGTCTAAAATCTAATGAGTGGTTGCCAATAAATTATAAGCTTTATCAAGAGTTAGACTTTTAAGCATTTATTAAAGAGAATAAGAATTTGGTGAAGAGAAAGAGAAAGGCCTAGATTCATCTATCTGTTAAAGGGAGAGAGCATTCCTAGCTCTACTCTCCACCAGACTCCACATGAGAGTGTGAGTCAGAGCGCCAGTCTCCCCCTTCTTCCTCCTACAAGCAAACATCACTTCCTGCTGCCAAAGAAAAGACACATGGTCTTGCCCTCAAAGACCTTCTCCTCATGGCAGAGCTTTCCTACAGTAAGTCTCCAGCAGGTGGCGTCATTCCAATCGTTACAGTACTTTGCTATTTGTCTTTTTATTCCTGCTAAGTATATGAAAAGATACTGGTGAAGGATTCAAGCCATACTTGTATAATTATGATTATCTAAAACATCCCACATAGAACTGGAAATATTAAGGCATTAAGAGTCAAGTGTTATTAATCTGTAATTCCTAAGAAATGTAGAATTCTTATTTAAAGGGGTTTTATTGTATCAGTCACATAATAGCCGGCTGGAGTTGGGAGAGAGTAAAGTGGAGGATATTTGGATTCTTTTTGTTTTGTAGGCATTTGCATAAAAGATTTTGGTTTCTTTTTGAAAAAACTTCTCTAATTTTTCTTTACAAGTCCCCAAGCAAATTTCCACCTCAGTAAAGGAGAGAAATGTGGCAAGATTGTCAATAGTGCAGTATGGAGGGGTTGTTTGGTGCACAGGTCCTACATTTAGAATTGTCAAGGGGGTCAGCAAAACATTTCCAGATTCTTTCTAGAGTTCATCAGGGCATATTTTGCAAAGTACATTTTTCCCTTCCTGTTTTTAAAATTGTGTACTTCAAGGGAAAATAATTTATAGGTTTTCAGATTCATTTACATTCAGCTCCTCAAAATACTGTCTCAAAATTTATTTGAGGTCTAAGAAGCCTGTGTAAGTCTTTTCTTTCTTTTTTGAAACAGAAAGTTGAATAATTTCCAACTCTCAAAACAATATATTTTGAATCCCCAAATTATTTCATCTTGTTCCAAACCCCTTAAAGTCTGAAAAGGTATTGAGCAGGGTTGGGCCTTGGAGGCCCCGATGTAGCTTAAATGAAAAAAACTCAACTTCCTGAGAATTCTACATAGGAATTAGAGATCTATCATCATGGGATTTCAGAAGACATCTACTCTAACCTATTTGTTTTATAGATGAGGAAATGGAGGAATAGATTGGTAGAACAACATGTCTGTGGTCATAAATGGAAGAGCCTCTGACTTCAAACTCAGGCCTCCATCTACTCCCTGATGAAAACCAAACTAGGACTTGGAGGGCAATGGTAATCCTGAACTAAGAGCAGTATTCTTACTACAGGGTACCCGGTTCAGGAAAAATTCAAGGGCCTGATTTGTTCTTTTTTTTTTTTTTTTAAGTGAGGCAATTGGGGTTAAGTGACTTGCCCAGAGTCACACAGCTAGTAAAGTGTTAAGTGTCTGAGGCCAGATTTGAACTCAGGTACTCCTGACTCCAGGGCTGGTGCTCTATCCACTGCGCCACCTAGCCGCCCCCTGATTTGTTCTTAATCTGATTGACCCTGCAAGGAATTGACTTAGTATGAACCTTTGGAAGTGTGAAATATATAGTTCAGGAGCTTAGAATCGGGGCTGGATTTGGAGAAGCCAATTGATGAGAAACAAAAGACCAAGCTGTCTGCCTGGCCCAGTGCAACTGGAGCAGAGATACAGGCTAAAGTATCCCTCAAACATCCTGTATTTGGAAGTGAACTCAGTAGGTGAATGGTAAGTAGGCACAGTATTGTCTAAACTAATTCTCTCCAGGGACTGAGGTAGCATAGGGGAAAATGAATATCCAGTTGTTTGGGATAAATGGTTGCATTTCTGTCCTAGCTCTATCTTTACACTAAATATCTCTTTATAAAAGTGTTTTTTTTGAAGTATGAAGTATAGAGTAAGAGAACTCCAATGGGTTCCCTCACTCCTACCAAGAGTAATATGGGCCTAAAGGATAGGAGGGCATCACACCAGGTCGCCTGACTTTCAAAGGAAGAGAAGAAATGCCATTTTAGCATGCACCAGTATTTTGCCTTTGGGGTAAAGAGGGAAACCCTATTCCCTCATGCCAAGTCTCCTGCCTTATGGGGAGAGACAAAACATCATTCTTTCAGCTCTCCCCCACTGGTCCCTTCACCTGAGCTGCCAAAGGTCATGAGAGGCCACTACCCTGAGGCCAAACCCCTGGGGATGTTGATAACCTACTTAAATTTATTGAATAATCAATTTCCATTGGGTTATACTACCCCCCTCATAGTGATTCTGAACCCTGCCCCCATCATCATTCAAAATTCCATTTTCTGTCTCCTACTATCTGATCCATTATTTCCATTTCCCTCAACCCAACCTTTCCCCCTACTAATGGTTACCTGTCTAAGGCTACCTAGCCCTTCTATGGTGCTCTCTGGAATACTTGCTCCATAGGTAACAACTTTCCTTTCATCTTAAATCTTTTCCTCTCTCACTCTTTCTGTCCTTTGGCTCTCATTGAAAACTGACTTCCTCTTAATGACAAAGCCTCCCTGGCCTCCCTTTCCAAAACTGGCTGAATTTTCACTCATTCTCTCAACTTACTATTTGAATTAGGAGAGTTGTAACATACCTTGCTCCCTGTTGCCACTTCCAGTCCCTCCCTTGGCCACTATTACTCAGTAACCTCTTTTCTGTTGAAGTTCATTCAATCCATAATTACCACACCAATTCTGGTAGCTGTAGTCAGCTGACCTAAAGAGCACTCCACTTCTTTCCTCAATGAGCTCAAAGTCTTTCTTTCCCAACCCCTACTCACATATGAGGAGACTTTGCATATAAATCCATACCACCTCAAATACCCTAACCTCAACATCCTTTAATTTACTAATTTCCTGTGACACCTCAGTCACACACAAAGATGGTCATATCCTCATCTTGCCATCATCCACAAATGAACCACTTCTATGTTCAGAACCCTGAAATTCTCTTATCCAATCACAATCTTATTATTCTACTTCTGCTTTGCAACCTCAAACTCTGTTCATCCTGACTGAGGGCTCAGAAGATTGAAAGTCACAGTTCTTTCCCCTGTTATCACCCTTACAAAGGCTACGCTTTCTTCCCTTCCCCATCTTGATCTGTTCATTGGTAAACCAATTTGATTCTACACTGTCCTTTTCTCTTGAATGCCTTGGCCCCTATACTCTATTGTGTATCTTCTCCTGCAAAGCCCGTCTTAGATTATTCTAACTGTCCTGTGCTTTTACTCTTACTTTCATGCTGCGGAATGACACTAGAGAAAACCAGGAAGTGGATGCCATGCTGACTAAGTCCACTACAAGTAGACATTATATTTCTCAACTGAGCCCTCACTGTAACAAGGCAATCCTTATATGCTTCCTTAGTTAACTTATTTTCCTACTTACTACAGAAGCTTTTACAAACCTTTTCCTCCTTCCTCCAACCACCAACCCCTGATTCCTGCTCTGCCCAAACTCTCAGCTGAGAACTTGCCTCACACTTCACTGAAAAATAATTGAAGGGGCAGCTAGGTGGCACAGTGGATAGAGCACTGGCCCTGGAGTCAGGAGGACCTGAGTTCAAATCCGGCCTCAGACACTTAACACTTACTAGCTGTGTGACCCTGGGCAAGTCACTTAACCCTCATTGCCTCACTAAAAAAAAAAAAAAAGAAGAAGAAAAGAAAGAAAGAAAAAAGAAAAAAGATGGTTTTTTTTCAATCTTCTTTCTTCTTGACCTTCCTAGAGCCTTTGGGCACCCTCTTCTCCTTGATACACTGTTCTCTATAGGACTCCGTGACATTGCTCTATACTGACTTTCCTTCTACCTGTCTGACCATTCCTTAGTCTCCTTGCTGGATCTTTGTCCATGCCACATCCACTTCCAGGGCTCTATTTTGGGTCTTTTTTTTTCTTTTCCCTCTACATCAAGGGTCACACACAAGTCAAGACATCACCCCCCTGCTCCCCACCACCACCACACCCCCATGATGTCATTAGTCCTCTTCAAGAATGAAGGACTAAAAAAAAAAAAAGAATGAATAACAATAACAACAATACTCAGTGAACTCCAGGCTAGAGAGTCAAATCTCTCCCACAGCCTGTTTTTGTACTCATAGCTAGGAGCATTTTTTAAATAATGTTAAAATACAATAAAACTTTATTTTAAAATGTAAAAAACCTTCTTTGTTCCCAGCAGGTGGCTCACTGGGTAGTTTGCTGACTCATGTTCTATATCATCTAACTTAGTGATCTCATCAACTTCCATGAATTCAATTATCATCTCTATGCTGATGATTCTCAAAGCTACTCATCCAGCCCTAACCTCTGTTCTAGCTTCTAGATTTGTGCCTCCAACTGTCTATTGGACATTTCAAAGTAGATATCTGATAAATGCCTTAAATTCAACATCTAAAATAGAACTCATTATCATTCTCCCCAAAGCCTCCCCTGTTTCTAAACTTCCCTGTTACTGTTCACATCATTCTCCTGTCAGCCAGGCTCACAACCTATGTGTCATCCTTGAGTCCTCACTCTTCCTCCCCACTGCCCCCCAGTATTCCATCTCTTGACAAGAACTGGCCTGTAGATTTTACCTTTGTGATATCTCTTGTATATGCCTCCCCCTTCTCTCACCTGACATGCCAAAACTCTGGTACAGTCCTCATCACCTCACACCTGGACTGATACAATAGCCTTTTGATTGGTCTCCCTGCCTCAATTCTCTCTCCACTCCAGTCCATCTTCCACTTAAATATCAAATTAATCTTCCTAAAGCATGGGTCTGACCATGTCAACCCCAATTCAGTAAATTCCAGCGGCTCCCTACTACCCCCAGGATTAAATAGAAAATCCTCTGTTTAGCATTCAACACCCTTCATGAGCTGCCCCCTCCTGCCTTCCCAGCCTTCTTATATCTTTTTTTTGTTATTCGGGGCAATGAGGGTTAAGTGACTTGCCCAAGGTCACACAGCTAGTAAGTGTCAAGTGTCTGAGGCTGGATTTGAACTCAGGTCCTCCTGAATCCAGGGCTGGTGCTTTATGCACTGTGCCACCCAGCTGCCCCCAAGTCTTCTTCTATCTTATTCACCTCCATATACATATTCTTCAATCCAGGGATGCTGGCCTCCTTACTTGCTGTTCCTCACACAAGACACTCCATCTTCCGACTCTGAGAATTTTCATTGACTCTTCCCTCTGCTTGGAATTCTCTCCCTCCTCATTTTTGCCTCCTAACTTCTCTAGCTTCTTTCAAGCCTCTGTTAAAATTCCACCTTCTATGAGAATTCCTTCCTGATCTCCCCCAGTACCTTTCTTCTACTGATTATCTCAAATTTATTAGAATGGGAGAGCTAGGAATGTCTTACTTTTCTGTGTGTATACTCAGTGCTTAGCACAAAGTAAATGTTGATAAATGCTTTATTTTACCTCATTTATACGTAGTTGTTTGCGTATCGTCTCTTCCATTAGACTTGGAGCTCCTTGGCAGCAAGGACCGTCATTGGCATCTGCATCTCCAGCACTCAGCATAGTGCTGTGCACATAGTAGTTGCATAATAAATGCCTATTGATTGACACTAGAAGCTACAAGCAACTGCTTTTCTTACTTTTAGCCCTATTTCAGAAAATTTTTCACATTAAAAGAAGTAGGAAAAAGACCTCAAGAAATGCAAGCCTAATTGGTCCCACTCTACTGTTCAAACCTCAATGGACATTACTCTCCCTCTAGCACTCCAGACAAACTGACCTTCTTTCTGTTCCTCACATTCACACTCTATCCTCCATCTCTGTACCTTTACACTAACTGCCCCCCATCCCCATTCCTGGCATGCACTCCTTCCTTACTTCTTCCTTCAAGGAGCAGCTTATATGCCTTCTTCTGCATGGAGTCTTTCCTGATCTCTCTTAATCCCTCCCAACTACTAATAACCTTCCTTATATCTTTTATTTAATAACATGTGTGTATATATATGTGTGTATATAGGCATATCTATATAGAGATACAATGTATATATATTTATTTATTCATTTTATATAATATACACATTTATATTTATTCATATATATCAAATATAGAAAGCATATTGTATTGTTTATTCATTGTATATATTATATATACATGTATAGATTTATTCACTTTAAATAATCTGTGTTCATATGTAGATATACATATGTATAGATTATACATGTACATATGCATATATAACACAATGTATAATGTATATTGTAACGATTGGAATAACGCCACCTGCTGGATACTTACTGTAGAAGAGTTCTGCCCATGAAGCGAAGGTCTTTGAGGGCAAGACCAGGAGTCTTTTCTTTGGCATCAGGAAGTGACGCGGACTAGTGGGAGGAGGAAAGAAGAGACTGGCGCTCGGTCTCACGCCTTTTCCTCTGGACTCTGGTGGAGAGCGGAGCTAGAAATGTGCTCTCCCTTTAATAGATAGAAATCTAGGCCTTTCTCTCTTTATCAAATTCTTATTCTCCTTAATAAATGCTTAAAAGTCTAACTCTTGCTAAAGCTTATAATTTATTGGTGACCACTCATTAGATATTTTAGACAGACTAGCTAGAATTTTAGCCCTTAACAATATAGAGACAATGTATATACTATATCTAAGTATACATATATGTGTCATCACAAAAATGTTTGTGTGTAGGTAGAGAAAGAGAGAGCATGTCTCCCCTATTAGAATGTAAACTAATTGAGAGAAGGGTTCATTTTGGTTTCTGTACTTGTATCCCTATCATCTAGTACAGTGGCTGGCAGGTAAGTAAGTGCTTGATAAATGCATGCTGGTTGATTGTTTTGCTGCTCAAAAGAACTCGTGTCAGGGTGCAGCTAGGTGGTACAGTGGATAGAGCACCAGCCCTGGCGTCAGGAGTACCTGAGTTCAAATCCGGCCTCAGACACTTAACACTTACTAGCTGTGTGACCCTGGGCAAGTCACTTAACCCCAATTGTCTCACTAAAAAAAAAAAAAAAGAACTCGTGTCATTTCTGGCCACACTAATAGAAATGAAGCGTCTGGATCTATATCTGAACTCTCATGTTCAGTTTGAAGTTCCACATTGTGGAAGAGACTCTGATGATCAGGAGCTCATCTAGAGGTTGGTGGCCAGGATAATGAGGGGACCCAAAATTGAGGCTTAATATGAAGATTAAGTAAAGAAAGTGAATTTGAGATTCACCTGGAAAAGCAAAAAAGACTTATAGACAACAGGATAGTTGCTTACAGTTATTTGAAGTGTTGTCCTTGTGGTGGAATTAAATTTGTCTTTGCTTGGCCCTGATGGATAGACCTAGGATCAATGGGTTGCTGTTAAAAGAGACATATTCCAATGATTGAACTGCTTGAGTACTGGGCAAGTCATTTACCCTTACTATGCCTCAGTTTCCTTATTTCTAATTAGTGGATGGGACTAAATTATCTCTGAGGTTCCTACCAGCTCTGAATCTATAATCCTATGGGTTTCTGAATCTAATTAGAGATACCCAAAAGTTAGAATGGTCTGCCTTAGAAGACAGTGAGTTCCCCGCCACTAAAGATCTTCAAGCAGATGATGGCTGAGCATTTACAGGTGTTGTTGACAGGATTCATGCACTTGTAATGATTGGAGTGATGCCACCTGCTGGGGATTTACTGTAGGAAAGCTCTGCCATGAGGAGAAGGCCTCTGAGGGCAAGCCATGTGGCTTTTCTTTGGCGTCAGGAAGTGATGTTTGCTCGTGGGTACTGTCTATCAAAGCTACCGGCCAATTAGCTTGGAGCTGTGTGTGCGTGTGGATGGGGGATGTTCCCAGTTTTAGAGGAGGCTTCTAGGAAGAAGAAGGAAAGGTTGGGCCATTTTGGTTCCTGACCTCACCATGGCAGGTCGGATGATGGGGTCTCTTAGAAATGGTTAGATTTTTATCACCAAATCCTATTCTCCTTAATGAATGCCTAAAAGTCTAAACTCTTGCTAAAGCTTATGATTTATTGGCAACCACTCATTAGATATTTTAGACAGTATAGCTAGAATTTTTTTTTTTGGTGAGGCAATTGGGGTTAAGTGACTTGTCCAGGGTCACACAGCTAGTAAGTGTTAAGTGTCTGGGACCGGATTTGAACTCAGGTACTCCTGACTCCAGGGCTGGTGCTCTATCTACTGCAACACCTAGCTGCCCTATAGCTAGAATTTTAGAAGCCCTTTCAACTCTATATCTATGATTCAATGAAGAGGTTATGAGGGCAACTCAGAGAATGACTAGAGGAAAATTCATTTCAATAAACATTTATTAGGCACTTACTATGAGCTCCACACTATGCTAGGGTCCAAAGTCGGGAAGGCCTGAGTTCAAATCTGACCGCAGACACTTACTAGCTGTGTCACCCTGGGCAGATCACTTAATTTGTTTGCCTCAGTTTTCTCATCTGTTAAATGGTGATAATAATAACACCTACCTCCCATGGTTGTTGTGAGGATGAATTGAGATAATAATTGTACAGTGCTTAGCACAGGGTCTGCTACATAGTAAGTGCTATATAACTGCTAGCTATTGTTGTTGTTACCATAGGCAATATTATATATTCGTATTATTATGATATTATACAAATATTATTATTACCATAGAGTTCCCAGAAGAGCTCCCAGCTGTACATAACTGTGGTCTCCTAAAAGATCATGGAAACCCTAACTCTACTCATTCTCAGGGAATGACTAACCCTGGCCTTTCTAGAGGAGAGAGGAAGAACGTTACTAACACTCCTCTCTCCCATATCAAAAGTTTGTTTGGTTAGGGATAGATAGCCTGCTGACCCAGGCAGCCTGGAGAAAGAAGCTGGATTTTATAGTGTGGCAGTTGGGATGGATTTATAGACGATTTGGATGTATCAAAACCCACTTCATGTCCCATCCAAAAACAAGTAGCATGCCAGAGACACCATCAGAGCTGAAAAGGGGCTGTAGATGATAAGGTCACAAATCTAGCGCTAAAAGGGAGCTTCAAAATCATTGAGTCCAACTTCTTCATTTCACTTGGAGGAAAATGAGTCATAGAAGTTAAATGCCTTGCCCAGGGTCACATATTAAGTGTCTGAGGTAGGATTTAAACCCTGGTCTACCTGATTCCAAACCCAGCACTCTTTAACTAACCCCTAGGGAAGTCAGGTTGGTACAGTGGATAAAGTGTTGGGCCTGGACTCAGGAAAACTCATCTTCCTGAATTCAAATCTGGCCTGTGACACTTGCTAGCTGAGTGACCCTGGGCAAGTCATTTAACCCTATTTGCCTCAGTTCCTCAACTGTTGTTTTTTTTTTTAATGAGCTGGGAAAGGAAATGGCAAATATTCCAGTATCTTTGCCAAGAAAATCCCAAATAAGGTCACAAAGAGTCAGATGACTGAACAACAACAAAAAAGTCTAACTCCCCCATCACTTTAATAGCCTTTTTTTTTTTATTGGTGAGGCAATGGGGGTTAAGTGACTTGCCCAGGGTCACACAGCTAGTAAGTGCCTGAGACCGGATTTGAACTCAGGTACTCCTGAATCCAAGGCCAGTGCTTTATCCACTGCACCACCTAGCTGCCCACTTCCTCCATCACTTTAGAGTTGAGGTAACTGAGGCAAAAGATGACATGGAGCTAAGACTTGAATCTAGACCTCCTTTATATCTTTGCAGTCTTCTTCACCATCCCACCCACTGAAGGGAATTTCTAGTTCTGCCCTAATCGGTGCCTGAGGCATGAGCCTGGGGGGACCACAGGTCCTAGAGCTACCATGTAGAAATCCAGCAGTTTAACACAAATCCCAGAAATCAATAATGCTGCAGTTTCAGGCTTCACCTTGTCCTGGGGGAGGGGAGAAGGTAGGGAGATCATCACGAAACTACAAGGTTTCCCGAGAAAGTAGCTTGTGAAAGAAGAGGCTTCTGGGGATGATTGGGCAAGACAGATTTCTCCGCTCCGCTGATTTCAAACGGTTCTTGGTCTTGCCCCAGGTTCCCTGTGCTTCCCTTTCTGAAACAGAAAATCAGTTGCAGGCACATCAAAGGGGATTAGCACTCTCCTGGCACGGGGTTTTGTTTTCAGCCGCATCAAGGGAAATGCATCCACTTATCTGCGGAGTTATTTCCCAGAAAGCTGAGCAGCCTGCTGCTGGAGGTCACCGTCTCCCAACCTGGATCCATCACACCTTGGATAAAGGAGAAACAAAATTGGCCAGCTTTGTTTTTTCGAGCCCAGCAAAACAGGTCTCTGCTTAAGCTCCAACACAATAAATTGCATTAAATCCTTTCAATGTGGTTTCTATGACTATGTGAAAGGGAAATCATACAGTAATTGTTTTAAATGACACCATTGCCAGAGCCAGAGAGTACATCTTAATTCAGTCATCTGTGTGGTGCCACTATTTGTATGGAAATGTTACTGAAGACACTGGAAGATTCCTGCATAAAATTGGCTTTTAAAATCTTGCTTGGTAAACTGTCATTTACATGGGTTAAATGTGGACTGATTTAAGCATGTCTTTAGGGTCTCCTGAATATCCTCCTTCAGGGACTTGAGTCCCAGGGCCAGTCTGCTCATTTCATAAGTAAACTGCGATGTCTCTTGGTCCTTTTAGTGGTTATTTTAGCCAGGGCACTCATAGTTCCAGGGTACTGAGGCATCTAAAGGTTTTCCCTTCATCCATAATAGAGGAAACCCTAAGGTGACTGCCCATACAGATGATCCCCCGAGCAAAATGCACTGTCTGTTGATGACCAACAACTATCACCGTGTACATGACAACCAACAGTCTTATTCCAAGGTCTTACTCCAGGGAGAAAACAGCTCCTTATTCAAGCTGTAAAAAATCTAACCCTGGAAGCATACTAAAAACTACCGGTGCTGTTGACAGGCTCTCTCTCATCTCCTGGCATCAGCCTTGCTCAGAGAATTCAGCTCCCATATAAGGACACAACCGAAGTCCCTTCAGCAAGGCCCCAAAAGTGAGAGTCAACTGTGAGCTAAGGGTGGATTTTACCCCGGGGGCATTTCACTTTAGCAACAGCTGACTTTCACAACAGAAGAGCTTCATGGGTATTGGAGTGGGAGAGAGAAGGGAGGTTAAAAGGTCTCCACCAGAGGATGAAATCATTTGGCAGCCGAGTCAACAGTGGAAGCTTGGTCTAGGCCACAATATACCATTTTGAACTCTGTGGAATTTATTCTGTGTGTGTGTGTGTATGTGTGTGTGTGTGTGCTGGACAAGAAGCTGTTTGGGTTGTTGTTGTTTTTTTTTTTCTCCAAGGAATCATGTTGTAGCATGGAAAATATTAGGACAAATGATGATTATATGGAGATACTGGAATCAAAGATGAGGCACCAGTTCTATGAATCAACCAATCTATCAACAAACATTTATTAAACACCTATGATATCCCAGGCACTATACAAAGACCAACAACCTGCCCTTAAAGGAATTGTGTTTTATTGGGGAAGGGGGATACAACATGTATAGACAATCTGTTTCAAACCAGTGTCTGAGGGGATTCTCTCCATACTTGGAAAATTGAGCTGTCTAGAGCACTGAGATGTTAAGTGACTTGTCCATGGTCACACAGCCAATATGTGTCAGAGGCAGGACTTAAACCCAGTTTGTCCTGGCTCTTTGGCCATTTCTATCCACCACACGACACTGGTGAAAGCTATGTACATTAGATCAACAGCAATACCCTAATCTACCAGACTAGAAATGTTTTTGTTGTTGGTGCTCAGTTGTTTCAGTTATGTCCAACTCTTTGTGACTCCATTTGGGGTTTTCTTGGCAAAGATACTGGAGTGGTTTGCCATTTCCTTCTCCAGTTCATTTTGTAGATGAGGAAACTGAGGAAAACAGGGTTAAGTGACTTGCCCAGGGTCACTCAGCTAGTAAGTGTCTGAGGCCAGATTTGAACTTACAAAGATGAGTCTTCCTGATTCCAGGCTTGGAAATCCATCTACTATACCACCTACCTGCCCCACTAGAAACTTTACTCCACTCTAGAAAATGAAATGAGCTTCTGGCATGAGCAGCTCTTGATAAAAAAATTCTAATTCTTGGTGCTAAACATCAATTTTATTGATCATGTTCAAGAGTAATTCAATTTCATTAAGATTTGATTAAGCACTTACTATTTGTAAGACAATCTCCTAGATTCTAGGGATAAAAAGACCAACCCCTCCACCTCAAAAAAGAAAAAGTCTTTGCCCCTAAGAAGCTATATAACTGAAGATATATAACACAGACACAAAGGAGTAAATATCTGGTAAATGTTTAACTCTCTGTACAGATATATATATATATATATATATATATGTACATATATGCACAAAATATACTTTTAAAATTAAACCATTATTTATATTTTCTTCATCACCTTGTGAAATCCAGACAAGCAAGAACATAATTAATCAAAACCTGCCAGTTTCCCAGCATAAACGCTCACATTGAAAATTTAGTGATGGACTCTCACAAGATAGTTAAAGCTGGCTCCAGCACATCCCTGGAAAGAAACCAAATAATTAGAGGCAGGAGAGAGTACTCATAATGGGAACATTAGAGAAGTCTTCCTGGAGGAGAGAGCTTTTGAGCTGGGCCTTTGAGAAAGATTATGAGAGGCAAAGATCCCAAGAATAACATTTATATAGCACTAAGTTTCAAGAAGTATTTTCCATGGGTTATATAATTTGATCCTTACAGCAGCTATGTGAGGTTGGTGCCATTGTGTTTTTGTTTTGGGTTTTTTGTTTGTTTGTTTTGTTTTTTTTGGGGGGGGGACAATGAGGGTTAAGTGACTTGCCCAGGGTGACACAGCTAGTAAGTGTCAAGTGTCTGAGGCCAGATTTGAACTCAAGTCCTCCTGAATCCAGGGCCGGTGTTTTATTCATTGTGTCACCTAGTTGCCCCCCAGGTTGGTGCCATTGTTATCCCCATTTTACAGATTAGGAAAACAAGACTCAGAAAGGTCCAGTTAATTAGTATCAGAAATGGTCTGGTCCCCCTGATTCCAAGGCTACCCCTCCTTTGCCTTTCCATGAGAAGAGGAAGGAACGTATTCCAGGGATGGGGAAGGGCATATTTGAATGCAGGGAGGCTAGAGATGGAATACAGAGTTCAGAAAAGAGCTATTAGTCCAGCCAGGCTAGAATGTCAAGTTCTCCAGAGGAAGTAAGGGAAATAAGACTGATAATGTAAACGAGCCAGACTATTAAGGGTCTTAAATACCAAGCTGAGAACTTTGTATTCTCTGCAACAAATAGAAATACACAAGCCACTGCTGTGTGATCTGCATTAGGACATGTTTCTCCATAAAGTATTTATATATTTTTAAACTCTGACTTCCTCACCTCACTATGACTTTTTTCAATCTGTCTTCTGTTCCTACGTCTTAACTAAAACTGTTCCCTCCAAGGCTACTAGCAATCTTTTTTTCTTTTCTTTTCTTTTTTTTTTTGGGGGGGGGGAGTGAGGCAATTGGGGTTAAGTGACTTGCACAAGGTCACACAGTTATATATAATATATATATAATAAGTATCAAGTGTCTGAAACCAGATTTGAACTCAGGTCCTCCTGACTCCAGGGCCAGTGCTTCTCCACAGTGCCACCTAGCTGCCCCCCAGCAATCTTTTAAGTATTAAATCCAGTGGCCTTTTCTTTGTCTTCATGCTCCCCCTCTCTTACAAGTTTTGATATTCTTCATTACCTTCCCCTGCCATGCTATCTCCTTCTTTAGTTTCTGTGACTCCCCTCTCCTACTTCTCCTCCTATCTGTCTGACCTTTCCTCAACTTATTCCATTGACTCATCATTCATCTTAGGGCCGCTAAGTATGTATGTTGTCTAAGACTCCATCCTAGACCAACTTTTCTTCTCTATATGTACTCTCCTCTGATGATATTATCTGCTGTCATGGGTTCAATTTTCACTTTAAGCAAATGATTCTTAAATCTATACATTGAACTCTAAACTCTCTCCTGAACTTTAGTCCCACAAAATCAACTGTATGATGGGCATTTCCACTTGGATGTCCCATTAGTACCTCTAATTTTGTTTTTCCAATATAGAACACATTATCTTCCCCCCTCCTACATTCACTCTTCCTCCTAATTTTCCTGTATCTATGTAATATGGTATCATCCTTTCAGTGCCCCCAAATTTCAAAACCAGAGTCCTACTTATATGCCAAGTCTTGTTTATTCAACACTTCTCCCATTCATCTCCTTTTTGTTCACACCACAACTATTCCTTTTGGGGTTTATCACCTCTAGTAGGCATGATTGAAATATTTTCCTAATTGGTCACTTTACTTTGTCTCCTTTCTTTCTAAACTATGTACATGGTTGTCAAAGTCACAAAGTCATTTTCCTAAGGAACAGTTCTGACAAGATAATTCCCTTGCTTAAGAATCTTTCAGGAAATACTTGTATGAACTGATGCAAAGTGAAATGAACAGAACCAGGAAAACATTATACATAGTAACAGCAATATTGATCAACTATGAATGACTTAGTTCTTCTCAGCAATACAATGATCCAAGACAATTACAAAGGAATCATCATGGAAAATACTACCCATATCCAGATAACTGATGGACTCTAAATACAGATCAAAACATTCTATTTTTACTTATTTATTTTTTTCATTTTTTTCCTTTTGATTTGTTTTTTCTTTCATAGCTGTGACTAATTAAGATATATGTTTTACATGATTGTCATATATAATCTATATCAAATTGCTTTCTATTTTAGGAAGAGGGAAGAAAAATCTGGGACCCAAAATCTCATAAAAATGAATGCTAAAATTGTCTTTATATATAATTGGGGGGAAAATACCACTTTAAAATAATCTTCAAGAGCCTCCTATTGCCTCTACGATAATATACATACTCCTCAGTCATGAATTGAAAGTCTTTCACAATCTGACTCTAGCCCACCTTTCAAGACATTGCCTATCATTTTCCTACATAAATATTCTATGTTCTAGCCACACTGGTAATTCCCTAAACTTAACATTCCATCTTTCATCATCATACCCTCTCACAACTGATTCCCAATTCCTTAAATGTAATGCCTCCTCACCTTTGACTCTCAGAATCCTGAGCTTCCTCTGGACCCAGCTCTTGTGTTATTTCAAATGGAAAGGAAGCCTTTCCTATTTGACATGCCTGTTAGTGTTCTCTTTTAATTCAAATTGTCTTGTATTTGCTTATCTGTGGATACATTGTACCAGCCCCCTCTTTCTGATTAGAATGTAAGGGCATTGAGGGTAGGGACTGTTTCATTTTTTGTCTTTGTATTTCAACAACATCCTTGGTAGTTATCCTAAAAGGGTGCGGCAATTAATCTAACCCCCAGAATATGTGGATGCCCATTTACCTGGATACTATTCATACATAAGAGCCAGGAACTGGTTAGCATTTGCTTACCCTGGTGGCTATGAGCTTTACCCAACACCAGAGGGCCCTTAGGAGAAATGTCAAGCTCTCTCTATTTCTTAGAATGCGGTCTATATCCTTTATGTCTGCTACTTTCTGGATAGAACTGTTATTCTCTTCAGTCTAGGGGGTGGTCTAAGTAGATTTATCCTATTTCTTTCTTGGCTCAGACCCTACTCAGTGACCAACTCTGCCCTTTTCCCTTTCCTGCTACATTGCAATGGAATCATCACACTAGCATGGCAATAATGACATCAAGCACATAAGAATGGTTTGTATGCAGTTCTTTAAGCAGCTTGGTGACAGGGTAGAGCCATAGCCCTGAAGTCAGGAAGAAGAGAGTTCAGATCTAGCCTCAGATACTTACTAGCTCTGTGATGTTGGGCAAGTCAGTTAACGTATGTTACTGTAAAATGATGGTAATAATAGCATCTACTTTCTAGGGATATTGTCAGGATCAAATGAAATAATAATTTTAAAGCACTTAACAAAGTGCCTACTACATAATAGGTGCTATATAAATGCTAGTTATTATTACTATTCATCATGACCAGTGAAGAAAAAAGAATAAAACCAAATATACGATATATACACATACACATAAGTTATATACTATATATAGCATATATAGGCAAGCCCAAGTCCAGAAATCCCAGGCGAACACTTCATATTCTGGGACTTAGACTTCCCCCCAACCATCTCAACTGGGATTTGGCAAGTGTCCCCACTGCCATTTAGCTCATAGCTTCCTATAGTATCAACATCTAGTCCTCTGTGGGACTCAGGGCTGAGGATTTCTCAGATGGTCTCCATCTCCTCTTCAAAGGAGGGGATTAATCTGGATTCAGATGCTGATTCCTTCTCCAGCTCCTCCCATTTCCATTCCATCCAAGCCACCAGCCTCTTCTACCTCATCACTTGTCTCCTGGCCTGGTCTTACCCAGGGGTCCAGATTTTCTATCGCATGGAAAAGTAGCAGAAGGACCAGAAGCAGCTCCTGATCAGCTGATGTCATTATGTCTTTTTCACCTTTATCTCCCCAAGTTTAGACACTGACCACACCTTACATCATTTGAACCCTACAGACCTATGCTGTCTTCTCTACTTCTTGGCTGTTTCTTGTTTCAGTGACCAGTTCTTTGATTAGCCTCTCCCTACATACAAGGAACGTTATTATAGTATATTTCCCTGGTGATCCAGCTTGGGTTGGTAAGTCAGCATTAATGAGAAAATGAAGGTAAGGCAGTATGAGTTTTATAGTAGGTTGGGAGAAAAGCTAGGTTGGAATTCAGACTTCATAGCATCATTAAATTTAGAGATAGAAGGGACCTTCAAGGACATATAATCCAAAGTTTAAGTATCCAAAGTCATATAAGCACTAAGCAGTAGAGCTTGGCTTGGAGTCCAGGTCCTTCAGTTCTACACCTTAGAACGAGAATCAGTGTGGCAAAGTGGATAGAGAACTGACTTTGCATAGGAAGGCCTGAGTTCAGGTTCTGACTGTGACATATACACACTGTGTGACTCTGGGTAAATCACTTAACCTCTCAGTGAGCTAGGCAATTCTCAAAGACTGGAAGTTGAAGAGAATTTGTTGAACTGCATTGGTACAGGGAGTTTTCTCACCTGGCTATTCCCTATACAAGTGAAGTCACAGGTCCAGTACCTGTCCCTATGATTTCCCCACTGAGTCTTTTTTCCCCTTCAAAGTAAACATCTCTAGTTCCTTCTATTGATCTTCAAAGGACATGGTTTCCATTCCCCTCACCATCAGAGCCAGCATCCTTTCAACATGCACTAGCTTGTATCAGTAGAGTCCGACAACTATCCCAAGAGGGTCAATGGTGGAAAGGTTTGATGTGCAACAAAGTATTCTCTTCACAACTCCTTTGGTAACAAAAACAAATAGAGGAAACAAAAAACTGGAAACAAAATAGGTATCCTTAAGTTGTGGAATGATTAAACACACTTGTAATACATAGATAGAATGGAATATTACTGCATAGGAAAAAGCAACAACAATAGAGACACATAGATTTGTATAAAGTTATGTGAAATGAAGAAATAATAGCATACATGACTGTGACAATATCAATAATAAAAATATCAAAAGACATTCAAACTGATTAATTATAATTAACAGTCTTTGGCTTACTCTTCTTAGATAGCCTCTCTTCTCTCTGTTTCAGGGAAAATGCATCGGTGGACAGTATTTTCAAATAAGAGCTCCTGCCACTGCAATCCTTGACCAGGCCCGATCCATACTCTTCTATCTCTAAATCCAATACTCTTTCCTACCCCCATTCATCCCTCCATTCAAAGATCTATTGGCCTATGTTTGTTGTTCAGTGATTTAAGTCATATCTGACTCTTCATGACCCCACTTGGGATTTTCTTGACAAAGACACTGGAATGGTTTTGCCATTTTCTTCTCCAGCTCTTTTTACAGATGAAGAAACTGAGGCAAACAGGATTAAGTGGCTTACCTAAAGTCACATAACTAGTAAGTATGTGAGTCCAGATTTGAACTCAAGAAGATGAGTCTTTCTGACACCTGACCTGGCATAATATCCACCTAGCTGTTGATGGTATACTTCAATATTTCAATATTTTGATACCTCTGTGATATCACTGATATCAATACCCTTTCTAACAGTGCAGATGGCAACCCCATCACAACCACTCCTCATCCTGTAGAACTCTCGTCCATGTCCTTTCATAAACCTTCCACAGGAATACACCCAACTGATGGGGAGCACTCCTCTAAATTTCTTGTTATTGCTCAGATGTCAGTGGATTTGCTAAGACTGACCCTCATCTTTTTCCTTTCAGACATTTCTCAGCTAGCATCCATTTTGCATCTTCTCCAATACAACCCTTGGTTGCTATTATATTGAAGTCTGCTTATGCCTGCCAAGTGCCTCTCCAGTTTCTTTTGAGTGACCTTCACCTTCAATTCTTTGGAGTCTTGGCCTATGAAGAAACCAGAATTTCCTACACTTGAAATAAAAGAGGTAGATACAGGAAGAGAAAAAAAAATTCCTTTCTCTGTGTAGATGTGAGACATTATGAGATTTCACCTGGCTAACTTTATAGAATGTTCATCTTTCATATCCC